>NC_064633.1:517751221-518362679 GCF_023864275.1 Schistocerca cancellata
ACAAGCATATCACACTTCAACTTGCAAACTGACAACGTAAATACATACCGGGTGATCAAAAAGTCATTATAAATTTGAAAACTTAATAAGCCACGGAATAATGTAGATAGAGAGGTAAAAATTGACACACATGCTTGGAATGACATGGGGTTTTATTAGAACAAAAAAATGTCACCCCATATTGCTACACGCGTGAAAGATCTCTTTCGCGTGTCGTTTAGTGATGATCGTGTGCTCAGTCGCCACTTTCGTCATGCTTGGCCTCCCAGGTCCCCACACCTCAGGCAGTGCGATTATTGGCTTTGGGGTTACCTGAAGTCGCAAGTGTATCGTTATCGACCGACATCTCTAGGGATGCTGAAAGACAACATCCGACGCCAATACCTCACCTTAACTCCGGACATGCTTTACAGTGCTGTTCACAACATTGTTCCTCGACTACAACTATTGTTGAGGAATGATGGTGGACATATTATTTCCTGAAAAGAACATCATATTTGCTTTGTCTTACTTTGTTATGCTAATTATTGATATTCTGATCAGATGAAGCGCCATCTGTCGGACATTTTTTTAACTTTTGTATTTTTTTGGTTCTAATAAAACCCCATGTTATTCCAAGCATGTGTGTCAATTTGTACCTCTCTATCTACATTATTCCGTGATTTATTCAGTTTTAAAATTTATACTGACTTTTTGATCACCCGGTATATTAAAAACTGCGTTCTTTCCTTATGAAGATAATTGAAATTCATAACGAAACACAGACGTTAAATTCTTTGTAGGCTAATTGTCTCTAAGATGCCCACCTCTCAGACTGTTACGAACAAAATCAAGTATTCCAGAAACATCGACATCATCAAAGTATTCACTGACTTCTCCGTAATTAATTTACGAACATCGGTCCAAACCATTCGTTTTGAAATTTATTCAAGACTGGTGTACTCATACATGAGGTTCTATTACCCAATTTCTCCTCGAAAACCTTTTTCTGAATGACTTTTCACTCGGTATTTCAAAAATACTTTTACAAACTTTGGCGTCAGATTTCTTACATCAAAACAAGAAAAAAATATATAGTAAACGTGAACTCTAAAGCATACACCTGAAGACCTGTGAGCACTTGTTCATCTTCACTACTGTCAGACACGCCTCTTCTACTGAACAAGTGCTCTTAGCTCTTAAAGTATGCATTCTAGTGTCCATGTTTTTCCTAGTTTTATTGTAAGGAAACTGCCCCCAAAGAATATAAAAGTACGTTTGAAACACACTGTATATAGCTCATACCTGCAAGGTGTACACAAGAGGCTTTTTTTTTTATAAAAGGTTGTGAATCAAAGTACTCGCACTTCAGAAAGTTTCTGTTATTGCAATTAAAACGCTATCTTTCACGCTATACGCATTCACACTGGTGCGCAACATCAGGAATATAACCTAAGGAACAAATAAAATGAACATTTCTGTTCTGAGCCTCCGGATGCTGCGGGTTCCTTACACCAAAACACTCCGCAAACAGTCCTGACTTACCTATAAATTTACTGAGTTTTAGCATGCTAAATGGCTATAGACAGCAACTTACTACGGCTCACTAAAGTTACAAAACTGCCAAACTTGCAAAGAAGTTTCTTTTTATTTATATATTCACCAGTTTTCGATCTTGATAATGGACTAAAAAGTTCTGAAACTGGTCACATTTCAAATAAACAAGAAATTTCCGTGCAGCTTTACCGGTTTTGTAATTTATTGCCTCTAAATGCTTCCCGGGAGAGTTTAGACTACCTTTGTGGACTGTTGAACCATTCTTTAGCTTCCGCGTCAATTTTGCTTGAGCGAACGCATCGAAAGAATTTAAAGACGCCCTGATTTGATGGTAACCCAATGTGGCTGGTCCGATATGTCACACAGGTGCTCGGAAGACTTAAATGACTCTCTGTCTGGAAGAAAAGTGACGTTTGCCTTGAGAATATGTGTTGGGTAATAATAATATTAACGAGAAACACGACAGCTGTATAGATTCACATTTATTGTGTCACGACCGGCTTCGTTCTTTAGAACATTATCAGATTGGCGAGTTATGCCAGTATCATGATTTAAGAGGTCTGGTTGCCTTAAATCATGTTACTGGCATTACAAGGTAACCTAATAATGTTCTAACAAACGGAACCGCTCGTGATACAATAAGTACGTATCAATACAGTTGTGGTGGTTCTTATTAGTATTAATCACATTTGGAGCTCAAGATGTTCAAGATTATATTTGTTGGGTATACTTAGAAAACTGATATGTAGAAGTATACAGTCTACCCGCTAGCACGGAAAGACCGCTGTAATAGTAATTAACATGCGGCCTTTTTACAAAGCTGCCTCATGCTTTTTCTGACAGTATTTAACTTTGAATGTAGCTTGCGACATCCAAAGTACCAGTGAATGTAGAGCAGTTCATGAATATTTGTCGAAAACCTTGTTACACACCGTCAGCTGTTACGTCAGCCTTTTTTTGTTTCTACCAGTGTCTATTTTTACTAATCAATACTAGGCACCCACTTACAAACATGAAAATACTTCGTAAAAGAAAGAAGAACAAAGTTTTACAGTCTTAAAAAATCAAGTAAAGCAGTTACAACACGTTTTTAAGCTACGTATACATGTGGATATTTACACGAAGTTCCATTACTCTCTAGTAACATGAATACTTGAACATTAATAGTCACGACTGGGAACAAATCTTACCAAACAAGCGTCGTACAGCTCCTGATGGTGATTACCTAATTCTTAAATTGTGTGGGCTCTCGTGTCTCATTGTAATCATGAATCAAATGCTGAAGCTTCTGCTGAATCCCGTCTCTATTTGGCTGTCAGTTTCCTGCAAGTCACCCTGCTTGATGATATTAGCCACTCCCTGCCTACTTCGATTGCATATCGTGTTGGTTGAAATGACAACCTGTATGACTCCGTAATCATTAAACTCTATTGTTTCGTGAACGATACGCGATGTATGCAGTGCACTCATTAGGATGATGGGACGCTTTCTCCTACACAATTTCTTTTTTAAACTCCTAATTACTTTTCTCAAAACAGTGTTCCCTGATATACGTAATTTTGGCCATAAAAATGTGGGAGGCCGTGTATAATGTGGTTTACTTTACCCACTTTTCGGGATAACACAGTGCTTTTGTAGGAATGTATGTTGTGATAGTAAATCGACAAATGAAAACATACAAAATAAGAAAAAGTAAATGTAATTGGTTCAGACTATATAGGGTGAGTCACTAACTAATACCACCAAGAATAACTCCGAAAGTATGACAGGAGCTGAAAAGTTTGTGGGACAAATGTTGCATGGGACAACGGGGGCCGTAATGTGACGCTGGTTTTTTGTTGCTAGGTGGGGCCGCGTCAGATATATGAAGGTCAACTTTGTTGTTTTTAAATGGGATGCTATAGTTTGGTACTTATTTTCTGATAGTGGATATCGAGACAAATTCCATAATGCGTAATAGTAACGTCTTTGAAGGCCAAAGGTGGGATGAACGTCCATTTACAGAAAATGTTAGAAGAGATGACCATTGGTATCAAAACAGTTCTGCAGTACTCTTATCATGGGTTGAGTGGTATTCCCTATCACATCGGCACTTATCGAAGCACATGCTCTGAAAATTCTCTCTCGTATATCGTGCAAATAGTAAATATTTGCAAATACGGCGTATCCATCTAACGTGCCATTGACACGTAAGTACCATTCGACCGTTTCGCAATACAACACTAATAGGAACAGTAACACTAGTATCGTCGAATCAAGCGAATGTGAATGATGCACTACTTCGAAAAAAAAGTCGGTATGCTTCTCATTTCCGGAGAATGCCAACGAAATTCAGTGAGGGCTAGAGACGTGTACGCTGAAAGATATCCTCACAATACTCACCATATACGTCGTACATTTAAATATGTGAATGATAACCAACTGGTAAAACGCCTTAACAAGTATATTATCTTCTAGTCCCGTCTCCTAGTCAATATTTTCCTCACTGATTCCTCGGAGAACCTACTCATTTCATATCCTATCAACCGACTCAACTTCCAGTATTCTTCAGTAACACTACAACTCAAAACCCCCCTTTGCCTTCTTTTCCAGTTTTCCTTCAGTCCTCGATTTATTCTTATACAATACCGTTCTCAAAAATGCCGTTAATTAGATGCCGAAAGTAGTATATAAGCACCTAACCGTAAGGAAACATGGTAGTGATGGTCCACAAAATGATTATAAATCAGTACTGGAGTCTTCTTGTGAAAACCAATCTTTTTGCCAAAATCGTTGTGCTAACGCAATCACTGGAGCACTAATTTCGGTAATATGTACTGCCATTTCAGCTCTATAAAAAGAAAATGTGCCAAATTTAGAAGCTTACAGTGATGTAAGATATTTAGTGGGGCGTACATAGCGGATCAATGATCAATGACGGCCATCTGGTGGTACTTCTCAGCACTTATTTCCGATATACTCGAAATCCAGTTGTCAGTTACTCTGACACAGCTAACATTGCTTTAAACCACGAAACGGAAAGATGTGGCGTGTACCTGTCTTCTTCGTGTCATTTGTACTCTGAGTTGTACACAGGTTAAATTTTACTTATAAGGATATTCGTTATTATATTTTTACTTTGAATTGTATTCTTCCATATGAACATAATTTATTACTTATTTTTTACAGTATATTGCATAGTCCTAACGTGAGAGTTTGGTTTAAGCTTGACTTCCACTGTCCGATTCTATGGGTATGTAATTCTCGTCTTTGATATGCTGTGCGTGCCCTACTTCTTTTTTTTATACGACCGTAAGTCTGTAATCTCGGCACATTTTCTTTTTATTGGTCTGAAGATGGCAACACATAATGCCGAAACTGGTAATGAAGTAATTTTGTTAACATTTTAAGACACAGAGGAACTGCATACCGTGCCTGCGAGTGGGCACATACTGACATCAACGGGAACAGTTGAAAGTTTGTACCGCATCTAGAGTCGAACCCGGATCTTCCGCTTACTAGGCAGATGCTCTGACCTCTCAGCTATCTGGACACAGAGGTAATGGCGGCTGCATGGACTACCCTAGCACGCCTCCCGTCAGATCCAAATTCTCAGCCTATCCCCACACTACAAGTGTAGTGCCCCGTGCCTTATCCTCCTTACTGGAGGCATTTCACCGATTCCCATAAGAGTTCGAACCTGGTACGCATCTGCACTGGCCGTACGAATCTGCATTGGCCGTCTCGCGTCAATTATACACATATTTTGTGTGTCTGTTCTTTGCAATGACCACTGTGTCCGAAGGGCCTAGTCATCGCCGGCACGGTAGCTCAGCGTGTTCGGTCAGACGGTTAGCTGCCCAAATTTTCAGCTTTCCCCAATGATTTCAGTGTCCACTCACACCCACGGCCTGTAATTCCTTTGCGTCTTAATTCAAAATGGCTGTTGGATCAAAAACGCTGTCTCTACATTCGGACATGTCCGAAAGAAAAGACAGTACGTAGTAATTGTTATCATAGCAATCTTGGCAAATTAATTTGTTTTCGAAAAAAGACTACGGTATAAGTTCATAGATCGAGTCCTGCACTGAATGATCACGCCAGGTAAGCATCTTACAAATAAAGCTATACATTCAGTCAGTAATGACAGTCTTCAGGCACGAGTAGAAACAGTATATTAGTAATATCGCGTTGCTGCGTTTATTCAGGTCTGAAGATGAACATTACCGACTGAAATTAATGATTTGTTATATGGACATTTTGCCGTCCGTTCCTGGATTATAATACAAATACACTACTGGATATTAAAATTGCTACAGCAAGACGAAATGCATATGATAAACGGGTGTTCATTGCACAAATATATTATACTAGAACTGACATGTGATTACGTTTTCACGCAATTTGGGTGCATAGATCCTGAGAAATCAGTACGCAGAACAACCATCGCTGGCCGTAATAACGGCCCTGATACGCCTGGGCATTGAGTCAAACAGAGCTTGGATGGCGTGTACAAGTACAGCTGCCCATGCAGCTTCAACACGATACCACAGTTCATCAACAGTAGTGACTGGCGTATTGTGACGAGCCAGTTGCTAGGCCACCATTGCAGTCGAACGTTTTCTGTATCCAGAAAGGCCCGTAAAGAACCTGCAACATGCGGTCGTGGATTATCCTGCTAAAATGTAGGGTTTCGCAGGGATCGAATAATGGTTAGAGCCATGGGTCGTAACACATCTGAAATGTAACGTCCACTGTTCAAAGTGCCGTCAATGCGAACAAGAGGTGACCGAGACGTGTAACCAATGGCACCCGATACCATCACGCCTGGTGATAAGCCAGTATGGCGATGACGAATACACGCTTCCAATGGGCGTTCAGCGCAATGTCGCCAAACACGGATGCGAGCATCATGATGCTGTAAACAGAACCTGGATTCATCCGAAAGAATGAAGTTTTGCCATTCGTGCACCCAGGTTCGTCGTTGAGTACACCATCGCAGGCGCTCCTGTGTGTGATGCGGCGTCAAGGATAACCGCAGCCATGGGCTCCGAGCTGATAGTCCATGCTGCTGCAAACGTCGCCGAACTGTTCGTGCAGATGGTTGTTGTCTTGCAAACGTCCCCATCTGTTGACTCAGGGATGGAGACGTGGCTGCACGATACGTTACAGCCACTGCTAGTGATACGAGACCGTTGGGATCCAGCACGGCGTTCCGTAGTACCCCCCTGAACCCACCGATTCCATATTCTGCTAACAGTCATTGGATCTCGACCAACGCGAGCAGCAATGTCGCGATACCATCAACCGCAATCGCGATATGCTACAATCCCACCTTTATCAAAGTAGGAAACGTGATGGTACGCATTTCTCCTCCTTACACGAGGCACCACAACAACGTTTCGCCAGGCAACGCCGGTCAACTGCTGTTTGTGTACGAGTATTTGGTAGGAAACTTTCCTCGTGTCAGCACGTTGTAGGTGTCGCCACCGGCGCCAAGCTTGTGTGAATGCTCTGAAAAGCTAATCATTTGCATATCACAACATCTTCTTCCTGTCGGTTAAATTTCGTGTCTGTAGCACGTCATCTTCGTGGTGTAGCAATTTTAACGGCCAGTAGTGTAGAATAAATATCTTCCTGGGTCTCTGAAAACCGTTACTACGTTTATGTCGCAACTCGTGAAAATTTGTCTCCGCTTGATAATTTTCACGGCTCACACATCAACTTGCGTGACTGACGGCCTGTAAAACGGTGGTCGTAGTGTGAATCGAGTAAGCGGACAGTGACAAGATCAATGACCGTCTCGTGAAGCCGTCTGGCCCATCGGCGGGCAGAACGCAAACAAACCTCCCCTTCCGGCCGGCGCCGGGCACATGTCAGCGCTGGCGAAATCGGCCCCCTACTTCATAAAGACTAGCCGCTCGCTGGGTTCGCCCGCGCGATTAAGTGGAGCGAAGACGACACGTGCTAAATATTCGCCGGCGGCGCCTTCTTAAGCGCGGCCCGCCCGCCCGAGTTGTTTACAGGGGGTGCCGAAATACGCGGCTGCTTACGCGAGGTCGATCCGATCGCACGCGTGTCGTTTAAGACCGCCGTCAACAGCCGGCGCCGCCGAGGCGTGCGGCTGCCTGCGTCGCAGGCACGCGGCACTTGCGTCACGAGCCATCTGTTCAGGCCTCTCGCCACCGACAGCGCTCGGCGCGCCCGTAATTCTGTGCACCGGGCGAGAGCGGCGTGACTGATGCGCCACCAACAGATTCCGCATCGACCTCATATTTTAAGGATAAAAAGGCACGCTTGTAAGATATCAGCACCAGCAATCGATCCCGTGCAAAAATTTCGGCTACAAGGCCTGGATACAGGGACTGGTTATGCAATTACCTATAAAGCACGCTGCCACAGCACTCTTCCTGCACTGTCCAAGAGCTTAGGATATACTGCCCACGACCAGCCAACAAATGCCTAAAAACACTACTAGCCATTAAAATTGCTACACTACGAAAATGACGTGCTACAGACGCGAAATTTAACCGACAGGAAGAAGATGCTGTGATATGCAAATGATTAGCTTTTCAGAGCATTCACACAAGGTTGGCGCCGGTGGCGACACCTACAACGTGCTGACATGAGGAAAGTTTCCAGCCGATTTCTCATACACAAACAGCAGTTGACCGGCGTTGCCTGGTGAAACGTTGTTGTGATTCCTCGTGTTAGGAGGAGAAATGTGTACCATCACGTTTCCTACTTTGATAAACGTCGGATACTAGCCCATCGCGATTGCGGTTTATCGTATCGCGACATTGCTGCTCGCGTTGGTCGAGATCCGATGACTGTTTGCAGAAAATGGAATCGGTGGGTTTAGGAGGGTAATACGGAACGCCGTGGTGGATCCCAACGGCCTCGTATCACTAGCAGTCGAGATGACAGGCGTCTTATCCTCGTGGCTGTAACGGATCGTGCAGCCACGTCTTGATCCCTGAGTCAACAGATGGGGACGTTTGCAAGACAACAACCATCTGGACGAACAGTTCGACGACGTTTGCAGCAGCATGGACTATCAGCTCGGAGACCATGGCTGCATCACAGACTGGAGCGCCTGCGATGGTGTACTCAACGACGAACCTAGGTGCACGAATGGCAAAACGTCATTTTTTCGGATGAATCTAGGTTCTGTTTACAGCATCATGATCGTCGCATCCGTGTTTGTCGACATCGCGGTGGACGCACATTGGAAGCGTGTATTCGTTATCGCCATACTGGCGTATCACCGGGCGTGATGGTATGGGGTGCCATTGGTTACACGTCTCGCTCACTTCTTGTTCTCAATGACGGCACTTTGAACAGTGGACGTTACATTTCAGATGTGTTACGACCTGTGGCTCTACCCTTTATTCGATCTCTGCGAAACCTTACATTCAGCAGGATAATGCACGACCGCATGTTGGAGGTCTTGTACGGGCCTTTCTGGATAGAGACAATGTTCGACTGCTGCCCTGGCCAGCACATTCTCCAGATCTCTCACCAATTGAAAACGTCTGGTCAATGGTCACCTAGCAACTGGCTCGTCACAATACGCCAGTCACTACTCTTGATGAACTGTGGTATCGTGTTGAAGCTGCATGGGGAGCTGTAGTTGTACACGCCATCCAAGCTCTGTTTGACTCAATTCCCAGGCGTATCAAGGCCGTTATTACGGCCAGAGGTGGTTGTTCTGGGTACTGATTTCTCAGGATTTATGCATCCAAATTGCGTGAAAATGTAATCACATGTCAGTTCTAGTATAATATATTTGTCCAATTAATACCCGTTTATCATCTGCTTTTCTTCTTGGTGTAGCAATTCTAATGGCCACTAGTGTACAAGCAACCTAGTTTACGAATACCAGTCATGCTTCCGTAAATATCGCAACACAGCATCTACCTTGATTAAGTTAAACAGGTGACCTGAACGTTGTCATGGATGAACAAGAGAGAACTTTCATGTACTTCGTAGATTTCAGAAAAGCCTTTGACAACGTGTAGTATGATATTTTACTTGCCCAACTACGCATCCTAAATTTCCCCTCAAGTACTGTGCAATGGTTTCACTCATACTAGACGTCTCGCTAACAATTCGTCATCTCCAGCACCATAAAACAGAAAGGAGGCTGGGAGTATCAGGCTTCCCCCATGATTAGCAATTACGTCCTATACTCTTTTCGTTCCCTGTAAATGATGTGTCATCAGTATTGTAGTACTGAAAATACTACATGTACGCTGACGACCTGCAGCCGGATCTCAGTGCGAAATCTAAAAACTCCAAGACAGCTATCGAGAATGTCAATACCGACTTCTGTGCTCCACCAAACTGAACGCAGTTAGAGCTCAAGCCATCTGAAACCCAGTTGGTCATTCCAGGCTCATAGTCCGAAATATTGGGAATCGCTACCAGGTTTAAAAGGCAACGGCCTTGCCGCAGTGGATGCACCGGTTCCCGACGAATCACCAAAGTTAAGCGCTGTCAGGCCTGGTCGGCACTTGGGTGGGTGACCATCTGGGCCGCGCTGTTACCATTTCACGGGGTACACTCAGCCTCGTGATGCCAATTGAGGAGCTACTCGACCGAATAGTAGCGGCTCTGGTCAAAGAAAACCATCATGTGCTGACCACACGGCCCTCCGCATAGGTTGGTCCCGATCGGCCACTTGAGGCCTGAAGACGGAGTGCTGCCGTGTTTAACCCTAACTGAGATAAATATCAACTCCTCTCCTTCACCAAAGAATCTAGGAGTAATAATAGCTGAAAATCTAACTTGGACTAAGCACGTAACTGTAATGTGCACCAAGCTTCCAGTATCTCTCTGTGCTCTACAAAAGTTTATATTGAAGAGCCAAAGAAACCTGTACACCTTCCTAATATCGTATAGGGCCCCCGCGAGCACGCAGAAGTGCCGCAACCAGACGTGGCATGGACTCGACTAATGTGTGAAGTAGTGCCAGAGGGAACTCACACCGTGAATCCTTTGCGTAAGAGTACGAGGGGGTGGGGATCTATTCTGAACAGCGCGTTGCAAGACATCCCAGATATGCTCAATAATGTTCATGTCTGTTGAGTTTGGTGGCCAGCGGAAGTGTTTAAACTCAGAAAAGTGATCCTGGAGCCATTCTGCACGTGTGGGTTGTCGCTTTGTCGTGCTGGATTTGCCCAAGTCCATCGGTATGACCAATGGACATGAATGGATGCAGATTACCAGACATGATGCTTACGTACGTGTCACCTGCCAGAGTAGTATCTAGACGAATCACGGGTACCATATCACTCCAACTCCACACGCCCCACAAATTAACAACCGAATTACAGTCTCCACAAGCTTGAACAGCCGCTGCTGACATGCAGGGTCCATGTATTCATGAGGTTGTCTCCATATCCATATGCGTGGATCCACTCAATACAACCTGAAACGAGACTAGTCCGACCAGGCAACGTGTTTCCAGTCACCAAGTCTAGTGTCGGTGTTACAGTTCCAGGCGTGTCGCGGAGCCATCAAGGGTACATGAGTGGGCTTTCGGCTCCGAAAGCCCATAACGATGATATTTCGTCGAATGGTTCGCACGCTGACGCTTGTTGACGGCCCAGCATTACAATCTGCAACAATTTGCGGAAGGGTTGTACTTCCGTCTAGACTTGGCAACTGTTTCTATGTTTCGACACAGTGTATCGATACGTAGAACTGTTTCAGTGTTTCGGAACGGCTGTGGTTCACTGTTTCGAAACAGTGGTGTTTCATTCCGCTCCTGTCTCGGATAACCGCACCAGATTCGATCTCGAGCCAGACACAGAAACTGTATCGTTGTTTCAAAATAAGGCTGTTTCAGTCCACTTGCGCTTGGAACGGACTAACTGTATCGAGACAGTGATGTTTCATTCCGCTCTGTGTCGTACGAAATTCGGGCTCGGCACAGGTACTGAAACACAACATAACACTTAATGAAACACTTTCAAGAGTGGCGAAATATTTTTTACAAGTAATAGAATGAAGCTTAAGATATCCGAAAATAAAGCTTCGTTTCTAGCTGACTGTCCTATTACGAAATGGCGTAACATCTGCTTTATAAACACTAACCAAACAATAAAACAACGCATACTATTCACATTCAAAATAATAAATATGTGAAAATTAAATTACACTTTTTTTTCAAAACATACGCTTCTCTTTTCATGTACAGTAATCGTATTAAGAAACGCAAGTAAGCCTACAACATTTTGAATAAAAGAAGGCGTAGAGTGACAGTTATTAGACATATACATAAATTTGATCTAGGTATAATTGCAAGCAATCTGTTTGACATATCACTGATAGTGTAGTGGTGAACGGGAAGGGCTGGGAGACGTGGTGACTTTATAGTAACGGTTCGAAACACCTTGAAAGATAAAATTTTTTCTGTTATACACTCCTGGAAATGGAAAAAAGAACACATTGACACCGGTGTGTCAGACCCACCATACTTGCTCCGGACACTGCGAGAGGGCTGTACAAGCAATGATCACACGCACGGCACAGCGGACACACCAGGAACCGCGGTGTTGGCCGTCGAATGGCGCTAGCTGCGCAGCATTTGTGCACCGCCGCCGTCAGTGTCAGCCAGTTTGCCGTGGCATACGGAGCTCCATCGCAGTCTTTAACACTGGTAGCATGCCGCGACAGCGTGGACGTGAACCGTATGTGCAGTTGACGGACTTTGAGCGAGGGCGTATAGTGGGCATGCGGGAGGCCGGGTGGACGTACCGCCGAATTGCTCAACACGTGGGGCGTCAGGTCTCCACAGTACATCGATGTTGTCGCCAGTGGTCGGCGGAAGGTGCATGTGCCCGTCGACCTGGGACCGGACCGCAGCGACGCACGGATGCACGCCAAGACCGTAGGATCCTACGCAGCGCCGTAGGGGACCGCACCGCCACTTCCCAGCAAATTAGGGACACTGTTGCTCCTGGGGTATCGGCGAGGACTATTCGCAACCGTCTCCATGAAGCTGGGCTACGGTCCCGCACACCGTTAGGCCGTCTTCCGCTCACGCCCCAACATCGTGCAGCCCGCCTCCAGTGGTGTCGCGACAGGCGTGAATGGAGGGACGAATGGAAACGTGTCGTCTTCAGCGATGAGAGTCGCTTCTGCCTTGGTGCCAATGATGGTCGTATGCGTGTTTGGCGCCGTGCAGGTGAGCGCCACAATCAGGACTGCATACGACCGAGGCACCAGGGCCAACACCCGGCATCATGGTGTGGGGAGCGATCTCCTACACTGGCCGTACACCACTGGTGATCGTCGAGGGGACACTGAATAGTGCACGGTACATCCAAACCGTCATCGAACCCATCGTTCTACCATTCCTAGACCGGCAAGGGAACTTGCTGTTCCAACAGGACAATGCACGTCCGCATGTATCCCGTGCCACCCAACGTGCTCTAGAAGGTATAAGTCAACTACCCTGGCCAGCAAGATCTCCGGATCTGTCCCCCATTGAGCATGTTTGGGACTGGATGAAGCGTCGTCTCACGCGGTCTGCACGTCCAGCACGAACGCTGGTCCAACTGAGGCGCCAGGTGGAAATGGCATGGCAAGCCGTTCCACAGGACTACATCCAGCATCTCTACGATCGTCTCCATGGGAGAATAGCAGCCTGCATTGCTGCGAAAGGTGGATATACACTGTACTATTGCCGACATTGTGCATGCTCTGTTGCCTGTGTCTATGTGCCTGTGGTTCTGTCAGTGTGATCATGTGATGTATCTGACCCCAGGAATGTGTCAATAAAGTTTCCCCTTCCTGGGACAATTAATTCACGGTGTTCTTATTTCAATTTCCAGGAGTGTAGTTAGTTATTTATTCGAATTATTTGGCGTTATTTGTGAGTCTATAGTCACTGTGCCTATTATCCACAATGATTCCCTTTGTGTGCATGGAAATTAGCAGGATCGGTATATTACCCATACTAACGGAATGTGGAAATCCCAGTAGCATATCCGTTGTTTCTGCAGTTTGCTCCTACCTCCAGTTCCGTTCCCGGTGGTTCTTCTGTCTTCAGCTATGGCTGTCCTCAGCCACTTGAAAAGTATGCAAGTCACACAACACGAAAGCAGCGCATTTGCTGCAGGAAATACGAAACTGCCAAGACGCCCAAGTGATAGTTTCATGGCTCTGAGCACTATGGGACTTAACATCTGTGGTCATCAGTCCCCTAGAACTTCTTAAACCTAACTAACCTAAGGACATCACACACATCCATGCCCGAGGCATGATTCGAACCTGCGACCGTAGCAGTCGCGCGGTTCCGGACTGAGTGCCTAGAACTGCTAGACCACCGCGGCCGGCGATAGTTTCATACTTTCTGCGAAATGATTAGAGCTCTCGCACCTCATTTGTGTTAATATGGACATACTTATACAGTAGGCATTCAAGATGATAAAATGTGTAGGTTTATTAGATTACAAAACACAAAGTGTTTCACTGTTTCGAAACAGCGTATGGAAACATTACAGTGTACTGTTTCATTTGTTTCGAAACAGTTAAGTGTTTCAGTTTGCCCATCTCTACTTCCGTCACTCTGAACGATTCTTTTCAGTCGTCTATGGTCCCGCTGTTACAGGACTTTTTTCCGGTCGCAGCGATGTCGAAGATTTGATGTTTTATCGGATTCCTGATATTCATGCGAAATGGTCGAACGGGAAAATTCCCACTTCGTCGCCACCAGAGAGGTGCTGTGTCCCATGCCTCGTGCATCAACTGCAAGACCACGTTCAAAGACCTTTAAATTTGGGTGGGCTGCCGTTTTACCTGCAGTAACCGATCTAACAACTGCGCGAGACACTTGTCTTATAGAGGCGTTACCGACCGGAGCGCCGTATTCTGCCTGTTTACGTTTCTCTTTATTTCAATACGCATGTCTATAGCAGTTTCTTCGGCGCTTCAGTGTAAAAATCTCTTCCATCTTGTCCTGAAAAGAAATTTGTAAAAACACGTATGCTTCCAACGATTGATTACAGCCATGTTATACTTGAAGGCCTTTCTCGGGAACTCTCACGGCCCCTGGAACTGGTTATGAATGGCTGTGTTCGTTATATCTGTGATGTTCGACTCCTTTATTACATTTCATCATCACTTGCACATCTATCCCGGCTGCATGCAGACAAGCGGAGAGATTTCCGTACGCCGTTTCTTATCTACTGTCTACGGCTGGACAGTATCCCGCACATGTCTCCTCGACCCTAATACTCTTGTCTAAACAACAAGGCAGGAGCACCTATTCCCACCGGAGGAAAATCCTTTACGTCGCACTCCATCGTTCAGCTAACTTCTCGAAGTCATTCTCGCAAGGGAATTCCCCATCGCAACTCCCTCTGATTTATCAGTAAGATAGCCCAGCGGATATTCCGTCAAAAACTGAACGCAGATCAAGCACGAAAACGGGAAGAAGATGTGATGAATAGTGAGAGCAGGCAGAATACCACGTCTCGCAGAAACAAATAAACGGGTGTGAAATATGTTGCAACAAAGGAATATAAGAATCAAAACGTCCAAAACGGAACGCAACTTCAGAAACGTGAAAAACATATTTTTGACAGAGCACTTCTGAGGTCATCAGTCCCCTAGAACGTAGAACTACTTAAACCTAACTAAGCTAAGGACATTACACACATCCATGCTCGAGGCAGGATTCGAACCTGCGACCGTAGCGTTCGCGCGGTTCCAGACTGCAGCGCCTAGAACCGCTCGGCCACTCTGGCTGGCTACAAACTAGGTGCGTCGATAAGAAATTCTTGTCATATGACATACATGCTGCCATTAATGCCGTGTATGGCACACCAGACGTGTTTTCCGTTGGCTGATTCGGTTGACTAGTCACCTTGTCATCAAAAACTTGCTGTTGCCATTCGAAAGCCGCTTCCTTTCGGCTGCTAATTTTCATTACTGGTCATCTCCTTAACCTCGCTGTTGCTAACGGACGTCACACCATGACAGACACGAATTTAAATACAGCGAACAGTGAAAAAAAGTGTATATATATTGGGCCGAGGAAGCTTTGGACAACGTTCGCCCGTTTTACAGTCCAATATCATGACCACTTAGCAACGACGCCGTTGCTATTCTGCACTGCTTTAGCGTTGCACTTGTGCTTGGACCGTTCACTGTTTCTAATTCTCTTTTCTCCCCACAGGTTCAGTACACTTTCTTCCTGTCTTCATGCTTGATCTGTGTTCAGTTTCTGACGGGCTGTCAACTGGACGCTCTCACCATTAAATCTGAAAGGGGTGGAATGGGGGGAGAGTACCAGTAGATACATACATACATACACACGAACATACAAACATTAATCCTTGTTCCACAGAGCATGAATACGATGTCTCGTAATGATGTGGAACGTGCCACTTTAACATAAGTTTTCTTTACACAAAATGATTAATTAATTGTTTATTTTGTTTTATTATTTTCTTTTTTGTTTTTTTTTCTTTTTTAGAGTTACTACTTCATATCTAAAAAATCATCCATTGAGTAGAAAGAGTTGTCATTCAGAAATTGCTTTTAAATGTTGCTTGGCTATCTGTCAGACTTTTAATGTTATTTGGCAAATGACCAAAGATTTTTGTGGCAGCATTATTCACCCCTTTCTGTGCCAGAGTGAGATTTAGTCCAGAATAGTGAAGATCATCCTTTCTCCTAGTGTTGTAGCTATGCACTTCGGTGTTATTTTTGAATTGGGATGGGTTATTAATGACAAATTTCGTAAGTGAGTACATGTATTGCGAAGGTACTGTGAACATCTCGAGTTCCTTAAATAAATGTCTGCAAGGTGATCTTTCTGATTATACGCTATCGTGCAATGAATACTTTCTCTCTTACTGACGAATTGCCCCAAAATATGATGGCATATGAAAGCAGTGAATGAAAATAGGCATAATAGGCTAATTTACTGATATGTTTATCACCAAAATTTGCAATAATCCTGAAAGCTTAAGTAGCTGAACCTAACAGTTCCAGCAGATGATCCAATTCAATTTCTCATCAATGCACACACCCAGAAATTTTGAGTACTTTTCCTTAGCAACACACTTCTGTTCATAGTCTATATTTATCAATGGTATTATGCCATTTACAGTACAGAAACTGTGTTTTCTCAAAATTTAGTGAGTGTCCATTTGCAGAGAACCAGTTAATCATCTTCTGAAACACGTTATTTAGAATTTACTGAGCTGATTCTTGGTTGCTGGGAGTGATTGCTATGCTTTTATCGTCAGCAATAAGAACTAGCTTTGCATCTTCATGAATATAGAGTGGCAAGTCGATAATATATATTAAGAACAATAAGGGACCAGAGACTGAACCCTGTGGCACACCATTCTTGATGCCTACCCAGTTAGAGAACTCTGATGATTTTTGAAGACTGTCTGTACTGTTAATTTCAACCCTCTTGCGTTCTTCCAGTTAAGTATGAATTAAACCATTTGTGCACTGTCCCAATCATACCACAATACATAAGCTTTTCTAGAAGAATGGAAGGAGTGAACTGAAGCACGACAAGCATAAGTAAACATCTTTCTGTACAAAGGCTCAGGTAGAGTACTAAACTGTTTGTTTATAGTCTTGCGTCTGTAGCTGTGGCGTAACGTCAATTGATGGGAATCTAGCTACTAAAGTGACAAGAGATCAGACACCTATTACTAACTTAAAAACTTTATCTCACACTTCTGGGTGTAGGTTCCTTATTCCAAAACATTCCGAATTGCATCATCTTAATCACCGCCTCAAGACTTCGTTCTTTAACACCCTCTAAATACAACTGAAACTGTTTTTTGTTGTCCAGCAGTTTTCTTCCTTTACAATGTTTACCCGCACCTCCCCCCCACCCCCACCCCTCCTCCCGCAGACACTTCTCTCCATTACCAAACTGACTATTTCTTGAAGGCTCAGAATGTATCTTTTTTAACTGAACCCTTATTTCAGTCAAGGTATGACACAAATTTCTTTCCTAAGCAAATCGACTCAGGACCTATTTATCAGTTGTCCCATACACTCATCTAATTTTCAGCATTCTTTTGTGGCACCGTACTTAAAAATCTTCGTTGTATTCTTGTCTGAACTGTTTATCGTCCACGTTCCGTTTCCATATAACGCTTCACTTCCGATAAATAGCTTTCGAATAGACTTCCTAACACTTCAATTAATATTCGATGTTAACGAATCTCACTTTTACAGGAACACTTTTCTTGCTATTGCCACCCCGTAGTATACATTCTTTTTGCTTCAGACATCGTCAATTAATTTGCTGCCCAAATGTCAAAACTCATTCCCTATCATTTCCTGACCTAATTCCAGCAGCATCGACTGATTTCATTCTACTGCATTCCATCACCCATGTATTACTTTTGTGGATATTCTTTTCATAACCTTTCTTTCAAGACACTGTCCATTCCGTTCAGCTGCTCTCTGGGCTCTTTTACGTCTCTGAGATAATTATTCTGTCGTTGACAAACGTCAAAAAGAAAAATGGTTCAAATGGCTCTGAGCACTGTGGGACTTAACTTCTGAGGTCGTCAGTACCCTAGCACTTCGAACTACTTAAACGTAGCTGACCTAAGGACATCACACATATCCATGCCAGAGGCAGGATTCGAACCTGCGACCGTAGCGGTCGCGCGGTTCCAGATTGTAGCGCATAAAACCGCTCGGCCACTCCGACAAACGTCAAAGTTTAATTATTTTTCCCTGAAGTTAAAGTCTCTTTCGAAATTTCTCCTTGGTTTCCTTTACTGATAGCTCAGTATACAGTTTTAACAACAACTGTGATATGCTACAACCTTGTCTCTCTTCCTTCTTAAATACCTGTACTCTTTCATGACATTTGACACAATTTAATGATTTTTTTTACCAAAACGATTAATTTTCATATATTATCGTGCAGATTTTGTAAATAAATCCATCTAGATCTGCTTAAAGTATTTCTTTATCTATAACGACATTTTGGCTTCCACCTTCGTCAAATCAAAACTTAAAACCCACCTTGGCTGTTACACTGTCACCGTCATTTATATCACACGATCAGCTGACTTCGGTTATGTGCCATATTCAAGATCGACCACTTTCTTCCAAATTTTACACCGTTACCCTGTGTAAGTGTATATAAATGTTTACCTGTGATTTAAATATGTAAATGATGTCGTATACCGAAAAGTCCCATATTTGCAAACGATTTAAAATAACGCTACCGCCATTTACATATGTATGCCACTACTGCCGTAATTTAAAATAACGTTATTGCCATTTGATTACGAATTTTATTATATCATCTGTGTGCTTTAATAGTTTAGTTTCTTGAGTTTCTGCGCGTAAATTTAATAACTAATAGCCGCTGTTCTTGCGTTATGGTTTGCGTCGGAAAGTAAACCGATTTTGTGACATATTACAAGTTGCTAATAAGGGGCGAATTGTTTAGTTTCACCTGAGTGCTTCGGTAGTTAGGTTTCTGAATATCCGCGTATTATGAGACACAGTTCCTGTGTTTTCGTCAGGGTCTAAAGTAGAGTGGCGCAGCACGTGTCGATAGCCCGTTTATCTGCATAGTTTAGTTTCCCGCGGTCTTTATTATGGACAGGAACTGCGATTGTTGTGTGCGGATGCGAACCGAGTTGGTGACACTTGGCTCTCAGCTTCAGGCTGTGATGGCTTCGGTTACACAGCTTGAGGCTGCAGTGGATGGGCACCACTGTTGTGGGGCGGCCGTCGGGATCCCACGGACGTCCAACACGTCTGAGTCCTCCGATCGGTCCTCACCGTTGGTCAACCCAGTTAGTGCTCGCACTGAGGCTGATCCTTCACCTGTGGGAGAGTGGGAGGTCGCGCTGGAGCGAAGCAGGCGACGAAGGACTTCCCAGGCGGCCGTACGTATGGCCTCCTCGGTTTGTCTGACAAGCAGGCTCCAGGTGCTGTCTGTGGCTGACACTGTCGATGAGCCAGATGCTGTGGCCTGTCCTATTTCAGAGGAAACCACGCAGCCTGCAAGATCCGGACAACCACAGAGGGTGGGAGTATTGGTAGTTGGGAGCTACAACGTTAGGCGCATTATGGGACCCCTTAGGGATTTGGCTGACAAGAAGGGTAAGAAAACCAATGGCACTCCGCGTGTATACCGGGTGGAGTCATTCCAGATGTGGAAAGGGTCCTCCCAGCTACCATGAAGAGCACAGGGTGCAGCCAACTGCAGGTGGCTGCTCACGTCGTTACCAATGATATGTGTCACTTTGGATCAGAAGAGTTTCTCTCTGGTTTCGAGCGGCTAACAGGAGCGGCAAAGGCTGCCAGTCTTGCTTGCAAAATGAAAGCGGAGCTGACCATTTGCAGAATAGTCGACAGGACCGATTGTGGACCTCTGTTACAGAGCCGAGTGGGGGGTCTGAATCAGAGGCTCAGATGGTTCTGCAGGTTCTGGTAGGCTGCAGATTCCTTGACTTGCGCCAAAGGGTGTTTCGATTTCGGGTTCCGTTGAATAGGTCAGATGTCCGCTATACGCAGGAGGCGGCTACACGGGTAGCAGGGGCTGTGTGGCGTGGACTGGACGGTTTTTTAGGTTAGAGGGTCTCGGAAAAACACAAGAAGGGCTTCCGTCACACAGGCTGCAGGCTGAACACGGGAAGAACGTAGATACAGGAACCATTGGTATAACAGTTGTAAATTGTTGTAGCTGTGTTGGGAAAGTACCAGAGCTCCAAGCGCTAATAGAAAGCGTTGATGCCCAAATCGTTATAGTCACTGAAAGCCGGCTAAAGCCGGATATAAGCTCAGCCGAAATTTTTGCGAAGGACCTAATGGTGTTCCAAAAGGATAGGCTAAACACGGTTGGCGATGGCGTGTTTGTTGCTGTCAGAAGTAGTTGTCGCGAAATTGAAGTAGATACTTCCTGTGAGTTAGTATGGGCAGAACAGTTGCTGAAAGGTTCAAAGAAAACGAGTTTTATTTCAAACACGTACCCGACTCATACGATAATAGCTGGTGGTGACTTTAATTTACATGTCTAGTTCCGGAGGTACGCATAAAATATCATCCGAAATTGTGCTAAGCGCATTCTCTTAAAATAATTTCGAGCAGTTACTTTATGAGCCCACGTGAATAGTATACGGTTGTGAAAACACAGTTGACCTCCTAGCAACAAATAATCCTGAGTTAATAATGAGCATCAAAACCGATATAGGGATTAGTGAACACAGGGTTCTCGTAGGTAGATGAATATTGTAATACCCAAATCCTCGAAAAATAAGCGAAAAATATACTTATTCAAAGAAGCAGATAAAAATTCACTTGACGCCTTCCTAAGCGACTATCTCCAGTCATTCCAAATTAATGGTATAAGTGTAGACCAGATGTGGCTTAAATTCAAAGCAATTGAGAGATTTATACCAAATAAATTAAAAAACGACGGAGCTGATCCTCCTTGGTACACAAGACGGGTTAGAACACTGTTCCAGAAGCAACGAAAGAAACATGCCAAATTTAAACAGACGCAAAATCCCCAAGATTGGCGATCTTTTACAAAAGCTCCAAATTTAGCGCGGACTTCTGTGCGAGATGCTTATAACAGTTTTCACAACGAAACTTTGTCTCGAAACTTGGCAGAAAATAAAAAAAAGATTCTGGTCGTATGTGAATTATGTTCGCGGAAAGAAACAAACAGTGCCTTCTCTCCGCGATAGCAATGAAGATACTATAGTAGACAGTGCTGCCAAAGCAAAGTTACTACAGGTAGCCTCCCGAAATGCCTTCACAAAAGTAGACGAAGTAAAGATTCCAGAATTCGAATCCAGAACAGCTGCCAACATGAGTACGTAGAAGTAAATATCCTCGGAGTAATGAAGCAACTTAAATCACTTAATAAAAGCAAGTCTTCTGGTCCAGACTGTATACCAATTAGGTTCCTTTCGGAATATGCTGATACATTAGCTCCATACTAAACAATCATATACAACCGTTCGCTCGACGAAAGATCCGTACCCAAACACAGGAAAGTTGCACATGTCACACCAATATTCAACAAAGATAGTAGGAGCAATCCAATTAATTACAGGTCCATAACGTTAACGTGGTACGCAGCAGGATTTTGTAACATATATTGTGTTCGAAGAAAACGGTCTATTGACATACAATCAACATGGATTTAGAAAGCATCGTTCCTGCGAAAAACAACTACCTCTTTATTCACATGAAGTGTTGAGTGCTATTGACAAGGGATTTTAGATCGATTCCGTATTTCTGGATTTCCGGAAGGTTTTTGACATTGTACCACACAAGCGGCTCGTAGTGAAATTGCTTGCTTATGGAATATCGTCTCAGTTATGTGACTGGATTTGTGATTTCCTGTCAGAGAGGCCACAGTTCGCAGTAATTGACGGAAAGTCATCGAGTAAAACGGAAGTGATTTCTGGCGTTCCCCAACGTAGTGTTATAGGCCGTTTGCTGTTCCTTATCTACATAGACGATTTGGGAGACAATGTAAACAGCCGTCTTCGGTTGTTTGCAGATGACGCTGTCGTTTATCGACTAAAAAGTTATCAGAAGATCAAAATAAACTGCAAAACGATTTGGAAAAGATACGTGAATGGTTCGAAAATTGGCAATTGACCCTAAATAACGAAAAGTGTGAGGTCATCCACATGAGTGCTAAAAGGAACCAGTTAAACTTCGGGTTACGCGATAAATCAGTCTAATCTAAAAGCCGTAAATTCAACTAAATACCTAGGTATTACAATTCTGAACAACTTAAATCGGAAGGAACACATAGCAAATGTTGACAGGACACTTAAAAAATGTAACATACCTACTAAGGAGACTGCCTACACTACGCTTGTCCGTCCTCTTTTAGAATACTGCTGCGTTGTGTGGGATCCTTACCAGATAGGACTGACAGAGTACATCGAAAAAGTTCAAAGAAAGGCAGCACGTTTTGTATTATTGCGAAATATGGGAGAGAGTGTCACTGAAACGATACAGGTTTTTGATCTGGGCGCCACTAAACGAAAGGCGTTTTTCGTTGCGACGGAATTTTCTCACGAAATTCCAATCACCAACTTTCTCCTCTGAATGCGAAAATATTTTGTTGATACCGAAGTACATAGGGAGAAACGATCAACGCGATAAAATAAGGGAAATCAGATCTCATACGGAAAGATATAGTTGTTCGTTCTTTCCGTGCTTAATACGAGATTGGAAAATTAGAGAATTGTGAAGGTGGTTCGATGAACCCTCTGCCAGGCACTTAAATGTGATTTGCACAGTGTCCATGTAGATGTAGATGTAATGTAGAAGACTGATTTTAATAAAGATAGTTCAAATGGCTCTGAGCACTATTGGACTTAACATCTGAGTTCATCAGTCCCCTAGAACTTATAACTAATAAAACCTAACTAACCTAATGACGTCACACACATCCATGCACGGGGCAGGATTCAAATCTGCGACCGTAGCAGTCACGCGGTTCCGGACCGAAGCGCCTAGAGCCGGCCGTTGTGGCCGAACGGTTCTAGGCGCTACATTCCGGAACCACGCAGCTGCTACTGTCGCAGTTTCAAATCCTACCTCGAGCATGTATGTGTGTGTGACGTCCTTAGGTTTAAGTAGTTCTAAGCGTAGGGGACTGATGACCTCAGAATGTTAAGTCCCATAGTGCTTAGAGCAATTTGTACCATTTAAACCGCCTAGAATCGCTCGTCTACAGCGGCTGGCCCGATTTTAATAGTAACTATTAGTAATAACATTGATCACTGTCTCCTCCCACGATGTATTCAAAGATAATTAATGTACAATGGTAGCCTAAAATTTTGTCAACTAAATGTATACACATCAAAAAATGTTTTGCATCACCTCGGTTCCGAGAGTTCCGGAACCTGCACAGAAAATTGCAATAGCTAGTAGCACGTCCTCTTGCATTGATGCATGCCCGTATTCGTCGTGGCATACTATCCGCAAGTTCATCAACGCACTGTTGGTGCAGATTGTCCCACTGCGCCGGCGTGGGTCGCCGAGCGGTTCTAGGCGCTACCGTCTGGAATCGTGCGACCGCTACGGTCGATGGTTAGAATCCTGCCTCGGGCATGGACGTGTGTGATGTCCTTAGGTTAGTAAGGTTTAAGTAGTTCTAAGATCTAGGGGACTGATGACCTTAGAAGTTAAGTCCCATAGTGCTCAGAGCCATTTGAACCATTTTGTCCCAATGCTAAATGACGATTCAGTGTAGATCCCACAGAGTGGTTGGTGGGTCACGTCGTCCATAAACAGCCCTTTTCAATCTATCCCAGGCATGCTCAATAGAGTTCATGTCTGGAGAACATGCTGGCCGCTCCAGTGGAGCCATGTCGTTATCATGAAATAAGTCATTTACAAGATGCGCACGATGGGGGCGCGAATCGTCGTCAATGGAGCCGAATGCCTCGCCAATACGCTGCCAATATGGTTGCACTATATGTTGGAGAATGGTATTCGCGTATCGTACAGCCGTTACGACGCCTTCCATGACCACCAGCGTCGTACGTCGGCCCCACACAATGCCACCCCAAAACAGCAGGGAACCTCCACCTTGCTGCACTCGCTGGAAAGTGTGTCTGTACCGCGCTGCATGGTGCCATGGTTGCAAAGATGGACCTCGCCATGGACGTCGGGAATGAAGTTGTGCATCATGCAGCCTATTGCGGGCAGTTTGAGTCGTAACACGACGTCCTGTGTCTGCACGAAAAGCATTATTCAACATGGTGGCGTTGCTGTCAGCTTTTCCCCGAGTTCACTCCGAGACGCCTGGACATATCCCTTTTTTAGAGCCCTTTCTGGCACAAAGTAACAATGTGTACGCGGTAGAACCGCGGTATTGATCGTCTAGGCATGGTTGAACTACAGACAGCACGAGCCGTGTACCTCCTTCCTGGTGGAATGACTGGAACTGATCAGCTGTCGGACCCCCTCCGTCTAATAGGTGCTGCTCATGCATGGTTGCTTACATCTATTGGCGGGTTCAGAGACATCTCTGAAAAGTCAAAGGGACTGTGTCAGTGATACAATATCCTTAGTTAACGTCTATCTTCTGGGAACCGCGGATAAGGAAAACATTTTTATTTTATTTTTTATTTTGATATATGTACACTCCTGGAAATGGAAAAAAGAACACATTGACACCGGTGTGTCAGACCCACCATACTTGCTCCGGACACTGCGAGAGGGCTGTACAAGCAATGGTCACACGCACGGCACAGCGGACACACCAGGAACCGCGGTGTTGGCTGTCGAATGGCGCTAGCTGCGCAGCATTTGTGCACCGCCGCCGTCAGTGTCAGCCAGTTTGCCGTGGCATACGGAGCTCCATCGCAGTCTTTAACACTGGTAGCATGCCGCGACAGCGTGGACATGAACCGTATGTGCAGTTGACGGACTTTGAGCGAGGGCGTATAGTGGGCATGCGGGAGGCCGGGTGGACGTACCGCCGAATTGCTCAACACGTGGGGCGTGAGGTCTCCACAGTACATCGATGTTGTCGCCAGTGGTCGGCGGAAGGTGCACGTGCCCGTCGACCTGGGACCAGACCGCAGCGACGCACGGATGCACGCCAAGACCGTAGGATCCTACGCAGTGCCGTAGGGGACCGCACCGCCACTTCCCAGCAAATTAGGGACACTGTTGCTCCTGGGGTATCGGCGAGGACCATTCGCAACCGTCTCCATGAAGCTGGGCTACGGTCCCGCACACCGTTAGGCCGTCTTCCGCTCACGCCCCAACATCGTGCAGCCCGCCTCCAGTGGTGTCGCGACAGGCGTGAATGGAGGGACGAATGGAGACGTGTCGTCTTCAGCGATGAGAGTCGCTTCTGCCTTGGTGCCAATGATGGTCGTATGCGTGTCTGGCGCCGTGCAGGTGAGCGCCACAATCAGGACTGCATACGACCGAGGCACACAGGCCCAACACCCGGCATCATGGTGTGGGGAGCGATCTCCTACACTGGCCGTACACCACTGGTGATCGTCGAGGGGACACTGAATAGTGCACGGTACATCCAAACCGTCATCGAACCCATCGTTCTACCATTCCTAGACCGGCAAGGGAACTTGCTGTTCCAACAGGACAATGCACGTCCGCATGTATCCCGTGCCACCCAACGTGCTCTAGAAGGTGTAAGTCAACTACCCTGGCCAGCAAGATCTCCGGATCTGTCCCCCATTGAGCATGTTTGGGACTGGATGAAGCGTCGTCTCACGCGGTCTGCACGTCCAGCACGAACGCTGGTCCAACTGAGGCGCCAGGTGGAAATGGCATGGCAAGCCGTTCCACAGGACTACATCCAGCATCTCTACGATCGTCTCCATGGGAGAATAGCAGCCTGCATTGCTGCGAAAGGTGGATATACACTGTACTAGTGCCGACATTGTGCATGCTCTGTTGCCTGTGTCTATGTGCCTGTGGTTCTGTCAGTGTGATCATGTGATGTATCTGACCCCAGAAATGTGTCAATAAAGTTTCCCCTTCCTGGGACAATGAATTCACGGTGTTCTTATTTCAATTTCCAGGAGTGTATTATGAACGAGTAAGCATTTGAATTAGATAAAGGATAGGTGGAGATGCGTGTCCAAAAGCGTAATGATGCATTCTTACGCGATGTGGTCACTTTTACCAGAAGCTAGAATCAGGAAAAGAGGACTGAGAACGTTACCTTCCAATATCAACAAGAAGAAAGTTGTCCTCCAGTACCAAAAGATGTAACAAGAGTGCTGTAAAGTATTTCGTGCCTTCATGGCTCTATGCAGGGCTACTATCACTAGACGATTAAATAATGTGTGAACTGAAATATTTTATGTTCTCAGAAATGAATATAAAGGAAAAACATGCTGTCTTACATTCCATTAAAAAAGAAAGAAAGAAAGAAAGAAAAGAAGCGTGCTGTCCTCGCTAGGAGGATAATTCTTTTAGGTCATACAGCCTGGATCGAGAATATTTGGTGTTCCATTTACTTTCACTGTGTTATGTCACATGTGGCCAGAATCTGAACGTCTCTGTGCAATTACATAGGATTATCTTAGCTCAGTGTCTTAGTTGACAAACTTCACGCAGGCTGTTGTTCAAGGTCTTAGAACTCTTGCGCTATAATTCCCATACACGAATGCATTAATGGAATTTGTCGCTAATAATACGAGTTCATTCAGAAGGAAATTTGTCATTCCTTCCTTGAACACGACATACACATACGATTTACTCTCGGGTAACTTTGTTAGCTACTGATCAGCATACTTTCTAGTACTCTGCAGGTTAACTGTAAGACACTATACCTGTCTAATAAGCAGCAAGACGCAGTGAAAGAGTTTGTGATGGCAACAAAAATGGTCATAATAGAAGTAGAAACGATCCTGATACCGTGCGATAGTATCAAGACATTCGTAAATCTGTTATACAACCTAGAGGATGACGAAACGCACAGTTCTGTAAGTGTAATCACAATATTTTTTGTAATTAGTAAACTGACTTGTCTGATACGTAGCCGCTTTGGTGACAATAAGAATTACGTGAAATACAAAATAAGGAAGGAAAGTTTGCTAAGTAGAATACGAGATGCAAGAAGCGGAAGACATAAATTCATGCTAAAAATGATTAAAAATGAATTAAAAAAAACCTTAAGAGCAACAAAGTGAAATATGGAATATCTTATACCGACTCGAAAATGAAACGTTGATAAATTAGTGCTTTACATTGGCTGACGCGATCCAGTCCTTAAAAGAACGCCTTATTGTACTTCCTCCGTTCTCACACAGCCGCAGCCGTCTCCCACGGGCATATCTCCTGCTCTATGTAAATTACTAGCCTAGTTCGTGCAAGGTTGCGATCTGAGGCGGAGATACAGTGTTGATTTAATGGCTGCTAGGCGGTATTGCAGAACTGCGTGTCTAATTAATAAGCAGAAATCGAAAGACGCAATCTGGTCCGCGTCGAAATAACAACTCGTAATAGATAGTCCACTTGTTCTGCAGCTTTCACATCGTGCCCACAAGTGCATCTCGACGTGATAACTTGTTCTCTTGTTCTTATGTACGAAGGGAACTGCTATAGTGGTGCCGACGAATACTGTCACGGATCTCATAATGATGTCGCAAAAGAATGTTGGCTAACGTGCAGTTCGCAAGTGAATGCCGCAAACATCACGTTAAGTATACGCAGAAAGTTCAAGGTTTACCAAACATGAAGGACGCTACGAATACGAATTACATTAATTTGGGCGTAGTCGTGATTGATAATGTGACCAAGACTTCAAAAGAGAAGATGAAAATATAGAGGAAGGAAAAGGAAAGGAAAGGGGATAAAGCAATAGAAAAGAGGAATAGAGTACATGAGAGACAAGGAAATGCAATTATAGAAACTTAAGTGCGTCAATTCATGTGAACAGAAAATATAGGTTTTGTGGATCTAGTGCTCTGCAGCTTGGATAAATTTTAAGAACGTACTGTGATTCATAAATCGAGGAAAGCTCCACAAAAGCCGAACTGATCTGAGACCAGGTGATAATCTTCGACGGAAAAAAGCACTATTTTGAGAAATTTTTACATGTTTTGGTACGTACAAAGTGTAGTGCGTTAACCGCGCGGGGTAGCAGCGTAGTCTGTGTCGCCTTGTCACGGTTCGCGTGGCTCCCCGGTCGGAGGTTCGAGTCGTCCCTCGGGCCTATGCGTGTGTTGTCCTTAGCGTATGTTAGTTTGCGTTAGATTAAGTAGTGTGTAAGCTTAGGGACCGATGACCTCAGCAGTTTGGTTCCATAGGATCTTACTACAAATTTCCAAAAAAAATTACAGTGCGTTACGTGATCTAGACCCATATTTTAAGTCAAATTTACACTTTTGTGAGCGGCTTATTCGTGAACAAACTACCTTTTGTGCAGCTTCTGTCGATTTTCAAACACGTGGGTAGTTTTATGGACAACGGAAGGCAAACGAGCTCAAGAAATCGATTTTCACATTTTTGCGTATTTGAAATGCCCGCTATTTCTAGGAAAACAGTTTTTGTTTTATGAAACTAGGACAATTTTTTCGTGGGTTTTATGGTTTCCCTGACGCTCTGTACGATCTGGTATATAAATGCCACGCTTTCTTTTCTGCACCGTGCTGGAATAATGCACAGGTTCCTATTATTCCTTGTATGTTATTTCCTACTTCTGTTGTTATACTCAACGTTCCGATGGTGTTTGTTATTGTTTTCGAGCGTGGCACAGGTCTCCTGACAAATGTTGAAATAGATTACAGTATTTTATGGCTTGGCCATAAGAAGCAATGTTGGGAATCTAGAAAACCTGAAAAAAGCTATTGGACTCTCTTTCTCCGGTAGCACTGTCTTTGCCAGAATGATCCTGCCGTTTCGTGCAAGTACAGAAGGGCAACGTATGACCACAAACATTCTTTACCTGCAGCAATAATAAATGAAATGATACCTATATTTAGAGATATTAGTAAACGTGCTTTGTTGAAGAAATGCCTTCATGGGAAAACGTAAAATTTTAATGAATGTGTGACTTCTGTCATTTAGATCCTGTCACCGAAAACTGTATTTATTCAGATTAAAACCCTGAAATTTGGTGTTTATGATGCTATTTTACGGTTCAGTGATGGTTTAATAAGAAAACTGGATATTTTGAAAGTATTGGATAGACTTCATATACTACTATGCTACTATGAACACCATAGTGAATGTATTATTATAGCCACGATAGACACGAATCCCACGTCTACGACAGTAGTATAAGTTTATATGTCAACTACCTCCGCAGATGATGAAAAGATTGAAGAAATGTGTCACGTGATAAACGAAATTATTCAGATACTTAAGGGAGACGAAAATTTTATACTCATGGGGGACTGGAATTGGATAGTAGGGAAAGGAAGAGAAGGAAAAGAAGTAGGTGAATATGAACTAGTGGTAAGGAATGAAAGAGGAAGCTTCCTGGTAGAATTTCCCACAGAGCATAACCTACTTATAGCCAACACTTGGTTTAAGAATCATGAAAGAAGGTTGTATAAGTGAAAGAGGCCTAGAGACACTGCAAGGTTTCAGATAGATTATATACTGGTAGGACAGAGGTGTAGGAACCAGGTTTTAAATCGTAACACATTTCCAGGAGAAGATGTGAACTCTAACCACAATCTATTGGTTATGAGCTCTAGATTAGAACTGAAGAAACTACAACAAGGCGGCAATTTAAGGAGAAGAGACCTGGATAAGCTGAAAGAACCAGGGGCTGTAGAGAGAGCATTAGGGACGATTGACAAATACGGGGGAAAGAAATACACTAGAAGAAGAATGGGTAGCTTTGAGAGATGAAATAGTGAAGGCAGCAGAGGATGAAGTAGGTAAAAAGACGAAGACTAGTAAGAGAGGAGATATTGAATTTAACTGATGAAAGGAGAAAATATAATAATGCAGTAAATGAAGCAGGCGAAAGGGAATACAAACGTCTCAAAAATGAGATCGACAAGAAGTGCAAAATGTCTCAGCAGCCATGGCTAGAGGACAAATGCAAGAATGTAGAGGCATATATCACTAGGAGAAAGGTAGATACTGCCTACAGGAATATTAAAGACATCTTTGGAGGAAAGAGAACCACCTGTATGAATATCAAGAGCTCAGATGGAAAACCAGTCCGAATCAAAGAAGGGGAAGCAGAAAGTTGGAAGGAGTATATAGGTCAATTCAAGCGCGATGTACTTGAGGGCAATTTGATGGAAATTGAAGAGGACGTAGATGAAGGTGAAATGGGAGATATGGGACTGCGTGAAGAATTTGACAGAGCACTGAAAGACCTATGTCGAAACAAGGCGCCGACAGTAGACAGCATTCCATTGGAACTACTGATAGCTTCGGTAGAGACAGCCATGACCAAATTCTACTATCTAGTGAGCAAGATGTATGCGACAGGCTAAATATCCTCAGACTTCAATAAGGATATAATAATTCCTATCCCAAAGGAAGCAGGTGTTGACAGGTGTGAAAATTACCGAACTTTCAGATTAATAAGTCACGGTTGCAAAACACTAACACGAATTCCTTACACACGAATGGAAAAACTGGTAGGAGCCGACCTCGGGGATGACCAGTTTGGATTCCGTAGAAATGTTGGAACACGTGAGACAATACTGACCTTACGACTTATCTTAGAAGAAAGATTAAGGAAAGGCAAACCTACATTTCTAGCATTTGTAGACTTAGAGAAAGCTGTTGACAATGTTGACTGGAATACTCGCTTTCAAATTCTGAAAGTTGTTGTTGTTGTGGTCTTCAGTCCTGAGACTGGTTTGATGCAGCTCTCCATGCTACTCTATCCTGTGCAAGCATCTTCATCTCCAATTCTGAAGGTGGCAGGGGTAAAATACAGGGAGCGAAAGGCTATTTACAGTTTGTACAGAAACCAGATGGCAGTTATAAGAGTCGAGGGGCATGAAAGGGAAGCAGTAGTTGGGATGGGGGTGATACAGGTTTCTAGGCTATCCCCGAAGTTATTCAGTCTGTATATTGAACAAGCAGTAAAGGAAACAAAAGAAAAATTTTGAGTAGGAATTACAATCAAGGGCGAAGAAATAAAAATTTGAGGTTTGCCGACGACATTTTAATTCTGTCAGAGACAGCAAAGGACTTGGAAGAGCAGTTGAACGGAATGGACAGTGTCTTGAAAAGAGGATATAAGATGAACATCAACGAGAGTAAAACTAGGATAATGGAATGTCATCAAATTAAATCAGGTGATGCTGAGGGAATTAGATTAGGAAATGAGACACATAAAGTACTAAATAAGTTTTGCTATTTGGGGAGGAAAATAATTGATGATGGTCGAAATCTAGAGGATATAGAATGTGGTGTGACTATTGCAAGGAAAGCGTTTCTGAGGGAGAGAAATTTGTTGATATCGAGTATAGATTTAAGTGCCAGGAAGTCGTTTCTGAAAGTATTTGTATGAAGTGTAGACTTGTATGGAAGTGAAACGCGGATGATAAACATTGTAGACAGGAATCTGAAGTTTTCGAAATGTGGTGCTACAGAAGAATGCTGAAGATTAGATGGGTAGATCACACAACTAATGAGGAGGTACTGAATAGGACTGGGGAGAAGAGGAGTTTGTGGCACAACTAGACTAGAAGAAGGCATCGTCTGGTAGACACGTTCTGAGGCATCAGGGGATCACCAATTTAGTACTCGAGTGAAGCATGGAGGATAAAAGTCGTAGAGGGAGACCAAGAGATGAATACACTAAGCAGATTCAGAATGATGTAGGTTGCAGTAGTTACTTTGAGGTGAAGAAGCTTGCACAGGATGGAGTAGCATGGAGAGCTGAATTGAACCTGTCTCTGGACTGAAGACCACAACAATAACAACATGCACACCATTTCAGTAAATAAACTATAGAAACTCATAAGACCTTGATTCCCAATTTGTTATTGCCTTCACACATGGTTCACATGGCTCTGAGCACTATGGGACTCAACATCTTAGGTCATAAGTCCCCTAGAACTTAGAACTACTTAAACCTAACTAACCTAAGGACATCACACACACACCCATGCCCGAGGCAGGATTCGAACCTGCGACCGTAGCAGTCCCGCGGTTCCGGACTGCAGCGCCAGAACCGCTAGACCACCGCGGCCGGCTTATTGCCTTCGATCAGCAAGTTTTGGACGTTATCATGTTCTTCTTCATATATGTATATTTATAAAGTTGTACACTCCATAAGTGGCAGTTTTTAATAGCGAGGTTAAGCAGAGACGTTATGCACATTGATGAGGATAACAATACACGGGGACATGTTAAAGAAATGACACATAGGGTCACTCGTGCATAAAGTATGTCAAAGGCTTGTGTTAATTATTAGAGTGGGGAATTTTAGTCCATCTACGGAAGGGACTGCGTGCAAAATATTTACACCATCTATACTCAAACAGTGGTTACATTTTCTGTATCTGTGTTATTTCGGATTCAAATAAGACTGCACAGCACGAGTAGCTACAGCTATATTTTACTTTAGAGAGGCACTCAAAGAAGTTTCTAAAAATACGAAACGACAGGTACTCATCTTTCCATTTCTTAACTGAAAGTACTCGGTTTAGGATCCTACGCCAACTACAAATTTTGTGACCTTGTAAGTTTGGGGAAATTTGTATAGGACAAACAAACTAATTAAATGAGACTGAAATTTAGAGAGAGTAATGGTCTTCTCGGTCTGTTCTATATAATATTGGGAAAAGTAATTTATCTTACGTAGACTGCATTTATCTAAAACCTCTCGCCCAGCGCAAATCCGAATCGATTGGGAAAAAATGGATGTAATTCCAAAATGTAGTAACGGTAAAAGCACGGACCCGCATGATTATAGAACGTGATCAATGACATCGTTTTGCTACAGAATTCTTGAACATATCCTAAGTCTCAACATAATATCCACAAATCAGCATGGATTTGGCAAGCATCGTTCGCCCGAAACTCAACTTGGCCTTATCTCAGATGATACCGGCCGAACAATGGATGAATAGGACCGGGCAGTTATCCATTTTCCTTGATTTCCGAAAGCGTTTGACGCGTTGCCCCTTGGAGGCTGTTACCGAAGATCCGAGGATTTGGAGTGGAGACATGCGAGTGCCTAGAGGACTTATTAACTGATGGAACCCAGTACGATGTCCTCGATGGCAAATATTTATCAGACGCAAGCGTATCGTCGGGAGGAACTGCGGTAGGACCGCCCTTGTACTCAGTACACACATGTAAATGATCATTGGACAGAGGATGAGCAGCAATCTGCGACTGTTTGCTGATGGCGCCGTAGTATATGAGAAGTACTGTAGTTGGGTGATTGTCTGATAATAAAAGGTGACTTAGATAGACTTGGTATTTGGTGTGATGAGTAGCAGCAGGTACTAAATGTAGGAAAATTTTTTAGTAATGCAGATGAATGGGAAACAGTTCTGTAATGTTCTATTACCGTATTAGTGCTGTGCTTCTTGACGCAGACACGGAGATTAAATATCCAGGCGTAGCGTCGCAAAGCGATATGAAGTGGAAAGAGCACATAAGGCCCATAGTAGGCGAGGCGAGTGGTCGGCTTCCGTTTCGTGAGAGACTTTCAGGGAAGTTAAGCTATCTATAAAGAAGAACGAGTATAGAATACTAGTGTCACGAATTCTGGAGTACTGCTCAAGTGTGATCCCCACCAGGTCGGATCAAAGGAAGGCATGGAAACCCCCTAGATCCGCGCTGGTAGATTTCTTCCCGGAAGGTTCGGCCAAACGCGAGTCTTACGAGGATCTCCGTGGAGTCAAATGAGAATCGCTGAGGGGAAGATGGGGTTGAGTTCATCAAATACGACTGAGAAAATTTACGAACCGGCATTTTCGCCTTGCTACACCGAAGACAAGATAAGAGAAATTAGGTATTTGCGAGTGGAACAGGAAGAGAATGACCAGTGGTGGCTGAGGTACTCTCCGCCACGTGTGGTTTTTATGTAGTTCTTCTCGGCAGTTTAAATAACTGATATATCCACCAAGTGTTTGAAGAAATAACGATTGTAGCACGTTAACGAATACTATACAACTCTCGCTGTAACTAAACAATGGCGTCGTACATGTAAACCATAGGGTGACATACTGTGATGAAGCACAACCCATAAGGGAGAAGGATGATGATAGAGAATCCATAAGAAACAGCAAGACAATCGAAATGAGAAAAGGAAGATTTTGGAGCAAGCACAAAAAAATCACAGTACTGAGACTGCCTTGTAATTGTAGTTGCAAGTAAAATTTCTCACTCGAGTAAAGGTAAAATGTGGAAGAAGGAGAGAGGACACAGCGGTGTCGTCTGCTAACATAGGAAGTTGTCTCGGCGAGGTTACTCATGTGGCGTTTGTGCTTTTGTGTGTTCTGAATAGTTGGTTTTGTTTTTGTGATGCATTGCGAAGACTGCATGAGGGATAGAGTACTTTTCATGTGAATGTGCTTATGCAAAAATAAGCAAATATTTGAAAGTGAAGACTATTTTACTTTTTAAAATACTCGCACTAAACTATGCGTAGAAAAGATCAAACATAAATGAAACAACATTTATTAAAAAAATTACAATGAAGGAAAAAATGCAGTTCTTTCGCGTCGTTCGACAAAACCCGATGGGTAATATGAGAAGGTGCTTTATGTTACCTGATATACATTGTCTGATGTATTTGCAGCGTGTCCAATTTATCATGACCATCCAAAATAACTTTTTGTCCAGATGCGAAACAAACAGTGTATCGAGTAAAACGTTGTTTACCTACCAGGGGTGCGGCGTTTCTCCTATCCTACGGGCTTTTACGTTCTTCGTGTGCATGTATTCGATCAAACGACTGTCCTGTTGAAACTTGAGTCTTTCAAGATGTAGTTACCGACCCAGGGAGAAGCCACACAAAGCGAGACTTCAATACAAAACCCCTATACTTAGTAGGATTCTACTAGTCGTTATTGAGCCCTGACTTTTCTCAATGAAATCTGACTTATCAGAAGAAGTTGACGGGGAAAAATGGAAACTGTGGCAGTATGCGAACAATTGACCCAAGTCAAACAATAATCTCACTGCTACCGTGTAAATAAACTGTCACTCACTTAAACTGCTCTCAGTCTGATTTCTTGAATGTTTCAAATTAAGCTCAAGTACAAATCACCACAATATAGTTCGAAATCATTCAATCGAAGCTGTTCTTCACGTCCAAGCTAATAAACGCTTCCATCAAAATTCAACATCATTATATATTTGCTTGGAACGAATACATTAATGTTCCACTTAAAGTCCCTAACTTGTTCCCAGTTCAAGTATGAATCCAGAATCCTAGCTTTGCACTGTATGGATTAGCATAAAACCCATTCCGATATACCACAGCGCATGTGCTTTTTATATTACTTTACATTTTATGTAAGTTTAATCTTCGGTAGTCGCGATTATGTGCTCTTTGATGCCCGTTACATTCTCGCCCGGCCGCCGGCTATCCGCTATACGTAACCAGTTGCCAGTTGCAGGCCTGACAACGGCGTCCACTGATACATATCGTGGTTTCTGCAACATACACTCCTGGAAATTGAAATAAGAACACCGTGAATTCATTGTCCCAGGAAGGGGAAACTTTATTGACACATTCCTGGGGTCAGATACATCACATGATCATACTGACAGAACCACAGGCACATAGACACAGGCAACAGAGCATGCACAATGTCGGCACTAGTACAGTGTATATCCACCTTTCGCAGCAATGCAGGCTGCTATTCTCCCATGGAGACGATCGTAGAGATGCTGGATGTAGTCCTGTGGAACGGCTTGCCATGCCATTTCCACCTGGCGCCTCAGTTGGACCAGCGTTCGTGCTGGACGTGCAGACCGCGTGAGACGACGCTCCATCCAGTCCCAAACATGCTCAATGGGGGACAGATCCGGAGATCTTGCTGGCCAGGGTAGTTGACTTACACCTTCTAGAGCACGTTGGGTGGCACGGGATACATGCGGACGTGCATTGTCCTGTTGGAACAGCAAGTTCCCTTGCCGGTCTAGGAATGGTAGAACGATGGGTTCGATGACGGTTTGGATGTACCGTGCACTATTCAGTGTCCCCTCGACGATCACCAGTGGTGTACGGCCAGTGTAGGAGATCGCTCCCCACACCATGATGCCGGGTGTTGGCCCTGTGTGCCTCAGTCGTATGCAGTCCTGATTGTGGCGCTCACCTGCACGGCGCCAAACACGCATACGACCATCATTGGCACCAAGGCAGAAGCGACTCTCATCGCTGAAGACGACACGTCTCCATTCGTCCCTCCATTCACGCCTGTCGCGACACCACTGGAGGCGGGCTGCACGATGTTGGGGCGTGAGCGGAAGACGGCCTAACGGTGTGCGGGACCGTAGCCCAGCTTCATGGAGACGGTTGCGAATGGTCCTCGCCGATACCCCAGGAGCAACAGTGTCCCTAATTTACTGGGAAGTGGCGGTGCGATCCCCTACGGCACTGCGTAGGATCCTACGGTCTTGGCGTGCATCCGTGCGTCGCTGCGGTCCGGTCCCAGGTCGACGGGCACGTGCACCTTCCGCCGACCACTGGCGACAACATCGATGTACTGTGGAGACCTCACGCCCCACGTGTTGAGCAATTCGGCGGTACGTCCACCCGGCCTCCCGCATGCCCACTATACGCCCTCGCTCAAAGTCCGTCAACTTCACATACGGTTCACGTCCACGCTGTCGCGGCATGCTACCAGTGTTAAAGACTGCGATGGAGCTCCGTATGCCACGGCAAACTGGCTGACACTGACGGCGGCGGTGCACAAATGCTGCGCATCTAGCGCCATTCGACGGCCAACACCGCGGTTCCTGGTGTGTCCGCTGTGCCGTGCGTGTGATCATTGCTTGTACAGCCCTCTCGCAGTGTCCGGAGTAAGTATGGTGGGTCTGACACACCGGTGTCAATGTGTTCTTTTTTCCATTTCCAGGAGTGTATTTTCCACACGATTAAACACAGTTTTCCGCCATTTTGGACGGTTGTTACATCCTCACCTGCCACTTTTTCAAACATCATCTCCAAGCGAGTAGGTCGTTGGTTCGCATACAAAATAAATTACCGCGGCCCGAATAATCTGTCCCAAACAGCGGGACGTTAATCAGTATGAATGTCTTTTTGTAACTTGATTTGTTATGAAGATATGAACAGCAGTCCGTTTTCTTTAAATAGCATCCTACATTCTACATTTAAGTACTGAGGGCGTCCAAGGACAGGGGCAATGCAGATAGACAATCCGCATCATAAGCTAAGGCAACTGTACCGCAGAGACAACAATACAGTCTTCTTACAGGTACGAAACGAGTGCTGCCTTGCTTTTCACTACATGTTTTCAACTACTATTAAAGGTCATACGATTACCCACTTCCCCCATCCAAAAGACAAATATGTAGACCATCGTAACTAGGAGACATTTTACGATGTTTGGCAGTTTACTTATTAACAAAACAAGTACTCTTGTGCAAGAACTTTCAGTAAGTTGTGCAGATACATTTAAACACAGAAAACAACTCTTTCCTTATTTTCATTAGGTGTGGTTTCGACAGCATAAAGCCTATTAAACTTGTAATAAATACTGTTGGTTGTCCCTGCAATACAGCTGCCTTAGCGTATGGTGCTTGTTGTCAATTTATGTTTCCCCTGTCTTACGACGCATTCAGCATATCTACTCACGTAAACGTGACATTATTAGAACCGTAAAACGAAATGGACTTTGACGCTCCTGTACTTGCAAACAGTGCAGGTATCCAAGATAACGGAATTCTACCACTTCCTGGAGTTGACAGTAAACAAATGAAAACATAAAGTAAATGCACACCCGTTATTACTGTTCATTAACTTACGTTCTCCATAGATGAGCAGCTTTTCTACCTTCTCTTCGGTGGAGCGCATAGAGCTCACAGAAACCATTGAAGGTGGACCGAATGACTGGTGTGCATCTTCCTTGTATTCCATTTGTTTACAGTCAGTCCAGCGAGTGGACGACTTACGTAACCCTGGGTACTTGCTCTGTGTGCCAGTAGGTGAGAGCAAAGTTAGTTTTGTGTTGCGTTTTAATAACGTCTTGTTTATGTGAATGATACGTTGTGCTATACTTTTAAACGACTCTTTAGGAGAGGAAGTGAAATGACAAATAAAGATATTAGGTTTTATTTAAAAGAGAGCAACGCTGTTCATACCTCTACAACGAAGAGAATTGCACTAAAGCTAACTATATTGTTTAACGTGTCCGTGGTAGCTAAACAACGTTTGTCTGATACATTTTTTTTAAATTTTGGTTTTGAGAAGAAAGTTATTTGGGATGGACAAGATAAATGGGACTTCCTTTATTTTTGTAAGACTTGACATCAGGTACGTGAAGTAGGAAAACCACACCTAAGAGTCCACATTTAAGGAATAACCTCAAGTACCTGGGTTATTATCAATTCGAAAACAGAATTATTTTAAATTTGCATTTGTTAACACGAAATCTATATGTTCAGGTAACTACAGCAACGGATAGGTAATACTTTTACTGAACTTTTCAAAAATACAAAATGGTCAGGGATTTCCTCTGCCTCGTGATGACTGGGTGTTGTGTGATGTCCTTAGGTTAGTTAGGTTTAAGTTGTTCTAAGTTCTAGGGGACTGATGACCATAGATGTTAAGTCCCATAGCGCTCAGAGCCAAAAATACAAAAACAGGGAAATGCGCACTCTTTCCTTCACCGGCGCTTAAGAGTACGCAAAACACTTACAAAGAGTCCGCATTTAGCAAATGTCACAAATGTACGCAATATCACCCTCCAATGAAGAGCACTGTTGGTGCACTGGATCCAGTCCTCTGGAAACGCCAAAACGTGTGTTCGCTACTCACAGCTCTGAGTCTTTTCCTTAAAGCAGACTCCTTCGTACCAAGAACAGCGGCAACCGTTGTTTGAGGACAGCTCTTATGTTTGGATGAGCTTCCTGGCCGATTTTCGTACTTTATGTACAAATTTGCAGTTGTGCCCTAAAGTAGTAGTAGAGTAGTAGAAGGGTTGTGTGGGCGCACGACAGCAAAGTCTTCAGCGCCCGTTCAGTATCATAGTGAGACGGGTGTCAAGAAAAAAACTCAGAACATTTACATATAACGGAACAGAAAACACGGGGAACAATCATTGAAAAATATGTGCTCACCCACACCGAAGCGTGGGATGAAGCAGGGCGTCAGCAGTAAAACATGGACAACACAGGAAGAAAAAGGTAGAGGGTGCTAAAACAATGTAGCAGATGGAAGTGGCTGGCTGACCGCAAGGAAAAAAAGGGAGGAGTCAGCCACTCTGCAATACACTAACACCTCCAGCCTAAAAGTTTAGGCCAGAGTCCAGACACATCACAAAACTTAAAAACCCTAGACACACACGTCTCATCGTTAGCTAAAACATAGGGCAGATCCCCATCAACTTGTGCTTCTGCCCCTGCATCACGGTATAAAATGCAGTCTGTTAAAATGTGCCGGACAGAGATGTGCACACCACAAGCATCACAAAACGGAGGATCCTCCCGCCGTAATAAATAGCTATGTGTCAGAGGACAGTGCCCGATCCGAAGACGTGTGAGCGCCACCTCTTCCCGCCTGAGCAGCCGGCAGGAGGAACGCCACGGCCGAGTGGTTGACTTTACCGACCGCAGTTTATTGGCCGTCACCGCCAGCCATTCGTCCTCCCACAACTCCATGCACTTCCTGTGGAGTGGAGCGATGACTGACTGCAAGGGGATAGGACACTGGACCACATCCTGCTCTCTGCAGGCCTCCTTGGCAGCCCGATCAGCCTGTTCATTGCCCCAAATGCCGACATGACCAGGCACCCAGCAGAAGGATACCTCTTTACCCCGCCGTTGTAGCAAGTACAGTTGGTCATGTATCAGCTGGACCATCTATTCAGTCGGGTACAGGTTCTGCAGTGACTGTAAGGCACTAAGAGAATCGGAGCAGAGAAGAAATCGATCGCCCCGAACACGATGCATCTGCTCCAGTGCCGTCAGGATCGCGTGGAGCTCCGCTGCGAAAACGGTATATTCAGCATGGAGGCGAATCCGGGTAACATGATCAGGGAACACCACAGAACAGCCAAGGAAAGTCTCCTGTTTGGAGCCATCAGTATAAACGACAGTGAAACCATGATGCACATCTAAAATGTTAAAAAACAGAGATTGGAACGTAAAATTTGGTGTGCCAGCTTTCTTAAAATTAGTCAAATCTAAAATAAGTTTGAGTCTCCGGAGGAGCCAAGGTGGAGATCTGCTCCAACCGCGACGTAAAGCACGAAGACCAGCCATAGACATCGCACCGAGGCAATCCTGTGCGCGAATCCCATAGGGCTGCGTCGCACGTTGCCGGTTATGAAACAATCGTGCCAGAGGAGGCTGAGCAACGGTATGGTATGCAGGGGTGTATGGTGTGGACAAAGTTTTATACGCCTGGCGCACTGTAAGTAGCCGTCGCCGCATATGAAGTGGCGGTTCACCAGCCTCTGCACAGAGGCTTGGTATGGGGCCTAAAGAGAACGAACGCACTCTTTGGGGACATCATATGCTCGCTCATCCGTACAGATACAATGATTCCAAGCCAAGTCAACAGACGGCAGCACGCATCACATTTGCAAAATATGTGGATGCAGTATGGTAGACTGCAAGCCAGCCTATCAAAATGCAATTAAGAATTAAGGCTATCGCTCGTGAATTCTGTATATAACTTATGCAACAAAGTTCCAGAACTACACCAAGTAAGCTTAAAAGTGATTCTTATCTATTGCACTTCGGAAACAAAGGATTCGTTAACACAGCTTATACGAGGTGTTTCTAATACTGTACAATTCTGAACACAACTCCTTCAGTGACGAGCTGATCTGTTCAGCCAATCGTCAGGATCACAAGCTGCGCTCTATTTGGAACTGCGTACTCTTTCGTACATTTACCCTACATGGTCTTAATTTTCAATATAAAATTTATTTGTCTTGAGCGCACATTTATAAAATGGTGGCCGGCCTTGATTGCTCAAGCAATTATCTTAGGAAAATTAAATTATCGTTGTAGTCAGTAACTTGCCACATGTAGTACAAAGACGTACTGCACATGCTACATGCGACGAGTTTCCGATCGTAGCATATTTTAACGGTCTGAAGATGATGCTTGGGCAATCGTAATTGATCATCACTTTAAATATGTCCGACTTCTTATTTTGTCGAGCAAGTAAATGTTTATGTTTTGAAATGTATGGCCACTGTTTTGTGTGATAACCTATGTTCGGAATATTGATTATGAATTAAGCATCGGCCATAAATTAACTCTGCTATCTAGCTAATGTCTGCAGTAACGTCCGTGATAATCACTTACCCCATCATCTGTATAGTCCCTCTTTTTGTAAGGTGGACGGTTAATCAAAACCAGACTTTCATCGTTCAGTGTTGAGTTATACGATCTGACGTTATGTCGCCATTCCGTCTACTGTGAACGCACCGCCTTCCGACGTTAACGATCCCTTTTGTTGCGTCTCTGTCACTGGGGACTCAAGTGCTTCGAGGTGGTAAACAATAAATGCGGTCAATCAGAAGCTCCGCGCAGGTGTGGCGAACACCGTCTATGGAAGGAAGTAAAACTTAACAGGTTACAAAAAGGGCTCTGTCCACTGACGCACACCGTTTCCGCCTCCGGCGGTATGATGCTACAATATGTAAAGCGTGTGGAATGTCACTTTCAGTAAAATATATTTTAAGTTGTAAGAGGTCCGAGCAGATGTAATTTCGATGTATTGATCATGCGCTGCCTGCGATACGCAAGGTATAAGACAACTGCTGACCAGAGAGCAGTGTTGACTGAGTAGGTACTGTGTAGCTGTAGCAGTAAGTTGTTGCTAGTCTGCGCTAGTCTGGAGTCTGCTCTGGTCTGGAATAGTGTATCGTGTTGGCTGGGCCGGTCGCGGTGTAGCGATGCCGGACCCTGAGTATTATTTTATAAGGTAAAAAGCAGCCTGGCGCATATCTAGTAATGTTATCTGAACTCCCATGTAAATTTTTTAAAACATGTCCTAATAATAATCTTTGTCATATAAAGTAATTTTTTTACAAGCATTCATTTCAGTTTAAAGAATTTACTAATTTCTTCTCCAATCCATGATCATTCCGATTGTTGCAAAAGAAAAATCAGTTGCTTCCTTTCATAAATGACAAATCTATCGGCCAGCATTGCACAGAGCTGTGACGGAAAAATTTATTGTAAGAGCAGATATTTGGTGACTTTATTGAGGTAAGAATTTTTGCTTTTTTATTCAGAATGATCTTACAGGGCCATGACGCAGCACTGCTGTCGTCCAAAATTTACCAGGTTACTGAATTTATTTTTTATTACGAGGTTTAGGAATTTTTCTGTTTCGAGTTTACATAAAATGAGAAAAGAATTTTGTGGGTATATTAAATGGGAAACAAATTTTGTGTGGAGGTTAAATGTGAATGAATTTCTGTAGGGAGGTTACAAATGGGAACCAATTTTGTTCTGAGGTTACACTAAAATTAGAATCATTAACCAAATAATATTTATTTTATTTTATGGGGAGGTTACAAAGTGTCTTCACTCATATAAGAATGATCTCCACTGTCTCTTACACTGAAACAAAAATACTTGCTTGCTTTGCTTACTTTCACTCTGTTATCTAGTATGGTGTTATCTAGTATGGTGTAATATTTTCGGGCAAATTTCTCCAATCACCAAGAATATTCCTTGGCCGGATAAAGAAACGGTCAGATTACTATTTAGTGTCAATTCCCGAACTTCGTGTAGGTTTTCTCGGAACTCTCAGTCTTCCGTGCCTGTACTCTCCACCACGGGATTTGTTGTCTACAATACTGACTCGTTCAGAATAAAATGAAATGTTAATTCAATGAAAACAAAACGAAAAAGCGATATATACTTACAGGGAGGGGGGGGGTGGTGGAGGGGGGACAGAAATATGGAGACACCAAAAACATAACACATTACTATCACTAATAGGATACTGGAAAACCGCTGGAATTCAAAACAGGCTTCCAGTCGTGTCAGAATGGATAAATACAAGTTCTATATGATTTTCAAGGGTATCTTATACCATTCTTCCAGGAAAAGTGTACCAAGTTCAGGAAACGACAACGATGGAAGTGAATAGCGATCGTTCTCCCCGAAGTAAGCTAGAAAGGCCCAATAATGTCGCTCTCTGGTGACTGTGGTCCCAGAGGAGATGCGACAATTGATCCACGTGCTCAGAAAACCAGCCCTGGACGATGCGAGCTGAGTCGTCTTTGAACATAGCATCATCGCTGCCGGCCGCTGTGGCCGAGTGGTTCTAGGCGTTTCAGTCCGGAACCGCGATACTGCTGCGGTCGCAGGTTCGAATCATGCCTCGGGCATGGATGTGCATGATGTCCTTAGATTAGTTAGGTTTAATTAGTTCTAAGTCTAGGGAACTGATGACCACAGATGTTAAGTCCCATAGTGCTCACAAGGGAACCTCCCCATCGCACCCCCCTCAGATTTAGTTATAAGTTGGCACAGTGGATAGGCCTTGAAAAACTGAACACAGATCAATCAAGAAAACAGGAAGAAGTCCCATAGTGCTTAGAGCCATTTGAATCTGCATCATCGCTGGGGAATATACATTGTACCGTGGGATGGATCTGATCTCCAAAAAGGGTCACATATTGTTGGCAGTAATGAGACCTTGCAGAGTAACCATGGTACCCGTGGAATACCACGATGTGGCTGCCCAAACTACCACCGAACTCCCACCCACTTTTCACTCTTCGGACGTAAACTCAGCCAAAATTTGGAAACAGTTTGCAATAAGGCTCGTCCGACCAAATGACTTTCTTCCATTGCTCCACAGTCCAGGTTTTATGGCTTCAGCACCAGGTTCGCTTGTTACGAATTTTTGCATAGCTGACGTGTGGTTTTGGAATTGCAGTTCGCTCTGCAATTCCCTGCTTCAAGAGATTCCTTCATGCTGTTTTGGTGCTGGTAGGATTCGCGAGTACGGTATTCAGTTCTGCAGTGATTTTCTCTGCTGTCGTTCTCCTTCTCTAGTGACAACCCTCTTCAATGACCTTCCGTCACGTTCACTCAACACCCGGCTTTGTCCCCGTTGTGTCTTGCCGGATGATGTTTTTTCCACTTACCGCGTGTGTGTGATATAAATCTTCGATATGGTGAATCTAGAAGCACCAAATACTTGAGCAATAATGATTACGCATGCACACACAATTAGAGCACCGCCCCTTTACCGACGATCGCATTCACTTAGCTCCTACATAACGCACTCACAACTACCCAGAACACCTTTGTAACCACGACTGGCACTTGGGGACATCGTAAGCTGCCGTTCGTGTACAAATACAACAGCGCAGCCAGCAGCTTTGTCTAGTACACTACTGGCCATTAAAATTGCTACACCAAGAAGAAATGCAGATGATAAACGGGTATTCATTGGACAAATATACTATACTAGAACTAACATGTGATTACATTTTCACGCAATTTGAGTGCATAGATCCTGAGAAATCGGTACCCAAAACAACCACCTCTGGCCAAAATAACGGCCTTGATACGCCAGGGCATTGAGTCAAACAGAGCTTGGATGGCGTGTACAGGTACAGCTGCCCATGCAGCTTCAACACGATACCACAGTTCATCAAGAGTAGTGACTGGCGTATTGTGACGAGCCAGCTGCTCGGCCACCATCGACCAGACCTTTCCAACTGGTGAGAGATCTGGAGAATGTGCTGGTCAGGGCAGCAGTCGAACATTTTCTGTATCCAGAAAGGCTCGTGCAGGACCTCCAACATGCGGTTGTGCATTATCCTGCTGAAATGCAGGGTTTCGCAGGGATCGAATGATGGGTAGAGCCACGGGTCGTAACACATCTCAAATGTAACGCCCGCCGTTCAAAGTGCCGTCAGTGCGAACAAGAGGGTACCGAGACGTGTAACCAATGGCACCCCATGCCATCACGCTGGGTGATACGCCATTATGGCGATGACGAATACACGCTTACAATGTGCTTCACCACGATGTCACCAAACACGGACGATAACCATCACGATGCTGTAAACATAACCTGGAATCATGCGAAAAAATGACGTTTTGCCAACGTGCACCCAGGTTCGTCGTTGAGTACACCATCGCAGGCGCTCCAGTCTGTGATGCAGCGTCAAGGGTAACCGCAGCCATGGTCTCCGAGCTGATAGTCCATGCTGCTGCAAACGTCGTCGAACTGTTCGTGCAGATGGTTATTGTCTTGCAAACGACCCCATCTGTTGATCCAGAGATCGAGACGTGGCTGCACGATCCGTTACAGCCGTGCGGATAAGATGCCTGTCTTATCGACTGCTAGTGATACGAGGCCGTTGGGATCCAGCACGGCGTTCCGTATTACCCTCCTGAACCCACCGATTCCATATTCTGCTAACAGTTATTGGATCTCGACCAACGCGAACAGCAATGTCGCGATACGATAAACCGCAATCGCGATAGGCTACAATCCGACCTTTATCAAAGTCGGAAACGTGATTGTACGCGTTTCTCCTCCTTACACAAGGCATCATAACAACGTTTCACCAGGCAACGTCGGTCAACTGCAGTTTGTGTATGAGGAATCGGTTGGAAACTTTCCTCGTGTCAGCACGTTGTAGGTGTCACCACCGGCGCCAACCTTGTGTGAATGCCCTGAAAAGCAAATCATTTGCATATCACAGCATCTTCTTCCTGTCGGCTAAATTTCGCGTCTGTAGCACGTCATCTTCGTGGTGCAGCAATTTTAATGGCCAGTAGTGTATTTGTCTTTGTCTTCGACAATGCATTTCACGCTGAGTTACCAAATTTTTGTCCAACACCTGTATATAACACTTTATTAAGCGTTGTACAGAACGTTATGTACTATTTAGCAGATTTCTTTTTCGTAGGCTTCCGTAGGAACTGAAAGAAGTTGATTGATAAACCACAAGTACTCATATCAGAGTTGAAATGTTTCTGCTTTTCCGTCCAGGAGGGCCTCTCAGTAGTTTAGAACTTTTCTCTGTAAAATGTTAGTTAATAACATACTCTGTATTTAGATGCTTTATTATTTTTAATTGCAAATTTGCTAATCATTCCTCTGTAAACTATGTACTGATTCGTTTCATAACCAAGTAGCTTTGACTCACATTGTCCTACGAAACTAGATAAGTATATTAATAAATAAACTACAAGTACTTCCTCTAAACTGCCATAAGAGCAAATGCATCTCTGATGGTGACCTGTCACACATCCTATCTAAAGAGTCAAGAGTATGGCATCAATGAGCTCTGAGCAGATGGTAAGCCTTTTATCCAAGTAGTCAGCCTTCCGTATAACACGCAGGACGTCATAAAGATGTGTTTCCAAACGAATGGTGCATTTTAATACACAAAGAATCTCGTATTTGTAGCAGTATAGTCAGACATTCTGGATAAATCCGCTTAAATGTGTTCCTGTGGAATGGTGGCAGCAATTTCATTTGTCAGAACAGATATCTTTCAAACCAGGAGATTTGTATGTTAATATCCAATAAGGCGATTGATGACCATGCTGCTGAGTGACCTAAATCAAAGCTTATAATCATCTCAAGGCAGTGACGTACTAGAACTCGTCTCAGCTGGAGTTCACAGTTTCTCACCCAGGCTTTGAACTGGAGGACGAAGATCGTTTTTGTGGAGTTACGGGACTGTGCTGCAGGACGTTTTCGGCGTCATCTTGGCCCCTCTCAGGCGGCGAGCTAAATTGGAGTTGGCTGCGGAAACGGGTCAGCTGGGACCTGCTAGCCCGTGTCGCTGCAGAGCGGCAGTAAAAATTAATAGCGAACGTGCTCTGGGTCGACATATGTTTCCGCATTCCACGCTCCGCCGCCGGTTGGCATAACGCATCCGACGATGCGTATCTTTCGTGTCCGGTATGAAGTCGTGGCCAGGCCTCGAAAGCTTGGAGGATTGGTTCTTTCCCATATCAAAGTGAAGACATCCATCTTATTTGCCCGCCGCAATGTTTTAACCTGTACGGGGGCACCGCATTCAGTTACCTCTCGTTCACTTTCCCGCCTCCGGCCGGTCTGTCTGACCCCTCCTGTTGCTGTTGGACGGATTAATCCTAAATTGCGGCACATTTGTCAATGCTTTCTAATTATCGGTATCCTAGGTACTAATATGAGTTTGTGGCACAACTTGACTAGAAGAAGGGATCGGTTGGTAGGACATGTTCTGAAGCATCAAGGGATCACCAATTTAGTACTGGAGGGCATCGTGGAGGGTAAAAATCGTAGAGGGGGACCAAGAGATGAATACACTAAGCAGATTCAGAAGGATGTAGGCTGCAGTAGGTACTGTGAGATGAAGAAGCTAGCACAGGATAGAGTAGCATGGAGAGCTGCATCAAACCAGTCTCAGGACTGAAGACCACAACAACAACAACATCAGGTTCTGATATACTTTCTATGACGCATATTACTACCAACATGCTATCACCCCGTTAGGGGTGCACCATGTCCCCTTTCTTCTGTTGAACTTGCTTCCCCGTCAACGTCTTGGAAAACGGTCTGGACTCACCTTAATCTTCCTATATTGCCGATGGAGATTGTTTCAACGTGGTACAAGGTCTTTCTCGTATTGTTCTTCGTCCGACTGATCACTGTGAGGAATGTCATCAAACTGACACCTTACTTCACAGGCTTGTTGCTTGCGGACGGGATCATTGGCTCTGAGTCCGCTGTCAATTAGCTTTCCTTACTCGAGGGCCTGAAAAGCTTTCCCAGACGACATTTCCCTACATCCGGACATATCCTTTTTTCCTCAGAAGAAAACGAACACGATTGTCTGGCTCTTGGGTTACTATGTTCACTATGTCGTTGAAGGCGGGAATGACCCAGACCTCCGCGTTTTTTTCACCATTATCTGACAAATGCGAATTGGAAATGGCAGCGGCTGCCACGATACCTAGCGCTTTCTGCGAATGTGCTTTTTCTTGTGTATAACCGTCAGGGTGTTGGTTAAGTTCCCCTGTGATCCCCGTTTCTTACCTGAGCTTGAATCCCCTCCCTTGTAGCTTCGTTTTGTCACTTTTTCTCTTACACACACACACACACACACACACACACATATATATATATATATATATATATATATATATATATATATATATATATATATATATTGACAAGAAGGTTGGGATAATGGGTTAGTCTTCCGGTTCAGAATTTAATATTTTTTTGTGCTTGAACTAATTTGTTGATTTTATTTTTGCAGCTGATATTGAATGATTATTTGACTGTGGTTGTCTGATTTTCATGAAAATACCAAGTCACTCTGATAATAAAAAAATGGCTGTTTTGCTGCAAAACCGATGGTGAGTCCAGCAAAAGACATTTTACGAGTCGAGCTTATGAGCAACCACGCAAAACCTCAGACAGAAGGACGTAGTCGCAAAGCGATGGACGTCAAATGAATTCTACGTAGGTACCAACTTGGTATGCACTTCCATTTTTATTCCTGTTTCGTTAACTAATTACCTTCCTTTCAATCTGCTACGAGTTACAGGAGATTTCTTTTTATACACACTATTTGCTAAGTCATCATTATATTAATACGTGAACACGACAGCTGAAGTACAGATTTTTAATATTAATCGCACAGAGAAGCCAATGATATTTATAAAGTTGGAAAGGTACTTTGCCATGGGTGTGCACAAATAAAAAATAATGTGTGAATGTAGCTGTTAAGAGTGGTAAAAGAAATTAGAATCTTTCACATTCATAACACTAATGGACATTCTGTAACATCGAAAAGTGAAGAGCTACCAACCTCTGCTCTGTGCGCCGATCAGATACTTTGGTAGAAATGACACGTGGATGTAACGACATTTCGTGAAATCACGTTCTAGGGGCATTCATGTTTACATTGTTCTTTTACAGCAAGAATAAAGTATACCAGGTAGCTACAGTGCTACAACTGCTACGTCGATGACGTCAGCAGTGAAAATCAACATATCGTAGTGACGAAGTCTGTGAATAACGTTGTATATTGGCGTCGCTGTTTCGCTTACTTTTCTGTAAGAGTAACTGTGTAGTCATTTGCTGCTATTACCAAAACATTTGAAGTAAGTTCCTAATGTTTAATTTCTTCATTTTGGATAACTTTCCTTATTTTGCGGAAACTATACTTTTTTACCGTACGGCAAGAAATACAGGGTGATTCAATAAGAATACCACAACTTTAGGAATTTAAAACTCTGCAACGACAAAAGGCAGAGCTAAGCACTATCTGTCGGCGAATTAAGGGAGCTATAAAGTTTCATTTAGTTGTACATGTGTTCGCTTGAGGCGCTGTTGACCAGGCGTCAGCGTCAGTTGATGCTAAGATGGCGACCGCTCAACAGAAAGCTTTTTGTGTTATTGAGTATGGCAGAAGTGAATCGACGAGAATCCGCGGGAAACAACTCAGTATGAATGTGACTCGCCTAAGGTGAACGTTTTCTGTGCCATTTCAGCCAATAAAGTTTTTGGTCCCTTTTTCTTCGAAGGTGCTACTGTAACTGGACTACAGTATCTGGAGATGTTAGAGAATTGGCTGTTCCCTCAGCTCGAACAAGAAGCACAACAATTCATATTTCAGCAGGATGGAGCGCCACCACATTGGCACTTATCTGTCCGTAACTACCTGAACGCCAACTACCCGAGGCGATGGATCGGCCGCCAGGCAGCCCGTGACAGAGCACTTCATCACTGGCCTCCAAGAAGCCCTGATCTTACCCCTGCGATTTTTTCTTATGGGGGTATGTTAAGGATATGGTGTTTCGGCCACCTCTCCCAGCCACCATTGATGATTTGAAACGAGAAATAACAGCAGCTATCCAAATTGTTACGCCTGATATGCTACAGAGAGTGTGGAACGAGTTGGAGTATCGGGTTGATATTGCTCGAGTGTCTGGAGGGGGCCATATTGAACATCTCTGAACTTGTTTTTGAGTGAAAAAAAACTTTTTTAAATACTCTTTGTAATGATGTATAACAGAAGGTTATATTATGTTTCTTTCATTAAATACACATTTTTAAAGTTGTGGTATTCTTTTTGAATCACCCTGTATAATGGCAACGGGTCTGAGACGCCTTGCCACGGTTCGCGCGCCTCGTCCGTACCGGACCGACAACCTCAGCAGTTTGGTCCGAAAGGAAGTTACCACTACCGCCAACGGGTCAGAGTGAAGACGCAAACCTAGACAGACACAATTTTTGCGTCGAAAAAGCAATAGCAACGTGGACAGTCATAATGATAACGCACCAATTTTATTTAACGATCATAATATTAATATATGAACTCAGAGAATTGAAGTACCGATTTTTAAAATTATAAAAGGAGGCCAATAAAACTTATATAACCCGAGAGGAACTGTGCCGTAGATGTGTACAAAAGGAAAAACCCATGTGTATAGATAGCCATTAGGAGAGGAAGTAGACACACTCGTATGAGAGAAGTTTTCCTTTGTCTGTGACATTGCTACCAACTCCTACCATGCTCACAATCAGATGCAATGGTAGAAACGACACACGAAAGTAACAACGTTACGTGAAGTTGCAATCTCGGGACATTCATGTCTAAACGTTGCAGATAGTTCTTTTGCAGTAACACACGTATACCGGACAGTTACAATGCCGCAACTGCTACGTCATTATTTTGCCACAGTGGAAAACAAAACGTAGTAGCAAAGCCGTCGGGGAGAACAAACGTTGTTCATTAGTGTCGCTTACTTTGGTTTGAGAGTAAGTGAAACTGTGGTCGTTTGCGGCCGACACTACAGAATTCAGAGTGTTCCTAATTTTCAGTATCTTCATTTTGAGTAGCCACAACTATAAAAAAACTACATCTCTTTTAGGTTCTGCCTCGAAGAAGAATATTAACGGGTCGGAATGAAAGACGAAGAGCTAGAGGGAGACAGTATTTGCGCAGAGAAAGTAATAGGATTAATGTAGATGCGATAACGATAATTCTACTGTCGTTCAGAAAGATATATTTAAATGTGCACTGGACTTAATTTCAAATAATTTTGAGAACTTTAATTGCTGTTTGATGAATTTACAATTCAGATTTCGTAATGCTAATCATTTTGGGTCTGAAGTGAACAGACGCGATACAACGGCATTCACATTGTTTTGTCATAAGGGAGAAGTTGCTTTACCGCCATTAACACAAAATTTATTTTTCAACGCAGTGTGTCAAAGGCTCCCTTCAAATGATTGAACCATTAAAGAGAAATCAAGGAATTATTTCTAGAATACACGTAGTTACAATGTAGAATTTGCTACGGATCAGTTCTGCGGCTAAAATTTCGGACACTTTAAGATACATGATATTTTCTATCACACATGAGGTCCACGAATTAGTATTGCATAAATCGCTGTCTTTAGCAACAGGTAAAGTAGAAGAAAAGTACCTTTATGAAGAGGATTTTTAGAGTACTGAATGTATTTTGTGAGCTGTTTCAGACACAAAAGAGGACAGTTTTGAGAAAACAATAAATAAATAACCACGTACAGCTCTGTGAGCTTAATGAATCCTGCGTTGTCACGTACCTGAACATTGGTACAAAGCTCATTTCAGTCATGTGTATCCTTCTCGATGCTGCAGGTTTCTAATACGTCGGCGTATTCACAGCAATTCGAGGCCTGTCTCAGTAGTTCATAGCGGTGCTCCGAATCCGCTAATATTTTGCCTCCAGTAATCAGGCGGTAATCGGTCGGTATTGGATCGTAATAAGCTACGGCTGACGTCGCATAGTGAAAGCGACGTACGCTTTCTCTGTCAGCCTCTGGGTGAATCGCAGACCCTAGTTACGTGTCCATATGGAGACAAACTCAATAGGCAGCACGCATTATCCTCCTTAGATAAAGCAGTGAACAAGCGCACGAGCGAACACTTCGCTCCCATATATGTACGTAGCAATTACGGGCAAGCTCGCTACGCAACAGGGCAATAATTACTCGTGATCCAAGTATGGAAAGTAGTCGTGGAAGCAGATGGCGAACCACCCCTTGCATGCGTGAAGGCAGCTCGCGTAACATACCCCATGTACTGAGTCCACTACAGTGCCTTCGCGAAGGACGATGCAGGAGCTGACATCGCAAGTGCGTCTTAATATTACGTAGTCTTTTCGTAAGATGTTAGTCCTCTGAAAATGTTGCAGTATACTGTCCACACAGCTGTCAGAAATTGTGTTTTGGCGGAAAAGTTCAGTCCTGTAATTCGTGAAGTACTAACTACAGACGACATACCTGTTCTTACATAGTTCAAAGTTTGAAGGTCACACCAAACATGTGATTTTAGGTTACAAGCGATCACCTGTCACATTCCGTAGAACGGATCGGAATTTACAGTTGTCACGTAAAAACTGGCCGTTATGTACGAGGGGATGCAAAAAAAAAAAAAAAAAAAAAAAAAAAAAAAAAAAAAAAAGAGGGAATAATACAGTCGTGGGCGGAGCTTGTGCAGTACGCATTTCTGCCGCTAGGAGTGTATTGACCAACTCATTGCTAAAGGTTTGTACAGGGAAAGTACGGCCAACTTGCCAGTGGCCGCCATTTTGGGCCCATTGCGTCACTGCCGATACATTGACTTCTGCAGCACATTTAGCTGTTGGGTTGGGTTTGATTTGAGGGAGGATACCAGACTGCGAGGTCATCGGTCTCATCGGATTCGGGTAGGATGGGGAAGGAAGTCGGCCGTGTCATTTCAAAGTAACCATCCCGGCATTTGTCTGAAGCGATTTAGAGAAATCACAGAAATCCTAAATCAGGATATCCGGACTCGGGATTGAACCGTCGTCCTCCCGAATGCGAGTCCAGTGAGCTAACCACTGCGCCACCTCACTCGGTGGGACAAGAGGGAACAAATATCAAGTCGCAAGTGCAAGGAAAAATCCATCGCTAATTCAAAGTTCCATATCGATTTACTTCTTGTTCCTGCTACTCGGTACTACGAAAATTCGCCCAACGTTTCTTTTGTTATACGAAATAGAGTGTTGGATTCAAATATTTATGGGCGGTAGCTTAGTAAATAGAACTGATGAACATGGTGCCAAAATGGTTACTCGTGATTTATGTTTTTGTCACATCTGTCCCATAAAATTTTGTCTGCAAATTGTTCTATGACATTACAAGAATAATTACGAAAGTACAAGAGAATACAGTATTTTTGAAATGTGTTCGAATAAAACAAGCTCCCTTGAAACGTCCCCTTAGAACAATTATACACGACTGTGCTGATAAACCTCTTACACTATTTGCTTTTCAAACAGCTGAGCAAAACTGAACGTACTAAAACATTCACTAAAGTGACACACAATATTTTTAGCGCAACGCAATCTGACTTTCAAAAATCCCTACAAAAGAATGGCCCTGAGTAACATTAAACTATACCTTTCACAAATCACTTACCTCACCAAAAATCTTCGTTACTCGAACTAATGCAATACAGCGAGCGCCACTATTGCCAGCTAAATAAAAGATTCAAACTACAGAAGGCACTAACTACTGATAGGGATAGTTAGCAAATGAAAGATATTAATAGAGAAAAAACAATGTATTTACCTTAATAGTCATAATATACACTCCTGGAAATGGAAAAAAGAACACATTGACACCGGTGTGTCAGACCCACCATACTTGCTCCGGACACTGCGAGAGGGCTGTACAAGCGATGATCACACGCACGGCACAGCGGACACACCAGGAACAGCGGTGTTGGCCGTCGAATGGCGCTAGCTGCGCAGCATTTGTGCACCGCCGCCGTCAGTGTCAGCCAGTTTGCCGTGGCATACGGAGCTCCATCGCAGTCTTTAACACTGGTAGCATGCCGCGACAGCGTGGACGTGAACCGTATGTGCAGTTGACGGACTTTGAGCGAGGGCGTATAGTGGGCATGCGGGAGGCCGGGTGGACGTACCGACGAATTGCTCAACACGTGGGGCGTGAGGTCTCCACAGTACATCGATGTTGTCGCCAGTGGTCGGCGGAAGGTGCACGTGCCCGTCGACCTGGGACCGGACCGCAGCGACGCACGGATGCACGCCAAGACCGTAGGATCCTACGCAGTGCCGTAGGGGACCGCACCGCCACTTCCCAGCAAATTAGGGACACTGTTGCTTCTGGGGTATCGGCGAGGACCATTCGCAACCGTCTCCATGAAGCTGGGCTACGGTCCCGCACACCGTTAGGCCGTCTTCCGCTCACGCCCCAACATCGTGCAGCCCGCCTCCAGTGGTGTCGCGACAGGCGTGAATGGAGAGACGAATGGAGACGTGTCGTCTTCAGCGATGAGAGTCGCTTCTGCCTTGGTGCCAATGATGGTCGTATGCGTGTTTGGCGCCGTGCAGGTGAGCGCCACAATCAGGACTGCATACGACCGAGGAACACAGGGCCAACACCCGGCATCATGGTGTGTGGAGCGATCTCCTACACTGGCCGTACACCACTAGTGATCGTCGAGGGGACACTGAATAGTGCACGGTACATCCAAACCGTCATCGAACCCATCGTTCTACCATTCCTAGACCGGCAAGCGAACTTGCTGTTCCAACAGGACAATGCACGTCCGCATGTATCCCGTGCCACCCAACGTGCTCTAGAAGGTGTAAGTCAACTACCCTGGCCAGCAAGATCTCCGGATCTGTCCCCCATTGAGCATGTTTGGGACTGGATGAAGCGTCGTCTCACGCGGTCTGCACGTCCAGCACGAACGCTGGTCCAACTGAGGCGCCAGGTGGAAATGGCATGGCAAGCCGTTCCACAGGACTACATCCAGCATCTCTACGATCGTCTCCATGGGAGAATAGCAGCCTGCATTGCTGCGAAAGGTGGATATACACTGTACTAGTGCCGACATTGTGCATGCTCTGTTGCCTGTGTCTATGTGCCTGTGGTTCTGTCAGTGTGATCATGTGGTGTATCTGACCCCAGGAATGTGTCAATAAAGTTTCCCCTTCCTGGGACAATGAATTCACGGTGTTCTTATTTCAATTTCCAGGAGTGTATATAGCAGTTCAATTTCAAAACTTCCGCCATCTCTCTCCCCACATCCACCACTGCTGGCGGCTCACCTCCAACTGTGCAACGCTACGTGCTGTTCACATCCAGCTCCCACTGCCCAACACTACAATGGCAGACAACAATGCAAACTAGCTACAGACTGCACACAGCACAGCCAGTGATTTTCATACAGAGTGCTACGTGGCATTACCAATATAAAAATCTAAACAGCCTACTTACATAGCCCCGATGCTCCCCACAAAAAATTTTACAAATTTTTTTGGCCAGTGGCCAATAATGATTTGATAAATTTTTTTTATAATTACACTAACAAAGATATCCAATGCACACACTTATTGATACAGTGTTGGTCAAAAGCTAAAATTTTCTCACAGTCCATAAAGACAGTCCTGATCATTCATCATAATAGTAATTACAGTTTTTTTTCACAAAGTCTCATTAGTAAAAAAAATTGCACACAGAAGTAGTGGATTTGCATGCAGTCTTGAAGAAGTAGTGGTGTCCTTCCAACGGAAAGACAGTGCTGACTCTTGACATGCTGACAGGTAATGGGCCACAACAGAGCAAACCCACAGCAGAGCCAGTCGAAGTTGATGAATATTGGTAGGTAGGTCATCACAGAGCAGACCCACTGTAGTCCTGGTAGAGATTGTGGTATTGGTGGGCCATCAAAGATGCAGACCCACTGTAGTCCTTGTAGAAAGTGTGGACAGGCCCACTATAGTCCTGGTAGAGATTGTGGTATTGGTGAGTCAGCAAAGGTGTAGACCCACTGTAGTCCTTGTAGAAATAATGGTATTGATGAATCATCAAAGGTGTAGACCCACTGTAGTCCTTGTAAGAGATAATGGTATTGGTGAGTCAGGAAAGGTGTAGACCCACTGTAGTCCTTGTAGAGATGGCCAGCAGCCATCTGCTGCGACTGTGCAGGTGCACAATCACCATCGAAGAGTCTTGCAGAGAAGATAGCAAGTCCATAAACCACCACTTGTGCACGCACAAAGTTTTTGGAATTGTCCTTAGAACCAGCAATGCTGTTATCCAGTCCCTTGCTGAGTTATTAACACACGTGCAAACACTAACAGTCCCAACTTCTCACATATTGTCCATATACTATGACCAACAGAAACGTGTGCAGTGAAATGGAACTTACAAGTTACTTAATTTGATGAACTGGTGTCAATTACAATATTATAATATGAGAATACAATTAGAAAGGTACAAAATACATCATTAAAGAACATAACAATACAGATAACATTTGTAGTACAGGCTTTACAAAAGAATAGAAATAAACATGGTTTTTCATTGTTGTACAGTAAAACAGTTGTGACATGCATGTAGATTTGCACCAAGTATTTTGCAGCTGCGCTTGCAACTAACTAGACATTATTTTCAGTGCTATGTTAATGCGTTTCCTTATTTTACTCTTCAAATTGTGCTCTTTTATGTTATCGTGTGAAACATTGTGACAATTATGGCGTGTAAAAAACGAAATACTAGGCTCCAAAGTAGACTGAGAAATGACGGTGAAGACGAAAGCAGTGTGTTAGCGCCGCCGAGTAATGAATTAACTAATGTTCAAAGTAGTAATTTGGTAACTGTGCATAGGGAAATGGAGCGGGCTGCAAATAATGGTGTAGGCAGTGAAACAATTAGTGAACAGGGAAGCATTATCGATCGATCGGTCGGCAACAGCTCGCCTCAGGATTCCGAAATGACAGGACACAATCTTGCAAATACTGTAGATTCAGGTTTTGCGTCCTCACCCTTTTCTCAAATAAGTCAAGACACATTTTCTGCTTTTCAAACTGCAAATATTGCCGGTTCAAATGCATTGCCGAATAGCACTGAGGAACATGTTTCAGACACCAGTGCACTGTTATTACAGTTAATGCAACAAATGGGACGAAGGCTACAAAAGTTAGACACAACGCTTGAACAAAATCAGAAACAAATGGGACAAAATCTTCAAAAGTTAGACACAATGGAACAAAACCTTCAAAAGTTAGACACAATGGAACAACACCAGAGACAAACACAGCAACAGTTAGACACAATAGAACAAACAATGTATTTACCTTAATAGTCATAATATATATAGCAGTTCAATTTCAAAACTTCCGCCATCTCTCTCCCCACATCCACCACTGCTGGCGGCTCACCTCCAACTGTGCAACGCTACGCGCTGTTCACATCCAGCTGCCACTGCCCAACACTACAATGGCAGACAACAATGCAAACTAGCTACAGACTGCACACAGCACAGCCAGTGATTTTCATACAGAGCGCTACGTGGCATTACCAATATAAAAATCTAAACAGCCTACTTACACCCATAACCGTGTAACTCTCTCACTCCAACTACTCCACTGCTCCTAAGTCGCACACAGCTATCCATTCCACCTTGCCCATTCTCACACATTCATTCAGCCTAACTCATTGTCATTACATCTTTATATCTCTCTGTCAGTGTCTTCGGTGTCACAGCCACAGTACCCTTCGTGTTGCGCTATTAGTACAGTCTGCCGCGTGGAGTGGCCGCTTGGTTAGAGGCGCCATGTCACGGACTGCGCGGCTCCTCCCGTCGGAGGTTCGAGTCCTCCCTCGGGCATGGGTGTGTGTGTTGTTCTTAGCATAAGTTAGTTTAAGTAGTGTGTAAGTGTATGGACCGATGACCTAAGCAGTTTGGTCCCTTAGAAATTCACACACATTATTAGTACAGGCTCCTATCACTGTCTCCCTCTTACTCTTCATTACTGCTAATATTTCATTCCTTCCTTGCTTCTGCTGCTGTCTCTTCTCAGTCTCACTATCTGCCTCTTACTGGTCAATATGATACACACTGTCTCTCATTATCACTATATTTCAGCCACTTCCACTTTCTCTTTCTCTCTATTCCTTCCTCCCGACCCTGGTACTTTCTACTTCACCCTTCTGTCGCTGTGAATTACGTTCCACTGCTACTGTGTCCCTCTCTTTCTCTCACTGTGCTGTTGTCTCCTTCACTCTTTCTGCAACACAACCACTGTTTACTACCTTCCAGTATTTATTACTTTTCCGTCTCTTTGCTACTGTCACTGTCTTCTTCACAGCATAAAAAGCGCAAATATGTTCGAGTGACAAAAAATTTGGGAACATTTTTGAAGGTGCTGACGAAGATAGAATGAGAAAGCTGGTATCCCACTTTTCAGACACAGTCTTTTGAACGGAACATATTCGCATTTTTTGTGTTCCGGCAGGAGCATTTTTCCTCTGGTCCCCTTCTTTTCCCTACTGAAGCAAGGCATGTAACTCATAGAATGTTCTGCAGTCAGCTTCAAATGCCGGTTTTCTAAATTTTCTATGCGTAGCCGTGTGGGAATCCGGCTGGGTTTAGGTACCCAAAAAACAAGTTTTGGGGTTGTTTCTCGATAACGGATAAAGATTTTTGAAAACGGGGAGGTAGCTCTTGTAGATGAATGGCTAGAGAATATACCTTTAAAATTTGAGCCATTGCTGTGGTTATTTATTATTTAGATTTCGCCTCGTACAGGATTTTACGCGTAGAAGTGGGGTAGCTTTGAGCCTCTACAACTTGGAAACAAAAAAGATATCAAGAAAATTTGACATGTTGTTCGATATCAGGAAATTAGGAATATATTGTAAAAAATTCACCTGTTTGCTGTGTCTAGCCGTCTTGGAATCCTCGGCAGGGTTTTGCTCCGCTGGGGACGGCGAAAGTATAGTAAAATGACGCGTTTCGTGGACTTTATCGAGGAATCACCCATGTGCTAATGGTGCCTTCGTAAGTCCCATGAAGCCCACCACGGACGAAATCAAATACAAAAATAACCAACCGATTTGCTCCATTTGTCTAATCAGAAGGATGTGTGTAATATTCATACATTGACCCAGTACTTTTCTGGAGACTAGAAATCTACTCTGTAGGAATCAGCATGGGTTTCGAGAAAGACGATCGTGTGAAACCCAGCTCGCGTATTCGTCCGTCAGATTCAGAGGGCCATAGACCCGGGTTCACAGGTAGATGCCGTGTTTCTTGAATTCCGCAATGCGTTCGATACAGTTCCCCACAGTCGTTTAATGAACAAAGTAAGAGAATATGGACTATCAGACCAATTGTGTGATTGGATTGAAGAGTTCCTAGATAACAGAACGCAGCATGTCATTCTCAATGGTGAGTGATTTCAGGTGTGCCGCAGGAGAGTGTCGTAGGACCGTTTCTATTCACAATGAACATAAATGACCTTATGGATAACATCGGAAGTTCACTGAGGCTTTTTGCGGATGATGCTGTGGTGTATGGGAGGTTGTAACAATGGAAAATTATACTGAAATGCAGGAGGATCTGCAACGAATTGACGCATGGTGCAGGGAATGGCAACTGAATCTCAATGTAGACAAGAGCAATGTGCAGCGGATACATAGAAAGAAATATCCTATCATTTAGTTGCAATATAGCAGGTCAGCAACTGGAAGCAGTTAATTACGTGAATTATCTGGGGGTAGGCACAAGGAGTGATTTAAAATGGAATGATCGTATCAAGTTGATCGTCGGTAAAGCGGATGCCAGACTGAGATTCATTAGAAGAATCCTAAGGAAATGCAATCCGAAAACAAAGGTAGTAGGTTACAGTACACTTGTTCGCCCATTGCTTCAATATTGCACAGCAGTGTGGGATCCTTACCAGGCAGAGTTGATAGAAGAGAGAGAGAAGATCCAACGGAAAGCAGCGCGCTTCGTTACAGGATCATTTAGTAATCGCGAAAGCTTTACGGAGATGATAGATAAAATCCAGGGGAAGACTCTGCAGGAGAGACGCTCAGTAGCTCGGCACTGGCTTTTGTTAAAGTTTCGAGAAAATACCTTCACCGAAGAGTCAAGCAGTATACTGCTCCCTCATACGTATATCTCGCGAAGAGACCATGAGGATGAAATCAGAGAGATTAGAGCGCACACAGAGGCATACCGACAATCTTTCTTTCCACGAACAATACGAGACTGGAATAGAAGGGAGAACCGATATAGGTACTCAAAGTACCCTCCGCCACACACCGTCAGGTGGCTTGCGGAGTATGGATGTAGATGTAGATGTACTGGATGACAGTGCGCCTAAGACTATACCTGTGTTGGGTATACAAATGGTCCCCAACGCGAGGGCTTTCCGAAATGCTTGATCCTACCCTACTGGAGGTATGAGCACCGGAAAATACCGGTTTTATGCACGGCGTTTTGGAACATATTAGGTACTCATGCTGTGGTGCCACATGCATACCGAGTCGCGCCGCCTTGGAGGTTGTAGGCACTTGTTCTAGCTGGAAGCCGTCGATAAGAAGTTTCCCTGCTATGGGGAACCGGCCGGTGTGGCCGTGCGGTTCTAGGCGCTGGAACCGCGTGACCGCTACGGTCGCAGGTTCGAATCCTGCCTCGGGCATGGATGTGTGTGATGTCCTTAGGTTAGTTAGGTTTAATTAGTTCCAAGTTCTAGGGGACTGATGACCACAGATGTTAAGTCCCATAGTGCCCACAAGGGAATCTCCTCATCGCACCCCCCTCAGATTTAGTTATAAGTTGGCACAGTGGATAGGCCTTGAAAAACTGAACACAGATCACTCAAGAAAACAGGAAGAAGTTGTGTGGAACTATGAAAAAATAAGCAAAATATACAAACTGAGTAGTCCATGCGCAAGATAGGCAACATCAAGGATAATGTGAGCTCAGGAGAGCCGTGGGCCCCGTGGCTGGGTCCAGGGATCGATTCCCGGCGGGGTCAGGGATTTTCACCTGCCTCGAGATGACTGGGTGTTTGAGTTGACCTCATCATTTATGAACTGTAGGGAACTACATGATCTGGTGCGTCACCTGCAGCTGAAGGATGCGTGGGAACTAAAATATCCTACCCTGGTAAAGTACACGTACCTGACCACCACCGCATGTAGCCGTCTAGACCGTTTGTACATCTCTGAGAACATTTGCCAACATGTTCTGGACGCCGATGTCAGTCCGCTTAGCTTCTCCGACCACTGCGCCCTCTGTGTCACAATAAATCTGGCCAAACAGCATACTAAATGGCATAGGATTCCGTGGAGAATGTTTCTATTCTCGCCGATGCCTTGCTACAAGATGTCATCTCCGCGACATGGGCGGATTGTCTCAAGCAATGCTGCAGATATCCGAGCAAGATAGTCTGGTGGAATGCTGTGGTCAAACGGAAAATGCGATTATCCTTAAGAAACTACAGTTGGCAACGGGCGCAAGATGTCAAACGCACTATTGATTTTTACCAGACAGTTGTGCGAGAGTTGTATGCGACTACGACACCAACCAACACACAGCTGACGACCATGAAACAAATAAAGGCGAAGCTTATAGGCATAAAGCGAACGCAGCTTGAAGGACTGAAGATCAGATCTAAAACAAAATCGCTTCAAGAGGACGAACTTGCATCGCTGTATCACCTCATAAAACATCGCGCCCATCGCAAGCGAGCTTTTATCGGGGTGCTGGACACAGATGATGGACTCCGTATATTCTTACTGCAGTTTACCGGTACTTCACGGATCTGTACTCGCAATGCGATACATATGGTGATGACGGCGGCGATATCGTGCGTGCTCTGCCCACCGCAGTCACGCCTGCGGACAACTCGGCGGTCGTACACGATTTTGCTCCAGATGAAGTCCTTGAACTGATTTCTGGCTCGCCATCGAATAAATCCCCTAGCCCTGATGGTTTGCCACGGGAATTTTATGTGCGCTTCTGGCCCATAATCGGACACGCATTTACAGATGTTCTCAATGAAGTGATGCGAGGGAGTGACGTGCCTGCCGAAATGAAGGAAGGCCGAATTGTGTTGATACCAAAAAGCAAACACCGAAAAACCTTAGATAACTTCCGACCTATTACTTTACTCAATCATGATTTCAAAATCTTCGCCTGAGCACTCAACAGCAGATTGTCTTCGTTAATGAAGCAAGTGATTCACATCCATCAACCATGCATCCCTGGTCACACTATTATGACGCCCCTTTCGGAATATAGAGATGTAATAGCCATAGCGTCAGTCACTAACGTGAATCTCGCATTGCTGTTTATCGACTTTTGCAATGCTACTGCACCGGTGTGGTTTTGAGCAACGGGTTATAAATGTCGTGCAACATTTCGTCACGGGCATTACAACCAGAATCAGCGTAAATGGACAGCTTACTCAACCCATCGAGGTACAAAGAGGAGTGCCGCAGGGGAGCCCTCTCTCCATGATGTTATTTTTGTTATCGCTCGAGCCGCTCTTACGCTCTATTCATGACAAACTTGCAGTCCTTTCGATCGCCGGGACGTCCTTCGTGGTTCGTGCTTACGCCGACGACGTCGGAGTGTTATTGCGCAACGACGGAGACGTATCAACCCTCAAGACCGCGGTAGACGAGTACTGTCGGTAAATGCACCTTTGTCAACATTCGAGGATTCGACGCAGTTATTATACCTTGGGCGAAGCGTGTCGAAACCCACACCACTCTGGGGACGCTTATCGACAAATGCCCGCTAAAAATGAATGCAAAAAATTGGAAGCAGGTCACCAATAAAATGCATGGTGCCATGTATGAAAACAATTGGCGGTCCGTTAACATTCTCCAACGCATACGACTCCTTAGCAGTTATATATTCAGTAAAGCGTACTATACGGCCCAACTATTTCCAGTCCCCAAGGTGCAGGCCAAACACGTGATGAAATTCTGTAATAGATTTATCTGGCAAGGGCATCTGTTCAAAGTGAAATACACCACGCTGACGTCTTCCAGACAGGCCGGCGGACTAAACATGCCTGACATTAACCGAAAGTGTACTGCGTTATATATTAAACGAATCACCCATTTGTTGGACAAGGAACCTCTCAGCGTAACCAGTTGGCTCTTCCGAACCTTACAACCCACCGATATGCATCCACCCATTGATGTAGGCAAAATACATTACAAACTACGACATGTCAAGCAGTTTTTTCTTGAAGTAAGCTATATTGATGGACATTATTTCACGCAGGATTTACCGACGACGCACCTGTTATTAAAAAGATGGACATCTCCAATAGTCCGGAATCCCATTGAAGTTAAATACCCGAGTGTTCATTGGAAGGCAGTTTGGGACAACATAAGTTTAACTGTCCACACTGCTGAAGTGGCGTCCACATGGTATAAAGTGGTAAACGATGTTATACCCAGTAATGAAAGGTTGCATAGAATCGGTTTAAGTGACAGTGATAAATGCGTCCGCTGTGGTCTGGTCGACACCTTACGCCATCGCTTCACTTGTGGCGGTCATCTCATTAACTGGAAGTGGGTGCAGCAGAGGCTGGGCCTGATTACCCGCAGCAGCCCAGCCAGCCACTGCACCGACATCCTGCTCTGGCCGGACGCGAAACATTTTCCCACTACCAAGAACAACACCGTGATGTGGATGTTAGGACAGTTTGTGACATACATCATCATCCACAATAGTGAAGATAATCTCATTAGTTTCGAGGCTTACATGAGAAAAGCACGCTGGAAGATGAAACGTTACCCAAATTTCAGGAAGATGTTTGCTAACATGTTAGACATAATTTTTGAAAAACAAGGCGTGGGGTAATTCTTGATGCCGGTAAGGATACAAATCAGATGCAAGACTATGTAGCGAACAAAATACACAACGAATAAGGGGTTATACCAGTTCCTAGGACCACTCCCGACATATCAATGGTGTTATTAACTTCATTATGACGTTTTCATTAATTTATGTTCCTGTGCATCTCTTGTTATCCATTTGTATGCTCCAAATGACTTTGAGTTTGGACGGTTATGAATCAAATGACAGAACTGTCATTCCAGTTAAGACAATCAATTATATATATGTTTGCGTTTCGGTTCTATGTCTCTGTCTGGACTGAAGAGGCTATTGTCAGTTACTATTTATGTTCTATTTTGTAAGCTTACAAATGTCACTATATTGAAATGTGTTCTTCAGTCTATTGTAGGATACAATTCGTGTTGAATCAGTTCCAGCACTTCAATATTTGGTTTCGGTGATTATGTACATATATGGTTGTTTTAATAAAGGAAAAAAGGTAAAAAAAGAAAAAAAAACGTGGTTAGCGTGAGCAGCTGTGGAACCAGAGATCCATGCTTCAAGTCTGCCCTCTAGTGAAAAATTTTAATTTTTTATTTTCAGACAATTATTATCTGTGCGTCCATTATTTTTTCATCACTTTTATGGGAGCGATTATCACATCCACAAGAAATCCTAAATCGGGCAAGGTAGAAGAATCTTTTTACCCATTCGCCATTCGACAACATATTCCTGTCATGTGACGCACATGCCGTCACCAGTGTCGTATAGAATGTATCAGACGTGTTTTCCTGTGGAGGAATCGGTTGACCTATGACCTTGCGATCAAATGTTTTCGGTTCCCATTGGAGAGGCACGTCCTTTCGTCTACTAATCGCACGATTTTGCGGTGCGGTCGCAAGACACAGACACTAAACTTAGTACAGCGAACAGAGATGTCAACGAACGAACGGACAGATCATAACTTTGCGAAAATAAAAAAAGTAAAGTTGTCACTCGAGGGAAGACTTGAACCACGGACCTTTCGTTCCGCAGCTGCTCACGCTAACCACGGGACGACGGCGTTCCTGGGCTCAGAATAGTCTTAATGTTGCCTATCTTGCGCATGGGCTACTCAGTTTGTATATTTTGCTTATTTTTTTCATAGTTCCACACAACTTCTTCCTGTTTTCTCGATTGATCTGTGAGATTAAGATGATGTTTGGTTTGGGGGGCGCTCAACTGCGTGGTTATCAGCGCCCGTACGATTTCCCAACCTTTGCTCAGTCCAATTTCGCCACTTTCCTGGATGATGATGAAATGATGAGGACAACACAAACACCCAGTCATCTCGAAGCAGGTGAAAATCCCTGACCCCGCCGGGAATCGAACCCTGGACCCCGTGCTCGGGAAGCGAGAATGCTATTGCGAGACCACGAGCGGCGGACCGATTGATCTGTGTTCCGTTTTACAAGGCCTATCCACTGTGCCAACTTATAACTAAATCTGAGGGGGGTGCGATGGGGAGGTTCCGTTGTCAGAGCCAGAGCCATTTGAAACCTGCTATGGGCTGATCTGCTGTCCAAATTTGCTGTAGCACTTCCGAATTACTTCCTTCGCGAGAGGGGGCCCGTTAACGGCTAAAGAGACTTGGCGCTAGAGCTGACGAGTGCGGTGCCGGCCGACTTTTGCCGGGACGCTGCCCCCCCCCTCCCCCCCCTCCCCACCCCCCTTCACCCGGCGGCAGCGGCCAGCCGTGGGCCCGCGGTCCGTTCGGCGCGGCTGCATATTGACATTCCCGGTGCGCCATGCGGAACGGAATGCTGCCGCATACCGCCGGGGCGGCTCTGCCATTGTGCGGACCAGACCACATCACACGGCGAGCGCCGTCCGCGCAAACTATTCGCCGCGCCGCGCCGCGCCGGCCAGTGGCAAAGCGGCGCAGCGACCAGAAACGCAAACACACGGGCGCAACTCGGCGGGCCGCAACTCCGGGCGCGTGTGATCCGCGTCCGTTAGCGGCCCTCCGTCGTCGATGGCGGTGGCTGCACTGATGTTATCGCAGGTGGCTGACTCCCGCTCAGCAGTTGGAGAACGCAGCCGTCGCCGGCCTTTGCTCACAGGAATAACTCGCAAGCAGTCACTGACACTTCACTTTCCCTCTTGCGATGATGTTTGTAGATAGAGCAGGAGGCCGGATTGGATAAGCGTAGGCAAGCAAATCGTTCTTGTCCCGTTCTCCTTAAATCCTGGCGATTTAAGGGGCTCCGGAATGGCTCAAAAATCATGAAAAGTTCAATTTTTACTTTTTTGTGTTTTCTGAATCTGCAGACTATTACCTTTTAATAGATATATAATTTATTCAATTCCGAAGACTACAACTATTCTTAAATTTTTTTTGAAATGTGTTCTACATGGGCGTGACCCACTGTGGCGCTGTTAAACTGCTGTCAAATGGTGTTATTATTAACGTCCGTGTTCATCAGGTACATTTTAGTGATGTGAGATAAACTATGTGTTGTGGCTAACCTGTGATGGTTCAATACAGATCGCTGGTGTGATTGTCGATTGTTTCATGTTTATTTACTCTGTCGTTATCTCGAAAATATTCGTAATTAATTCTGTTTCTCGAGTCTCTGTTTTGTTGAAGTATAATAATGAGTAAAAGTAAAGTTATTAGATATCCTCTGAAGGCTTTTAAGAAAAGGAGAAATGCTGGAAAGCCAAAGGTATGTGTTATTACTGTAAATAATAACATTCTAACATGGTACGAGCGATGCTTGCTTTAGACAAGGAACGCCTTCGGGCTGCAGACAGGGCTGTAAAGAGTCTAGAAATACAAGCAAGAGTAAACAGGAGGAGGAACAAGAGGAAGCTGGAGGAGGAGTTTGCAGAGGATGAAGATAATCCATCCTATGGACCTGGAATGCACTAAAATGTTAATCCAATCTTTGTCGCTCGATTCCCAAAACTTTTATTTTCTCATACTAATTACATGTTTTCTAAGGATCTTCCAAACATATTTGTTTCAAACTTTCAGTAAATGTTGCACAGTACCTTCTGCATAATTTAACACAGCCTTTTTCCAAAAAACTGTATATTTTTGAATGTATAAATAAAAAATTGTGAATTTTCATCTTTAATAACTGAACTAAAATTTTGTAAAATCCCTGTGTTAAGTTGTAGCCCATATTCCAATAAATAATCTGTAAAAAGTTCAACTTCCTACTTCAAATACTTTGTGAGGAAAGATGTAATTTATAAGCGTTATTTTAACATTGCAAGTATAGGGTGTTCCGGAGCCCCTTAAGAAAGTCTACACCAACATCTACAAATACAGGGTGATTCAGTTGCCTTGCCGATGTTGTTTTATGCTACCCACAATGTTTCATCTGAACTTAACCACACACGAAATTTTCATATTCTCTCAACCCTTTGCAGGAATATTTCGTAGTTAAATTTTGTACTGGGAAACGTTTTCACTGAAGGACATGGTTTGCGAGTTAGTAAAAAAAAAGTGACCTTTAAAATCATCTCCGCCCACACACACATCTCTCACCAGTGAGTAAAATATCTGCATCTACATCTACAACCAGGTGGTTGCAAACATGAAATACACAAATAAGGACATAATAAAAAATACAAAGGAAAGTACTAGCTATGAAATGATACACTCAGTAGTGTTAAATTCTTTACTCTTCTGCAATTCACTCTATTCAAGATTACACAGTACGAGCAACATTATAGTTCTGCCTATTCACATTTGGTAATCGCTCTGTTTGGCACTGTCCTGTGATATATAATCGCGGTCGTTAATTCAGACGCGGAATACTGACATCAGCTATGGCAATTGCAATTATATTTAGAACTACACTCGCGACTAGCAACGTGAAGCCTCAGCATAGAACGAAAAAAACACGTGGTCAGCAATTTGCTTTACTTCCCTCGCACGACCACTACAGTGATCTGACGCTTATCGCTGCAAAGGTTCTCGGCTCAGAGAGATAACATACATTCTACTTCACCAAAAGCTTCCGTGGTCACCTCCACGGCTGCCGTGGAACACCAGACGATCCTCAGGCTCCCGCTACAAGTACTCTGTCCCAGTGACGAGGTCGCAAACCTCGCCAGGACCAACCTCTCTCCTCGACGCTCCAGGAACAAGTGTTTCTTAGTCGCTACGCTTTTTCGTAGCTCCTGTTCTGTTTTCTTCCCCCTTTTAATGTGTGTGGCCAATCATGTTGCCGGAAGGCGTTCGTTTCCGAGCGCCGACCAATCTCATTTTTGCAACCGACCGAAGCTTCTAGAAGTTTCCAGACTGTTCCAGAAGCTTCCGCTCCGGCCGTTGTGAAAACCACCAACACGCCGCCACGCGTTTTGTGAGCGAGCCCTTGTGTCTTCTCCTCGTCCTCGGCCACGTGGCTCCCGCGAAACCGCGGTTCACCCGCCCGGGGTTTCCAGAGTAGCTTACGGGGCGCTGTTGTCTTCAGCTCTCAGGCCTGCCTGCCACGCTTGTGTCTTTCCCGTTCTCCCACCAGCCTCCCGTCTCCGTCCGCTTCACTATCGCCCAACGTGCAGATATTATGCTACAAATTAAGATCCCTAGCCGATGTCAGTATCGTTAATGGTTTCCTGTCTCGATGCTTATACTTCCGGAGTGGTAGTTGTAATGTCAATAACAATTTGTCCATTATATTTGGACTGTTGAGCTCCGTGGCCGTGGATAATGATATTTCACTGTAAAAATACAGCAACCAGCCACTTTTTAATGCGTTTTATGGCTTGCCAAGAAAAAACCAAGAAAAAACTAGGAGACGAGAATGAAAGTAAAATGAACAACTGATAGTGCGTAACTTTAAACTCGCGAAATTGAAGTAAATGATTGGAATCGTTGCTTTTGCACAGGCCTGCTGCAGCATCCAAACTGCTGTCGAGATTGTACTACTGTAGTAACTGAAGATCCATGTAATTTGCCAGCTGAAGATGGGTGCAAACCCGAAATGCATATTGGCATAAATAAAACGCATTAAAAAGTGGCTGGTTGCAGTATTTTTACAGTGAAATAGTTGTAATGTCGCTCAAAATGATGCCACCTTACAACGAAAAACACACAGAGACACGTACAGCACACACACACACACACACACACACACACGAGCACACGTTACGACATGAGGACAAACGGAACCCTGTCTCTGGCGCACCAGGGAGTGGCCACATCTGCCCGAGGGCAGGGAGAAAGCTGTGTGCGAGGTACTCGTTTGTCGGATTCCAGCCTCGAGATACCCGCGGCCCGACCCAGCCCGTGCACGCACTCCCAGCTCCACACAATGCGCGGTCGCCCACCTGTCCTGCCCGGGGCGGCCCTTCCGTCTCCATGGCAACCACGCGGCGCCACGGGTCACCGAACGGCCGCTGCCGACCGGTCACGCTTTCCTCTTCGCAACTTGGGAGTACCAAAAGACACGAGGGTGAAAGTCCAGTGCCGAGGGATGACCGATGTGTCATGTACCGAGTGACATTCACAGAGGTCTGGTTGTGGCGAAAACAGCTATTCGCCATCAAACTGATGAAGTTAGCCCGCCGCATAGAAAATTCATTACCCGCAGCAGAGATCTGTCTTTCACCATGCAACATCAGCTCAGCAAGGAAGAGAGTCAACGAGGTTTACAGGTATGTAAAGCTGTAAAACTACCGTAGGCTATTGTAAGTAAGAGTAGATTACGGCAGTTTTCCTAGTAGCTTCGATCAGTTAAGATCATAAACACGTGACCTGTACCCCCGATGTGTGACATACCTATCGATCGCTTTATTTGCATACGCAACAATGTGGATAAAATATTTTTTTTATATTATTGATTTATATAATTTGATTACTGTTTTGACAGATTACTGTGTTGAATATAGATTTCATTTTGAAACGTCCCCTTAGAAAAATTAATGAATTACTGTGCTGAAAAACCACTCACATTATTTGATTTTCAAACAGCTGAGCAGAACTGAAAGTACTCAGACATTTCTCTCTTTACTTATTCTGATCAACACTAAACTGACACACAATATTTTTTACCGCAACTCAGTGTGACTTTCAATAATCCCTACAAAAGAATGTCTCTGACTAACAATAACCTATACCTTTCATGAATCACTTACCTCACAAAAATCTTCGATCCTCGAACTACTGCAATACAGCGAGCGCCAATACTGCCAGCTAATTAAAGATTCTAACTACTGAAGTCACTAACTACTGATAGGCATAGTTAGCAAATGCTGATATATATATATATATATATATATATATATATATATATATATATATACTCCTGGAAATTGAAATAAGAACACCGTGAATTCATTGTCCCAGGAAGGGGAAACTTTATTGACACATTCCTGGGGACAGATACATCACATGATCACACTGACAGAACCACAGGCACATAGACACAGGCAACAGAGCATGCACAATGTCGGCACTAGTACAGTGTATATCCACCTTTTGCAGCAATGCAGGCTGCTATTCTCCCATGGAGACGATCGTAGAGATGCTGGATGTAGTCCTGTGGAACGGCTTGCCATGCCATTTCCACCTGGCGCCTCAGTTGGACCAGCGTTCGTGCTGGACGTGCAGACCGCGTGAGACGACGCTTCATCCAGTCCCAAACATGTTCAATGGGGGACAGATCCGGAGATCTTGCTGGCCAGGGTAGTTGACTTACACCTTCTAAGGCACGTTGGGTGGCACGGGATACATGCGGACGTGCATTGTCCTGTTGGAACAGCAAGTTCCCTTGCCGGTCTAGGAATGGTAGAACGATGGGTTCGATGACGGTTTGGATGTACCGTGCACTATTCAGTGTCCCCTCGACGATCACCAATGGTGTACGGCCAGTGTAGGAGATCGCTCCCCACACCATGTTGCCGGGTGTTGGCCCTGTGTGCCTCGGTCGTATGCAGTCCTGATTGTGGCGCTCACCTGCACGGCGCCAAACACGCATACGACCATCATTGGCACCAAGGCAGAAGCGACTCTCATCGCTGAAGACGACACGTCTCCATTCGTCCCTCCATTCACGCCTGTCGCGACACCACTGGAGGCGGGCTGCACGATGTTGGGGCGTGAGCGGAAGACGGCCTAACGGTGTGCGGGACCGTAGCCCAGCTTCATGGAGACGGTTGCGAATGGTCCTCGCCGATACCCCAGGAGCAACAGTGTGCCTAATTTGCTGGGAAGTGGCGGTGCGGTCCCCTACGGCACTGCGTAGGATCCTACGGTCTTGGTGTGCATCCGTGCGTCGCTGCGGTCCGGTCCCAGGTCGACGGGCACGTGCACCTTCCGCCGACCACTGGCGACAACATCGATGTACTGTGGAGACCTCACGCCCCACGTGTTGAGCAATTCGGCGGTACGTCCACCCGGCCTCCCGCATGCCCACTATACGCCCTCGCTCAAAGTTCGTCAACTGCACATACGGTTCACGTCCACGCTGTCGCGGCATGCTACCAGTGTTAAAGACTGCGATAGAGCTCCGTATGCCACGTCAAACTGGCTGACACTGACGGCGGCGGTGCACAAATGCTGCGCAGCTAGCGCCATTCGACGGCCAACACCGCGGTTCCTGGTGTGTCCGCTGTGCCGTGCGTGTGATCATTGCTTGTACAGCCCTCTCGCAGTGTCCGGAGCAAGTATGGTGGGTCTGACACACCGGTGTCAATGTGTTCTTTTTTCCATTTCCAGGAATATATATATATATATATATCAGTTCATGACATCCAGTCCTACAAATTTACGGTCTCTGATGAACACATGTCTAGATCATAACTCCGCCATCTCTCTCCCAACATCCACCACTGCTGGCGGCTCACCTCCAACTGCGCATCGCTACGTGCTGTTAACAACCAACTGCCCAACACTACAATAGCGTATATTGCAATAATGCCAACCAGCCACAAACTGCACGCAGCACAGTCTGTGATTTTCATACAGTGTGCTACGTGGCGTTACCAACATAAAAACCTAAACAGCCTACTTACAATTTATGTAGATTTTTCTACAAATATTATTGATACTTTATGATTTTTTCGTATCTATTTTTAATTTTCTTCTTTTAGATACTGAATTAACCTAGAAAGCAGAAGTGGTGACCAGGCTAGAAGGTGAGTGACGATATATAAAGGGCCATGTAACCTACCAAACCTTGTTGTTCTACATAGTTATCCTTCTGTCTGCCATTTAAAAATAAACAGTATTTATAGTAAAATACGAAATCGTTAATGTTTAATCAGGTTTTATTCGAAAACTGTTGATTTGTGAAGTGAAACAGGGAGATGTAGCTAAAATAACAAAAAAAAATACGCATTTGTCATGTTGTTGTTGTTGTTGTGGTCTTCAGTCCAGAGACTGGTTTGATGCAGCTCTCCATGCTACTCTATCCTGTGCAAGGTTCTTCATCTCCCAATACCTACTGCAACCTACATCCTTCTGAATCTGTTTAGTGTATCCATTTCTTTGTCTCCCTCTACGATTTTTACCCTCCACGCTGCCCTCCAATACTAAATTTGTGATCCCTTGATACCTCAGAATATGCCCTACCAACTGATCCCTTCTTCCAGTCAAGTTGTGCCACAAATTTCTCTTCTCCGCAATTCTGTTCAATACCCATCTAATCTTCATCGTTCTTCTGTAACACCACATTTCGAAAGCTTCTATCACGGGGTCCCGGGTTCGATTTCCGGCGGGGTCAGGGATTTTTCCTGACTCGAGATGACTGGGTGTTGTTGTGTCGTCTTCTTCATCATCATTCATCCCCATCACGGTCGTAGGAGGCAATGGCAAACCACCTCCACTAGGACCTTGCCTAGTAATGCAGTGCGGGTCTCCCGCGTCGTTCCCCTACGCTCTGTAAAGAAGCATGGGACTTCATTTCGATTTTCTATTCTCTTCTTGTCTAAACTGTTTATTGTCCACGTTTCACTTCCATACATGGCTACACTCCATACAAACACTTTCAGAAACGGCTTCCTTTCACTTAAATCTATTTTAGATATTAACAAATTTCTGTTCTTCAGAAACGCTTTCTTTGCCATAGCCAGTGTACATTTTATATCCTCTCTACTTCGACCATCATCAGTTATTTTGCTTCCCAAATAGCAAAACTCATTTACTACTTTAAGCGTCTAATTTCCTAATATAGTTCCCGCAGCGTCGCCCGATTTAATTCGACTACAATCCATTATCCTCATTTTGCTTTTGTTAATGTTCATCATATACCATCCTTTCATGACACTGTCCATTCCGTTCAGCTGCTCTTCCAGGTCCTTTGCTGTCTCTGACAGAATTACAATGTCATCTGCGAACCTCAAAGTTTTAATTTCTTCTCCATGGATTTTAATTCCTACTCCGAATTTTTCTTTTGTTTCCTTTACTGCTTGGTCAATATACATATTGTCATATAGTGCTGGAAAACGCAGTTTCGTCAAAAATAAGGTAAAACTAAAAAATACCATGAAACAAAAACATATCAAACTGTTACGGCGCAAAGTCAGCACCGGTACGCCAGTCAGGAACGACAGAGAAGAGAAGGCTGCGAGAAGAGGTCACCAATCGCACGCTGACCGACCTCCTTCCAGGACGACAACGCGACAACACCGGGCGCTAAGTAAAGACGACATAAGCGCCGCGCCCGACTGGTGGCAGTCCGCTTCGGTTGCAGCTTGAACGTCAGCCACCTCGTTATCCGACGCGTCGTAGTCTCTATCATTAGGGATCTCTACATAGCACAGTTAGAGATCAGCAGTCACTGCAGTTCAGTTGACAGACTTTTGTTAGTGGCGGTCGCTAGGACCGGAAGTATTGCTTGCGTTTGCCTATTCTGAAAAAGACATTGTTTCGTATGTCGCCCTTTGCTTGCGACGCATCTGTGTAATTGCACTTGCGGATGGTCATGTAATAACGACTACAAGAATTCTTAGGTCAAATTTAAGTATCTGTACTTGTCTTGTTGTAATAAAACTCATTAATTAATACGAGTTGCTTGATTGTTTGTCTTGCGAGTGGACTTTGGCAGTCAACATGCCTGTAATATGGCAGCTCAAAGAGATCTCTTCATCAATCAGCGACTTCATCTGTATATCACATACCCGTATAGAGTGTCTAGCGAGTATGCAGGTTTCCTAGACACAACACAAACAATGCTTCAATACTTCGTCGAGCTTATATTAAACATGTTTCTCTTATTTATAAACGACTTTCGCAGTTATCAATAATAACAGGAAACTCTTTGATCTTGATGAACAACGTTCTACTGAGTACAAATAACAGCAATAATTACATAGAATTTTTTGTGCTTGTGTATGTAAAGTGGACCTGCATCCAAAGTTTGGTTTCATAAATCCGCAGAAGTTACGAGAGCAGCTAATTTTTGTTAGTAATTTGTTAAGGTATAAAGTACACAGTGTACTAAGACAGAATGATGTGTGGTTCTAATTATGTGCGAAATAAACATACAAACGAAAAACGAAAAGAGAAGTTGTCGGTTCCCAGTTCCTATCTCACACATTCATTTACGTTTCTTTCACTACCAATGCTACCACTACTACCGCTAATCGTACCACTAACTACATTATTTATGTACTGTAACGTACCTACAGGACCGTAGTTTCGATAGAGTGCAACTCTACGGGTATGTGATTTATTTATTTATTTCATTAACAGTACAGAGTAACCCACCGCATTGAAAAGTAAGGTGGGTCGGATGCTTCTGAATCTAGTAGCAAAGGCCGCGCGGGGTAGCCGCACGGTCCGGGGCGCTTTGTCACGGTCCGTGCGGCTCCCGCCGTCGGAGGTTCGAGTCCTCCCTCGGGCATGGGTGTGTGTATCGTCCATAGTGTTAGCTACTTTAAGTTAGATTAAGCAGTGTATAGGTTTCGGGACTGATGACCTCTGCAGTTTGGTCCCATAAGACCTTACCACAAATTTCCAAATTTTCTAATGGCAAAGACTTCTCATTGTTACAATCTTATTCGTATACAGGTGTTAATGCTTTCTTTTAATAATATAAAGAACATAATATATAAAGATTTCTCTGAAGTTACAGCGAATTGAGTGCTTAACAACTGTTAAAATGGTTCCATGTAATTTGTTACTACCTAGTTGATGAGAATTAATTTATATAATGCAAAAGTCGAAGAAAAATGTTAAAAAAGCAAATGTAACACAGTGAGCGTGGTGAAAATAGTTTGTAGTATGTAGAGGGAAGTGATATGCTGTATTTGGATGTGTAATACAGTCTAAGTAGCATGTTGGTTGATAAGGCCTTTTTCTACCTATTTTAGATGAGAAGGCCTCGAGGTATTCTCATCTGAGATGGTTTGTGCTAATGTATGTTCACACAGATTATACAGATTAAATGCTGATTCAGCGCTTCATACATGGAATACATGAAATTTAGCTTTACATGAAAAACACACTTATATTTGTAACTTGTTTGTAGAAATATAGTTCATTGCTACCTGAATGCATTATTTCTTAAATACAAGGGGCAGTTCAATAAGTAATGCAACACTTTTTTTTTCTCGGCCAATTTTGGTTGAAATAACCGGAAATTTCTTGTGGAATATTTTCAAACATTCCCGCTTCGTCTCGTATAGTTTCATTGACTTCCGACAGGTGGCAGCGCTGTACGGAGCTGTTAAAATGGCGTCTGTAACGGATGTGCGTTGCAAACAACGGGCAGTGATCGAGTTTCTTTTGGCGGAAAACCAGGGCATCTCAGATATTCATAGGCGCTTGCAGAATGTCTACGGTGATCTGGCAGTGGACAAAAGCACGGTGAGTCGTTGGGCAAAGCGTGTGTCATCATCGCCGCAAGGTCAAGCAAGACTGTCTGATCTCCCGCGTGCGGGCCGGCCGTGCACAGCTGTGACTCCTGCAATGGCGGAGCGTGCAAACACACTCGTTCAAGATGATCGACGGATCACCATCAAACAAGTCAGTGCTCAACTTGACATCTCTGTTGGTAGTGCTGTCACAATTGTTCACCAGTTGGGATATTCAAAGGTTTGTTCCCGCTGGGTCCCTCGTTGTCTAACCGAACACCATAAAGAGCAAAGGAGAACCATCTGTGCGGAATTGCTTGCTCGTCATGTGGCTGAGGGTGACAATTTCTTGTCAAAGATTGTTACAGGCGATGAAACATGGGTTCATCACTTCGAACCTGAAACAAAACGGCAATCAATGGAGTGGCGCCACACCCACTCCCCTACCAAGAAAAAGATTAAAGCCATACCCTCAGCCGGTAAAGTCATGGTTACAGTCTTCTGGGACGCTGAAGGGGTTATTCTGTTCGATGTCCTTCCCCATGGTCAAACGATCAACTCTTAAGTGTATTGTGCTACTCTTCAGAAATTGAAGAAACGACTTCAGCGTGTTCGTAGGCACAAAAATCTGAACGAACTTCTCCTTCTTCATGACAACGCAAGACCTCACACAAGTCTTCGCACCCGAGAGGAGCTCACAAAACTTCAGTGGACTGTTCTTCCTCATGCACCCTACAGCCCCGATCTCGCACCGTCGGATTTCCATATGTTTGGCCCAATGAAGGACGCAATCTGTGGGAGGCACTACGCGGATGATGAAGAAGTTATTGATGCAGTACGACGTTGGCTCCGACATCGACCAGTGGAATGGTACCCTGCAGGCATACAGGCCCTTATTTCAAGGTGGCTCTGGCTCTGAGCACTATGGGACTCAACATCTTAGGTCATAAGTCCCCTAGAACTTAGAACTACTTAAACCTAACTAACCTAAGGACATCACACACACCCATGCCCGAGGCAGGATTCGAACCTGCGACTGTAGCAGTCCCGCGGTTCCGGACTGCAGCGCCAGAACCGCTAGACCACCGCGGCCGGCTTCAAGGTGGCGTAAGGCCGTAGCATTGAATGGAGATTACGTAGAAAAATAGTGTTGTGTAGCTAAAAGATTGGGGAATAACCTGGTGTATTTCAATGCTGAATAAAACAACCCCTGTTTCAGAAAAAAATGTGTTGCATTACTTATTGAACTGCCCTCGTAACTTAATACATTTCTGATATATAAAATTCACTGATTGTAGCTTTGAATAGAGAAGAATATATACTTCTGTCTGCACACAATAAGACGAGCGATACATTACTGCTTGTGTGCAGTATACTTTAAACACTATGCAGGATGCCATTGTGGAGGAGGAGCCTCGGAATAAAAGTTCTTCGAGTCTTTTCCTACCAGCGACATTACCTTATTACTGCAGTCTTAGTATGTGGTACTGGTGTTTTTTTGTTTTATGATTGTCGTGTTGTTTGTGTCTGTGTTGTGGCATGCAGTGTCATGCATTGTTGGTTTTGGTCTCTTTCATGTTGATCCCTTCTGAGTCATGTTCCCTTAGTGTTCCTCCCTCGGTTTCGGAATCTGTGGTCATGTTTGTGTCCTCCCATGTGGTTTGATGTGTTGTCTGTGCTTGTCTACGCCTCCTCCCATATGGGTTTTGGCGCTTGTATTCTTCGTGCACACTGTTCGATACAATATCGGCTACGCTATTTATTGTGTTCCAGTCATCGGGATTACGTATTACTCTGGCGATGTCATTGTCGTTCTGTATAGGTCTCACTTGTGCTAGCGTGTTGCACAGCAGTGCGACATGTTCTGGTGTCCCAGTTTCTCCGCATACACATACTTCATCGTTAGTTAGTCCCATACGGTTTAAATATACCGGATACGGCCCGTGGCCTGTCAGGAAATGGACCATCCCCCGGCTTGGGTCGACATGTTTCAGTTGTAGTCTTTCGTGTACATCAGGAAAGAAAGAGAGTACGCGGCGAACCTTGTCGGATGCATCCCACTCTCTCTGCCATGTTTGAATCCGCCATTGTCTCATTTGTGTTTTGTTCATAGTGTTGGTTCCCGTAATTCCGGTGACTTTATCAAGCCTGTCCCTCTAAAGCCAGTAAAATGCAGCTCTATAACATATTGTTACGTCTAAAGGGCAGGTCCCCATCACAACGCGAAGTGCCTCTAGCGACGTGGACTTGAAGGCTCCGCTCATTCTCAGCACCTCGTCTTGCAATTGTCTTGTTAGTCTGTAGGTTCAGTATGTGAGCCCAAGCACTTGCGGCGAAGCATGCGATGGATTCAAATATCACAGTGTGTTGGGTCCTTATCGTCTTAATAGGTAATTTGTACTGATTTGTGTCTAGTGTTGCTAGTTTGTGCATAATTTTGGAGGCTTTGTCAATTGTCAGTTTGATATGATGGTTGAAAGTCTGTTTTTCGTCTAGATGCAGTCCGAGATAACGTGTGACTACGTAGGCTTTCCCGGCGTAATAAGTCTTTAAAGTCTCTTCGGGTTTGCTGCCGGATCCTAAAATCAACTTGACTCGATATTTCGGCGATCCAACTGTTCGCCATCTTCAGGAAATGCTGCTTCTGCTGATGAGTCCCGCTGAGAACTGACGCAAGATTGCAATTCGACGTCCTATATACGCCACCGTTCAGTACACGGCGCATGCGCCGCCCATCACGGTTTCTGGCTTCCAAAACAGGGAGGTGGCGCCGCCCTTAGTGAAACACTGCTGGCAACGATATATCGCAATCAAGGCCGCATCGAAGAACGTTCAGCTTTGATGCGAGATAATACAGGATTCCACGTTTTGCTAAGAGGAAACCCATTGTCCCTGTTGATTAAATTATCAGCCAACCTAATTTCAATCGCCTCTTTATACACACTATTCCAAAAACCGGAAATGTTGGCAATTACAACAGTTTCCTCAAATTTCATTTTGTGTCCCTCATTAAGGCAGTGTTCTGCTACGGCCGATTTTTCCGGCTGTTGTAGCCTCGTGTGACGGCGATGTTCCACACACCTATCATTCACTGTGCGAATAGAACGGCCAACGTAAGCTTTCCCACATTGACACGGGATTTTGTACACCCCGGGTTTCCTAAGTCCCAAATCATCCTTCACAGAGCCGAGCAGAGCCCTTATCTTAGAGGGTGGACGGAACACACTCTTGATGTTAAAACTCCTTAAAATTCGTCCAATCTTAAACGATAAGCCTCCAGCATAAGGAAGAAAGGCCACAGATCTATGTTCCTCTTCGAACACGGCCTTGATTGCGATATATCGTTGCCAGCAGTGTTTCACTAAGGGCGGCGCCACCTCCCTGGTTTGGAAGCCAGAAACCGTGATGGGCGGCGCATGCGCCGTGTACTGACCGGTGGCGTATATAGGACGTCGAATTGCAATCTTGCGTCAGTTCTCAGCGGGACTCATCAGCAGAAGCAGCATTTCCTGAAGATGGCGAACAGTTGGATCGCCGAAATATCGAGTCAAGTTGATTTTAGGATCCGGCAGCAAACCCGAAGAGACTTTCAATAACGTGTGGCTTGCTTCCTCTAGAAGCTTGTATTGTCTAATTTTAGAATTGGATTCCTCTGTAGTGTCCCTCTGAGCAGTAAATATACAGTTTTGTTGAGAGCTATTTTTAATTTATTTTCTTTGCACCAACTGTTAATTTTCTGAAGCAGTTGCGTGCCTTTTGTCTCTAGTGCTGCTCTCGAGTTGGCTGACACCACTACCAGCAGGTCATCTGCGTAAGCCGCTACACCTCTTACCCTGTCGTCACTATCCAGGGTGTTCAGCAAGGGATCGATTGCGATATCCCAGAATATTGGTAGGCTATCCAGCCGAAACCACTGACTGATGAAGAAATCGCTTTGAGCTGCCACATTACGGGGATGTTGGTTGCCAAGGTCCACCCACTATGCTAAACAGTACCAGACATTTTCTATGGTATTAAAATCACGTTATTTAGTTTGCCAGCCGAGGTACGGTAGAGTGCCTGAGTGTTCATCAAACCAGGAATACATGTCTGCAGTTGTGTGAAGACGGCTGTTGTCATCTTAGCAGATATTCCCCTGTCCACAGAACATTCATCATGAACATATGCAGAGTCAGCAACAACTGGCCTCTGCAAATGTTGAATTAAGCATCCAGGTTCATGTTCAAGCAACCTGAATGAACAATCCCAAGTCACCAAACAATAAACACGCTCAAAACATGAAATTACTACACTCCCGTAAATAACCATTTCAAGGCTTCGCTATGACATCAGTGCACTAGTCGCCTTTCATTAGTTGTGAAAGAGGCCGAAAAGCGACTCGCCAGACTACAGTACAGGCGGTCCATAAATTATATAAGATTATTTAATGGTTCAAATGGCTCTGAGCACTATGGGACTTAACATCTATGGCCATCAGTCCCCTAGAACTTAGAACTACTTAAACCTAACCAACCCAACGACAGCACACAACACCCAGCCATCACGAGGCAGAGAAAATCCCTGACCCCGCCGGGAATCGAACCCGGGAACCCGGGCGGGGGAAGCGAGAACGCTACCGCACGACCACGAGATGCGGGCTAAGATTATTTAAGACTTTAATCTCTTTAAAACTGTACCAGATATTAACAAATGGTTTCCAACGTGTCATAAAATAAGTTACTGTATAAAGGTTTCTTTCTTCATTCACACATATCAATGTGTGTGCACCCTTAGTGACACGGATAATGACTTGTCGGAATTCCATTTCTCTTCACGTACAATTCAAAATCTGCACGGTGACATATTCAAATGCTTTGAGAATGCATGCCTTCAAATCGTGTAGGTCCCTAACGTTGGTTCGGTACACCAGATCCTTTACAAAACCCCACAGGAAGAAGTATGTTCAGGGGACCGTGGCGGCCATAAAATTGGATCATCTCGTGCAGTACACCTATCCGGAAAAGTTTGAATCTACAAACTGACGGGCATTTAGGGACCAATGGGGCGCTGCCCCATCCTGCTAGAATATGATATCAGGTTGCAGCTGTGCCAATTGTTGCACAGCAAATCTTGCAACATGTCCACGTAAACACCACTGTTAATGGCACACTCGATGAAAAGGTGAGGACGAATGGTGCAACTGTGCACCAGTTTTTTACCAAAAGTTTACTTTGGATCTGTCTGATTCCATTTCACGTGTAACACGAGGATGCTATGAACTTCATACAAGATCGTTAAGACGATTCAATTTGCCGGATACACGAAACGTTGTCTCATCAGAGAAACAAATGAATTCCGAAAGGCCATTGTTTGCGCCTGCCTTGCCTCTGCAAACTGTCCCCGCAGAGGTTTGTCTTGTAGGCTTCAGAGCCTGAAGCAGCCGCACCTTGTAGGGATGTATCCGTAACCTGTTATGCAAGACATTGTGCACTGTTGATCGTCTCATTTCCGTCGTACGCAGCGATTTTGTGCAACTCCCTGCAAATGCCTTCTAATGAATTCTCTTACTGCTTTGGTTTTGATGAAAGTCTGTGTGTGTGTGTGAATGCAGCTTGCTTTTAACTCGGTGTAATGTTTTGTCTGTACAGAAGTGTATCTGTCGCCTTTATCGCTCTCTCACCCTCACACACAATTCTGTACAATAAAGCCAAGGGCTTAGTTTTTCTTATCAGGCGTATCCATGCAAAGACAGACAAAAAGTTATACTAATGGGAGGATTCTGAGTAACTTCTAGAATTCCATTCGCTCTCTCTCTCTCTCTCTCTCTCTCTCTCTCTCTCTCTCTCTCTCTGTCCTTTATCTGTGTACAATTCAAATATAAGTTACATGAAATCAGCCTAGTAGAATCTCTGGTGGAGCCCTTCGTCTTAATATTCAGCGGCTGGCTTGCTAGAAAAGATCTTTACATACGTTATTATTATTAAGCGCTGCAACAGTTGGGAAAATCGATCGTTTGAACACTTTGTTCAGTTTACGACAGATCTAAAATTTCAGATGTGGACGAAGCCTTTTTGGACGATTTCAATAAAACTCAGAGATTGCAGGCTCTCTTCGTCACAGCTGAAACTTCCCAATTAAGTACAGGGCCCAGACAATCATCAATGATTCAGACAGAGAACGCATTCGTCATTCACTCTAGAATAAAATGGTCACAAACCTTATTTCTGAGGAAAATTGTATATTGAATCCATTTCCGTACATGTTCCGTTTCCGTGGATTTTAAGTCTCATGCAATTTACTTTTACAAGTCCTTCTTTCTCCTTATCTACCACGCTAGCGGCACAAACTTTCCTGTCTCGCTTTAGCGCGAAGAAGAGTAAATAAAAACTCCTTTAGCAATCCGAAAATCTTCCAACCGATACTTTCCGAAGCTGTTCCTTTCTCTCTCCTCTCTCTATAATGACCATGGAGCATACATCTCTGTACCTCTGTTGTTCCAAAGAATAAACGTACTAGAAAAATACCTTGGCATCGACGAGCTGTCGGCGCATATATTACTAGAAAATCTGCTCAGATACTTTTCAAACGTAAATAAATGTGGATGATTTGATTGACCATTATTAATTATTGCGTGGTAGAGGGTAATTTTCCATGGGGAGATTACAGCCTGCCGTACCTTGTCCGCGTCGGCCTCTGAAATACTAGTAGATGGGCAACCCGCTCCCTTTTTATGGAGAACACTACCTGTTGCTATAAATGACGTATTCTAAGCCCGAATAGTTGATCGGGACTGTGATTGCCGAAAGTTTCGTTGCACTTGGCTACCGGTCGTCTTCTGTATGAACCAGTCCACACACTGTATGGTTCAAATGGCTCTGAGCACTATGCTACTTAAATTCTGAGGTCATCAGTCCCCTAGAACTTAGAACTCATTAAACCTAACTAACCTAAGGACATCACACAAATCCATGCCCGAGGCAGGATTCGAACCTGCGACCGTAGCGGTCGCTCTGCTCCAGACTGTAGCGCCTAGAACCGCATGGCCACTCCGGCCGGCCCACACACTGAGATTTCTCGTGTGGCGTCCATGTTTTGTTAGGTTTTCAAGTCAAATTCTGCGTCAAAACTGCGTCAACTTGAGGGTAAAAGAAAATTTATTATTTGTCTTATCAGATACCAGATTAATAGTTCGTATAGTTATTAAAAAGTTGCCCGCATCTCGTGGTCGTGCGGTAGCGTTCTCGCTTCCCACGCCCGGGTTCCCGGTTTCGATTCCCGGCGGGGTCAGAGATTTTCTCTGCCTCGTGATGGCTGGGTGTTGTGTGCTGTCCTTAGGTTAGTTAGGTTTAAGTAGTTCTAAGTTCTAGGGGACTTATGACCACAGCAGTTGAGTCCAATAGTGCTCAGAGCCATTAAAAAGTTGCACCGAGCGACATGGCACAGTGGTTAACATATTCGACTCACATTCGGGAGGACGACGGTTCAAACCCACGTCCGGGTTTAGGTTTTCCGTGATTTCTCTAAATCACTTCACGCAAATACCGGGATGGTTCATGGCACGGTCGATCTCTTTCGCCGTCCTTCCCTAACTCGAGCTTGTACTCCGTCTCTAATCTTCTCCTCCTCCTCTCAAGCTTTAAAGATAATTTATGGACAACCTGTACATCGCTCACAATTTTCGCTCAGAGACTGGCTGACACGGATGTGCATTCACTGACAGCAGCAGTTCCTGTCGAGTTGGAAACAGATTCACAAGCTGCGACATTGTCGCGAATAAAACAGTTGACGGTGCCGCTATGGCTGCAGTACATTAGGACTTTGTTTTTGTAAAACAGATCTGATGATGGTCATTATAGACCGAAACCGGTGATCTGTTAACAAAAAGTTTGTGACCATAGACGTAAATTAAAGGAAACTGGATATAGATTGTCATTTGACAAGGCGTGGTCCGTGTCGGTTAGGATCTTCTTACGGCCACTGCCCTCCCCTCAGGCCGTGTTACATGACTGTGAGTGGTACACTACCGGTACTCCTTGTAGACATGCTGAACAGCCTGCGTTGATACGCCAACAAATCAGACAACTGCATTTACAGTGAGCTCATGGCCACGTCTTCACACGATAACTCCTTTCTGACACTCCGTCACTTATCCACACGTACCCACCTTACTGCGTTGATACCACAAAACCAACGGACACACATACATTATTTCATTAGCATGTTTTACGTCGGCGTTGGAGAGTTACATCAGCTACTGGAGTCGTGTCTACACTATCGACAGCGCTCCAAAGCGACCAGAGAGCTCTTTCAAGGTGTGGTTAACATTTGTTCTGGTTAGCTTATCGTTGTCAGTTTGTTGGCCTACTCATATAGTTTAACGGGCAGCTCGATAGCTCCCAAGACTCTACAGTGAGCGAGACCTGGATCGAATCCACTCCGTGGTTGGACATCATTTGGTCTGGTACACCAGCCAGCGTGAGTGTGGTTGGTTAGCGGTTTCCCACATTCGTTTGGACAAATGCTTGTCTGGTCCCCAATCTCCAGATCAGTAAATATAAGACAGTTAAAGTAAGGTAACACGCCTTCTCTCCCTTAGGTTATCTGACTATTGCGGAGTGTGCAGTAACCAAATGAAAACCAAAACAGTATGAAATTATGGTATGCACTAGGAAAGAGAGAGAGAGAGAGATTTACACTAGTTTGTTTCCAGTTACCGTATCGAACAGTGACCATCTTAACACAATTACAGTAATCTACTGCGTGTGCCTAAAAACCGAAAACTCTTTGCATTCATAGTGCGCCGTGCATCTGTTCTTCCGGTTTTACGTTCTCTCTAGAAACAACATTCGTCTAAGACATAATTCATAGGTATCGGTAAATATGCAAGCAATCTGAGTTGAGGTGCCGATCCAGAGCTCAGTTCTGGGTGCGTCACGGTTTCTTACTGTTTCCCTTCGACGATTCCATCCCCTCCCCCTCCCCATCTTCCAACCGCAAATACTATTTGCAGTCGTACACACATTAATGTGACAAACCTGCGATTTTAATAAAAATACTAACAATAAAATATTTTAATATGGCCACAATAATTTGTATACATCAGTAGGCTTCCCTACTTAGTATATTGAGGAGACAAAAGTCATTGGATAGAAACATGCTCATATGCAGATGGCAGTAGTACCACGTACAAAGGGTGTAAGAGGACAATTCATTGGCGGAGTTGTCATTCGTACTCAGGTGATTGCTGTGAAAAGGTTCCCGACCTGATTATGTCCGCACGATGGGAATCAACAGACTTTCAACGTGGAGTGGTAACTGGAACTAGAATCATACGACATTCCATTTCCGCAATCGTTAAGGAATTCATCATTCCGAGATCGACTGTCAAGAGTATGCCGAGAAAACCAAATTTCAGGCATTACCTCTCACCATAGGCAACACATTGACCGATGACCTTCTCTTAACGGCGCAGACCGTACGAAGACATGGACCAAAGTTGTCAACAAGACACTGTGCAACCTGGTGGTGGCTCCATAACGGCTTTTGCTGTGTTTACATGGAAAGCACTGCCTGGGTTCTTTGGTCTAACTGAACAGATCGTTGACTAGGAATTGTTCAGTTCGGCTACTTGGAGACCGTTTGCAGCCATTCATGGGCATCATGTGCCCAAACACGTCAGCGAGCAACAATTCTTCGCGATTGGTTTGAAGAACATTCTGGACTGTTCGAGCGAATGATTTGGCCATCCAGGTCGTCCGATGTGAATCTCATGGGACATTTACACGCACTTTCGTAATTATGGACGGCTACAAAGGCAGCGTGGATCGATGTTTCTGCAGGCAGCTTCCAACGACTTGTTGAGACACTGCCACGTCGAGTTGCTGCAGTAGGCCGGGAAAAATGAGGTCCAACTCGATGTTAAGATGGGTCTCACGACTTCTGTCACCTCACTGCATACATCTTTAGTTATAACATATAAGAAACTGCAATCGCCCAAAACTCTCAGAACAACGTGTGTCATGCATTGCATTTAAGAGCTATAATAGTAACAAACTGTCACACTTTAGACAACTTTACAATTTACACAATATAAACTCAAACTGTGCCTTCACCATTATCTATATTTCACAAAGTGCTACCACTTTGACCAAAATCGCCGGGAGCATTGAGGCATTCATCCCAGTGACCCATCTGGTTGAATATACCTGTTTGGTGAAACATCGTCTCCTGCTATGTGAGTAAGTCCAATACGCCTGCTGGACATCCTCGTTCGACGGGAACTGTTGGCCGTTCAATGCGTTTTTTAAGGGACCGAAGGCTCGATAATCGCCTAGGAAGAGATCAGGACTATAGGGCCGGTGCTCGACTCTCTTCCACTTGTGTTAGCGTCACTTCTGCGTTACAACACCTGCGATATGAGGATGGACTTTATCATAAATCAGCAGCATCCCTTGTTTCAGTTTTTTCCAACGTGCGTAATTGCCCCATACACATTGTCCGATTGATGTTTATCGGTGTTTGTCCTTTGCCAGCCAAGAAAAGAATAACAGCACTTTGATCGTGAATGGCCGCATTTGGCAATCACGTCCCCATAGTTCAAGTTTCCCCATTTACCGCACGAAAGAGACGAATGCCACATTAATCTCTTGTTGAAATGTCGGTGCTTGTGTACCCGCAACCTAGTCACGTTATGTTGAATTTACGCAACGGTAACGCCCTAAAACGGAAACTTTTCGATCGCTCCTTGTATTTTCCCAGTCCCACTGAAATGCGTGTGGGAGGAGTTGGTTGTCATGACCCAACTCTCTTCTCTCCTTGGACTCAGTCCTGTATTTGAGTGATGTCTGGTTCTCTCCACTGCATTGCAGAAATGGCTTTGGGCACTATGGGACTTAACATCTGAGGTCATCAGTCCCCTAGAACTTAGAACTACTTAAACCTAACTAAGAACATCACACACATCTATGCCCGAGGCAGGATTCGAACCTGCGACCGTAGCGCCTATAACCGCTCGGTCACAGCAGCCGGCACACTGCATTGCAGACCACAAATGGGAGTTGTCCGCTTATTAGCGATAAATTGATTAAAGCACAATTAAATAAAAACAGAGGACTACCTGTCCTGGGGAGACGCTCAAAATGTCGACCGCCATTACCATGATAGATAATACAGCGACGAACTAGAGACTTACAACCTCAAGAGAAATATAATGTTAGAGTTTGCGAAGATCCTAGAACAGTAGTCAAGAACAGTACTCAACGTGAATCATATAACACCAAAAGAAGAGAAAGCTGCCCTTAGAAAACGTCGACCACCACCAATCCATTATTTCTCAAACATTACCTCAATGTGAATCTAGCATCGAGTGCGAAGTTTGCCGGCGCCTTGTCTTGTGGAACCATGCAATCCGGCTTATTCTAATTGTAAATCTTCAGTACATGTGAGAGTACATGTTAAACAACAATTTTGGGGGTTACTCTATCCAGTCTCTGACGAAACACACATGGCCGGCCGAAGTGGCCGTGCGGTTAAAGGCGCTGCAGTCTGGAACCGCAAGACCGCTACGGTCGCAGGTTCGAATCCTGCCTCGGGCATGGATGTTTGTGATGTCCTTAGGTTAATTAGGTTTAACTAGTTCTAAGTTCTAGGGGACTAATGACCTCAGAAGTTGAGTCCCATAGTGCTCAGAGCCATTTGAACCATTTTTGAACGAAACACGCATGACTGAATTTAAAAAAATTGTTGTCATTACATTCATCGCGATCTTTTATTGATAGAGGCGACTGTCCAACGAGCTGGTTTTTGCCTACCACACTTGGTTACCCCACTGGTGAACGTGTAAATATAGTCTCGTCTATGTGATGTACTTAAACAGATAACTGGTAGTTCTCTGCATGTTGCTGAAGGAGCTACTCGACGTGGAAATCTCACTGGCTGGAATAAAGCACTTTCTGTGGATGCTACAAGTGTCATTGTTGTTCATGCAAGATATTCAGAACAGTTGCCTTTTGTCCAAGAGCTCACGCAACACTCCGATCATTGGGAGCTGCATTGTCAGCAGTCAGGTTCAAAGCGTCCCCTTCAGGATCAGGTGCTGTGACGATTCTTGCACGACCATTAGGCTGCAGGTTAACACAAAAGGATCCGGTTTTCCATAGGCGTCTACTGTACATACAGATGCAAATGCACTACGGTGAGGTTGTCGTTGTTGTAGTAACAACTCTTCATGCCGTCGTATTACGGGTCTTCCATTGCATCCCTCGACCTCGAACACTAGTTAGTTGCAAGTCGGTTAACTCTGCTCAAGCGAACTCATCCACGCTCTATCACTAAAATTAACACATCCGGTAATAAAACCTGAGACAGGAATGACGAATGGGCAATGTGGCAGTTCATTGTCTTGCAGTCATAGAGTATCATGAATAAATAGAAACGTTTCCCTTTGAAACACGCCTCACACTCCGTTTCAGACGAATTTTGCACTGGTGTTCGCAGTGCAATGTAGCTGCAAAGGGAATCAGAGTAACGAACGAAACATATTACCCTGCAGGGAACTTCTGATTATAGTGGATTCCTTCTGTTAAGGCTCTTAGCAAATAGGCCTGATAAGTTTCTGAATGTTTATGAGTTTACGCTCATTCTGTATGCCGGAAAACGATACTGTAATATGAGTTTGAATTCGTCGTACATGTTTCATGGTGGCGGTGAAAAAGTGGTAAAAAGATTATCATTCTTTATATAGACATCCTGAAAATTGGAACTAGGCCTTTCCAGTGGAAAACAGTCATCATCGACTAAAATGTATTCGTGTGAACGAATGAATCGCACAAAGAAGCTGTTGTAGTCAGTGATCCGAAGACTGCATACTACATCTATTTTATATTCTCACTGTATTCATCATACGGCTCCCTCCATTATGAGCGTGTGGGTACTATTCTGTCATTCTGCGTAACGGATTAATCTGAGACGTACCCTTTACCCTGTGGCTCCTGTAAGATGCAATTTCCACCTCCACACCACTACAGAAGTCAGAAAGACGCTACTTACGTTCTAAAGAGAAATGCCTCAAAAACTTTCAGCAATAAATATCTTCAGGAGTCGTCTGCTGTAAGGAAATGACACAAAAATTCACAAAATTTCTTACCGAACTAGTGAGATACTTGGGTACTGGAGTAGTGCTAGTTAGCGTAAGTAAAACATGAAACTAACGAAAATTATTTATTTTGCAAAACTTCTGAGAAATCACAATGGCACTTTTAATAATGAACTGAACAAGTTATTTCCGGGTTCTTTACGGAATGAGCCGGCCGGAGTGGCCGTGCGGTTCTAGGCGCTACAGTCTGGAACCGAGCGACCGCTACGGTCGCAGGTTCGAATCCTGCCTCGGGCATGGATGTGTGTCATGTCCTTAGGTTAGTTAGGTTTTAATTAGTTCTAAGTTCTAGGCGATTGATGACCTTAGAAGTTAAGTCGCATACTGCTCAGAGCCATTTGAACCTTTTTTTTTACGGATTGTGAAGTTACCTCTTAAGGATAGGATTCGCTAATGAAATTTCTATACAAAGTTTAAGATTGTTATTGTCTTGGCAGAATGGCTGAGAGCCGCACTTATTCAACTTGAATAATTATCCGTTAGAATGTTGCTAGGTAAGGTCGAGGCTGTCACGTGTGAAATGCAGTGAAGTGTACTGTTGTGGAGGAAATATAGGGTTCGCAAGAGCTGTTGCACACAATACCGTAAGCTGCGATGACTGCTGTCTGCGCCGCTCGCTGCTGACAAATAAGATAACTCTCGATCTATCTGGATTGACCTTCGCCAATCAAACTCTCCCTACGCCTTGATGAAGTCAAGGACTCCTATTCGCCCCTAGTCTAACTATTGGTGTGGTACAGCGGTCAGATAACCAGTCCACCGCGATACCAATCAAAAATTTGCTCAGAGGCGTTTAACTATAATTCTGTCCGTTCACACCGCACAATAAGTGTGCTGGCCAACATAGTGAACAACGCTTAATCGCAAGGACTCAGTATAGAGTCACACTCCGATTCGCTCTCGACAGAGGTGCTCTCCTAGTGAAGTACTGAGGAGAGACTTGTTCCTCGCTCTTTGAGTACACGTACGAGCACACACGCTCTCGTTACTTGTTCTCGCTCCAAGAGCGACAACGGAACGGCCCCTCTCCACGCCAGATGTGAAGGGGTATATCTTTCGCTCTCTTCCATTACTCCTTCAGCTCAAGGTGTCAGGAATATCGTCTGCCAATCAGCATTGCTCTTCTAAAACGGGAGAAAGACGTTTCCTTTAAGGCAACCAATCCGGAAATCTCTAGCATCGGCGTTTGGCGTTTCCTGTCTCCCTGTGAAAACCTCTGAAACTGCATGCTATGTTTGGAAAGAATGTGTAGGCTGGGTGCTCCCACACAATGTAGCGGAATTTGCTTTTAAGCCGAACACGGGGTCGTTCTCCCTTTCACTTGTGCAAACGCTGTCTGCTCTACGGGCGGTCGCTGGCCAACGTAGATAGGTTGACTCGTCCTCTGAAGGGACCAGCCTCCTGGCATGTGGTTTGCCTCTCCCGAACTAAAAGCTTTTGACTGTCCTGTTTTGAATGTGTGTGTGTACGCTAGCCTCGAGTATTTCAATCTCGGTGCGCATTTGCGATTTACTTGTTATTTGCATATCGTATACATGAATTCATACAACACTGACTTTATCTTATCGAGTTTGGGTTCGAATGAAGCGTCTTGATGTGCAGAATATGATTGCGAGGGCGGAATATGTAATCAATGAAGGTCAGGAGACCACGACGTCTTACACCATTATAAAACTGACTGTTCCCAAATACCTCTGGATGTTTCTTATGAGTTTGTCACTCTTTTTAGTTAGGTTCCACCATAAGGATCTTCTTTCGCAGAGTCGACTGAGCCTCTTTATTAGTCACAGAATCCAACCACCTAATCTTCAGCATTCTTATATAACGCCACATTTCCAAAGCTTTGCTACCTTCCTGTCTGCAGTGTAACATATATGTTTCATTTCCGCGGAAGGCTACACTTCACACGAATACTTTCGAAAAACTATCCCCAACTCTTAAATTTGTGTTGGATGTTCCACTACCTGTGTTTGTCGACATTCATCGCAGAACCACTTTTCAAAACACTAATCATTCCGCTGAACTGATCATCCACGTCCTTTGTCATCTCGGACAGAATTAGAATGTTATTAGCGAACCTGAACTTTTTATTTCTCCTCCTTGAATTTTAGTTTTCTTTCCTAATTGCTTCTTAATCGCCCTTTCTGCTTCCTTACTGTACGAACTGAACAACAGTGGGGTTAATATAAAGCCTTGTCTCTCTCCCTTCCCGACTAGTGTTTTATTTTCATTTATTTCGACTCTTACATCTTCAGCATGGTTTCCGTACATGTAATATGTATCCTTTTATTCCCTGTATGTTTTGCTCCTTGGTTAAGCGCCGGGCTTCCGATTCAAAGGTACTGGGTTCCATCCCCTGTTAGTCTTACAATTTTCGTCTATTGCTTCGCGCTTCTTTCCCCTGTGGCACTGTTTGTAATTTAAAATAAGATTCAGAGATCTCGTTAACTGTAGGTCCTTCTGCAATTTGCTGGGAAAGACACTTCAGGGACGTAAGAACATGTCCCGTAAACCACAGTGGTGTTTAAACCATCCTTCGTGTAGATGGCAGTAAAAGGGTCTCGGTTGTCTTGCGGCGAGAATTTTCAGAGTATCATCCACGTTTTTGTAGGTTCGGAAGGCATGTTCTCTCCTTCTATCTTCTGGCTGACTTTGCCAGAAGATGGGCTGACAGAACATGTCTTCCGAAACATCGAGGACATCTTATGGTTTGGCGCAAAGACACCCGAGAAGATTTGATTGCACTGAAACGCTGCGATTATCTTTATTTGCATGTGAGATTTACCTTTATTTTAACTTCATAACTGCATAGAAAAGATATAGAACATCATTTCCTGATCGACCGTATGTAGTAGCCCATTTCGCTATTGTAGTCACCTTGGCCAGTTTCCTGCTGAAGGTCGAATTATGAGGTACTTGTTTGGCCTGAAAATGATGGGCGTGTTTTTCCCTGTTCTTTCTAAGTGGAGGGCGGTCGGAACCAGCTAGACTGATTTTAAGAGTGAGTAGTTTCTCCTTTACGGCCGATTTTTTTCCAACACGCGGAGGAAATCTTCTGAAAGTTCGTGACAGGAAAAGCAGCACCTTACAGAAGCACTGTCAGTGGGAGCAGAGAATGTCCAACGGAAGGTCCATTGTGGTACCGATACTAATTGGATGAAAGAGCTGAATGTTAAATTTCGGGATCTGGCGAAATCGGGAGTCGAGCTGTGAAACTGCTGAGCGATGGAGTCGCGGGTTTTGGAGAGTGGAGCTGATTAGCTGGTTGAACTGGAAAGGTAGCTGGTGTGTGTGTTTAACGTTTCTACCGTTTTGTAGAAAAGTATTAGATTGTAGCGAGGATGTACACAATCAGTGTCAGAGTCATCAGACCAAGTTGAGATGCCAAGTAGCTATCTGGACGTTGGCGTTTTACTGAACGAGACGTGTTTGCCAAGATTTTTATTGAAGCCAATAGATTATATTTGTTTCTGCATAAATCTGAATGTGATGTTCCTCGTCACTCTACTCCTTGACTTTGAACTGTGTTCTTGATTTCTTGTTCTGGAGATATTTAGGAGAAGTGTGTATGGAGGGTGTGTATGAACTATTAGCAGTGTACATATTCCATTCCAGTGTTCGAATGCTGCAACTTTCTGAAAGTGTTGGATTGCAGCAGGTCATTTTAATTACTGATTTTGGTTGGGTGAGGAGTTCACCCTGTCTCGCATCTCGCCGATCCAAGTTTGGCTGGCGACCCATATTTGGACGGAGTTGATGGTGTAACGGGTACAGAATTAGTCCGGGTCCTCCAACAAATCAGTTATCGGTTAAATCAGCGCAATAGTAGGTCATGTAGTTAGCTGCTAAGGGTGCGGTCACAGTGGCTCCGACATCGAGGCATTCCGTCGAGAATAGACATCGGCCGAAAACGGCCGATCTTTTCAAGTAAGTACGTCCGATCTCAAAGCCCGAACATACCGACTTCGGACGACAATCGCTGGGTTGATTACCTCAGCATTCACTGCGATTTTGCTTTATTGGCCAACAAATACCGATTCTGTACAGTACGGCCCTCAGACGGAAACTTTTGGAGATACGTCTCCGAATCTATGGTCTGAAATCGCCGTCAAGTTTGGAACAACTTAAAAATTCAACAGTAATTAATTTAACGTTTCATTGTATTACATTATACATATTCTGTGGCCGTCTAGCCATTCAAGTCACAAGTCTCTACTTAATAAGGACTGTCATTTACAACACAGTTACAATCAGTATCGGAAATTTTAGGCCTAGATTATAGCCTCTACAAATAGTGTGTTCAAGTGAGAAAGGTGGTGTACGTCAGTTTCCATGCTTAAAGTTATTGTACTGGATATTTTCTCGGTTGTTAGCTGTCTCCAAATTATTTATGCTGTCTGCTGGTGTTTTTATGACAATAGGGTGCTACATGAGGCGGTACGCCAACACAGTGTATGTCTTCCCACTTTTCAGTGCTTTACGTGTTCAAAGGATGTTATTCGAAAATTTTTATCTTCCGGACATATGCAGAACGACAGTCGTTGGAGGTTAATTCAATTATACCTGTTATGCTGAATTCAATTGAAGCTGTGCAGAGTGTTTGTAAACTTGCGTTGCAGTTTCACTGTAACGAACCGTCTCGATTATGTAATAGAACGTTTCTAGCTTCATCTCATAAATTCGTAAAATTTCTCTGGTTACTTCATTAAGTGAAAAAAGAGTGTGCAGAAGGTGTTCTTTTCGGTATCGTTTTAATAGCAAAATCCTCAATGAAGCTCTTAAAAGCAAATATACAGGCATCGTGGCATCCGTTCTGCTCAAGGGTGTTAGGATAGATTCTTCATCCACACCTACATCTACACTCCGCAATACAACCTACGGCGTGTGGCGGAGGGTACTTTGCGTGCGAATGTCATTTTCCTATCATCCTGTTCCAGTCGCGTATGGTTCGCTGGATGGACGACTGCTAGCAAGACTCCACTCGACTCTCTCTAATACGAAGGAGGGAGCAATATGTTGGTTGACTCTTTTAGGAATGTACGGTCACGGCACTTTAACGGTAGCTTGCTGATTGAACCTGTTACGAAATGTGCTGCTCTTCTTTCTATTTTCTCTATTTCCTCCATCAGTCCTATCTGATACAGATCTCATACTGACGAGCAGTATTCAAGTACCGGTCGAACGAGTGTTTATAGGCCACTCCCTTGGTTGATGTACTACATTTAGTGAACGTTCTTCCAATGAATCTTATTGTGAGTCTGGCATCTGTCTTATCCGCGATTAGGTTCATGTAATCGTCTGCGATCGCATAACAATATAAAGGGTCTTTCTGTCTATGTATTCTCAATATAATAAATGAAAAGCAGTAGTCTGCTTTAGTTGTGTTAACCGCTTTTCAGCTTACAAAGCCAGCTTCAGAAATTTACTGACTATTGTCGCCAAAGAAGTTACAACATTTTTAAACGACACTGGAAGAGAAGTTACACATCTAGACTGAGGCAGAAATGTACAGTAAATAACATCTTAGACAATGTGGTGGTAATGAAATGCAAAAAGTAAAAAGTTGTACAGTATATAAATATAATTATAGTAAAGAGGAAAAACTTTAGCAGTAAACAGAAACAGGAGGCCTACATGACAGTTTATATTAATAAAGAATATATGAGGAACTTAAGAAACATCAGTAAAATAAACAGAAACGAGTAAATGAAAGAAGATGTAGGAGTGTGAGGGAACATACAGTAAATGCCATCTTTGAGAGTGTGATTGTACTGCATTTAAAAAAATAAAAAGTTGAAGAATATACAAACATAAATGGAGCAAACAGGATAAACATTAACAGTATACTCAAAATTGTGCCTATGTAATACTTTGCATTAAATACATCAGCCAAGTAAAATAAAAACTGTACTTGTTGAGGCAACTTCAAAAAGTATTAAACATAGGAAGTAACACAAGTGCGGTACTAGTTAAACGAAGACTTATCAGTTGTAACGGCAATCTATATGGTCTACATAGCCAATTTCAACAAAATATGTTACATTTTTTAATGCTGAGAGTCAATTGCCACTCCTCGCACATTGCAACCTCTACAGGTCTTTCTACATTTCGTTACAGTCTTTTAGCGTTGCAACTTCTCTGTATGCAACAGCATCATCTGCGAAAAGCCTCATGAAACTTATGACATTATCTGCTAGGTCGTTTATACGTGTTGTGGAAAGCATTAGTTCCATAACACTCGCTTCAGGCACACCCGAAGTTACTTTTACGTCTGAAGACTTCCTTCCATTCACAGTAACATGCAGTGTTCTGTTTGCTAGAAACTACACTACTGGCCATTAAAATTGCTACGCCAACAAGAAATGCAGATGATCAACGGGTATTCATTGGACAAATATAATATACTAGAACTGACATGTGATTACATTTTCACGTAATTTGGGTGCATAGATCCTGGGCATTGAGTCTAACAGAGCTTGGATGGCATGTATAGGTACAGCTGCCCATGAAGCTTCAACACGATACCACAGTACATCAGGAGTAGTGACTGGCGTATTGTGGCGAGCCAGCTGCTCGGCCGCCATTGACCAGACGTTTTCAGTTGGTGAGAGATCTGGAGAATGTGCTGGCCAGGGTAGCAGTCTAACATTTTCTGTATCCAGAAAGGCCTGTACAGGATCTGCAATATGCCGTCGTGCATAATCCTGCTGAAATGTAGGGTTTCGCAGGGATCGAATGAAGGGTCGTAACACATCTGAAATGTAACGTCCACTGTTCAAAGTGCCGTCAATGCGAACAAGAGGTGGCCGAGACGTGTAACCAATGGCACCCCATGAAACGTCCCCTTAGAAAAATTATACATGACTGTGCCTAAACTGACACACAATATTTTTAGCGCAACGCAATCTGACGTTCAAAAATCCCTACAAAAGAATGGCCCTGACAAACATTAACCTATACGTTTCACAAATCACTTACCTCACAAAAATCTTCATTACTCGAACTACTGCAATACAGAGAGTGCCACTACTGCCAGCTAAGTAAAAGATTCAAACTACTGAAGGCACTAACTACCGATATGCATAGTTAGCAAATGAAAGATTTTGATATAGAACGAACAATGTATTTACCTTAATAGTGTTCAAAAGTGATAATATATATATCAGTTCATGACATCCATTCTTACAAATGTACTGTTTCTGATGGACACACGTCCAGATTATCCGCTCTCAAGACACTGCCATTTCTCTCTGTACATCCACCACTGCAGGCGGCTCACCTCCAACTGCGCAACGCTACGCGCTGTTCACATCCAACTGCCCAGCACTACAATGGCAGACAACAATGCAAACCAGCCTCAGACTGTGCATAGCACAGCCAGTGATTTTCATACAGAGCGCTACGTGGCGTTACCAATAAGAAAACCTAAACAGCCTACACCCATACCATCACACCGGGTGATACGATATGCCAGTATGGCGATGACGAATACCCGCTTCCAATGTGCGTTCACCGCGATGTCGCCAAACACGGATGCGACGATCATGATGGTGTAAACAGAACCTGGATTTTTTGGAAAAAAATGAGGTTTTGCCTTTCCTGCACCCAGTGTCGTCGTTGAGTACACCATCGCAGGCGCTCCTGTCTGTGATGCAGCGTCAAGGATAACCGCAGCCATGGTCTCCGAGCTGAATAGTCCATGCTGCTGCAAACGTCGTCGAACTGTTCGTGCACATGGTTGTTGTCTTGCAAACGTCTCCATCTGTTGACTCAGGGATCGAGACGTTGCTGCACGATCCGTTACAGCCATACAGATAAGATGCCTGTCATCTCGACTGCTAGTGATACGAGGCCGTTGGGATCCAGCACGGTGTTCCGTATTATCCTCCTGAACGCACCGATTCCATATTCTGCTAACAGTCATTGGATCTCGACCAACGCGAGCAGCAATGTCGCGATACGATAAACCTCAATCGCGATAGACTACAATCCTTTATCAAAGTCGTAAACGTGATGGTAAACATTTCTCCTCCTTACACGAGGCATCACAAGAACGTTTCACCAGGCAAGGCCGGTCAACTGCTGTTTGTGTATGAGAAATCGGGTGGAAACTTTCCTCATGTCAGCACGTTGTAAGTGTCGCCACCGGCGCCAAACCTGTGTGAATGCTCTGAAAAGCTAATCATTCGCATATCACAGCATCTTCTTCCTGTCAGTTAAATTTCGCGTCTGTAGCACGTCATCTTCGTGGTGTAGCAATTTTAATGGCCAGTAGTGTATTAAGTCCGGTAACACAGCTGATCTGTCATTCTGCACGTTCGGCTCCATGACAACAAGAGAGTCTATCGTTCTTGATTCCGCCAATAACTGACGAAGGAGATGGTGCGCACTGCGGGCAAGCTGTCGACCGAAATTATCGGGAGACCTCTGGCGACGGCTTCCGGCGTCCAGTGTCGGTTATATCCGTCGCCAAATACCTCATCTTGTTTTGAAACTAAAATTTATTCGAACTGGCCATAAAAAATTCTCGTATTTCACACAAAATCACGAATTCTCGGTTGCAACGAGAAAAGTTAAATAAAAGAATAATAAGAGCTAATGGAATATAGAATTATATGGGAAGTATCAAGGGGCTTTATTCAAAGAGTTTTTAACGACCGTCCCTTTTGTTTCATAACGATTATATTAACCGAAAGCACGCATTGTTAAAGTCTTTGGCGTCTGCCAGTCTCTAGCGTTTACGAGTCGTTAGCGTCTTTGTGTTCGACATTTTAGTGTCCGTGCTTTTAGCGTTGTAGCTCTGAATATTCGCAATAGTTTCAGTTCATGACTTTCGATTACAGGCATCTATTGTGGCTCAAGCATGACTCTCCTTCATAGTAAATCATATCAAATAAACTGTGTTAAATGAAGCCTGTGTCTTTTGAAGGAATTAATTCGGTGTACATGTGGTACGCAGTATCAAAGACATCAATTCATTTTGAAACACTAAGCGGCCGTCTAGTAACTGTTAATGAGTATCTTTGGCGGCAACCGCTAGAAAACGCAGCTAGCTGATGGTAATAATTCGAATTTAAACTTATTGATCAACATTTATTGACTACGGTGAGAGTGTTGTGTCGCTTCGCTTTCACGTATCTCGGTGAGGTGAACAATGCTGGCTGGGTATAGAAAAAAGACACTGTACCTTCGTTGATAGTGGAAATGTCAGCAGGCAGCAGTAGGAGGCGGAACTCGGTTGCCACTGTGACCGGGGAGTCGAAGGAAGCTCCGAGAAGTACGTTTCAAGTAATCCGCTCGACGTGGTTCTAAGGAAACATCGGGTTAAAGTAATCTTTCGGCCACCGGCTGCCGGCCGTGGTGGCCGAGCGGTTCTAGGCGTTTCAGTCCGGAACCGCGCTGCTGCTACGGTCGCAGGTTCGATTCCTGCCTCGGGCATGGATGTGTGTGATGTCATTAGGTTTTTTTTTTTGGTCATCAGTCTACTGACTGGTTTGATGCGGCCCGCCACGAATTCCTTTCCTGTGCTAACCTCTTCATCTCAGAGTAGCACTTGCAACCTACGTCCTCAATTATTTGCTTGACGTATTCCAATCTCTGTCTTCCTCTACAGTTTTTGCCCTCTACAGCTCCCTCTAGTACCATGGAAGTCATTCCCTCATGTCTTAGCAATGTCCTATCATCCTGTCCCTTCTCCTTATCAGTGTTTTCCACATATTCCTTTCCTCTCCGATTCTGCGTAGAACCTCCTCATTCCTTACCTTATCAGTCCACCTAATTTTCAACATTCGTCTATAGCACCACATCTCAAATTCTTCGATTCTCTTCTGTTCCGGTTTTCCCGCAGTCCATGTTTCACTACCATACAATGCTGTACTCCAGACGTACATCCTCAGAAATTTCTTCCTCAAATTAAGGCCGGTATTTGATATTAGTAGACTTCTCTTGGCCAGAAATGCCTTTTTGGCCACAGCGAGTCTGCTTTTGATGTCCTCCTTGCTCCGTCCGTCATTGGTTATTTTACTGCCTAGGTAGCAGAATTCCTTAACTTCATTGACTTCGTGACCATCAATCCTGATGTTAAGTTTCTCGCTGTTCTCATTTCTACTACTTCTCATTACCTTTGTCTTTCTCCAATTTACTCTCAAACCATACTGTGTACTCATTAGACTATTCATTCCGTTCAGCAGATCATTTAATTCTTCTTCACTTTCACTCAGGATAGCAATGTCATCAGCGAATCGTATCATTGGTATCCTTTCACCTTGTATTTCGATTCCACTCCTGAACCTTTCTTTTATTTCCATCATTGCTTCCTCGATGTACAGATTGAAGAGTAGGGGCGAAAGGCTACAGCCTTGTCTTACACCCTTCTAAATACGAGCACTTCGTTCTTGATCGTCCACTCTTATTATTCCCTCTTGGTTGTTGTACATATTGTATATGACCCGTCTCTCCCTATAGCTTACTCCTACTTTTTTCAGAATCTCGAACAGCTTGCACCATGTTATACTGTCGAAAGCTTTTTCCAGGTCGACAAATCCTATGAAAGTGTCTTGATTTTTCTTTAGCCTTGCTTCCATTATTAGCCGTAACGTCAGAATTGCCTCTCTCGTCCCTTTACTTTTTTCTAAAGCCAAAGTCATCGTCACCTAGCGCATTCTCAATTTTCTTTTCCATTCTTCTGTATATTATTCTTGTAAGCAGCTTCGATGCATGAGCTGTTAAGCTGATTGTACGATAATTCTCGCACTTGTCAGCTCTTGCCGTCTTCGGAATTGTGTGGATGATGCTTTTCCAAAAGTCAGATGGTATATCACCAGACTCATATATTCCACACACCAACGTGAATAGTCGTTTTGTTGCCACTTCCCCCAATGATTTTAGTAATTCTGATGGAATGTTATCTATCCCTTCTGCCTTATTTGACCGTAAGTCCTCCAAAGCTCTTTTAAATTCCGATTCTAATACTGGATCCCCTATCTCTTCTAAATCGACTCCTGTTTCTTCTTCTATCACATCAGACAAATCTTCACCCTCATAGAGGCTTTCAATGTATTCTTTCCACCTATCTGCTCTCTCCTCTGCATTTAACAGTGGAATTCCCGTTGCACTCTTAATGTTACCATCGTTGCTTTTAATGTCACCAAAGGTTGTTTTGACTTTCCTGTATGCCGAGTCTGTCCTTCCGACAATCATATCTTCTTCGATGTCTTCACATTTTTCATGCAGCCATTTCGTCTTAGCTTCCCTGCACTTCCTATTTATTTCATTCCTCAGCGACTTGTATTTCTGTATTCCTGATTTTCCTGGAACATGTTTGTACTTCCTCCTTTCATCAATCAACTGGAGTATTTCTTCTGTTACCCATGGTTTCTTCGCAGCTACCTTCTTTGTACCTATGTTTTCCTTCCCAACTTCTGCGATAGCCCTTTTTAGAGATGTCCTTTCCTCTTCAACTGTACTGCCTACTGCGCTATTCCTTATTGCTTTATCTATAGCGTTAGAGAACGTCAAACGTATCTCGTCATTCCTTAGTACTTCCGTATCCCACTTCTTTGCGTATTGATTCTTCCTGACTAATGTCTTGAACTTCAGCCTACTCTTCATCACTACTATATTGTGATCTGAGTCTATATCTGCTCCTGGGTACGCCTTACAATCCAGTATCTGATTTCGGAATCTCTGTCTGACCATGATGTAATCTAATTGAAATCTTCCCGTATCTCCCGGCCTTTTCCAAGTATACCTCCTCCTCTTGTGATTCTTGAACAGGGTATTCGCTATTACTAGCTGAAACTTTCTCCTCTTTCATTCCTTGTCCCAAGCCCATATTCTCCTGTAACCTTTTCTTCTACTCCTTCCCCTACAACTGCATTCCAGTCGCCCATGACTATTAGATTTTCGTCCCCCTTTACATACTGCATTACCCTTTCAATATCCTCATACACTTTCTCTATCTGTTCATCTTCAGCTTGCGACGTCGGCATGTATACCTGAACTATCGTTGTCGGTGTTGGTCTGCCGTCGATTCTGATTAGAACAACCCGGTCACTGAACTGTTCACAGTAACACACCCTCTGCCCTACCTTCCTATTCTTTAGGTTAGTTAGGTTTAAGTAGTTCTAAGTCTAGGGGACTGATGACCTCAGATGTTAAGTCCCATAGTGCTCAGAGCCATTTGAACCATTTGAAGCCACCGGCGAAGATTAGTGCCCTTCTCGGTTCAGTAAAGGACGATCTGGGTCTGCGGAAGGCCGGGATCTATAAAATTCCTTGCCAGTGTGACAAAGCTTACATCGGTCAGACGACGCGCACAGTACGTGAAAGGTGCGTTGAACACGAACGCCACACTCGCCTTTCGCAGCCCAGTAAGTCGGCCGTAGCTGAGCACTGTATTACCACAGGACACGCTATGGATTTTTCTGACACGGATATCTTGGCCCCAACGAAAACTTTCTGGGATTCAGTAGTTAAAGAATGTGTGGAGATATGCCTAGCGCAAAATCTTAAAAATCGTGATGGCGGTTTTCAACTTGACAAGGCTTGGGACCCGGTGGTCTCTCTAATTTCCTGTGAGAGAAGACATTTTATTCACAACGACACGTCTGGCGACATCTGACGTCTGTTTATAGCGACGCGGGCACGCATTCCTACAGAGGACGGACATGTAGTTTTCACCTTTACGCATGCGCCAACGCGCAACAGATCGAACAGTAGCTTCAGAGCGCGCGGATTTCGATAGAGGACGCTCCTGTGACGGAAGCCAATGCGCATGCCTTTTCGCGCCAATTTTTTGCTATAAAGTTGACTCCGGGAACTTTCAGTGTCCAGTGACGGACACTCACCTGAAGATGGCTGGACGACTGCCAGCCGAAATATCGTGGCAAGAAGTCGACTTGATCCGGCTACAATCCCGAAATCTCATCGAACAATCTGCTCAGTATTATAATTGCGTAGGCTTCCGCGGCCAGAGTCAGTCGGCATAAAAGTTTTCTGGGTTTGGTACCGCGTCATAATGTGAAAACTACTGCTGCTATAGAAAAATCAACGTTTCGGCCACGATTGCAGCGGCCTTCTTCTGGGTCTAATGGTGCGTTGTAGCTGTGCAGCGTCCTTTATATTTTTTGTTAATGTTCACTGCGCATGCCATTACGTCATAATTTAGAAAGGTAGATAGTTTCATTGGTCACTTAAGGAAGAAGGAGAGGGAACTATATTTAACACGTTATTGCGGTGGGGGGAGAACGTGACCTCTGTTGTCCATTGGCTCTTGTGTTATGTGCCATGATTGGTGGCCACCGTCGAATGAGAAGTTTGCTGCTGTTTACCAACTGCTGGACGTCGGCCGCGCGGCGGCAGTTACTCGCCCGTAGTGCTCGTGCCTCGTGTTGACAGTGCGGTCTCTTGGGCTCTGATTGCTGGCAGCCAAGATGGGGCAAGCCTGAGTCCATCCTCCCAGTTCATGTTGTTAGGGTGTTTAAGTATTTCGATGGCCTCTCTGATTTTGCGTTTCGTTATAATTGGCTGCTTGGCCAACACACATGTTTCACTGAATTTTACTTCTTTTCCGCAGTCATGGTGATGTTCTTCCACTGCGGATTTGTTGTGTTGCCCTAGACGAATATAACGCTCGTGCTCCCGAATGCGTGTTGCTATTGGCCTACGAGTCTCGCCGATGTATACCTCTCCACATTCGCATTCCACCTTGTAAACGCCTGCAGTGTGTAATGCATCCACCTTGTCCTTGGTGGAGCCTAGCACGTCCTGGATCCTACGACCACTATAGAAGACAGGCTGGACCCTAAGTTCCCTCTCCTTCTTCCTTAAGGGGCTCCGGAACGCCCTATACTTGCAATGTTAAAATAACGCTTATAAATTACATCTTTCCTCAACAAAGTATTTGAGGTAGGAAGTTGAACTTTTTACAGATTATTTATTGGAATATGGGCTACAACTTAAACAGGTATTTTACAAAATTTTAGTTCAGTTATTAAAAATGATATTTTTTCAATTGTAATGAAAATTCACAACATTTTCTCAATTTTTTATTTATATATTCAAAAATATACAGTTTTTTGGAAAAAGGCTGTGTTAAATTATGCAGAAGGTACTGTGTAACATTTACTGAAAGTTTGAAACAAATATGTTTGGAAGATCCTTAGAAAACATGTAATTAGTATGAGAAAATAAAAGTTGTGGGAATCGAGCGACAAAGATTGGATTAACTTTTTAGTGCATTCCAGGTCCATAGGATGGATTATCTTCATCCTCTGCAAACTCCTCCTCCAGCTTCCTCTTGTTCCTCCTCCTGTTTACTCTTGCTTGTATTTCTAGACTCTTTACAGCCCTGTCTGCAGCTCGAAGGCGTTCCTTGTCTAAAGCAAGCATCGCTCGTTCCATGTCAGAACCTATCTTCATTCCCATATTTCTATATACCTTGCACCTTACAATGTTGCCATCATTGAAAGTCGCAACAGCATCATACACACCAAAGTGAAGTGTTTCTATTCCAACAAATACAGTCTTGGGGATTCTCGACCATATAACACTATTTACACTTTCATTGGGGTTTTGAGTTTTTCCGTGAATACACTTTTTCAACAGTTCAGGTGCTGCTAAGTCTCTGAAAATAGGTTAGCCACAACACATACTTTATCTCACATCACTAAAATGTACGTGATGAACACGGACGTTAATAATAACACCATTTGACAGGAGTTTAACAGCGCCACAGTGGGTCACGCCCATGTAGAACACACTTCAAAAACAATTTAAAAATAGTTGTAGTCTTCGGAATTGAATAAATTATACACTCCTGGAAATTGAAATAAGAACACCGTGAATTCATTGTCCCAGGAAGGGGAAACTTTATTGACACATTCCTGGGGTCAGATACATCACATGATCACACTGACAGAACCACAGGTACATAGACACAGGCAACAGAGTATGCACAATTTCGGCACTAGTACAGTGTATATCCACCTTTCGCAGCAATGCAGGCTGCTATTCGCCCATGGAGACGATCGTAGAGATGCTGGATGTAGTCCTGTGGAACGGCTTGCCATGCCATTTCCACCTGGCGCCTCAGGTGGACCAGCGTTCGTGCTGGACGTGCACACCGCGTGAGAGGACGCTTCATCCAGTCCCAAACATGCTCAATGGGGGACAGATCCGGAGATCTTGCTGGCCAGGGTAGTTGACTTACACCTTCTAGAGCACGTTGGGTGGCACGGGATACATGCGGACGTGCATTGTCCTGTTGGAACAGCAAGTTCCCTTGCCGGTCTAGGAATGGTAGAACGATGGGTTCGATGACGGTTTCGATGTACCGTGCACTATTCAGTGTCCCCTCGACGATCACCAGTGGTGTACGGCCAGTGTAGGAGATCGCTCCCCACAACATGATGCCGGGTGTTGGCCCTGTGTGCCTCGGTCGTATGCAGTCCTGATTGTGGCGCTCACCTGCACGGCGCCAAACACGCATACGACCATCATTGGCACCAAGGCAGAAGCGACTCTCATCGCTGAAGACGACACGTCTCCATTCGTCCCTCCATTCACGCCTGTCGCGACACCACTGGAGGCGGGCTGCACGATGTTGGGGCGTGAGCGGAAGACGGCCTAACGGTGTGCGGGACCGTAGCCCAGCTTCACAGAGACGGTTGCGAATGGTCCTCGCCGATACCCCATGAGCAACAGTGTCCCTAATTTGCTGGGAAGTGGCGGTGCGGTCCCCTACGGCACTGCGTAGGATCCTACGGTCTTGGCGTGCATCCGTGCGTCGCTGCGGTCCGGTCCCAGGTCGACGGGCACGTGCACCTTCCGCCGACCACTGGCGACAACATCGGTGTACTGTGGAGACCTCACGCCCCACGTGTTGAGCAATTCGGCGGTACGTCCACCCGGCCTCCCGCATGCCCACTATACGCCCTCGCTCAAAGTCCGTCAACTGCACATACTGTTTACGTCCACGCTGTCGCGGCATGCTACCAGTGTTAAAGACTGCGATGGAGCTCCGTATGCCACGGCAAACTGGCTGACACTGACGGCGGCGGTGCACAAATGCTGCGCAGCTAGCGCCATTCGACGGGCAACACCGCGGTTCCTGGTGTGTCCGCTGTGCCGTGCGTGTGATCATTGCTTGTACAGCCCTCTCGCAGTGTCCGGAGCAAGTATGGTGGGTCTGACACACCGGTGTCAATGTGTTCTTTTTTCCATTTCCAGGAGTGTATATCTATTAAATGGTAATAGTCTGAAGATTCAGAAAACACAAAAAAGTAAAAATTGAACTTTTCATGATTTTGAGCCTTCCCGGAGCCCCTTAAGTGACCAATGAAACTATCTACCTTTTTAAATTATGACGTAATGGCATGCGAAGTGTACATTAAGAACAAAATGTAAAGGACACTGCATAGCTAGAACGCACCATTAGACCCAGAAGAAGGCCGCTGCAATCGTGGCCGAAACGTTGGTTTCTCTACAGCAGCAGTAGTTTTCACATTATGACGCGGTACCAAACCCAGAAAACTTTTATGTCGACCGCTCAGCATCGTCAAAAGCTTACGACAGAGGTAGAGGTGAACGTACTCGTAAATCTGTGCCCCGGACTCGCTTCGAGGAGACCGCTCCGGGCGCACGGTAGTGCTCTCCCTCGTTCGCTGCAAAAGACGGAGCAGCCTGCCTCGCTGACCTTTCACTGCGACGGCACGGCACGTTAATGGCTTCGGCGGCGCAGACCCGGGGGCCGGACAAAAAGTAAAAGAGGAAACAATCGGCTCGGCTCGCGACAGTCGTGCCGCGGGCAGCGAGTAGTTTGGGCCGCGGCATAACAGATAGGCCGCTGCAGTGACAGGGGAAAGCAGCGTAATTGCAGCTGCCGGGCCGGCCGCGAATACCGTCACGGGTCGGAGGTCCCCCTGGGTGCCGCCCAGCCGGCGATACCATCTGCGGGCACCGGCCAGCAGCGCCGCGCCGGGCCGCACCGGACCGCCAATTAGCGCCGGGTCACTGGGCGCTGCCCGCGCGGTCGTCTGCTCCGCTGGACACTGTCGAAGTCCGCTCCACCGTCTCCCGACTTTCGCGTACCTCGCACTACCCAGCCCTGTGGCAGAAATGGAAGGCGTCCCACTAATGCGACACACCTTACCGATGACCCCTTCAGGGACAGGTCTGTGCGCTATGGGGAAGCTGAAAATTACACGATAATATCCAGTTCTTCAAACTTATTGCGTACAATTGTGGCCTGGTGACATGGCGCAATGTCATCCACAAAAATTCCATCCTTGATTGGAAACAAATGGTCACGCAAGTAACAGAACATAAAAATTTCCAGTCAATGATCGATTCCGCTGGTCCAGAGCAGCCATTCGATTTGATGTGTACACAGCCCACGCCATTATGGAGCCACCTCCAGCTTGCTCAGTGCCTTGTTGACGACTTGGGTTAACGGCCTCGTGGGGTCAGCGCCACACTCGAACCTAACCACCAATTCTTACCACTGAAATCGGGAATCATCTGATCAGACATCGGCTTTCCAGTCGTCTAGGGTCCAACCGATACGGTCACGAACCCAGGAGGGGCGCTGCAAGCAATGTCGTGATCTTAGCAAAGGTACTCGAGTTCCTCGTCTGCACCCATAGCCCATTAACCCCAAATTTCCCCGCACTGACCTACCGGATACGTTCATCGTACGTCCCACAGTGATTTCTGCAGTTATTCCACGCATTGTTGCTTGTCTGTTGGCACTGACAACTCTACCCAAACGCCACTGCTCGCGGTCATTAAGTGAAGGCCGTCGCCCCTGCATTGACGGTGGTGAAAAGTAATGCCTGAAATTAAATATTTTCGGCACGCTCTTGACACTGTGTAACACGGAATACTAAATTCCATAACGATTTCCGAAATGTAATGCCTTATTCGTCTAGCTCCAACTACCATTCCGCGTTCCGAGTCTCTTAATTTCCGTCGCGCGTCAATAATCATGTTGGCAACCTTTTCACATAAATCATCTGAGTGCAAATGTCAGCTCCGTCAATGACCGCCCTGTTACACTGAAGCGCCAAAGAAACTGGTATAGGCATGATGCGTAATCAAATACAGAGATATGCAAACAAGCAGAAGACAGCGGTGCAGTCGGCAACGCCTATATAATTGCGGACTCGTTTAAAGACTTTATGTCTTCAATTAATAAACGCTGACTGGCGCAATTGTTACCTCTGTTACCGCTGCTACAATGGCAGGTAACCAAATTTGAGTGAGTTTGAACGTGGTGCTACACCCGGTGCACGAGCGATGGGACACAGCATCTCCGACGTAGCGATGAATTGGGGATTTTCCCGTATGGCCATTTCATGAGTGTACCGTGAATATCAGGAATCCGGTAAAATATCAAATATCCGACATCGCAGTGGCTGGAAAAAGATCTTGCAGGTGCGGGACCAACGACGACCGAAGAGAATCAAATGGTTCAAATGTCTCTGAGCACTATGGGACTCAACTGCTGAGGTCATTAGTCCCCTAGAACTTAGAACTAGTTAAACCTAACTAACCTAAGGACATCACAAACATCCATGCCCGAGGCAGGATTCGAACCTGCGACTGTTGCGGTCTTGCGGTTCCAGACTGCAGCGCCTTTAACCGCATGGCCACTTCGGCCGGCGACACATCTTGAAACGTCCCCTTAGAACAAATTATACAAACTGACATACAATATTTTTAGCGCAACGCAATCTGACTTTCAAAAATCCCTACAAAAGAATGGCCCTGACTAACATTAACCAATACCTTTCACAAATCACTTACCTCACAAAAATCTTCGTTACTCAAGCTACAGCAATACAGCGAGCGCCACTACTGCCAGCTAAATAACAGATTCAAACTACGGAAGGCACTAACTACTAGTAGGCATAGTTAGCAAATGAAAGATTTTGATAGAGAACAAACAATGTATTTACCTTAATAGTGTTCAAAAGTCATAATATATATATCAGTTCATGTTATCCAGTCTTAGAAATTTACTGTCTCTGTCCAGATCATCCGCTCTCAAAATTCTGCCATCTCTCTCCCCACATCCACCACTGCTGGCGGCTGACCTGCAACTGCGCAACGCTACGCGCTGTTAACATCCAGCTGCCCAACACTACAATGGCAGACAACAATGCAAACTAGCCACAGAGTGCACACAGCACAGCCAGTGATTTTCATACAGAGAGCGCTACGTGGCGGCGGCGTTACCGATATAAGAATCTAAACAGCCTACTTACAACCTTACCGATGACCCCTTCAGTGACAGGTCTGTGTGCTATGGGGAAGCTGAAAAATTACACGATAATATCCAGTTCTAACGACTGTGAAAGCCACTAACGGTATCGAAAATATCGCGAAGATGGTAAAATTTATGTAGATCAAGGGACACGCTAAGGTTACATACAAGATGTTTCCGCACGAGTGTGTAAACATTTAACAGGACATACAGGGTGCTCCATTGAACAATTTGAGGTAGGGAGCCTGGCGTCGGAGAAGCCAGCTTAAGGAGGTATTCACAACAAAACGTATTTGATGGTGTGACTCTACCACGGCGTGAGGTCTTCCTCATCACATATCACTTCTTCCCGCGCTTGTAAAAAGCTCTGCGAGAATGATCGTGAATCCAAAATGGCCGTTAAAAAGTGGGTGGCAAATCTAGCGGAAGATTTTTATCAGAATAATAATCGAAACCTTGCTGTACGTCACGTAATATTGGTGAAAATTCCATTGAAAAGTAGTTTAAGATGTTGTTGTGGTCTTCAGTCCGAGGAATGCTTTGATGCAGCTCTCCGTGCTACTATATTCTGTGCGAGCTTCTTTATCTCCGAATAACGACTGCAACCTACATCCCTGAATCTGTTTACTTTTTCATCTTGTAATTAGGCTGTTTAGGTTTTATGTTGGTAACGCCACGTAGCGCTTTGAATGAAAATCACTGACTGTGCTGTGTGCACTCTGTGGCTGATTTGCATTGTTGGAATATTTGCTATTGTAGTGTTGGGCAGTTGGATGTGAACAGCGCGTAGCGTTGCGCAGTTGGAGGTGAGCCGCCAGCAGTGGTGGATGTGGGAAGAGACGTGGCAGAGTTTTGAGAGTGGACGAAGTGGACGTGTGTCCGTCAGAAAAACGAAATTTGTAAGACTGGATGTTATGAACTGATATACATGAACACTATTAAGGTAAATACATTGTTTGTTAATCAAAATATCCACGGGTGTACAGCCGGTCTACAGTGTCCAACGAGCACAATATTTCGGCGATCATACATGTCGCCATCATCAGGTGAACTGACGGACTGAGCTCCTTTGAACGTGCCGCCACGGAGATCCGTACGCTATGGCTGCTCAGAGGGAACTGGGTTCGGTAGCGGCGGCGGCCGATTTAAGTACCCTCCGCCCGCGGCGCGCTCCCTCCCCTGTCCGCGCCCCGCGCCACGGTCGCGCGGTGGAACAGATTGCGACGGCGTCTGAGATGACGTCGGAGTGATGGCTCTGTCCACCGTGGTCGTCACAACTATACGTTTGCTCGATTTACTCTTGATTAACCCACTCGCTGTTTCCCAAGCCTTGCTAAGATTATAGCCACAGTCACGGTTTATGAGGTCGTCATTGGTGCGAATATCGATGGCCTCTCTAACAACGCTGTCTGTACCAGAATCTTCGTGCGTTCATACTCCATAGCGTGATTTTCCGACAAGCAATGTTCAGCGACCGCCGACTTGCTCGGATACATCAGTCGAGTGTGTCTCTGGTGTTCACGGCATCGATCCTCGACGGTACGCATCGTCTGACGAATATACGACTTACCACCTTGACACGGAATCTGGTACACGCCGGGCTTCCTCAAATCGAGGTCATCTTTGGCGCTCCCCACCAGTGCACGAGTTTTATTCGGAGGACAAAACACAGTTCCGACCCGGTGTTTCTTCAAAATGCGGGCGATTTTCCCCGAGAGTGCGCCTGTATATGGAATAAACGCAATGCCTACCTTCTCCCTCGTGATTTCATCCATCTCCACAGGTTGTGCTGTAGTGGTTGGGCGGAGAGCACGTTGAATCTGCCACTCTGAGTACCCATTATTTCGAAATACAGTTCTCAGATGTTCCAATTCCTGGGGTAGACTCTCTGGGTAAGAGATAGTGCGCGCCCTATGTACTAGAGTTTTAAGTACCCCATTCCTCTGTGAAGGGTGGTGGCAGCTGTCTGCGTGCAAATACAGATCAGTGTGCGTTGTCTTCCGATACACCCCATGACATAGGGTGCCGTCAGCCCTTCTCTTTACCAAGACGCCAAGGAAAGGTAATTTACCCTCTGTTTCAGTCTCCATAGCGAATTTGATGTTTGGTGTATGGAGTTTAGATGCGTAAGGAAGTCAAGGAGTTGATCCATACCATGTGGCCAGATGACGAACATGTCGTCCACGTAACGGAAAAAGTAAGTAGGTTTCCATCCGGATGACGACAGGGTTTCCTCCTCGAAGTTCTCCATGTACAAATTCGCTACCACCGGTGAGAGTGGGCTACCCATGGCGACTCCCTCCGTTTGTTCGTAGTATTCTCCATCAAAAAGGAAATACGCGGAAGTCAAGACATGCCTAAAAAGTTCAGTGGTCTTCTCGTCAAACTTCTGACTAATCAATTCTAGTGACTCTCGCAGTGACTCTCATTTGCTAACTATGTCTATCAGCAGTTAGTGCCTCCAGTAGTTAGAATCTTTCATTTAGCTGGCAGTATTGGCGCTCGCTGTATTGCAGTAGTCCGAGTAACGAAGATTTTTGTGAGGTAAGTGATTCATGAAAGGTATAGGTTATTGTTAGTCACGGCCATTCTTTTATAGGGATCATTGAAAGTCAGATTGCGTTGCGCTAAAAATATTGTGTGTCAGTTTAGTGATGGTCAGAATAAGTAAAGAGAGAAATATCTGAGTATGTTCAGTTTTGCTCACCTGTTTGAAAAAGAAATAACGTAAGAGGTTCACCAGCACAGTAATCCATAAATTTTTCTAAGGGGATGTTTCAATCTCTTGTTCTCCCTCTACGATTTTTACACCTCACACTTCCTTGCACTACTAAATTGCTGATCCCTTGATGTCTTAGAATGTGTCCTATCAACTGATCCCCCCTTTGGTCAAATTGTGCCACAAATTTCTTGCCTCCACAATTCTGTTCAGTACCTCCTAATTATTTACGTGATCGACCCATCTAATCTTCAACATTCTTGTCTAGCACCATATTTTGAAAGCTCCAAATCTGTTTTTGTCTAAACTGTTTATCATCCATGTTTCATTCCCGTACATGGTTACACTCCAGACAGATACCTTCAGAAAAAACTTCCTAATACTTATATCGATATTCAATACTAACGAATTTCTATTCTTCAGAAACGCTTTTCTTGCCATCGCTAGTCTATATTTTATATCTTCTCTGCTTCGTCTATCATCAGTTATTTTGCTGCCCAAATAGCAGGGACTGATGGCCGTAGCAGTCTGGTCCCTTCAATTTCACGAACCAACCACCAGCCCAAATAGCAAAATTCAAATGTTTCAAATGGCTCTGAGCACTATGGGACTTAACATCTGACGCCATCAGTCCCCAAGAACTTAGAACTTAACTTAGAACTACTTAAACCAAATTAACCTAAGGACATCACACACATCCATACCCGAGGCAGGATTCGAACCTGCAGCCGTAGCGGTCACGCGGTTCCAGACTGAAGCGCCTAGAACCACTCGGTCACACCGGCCGGCAGCAAAACTCATCAGCTACTTGAAGTGACTCGTTTCCTCATCTAATTCCCTTAGCATTACTTGATATAATTGGACTACATTCTGTGGTGACGGTACTCACGACTCGAGAGACTACCGCACCACAGTCGATAAGCCGCACTCAAAACATTCCCAGTGCAGCAACTGTACGGGTTGGCAGTTCCAATTACACCGAGGTCCGCCAGGGGCCGAAGTTGCCAGCCCTTGATAATCACGAGCCTGGCTAGTGATTGGTCGACGCACCGTTAAATAAAGGGGCGCCGAACTACAGGTCTCTTCAGTGCAACGAGTCGTGTACAGTCTACAGTTGTCACCGAGTCTATAAGCTGCAGTGTGTGCCCGTCGTCTCCGAAACTGAACCTCCACAGGCATCGTAGACGGTCTCTAGACTCTACGTAAACATCACTCAGAGGCACAGTGACAGAACTTTAATAGTTTTGTGGTCTTGTAATCTACTACTGGCCATTAAAATTGCTACACCACGAAGATGACGTGCTGCAGACGCGAAATTTAACCGACAGGAAGAAGATACTATGACATGCAAATGATTAGCTTTTCAGAGCATTCACACAAGGTTGGCGCCGGTGGCGACACCTACAACGTGCTGACATGAGGAAAGTTCCCAACCAATTTCTCTTACACAAACAGCAGTTGACCGGCGTTGCCTGGTGAAACGTTGTTGTGATGCCTCGTGTAAGGAGGAGAAATGCGTACCATCACGCTTCCGACCTTGATAAAGGTCGGATTGTAGCCTATCGCGATTGCGGTTTATCGTATCGCGACATATGCTGCTCGCGTTGGTCAAGATCCAATGACTGTTAGCAGAATATGGAATCAGTGAGTTCGGGAGGGTAATACGGAACGCCGTGCTGGATCCCAACGGCCTCGCACCACTAGCAGTCGAGATGACAGGCATCTTATCCGCATGGCTGTAACGGATCGTGCAGTCACGTCTCGATCCCTGAGTCAACAGATGGGGACGTTTGCAAGACAACAACCATCTGCACGAACAGTTCAACGACGTTTGCAGCAGCATGGACTATCAGCTCGGAGACCACGTCTGCGGTTACCCTTGACGTTGCATCACAGACAGGAGTGCCTACGATCTTGTACTCAACGACGAACCTGGGTGCACGAATGGCAAAACGTTATTTTTTCAGATGAATCCCGGTTCTGTTTACAGTATCAGAATGTTCACATCCGTGTTTGGTGACATAGCGGTGAAAGCACATTTGAAGAGTGTATTTGTCATCGCCATACTGGCGTGACACCTGGCGTGATGGTAGGGAGTGCCATTGGTTACACGTCTCGGTCACCTCTTGTTCGCATTGACGGCACTTTGAACAGTGGACGTTACATTTCAGATGTGTTACGACCCGTGGCTCTACCCTTCATTCGATCTCTGCGAAACCCTACGTTTCAGCAGGATAATGCACGACCGCATGTTGCAAGTCCTGTACGGGCCTTTCTGGTTACAGAAAATGTTCGACTGCTGCCCTGGCCAGCACATTCTCCAGATCTCTCACCAATTGAAAACGTCTGGTCAATGGTGGCCGAGCAACTGGCTCGTCACAATACGCCAGTCACTACTGTTGATGAACTGTGGTATCGTGTTGAAGCTGCATGGGCAGCTGTACCTGTACACGCCACCCAAGCTCTGTTAGACTCAATTCCCGGGCGTATCAAGGCCATTATTACGGCCAGAGGTTCTGGATACTGATTTCTCAGGATCTATGCACCCATATTTGAGTGAAAATGTAATCACATGTTCAGTTCTAATATAATATATTTGTCCAATGAATACCCGTTTATCATCTGCATTTCTTCTTGGTGTAGCAATTTTAATGGGCAGTAGTGTAATTTCAAGAGTCTATTGTGCTGGATATTTTGCAGGAAGAAGAATCCCTTAAGTTGAGTATCCCTTCCTCTTTAATATATACCATTTTATTACTGACTGTTGGGAATCTTCCTGGTTGATGATAACTTACACTGTCCTCCTTGATACCAACACATTCAGTTATCCTCGTTTTGCTTTTGTTGATGTTCACCTTATATCCTCGATTCAAGACACTGTTAAATTCTGTTCAACTTTTCTTCCAAGCCCTTTGCTGTCTCAGACATTATTACTATATCATCGGCAAACCTCAAATTTTTCATTTCTTCTCTTTGAACTTTTTTCGCACTCGAAATTTTTCTTTGGTTTCCTTCACTGCTTGTTCTCAACCACGGCTTCCCTTTCACGCCTGTCGACTCTTATAACTGCCGTCTGGTTTCTGTGCAAGTTGTAAACACTCTTTCGCTCCCAGTATTTCACCCCTGCTACCTTCAGAATTTCAAAGAGGGTATTCCAGTCAGTACTGCCAGAAACTTACTCTACAAATGCTATAAAAATAGGTTTATCTTTCCTTAACCTGCCTCCTGAGATAATTCTTAGGGTCGGTATTGCCTCGCTTGTTCCTGCAGTTCCCCGGAATCCGAACTGATCGTCTCCGAGGCCAGCTTCTACCAGTTTTTCCATTCTTCTGTAAGAAATTCGTGTTTTTGTTCTGCAACAATGAGTTACTAAACGGATAGTTGGGTAATTTTCACTACTGTCAGCAACTGTTTTCTTTGTAATTGGAATCACTACATTCTTGTTGAAGTCTGAGGGTATTTCACGTGTCTCATATATCTTGCACGCCAGGTGGAAGAGTTCTGACTCGGCTGGCTCTCCTGAGACGGTCAGCAGATCTGGAGGAATGCTGTCTATCCCTGGGCCTTGTTTCGACTTAGATCTTTCAGAGCTCTTCCAGATTGCTCTCGCAGTATCATCTGATCTTTCCCATCTCATCTTTATCTACGTTCACTGGCCTTTGTATAATATTGCCTTCAATTTCGTCTCCGTTGTATAAACCACCTGTATACTCCTTCCACCTTTCAACTTTCCCTTCTTTGCTTTATATTCACACCGCTGCTTTCCTTTCCCCCAAAGGCCTTTTCAATTTTCCTGTATGCATTTTCTATCCTTCCCCTTGTTAAATATGCTTCTAAAACCTTACTTTTGTCCTCTAGCCATTCCTGCTTCATTTTTTTAAACGTTTCTATTTCCTTTAACCTGCTTCATTTGCACATTTTTAAATTTTCTCCTTTCATTAGTTAAATTCCATATCTCTTGCGTTACAAGTGTTTTTACTAGGTCTTGTCGTTTTATCTATTTGATTCTCTGCTGCCTTCACTATTTCGTCTCTTAAAGCTACCCGCTCTCTTGTACTTCATTCCTTTCTCCTGCTCTAGTCAGCTGTTGCCTAATGCTCCCTCTGAAACTTCTGGTTCTTCAACTTATCCAAGTTCCATCTTTTAAATTTCCTACCTTTTTTCCAATTTCTTCAGTTTTAATCTACAGTTCTCAACCAATAAACTGCGGTCAGAGTCCACATCTGACCCTGGAATTGTCTTACAGTTTAACATTTGGTTCCTAAATCTCTGTCTAACCTTAATACACTAACAAGCCAAAACATTACCATCCCCCCCTCCCCTCGGCGATGTCGTACGCCGCCTGGTGTCATGTAAGTGGAGCCGACACAGACGAGGGATCACCCTAGCTAAGATATGGGCTACAAATGGGGAAATCCATTGAGATAAGCAGACTTTGACAAAGGGCATATTATTATTACGCAGTGTCTGTGAACGAGCACTCCGAAAACGACGAATCTGGTCGAATGTTCATTTACTACTGACGAAAACGTCTACGGAAATAGGTAGAAACTACCACTAGGTGCTAAATGGTTGGACGTCCACGACTCTTCAAAGAACTTTGGGTTCGGAGGCTCGTCTGCACCGTAAAGTGGGACAGATGGTGATCTGTGGCATCTCTGTCGAAAGAGCACAATGCTGGTGCACGCACAAGTGATTCGGAGCACACCGTTCGTGGTATATTGTTGAACATGCAGCTCCACAGCGGACCACCCCAATGCATTCACATGTTGACCCAACGACATCATCAGTTATGATTGCAGTGGGATCGGGACCATCGGGATTCGACCGTCGATCAATGGAAACATGTTGGCACTTCCGGCGAATCACATTTTTACTACACTAGGTCGATGGTTCCGTAGAAATACTGGAACACGTGAGGCAATACTGACCTTACGACTTATCTTAGAAGAAAGATTAAGGAAAGGCAAACCTACGTTTCTAGCATTTGTAGACTTAGAGAAAGCTTTTGACAATGTTGACTGGAAGACTCTCTTTCAAATTCTGAAGGTGGCAGGGGTAAAATACAGGGAGCGAAAGGCTATTTACAATTTGTACAGAAACCAGATGGCAGTTATAAGAGTCGAGGGACATGAAAGGGAAGCAGTGGTTGGGAAGGGAGTAAGACAGGGTTGTAGCCTCTCCCCGATGTTATTCAATCTGTACATTGAGCAAGCAGTAAAGGAAACAAAAGAAAAATTCGGAGTAGGTATTAAAATCCATGGAGAAGAAATAAAAACGTTGAGGTTCGCCGATGACATTGTAATTCTGTCGGAGACAGCAAAGGACTAGGAAGAGCAGTTGAACGGAATGGATGGTGTCTTGAAGGGAGGATATAAGATGAACATCAACAAAAGCAAAACGAGGATAATGGAATGTAGTCAAATTAAGTCGGGTGATGTTGAGGGTATTAGATTAGGAAATGAGACACTTAAAGTAGTAAAGGAGTTTTGCTATTTGGGGAGCAAAATAACTGATGATGGTCGAAGTAGAGAGGATATAAAATGTAGACTGGCAATGGCAAGGAAAGTGTTTCTGAAGAAGAGAAATTTGTTAACATCGAGTATAGATTTAAGCGTCAGGAAGCCATTTCTGAAAGTATTTGTATGGAGTATAGCCATGTATGGAAGTGAAACATGGACGGTAAATAGTTTGGACAAGAAGAGAATAGAAGCTTTCGAAATGTGGTGCTACAGAAGAATGCTGAAGATAACGTGGGTAGATCACGTAACTAATGAGGAAGTATTGAATAGGATTGGGGAGAAGAGAAGTTTGTGGCACAACTTGACCAGAAGAAAGGATCGGTTGGTAGGACATGTTCTGAGGCATCAAGGGATCACCAATTTAGTATTGGAGGGCAGCGTGGAGGGTAAAAATCGTAGGGGGAGACCAAGAGATGAATACACTAAGCAGATTCAGAAGGATGTAGGTTGCAGTAGGTACTGGGAGATGAAGAAGCTTGCACAGGATAGAGTAGCATGGAGAGCTGCATCAAACCAGTCTCAGGACTGAAGACCACAACAACAACAACAGGTCGATGGTAGTCTCCACAAATGACGCCATCGAGGTAAACAACGGCTCGAAACGTGCAGTCCGCCACGGACGCCGGCTCATGAGAGCAGTATTATGCTGTGGGAGACATTCTCCTGCGCTTGCGTGTGATCTATTTTAGTAATCGAAGACACACTGACGGCTGCGGACCACCTGCATCCATTCACGCTTGATGTCTTCCCAGATCGCGATGTCATCTTCCGGCTATATAACAGTCCGTGTCTCGGAGCCAGCACCGTGCTATATTGGTTTGAGGACCTTAGAATTGGTTTTCCGTCTGAGCTCTTGATATTCATAAGCTGCTTTCCCCCCCCCCCCCCCCCCCCAAAGACCTCTTTAATTTTCCTGTAGACGGTATCTATCCTTCCTCTAGCGAAATATGCTTCTAAATCCTTACATATCTCCTGTACCCATTCCTTCATGCTTAATGTCTTCCGCAACAGCCATGTCATCTTTCAGCAGTATAACTGTCCGTGCCTCAGAGCCAGAAACGCGCTGCAATGGTTTGAAGAGCATTATAGTGGATCCACATATTCGTCTGACGTAAATCTTATGAAACCCATCAGGGTCGCTATCGGGCGCCATCACCGCGTACGCGAATCATCGGCCCGTTACTTAAGCGAATTACATGACTTGTGTGTAGACATCTAACGCCACATACCTCTATATACCTACTGTCGGGTCCCTGGTACGCAGAATCAGTGATGTATGTCATTCTAAAGACGGACAAACAAGCTACATATTAAGCAGTGCTCATCACTGTATAATCAACCTGAAATCTTCGGCTGTCTCTAGGTTTCTTCCACGTATATACCGCTACTTTACGATTCTTAAAGCAAGTTTTTGAGATGATTAAATTATGCTCTGTGCAAAATTCTATCAGGCTGCCTTCTCTTTCAGTTTTTACACCGAGTTCCTATTCACCTTTTTTCTTCCCCATCACAATTATATTTCGATCTCCTTTAACTATCTCTATAATTTCTTTTATCTCATCATATATTTCTTGAATCTCTTCCTGATATGCGGAGCTGGTTAGACTATAAACTTGTATTGCTATATTTGGCATGTAGTAGTGTCTGTCTTGGCTGTTATAATGCGTTCACTACGCTGTTCATAGTAGCTTACCCGCATTCCTATTTTGTTATTCATTATTTATCCCGCTGCTGCCCGTTATCTGACTTCGTATTTATAGCCCTATATTCATCTGACCGGAAGTCGTTTCCTCTGCCCACCGAAATTCACTAATTACCACTATATCTAACCTCAACCAGTCCACTTCCCTTTTTAAATTTTCTAACCCACCAGTCCAATTAATGGAACTAATATTCCACGCTCAGATCCGTAGAATGCCAGATTTTTCCCCCCCTGATGACGACATCCTCCTGAGTATTCTCCGCTCGGATATCCGAATGGTGGACTATTTTATCTCTGGAATATTTTACGCAAGAGGACGGCATCATCATTTAACCATACAGTAGAGCTGCATGCCCTGGGCAAAAATTATAATTTCAGTTTCTCCTTGCTTTCAGCTGTTGGCAGTATCAGCACATTAAGGCCGTTTTGGTTGATGTCACAAGGCCAGACCAGTCAATCATCGAGACTGTTGGCCCTGTAACTACTTAAAAGGCTGCTGCTTCTCTTCAGGAACCACACGTTTGTCTGGCCTCTCAACAGACAGCCCTCCGTCCTGATTGCAACTACGGTAAGGCTATCTGTATCGCTGAGGCACACAACCCACCCCACTGACGATAAGTTCCATGGTACATGGGGGGGATTTAAGATACATCCGTTGAAGATACGATCTTTAAAGTAATTAAAAGAATCTGATTTTGCTGAACTCTGTCTTGGTACGGAATACTGCACGAACCAGGGAGAGATCAAGATTATCTCGAACGCCTCCACATAATGGGACTTGGCTATTAAGGAAGGGGTAGAAAGATGTTTGGCTAACAACTTAACAGAGACACAGGATTTCAGCTGATCAAAGCATGGGAGCCAGCACTGATGGCACAAAACAAGCGTCAAGCGCAGGTGAACAAATACAGTGAGATAATTTAAAAATGGATTAAAACACCGTTGACCGCAATAAGTATTTATTTGCAATGGTTACCGATTTCGATCAGAATGTGGCCGTCCTCAGATCATTTGTACTATAATGGTAGGCTCATGTTGAACAATTGACGATCGTGGAGCCACAACACCTGCTCCGTTCGCTGCTACCGCCTGTCACCATGGTATACGTGGTGTGAAGATGGTCACATTCTGACCGAAAGTTAGTTATTAATAAAAGAACCGGCAAGTGCAAACAGGACTGGTGCTGTAAGGGTTCCGTTACAATCTTTTTCCTTTACTTGCACTGTGAAACCTTGCTCGTTGCCAAATCTCACGATTGTTAGTCAGCGGGAAGTACCCTGTAGGTTTTGATGAGCGTGTTTGCGAGTATCAGAGTATGTGACACACATGGCGGTATCTTTTGACTGCACTGACAAAGATTTCAACTTGATACCTCTAACCCTTGCTGAGAAAAAGGTGCCTTAGCAGACGGACAGACAGATGGACAACGAAGTCAACTTATAATGGTTCCGTTTTCACTGATTGAAGAACTGAACCCTAAAAAAAACAGTTACTGGTCGTACCAGGGTAAAGGGAAATATTTAACTTTTGCCTTAATGGTTATGATGCACAATACATTTCACCGAAAATGTTTCTGCACACCGTACTGTATATCCTTTTACCCGGCTGATTTATCGCAATTTCATAAGTGAAGCTGATTGTTTCCGCAAGCAGTGGTGACCTAAACTACACTCCCGGAAATGGAAAACAGAACACATTGACACCGGTGTGTCAGACCCACCGTACTTGCTCCGGACACTGCGAGAGGGCTGTACAAGCAATGATCACACGCACGGCACAGCGGACACACCAGGAACCGCGGTGTTGGCCGTCGAATGGCGCTAGCTGCGCAGCATTTGTGCACCGCCGCCGTCAGTGTCAGCCAGTTTGCCGTGGCATACGGAGCTCCATCGCAGTCTTTAACACTGGTAGCATGCCGCGACAGCGTGGACGTGAACCGTATGTGCAGCTGACGGACTTTGAGCGAGGGCGTATAGTGGGCATGCGGGAGGCCGGGTGGACGTCCCGCCGAATTGCTCAACACGTGGGGCGTGAGGTCTCCACAGTACATCGATGTTGTCGCCAGTGGTCGGCGGAAGGTGCACGTGCCCGTCGACCTGGGACCGGACCGCAGCGACGCACGGATGCACGCCAAGACCGTAGGATCCTACGCAGTGCCGTAGGGGACCGCACCGCCACTTCCCAGCAAATTAGGGACACTGTTGCTCCTGGGGTATCGGCGAGGACCATTCGCAACCGTCTCCATGAAGCTGGGCTACGGTCCCGCACACCGTTAGGCCGTCTTCCGCTCACGCCCCAACATCGTGCAGCCCGCCTCCAGTGGTGTCGCGACAGGCGTGAATGGAGGGACGAATGGAGACGTGTCGTCTTCAGCGATGAGAGTCGCTTCTGCCTTGGTGCCAATGATGGTCGTATGCGTGTTTGGCGCCGTGCAGGTGAGCGCCACAATCAGGACTGCATACGACCGAGGCACACAGGGCCAACACCCGGCATCATGGTGTGGGGAGCGATCTCCTACATTGGCCGTACACCACTGGTGATCGTCGAGGGGACACTGAATAGTGCACGGTACATCCAAACCGTCATCGAACCCATCGTTCTACCATTCCTAGACCGGCAAGGGAACTTGCTGTTCCAACAGGACAATGCACGTCCGCATGTATCCCGTGCCACCCAACGTGCTCTAGAAGGTGTAAGTCAACTACCCTGGCCAGCAAGGTCTCCGGATCTGTCCCCCATTGAGCATGTTTGGGACTGATGAAGCGTCGTCTCACGCGGTCTGCACGTCCAGCACGAACGCTGGTCCAACTGAGGCGCCAGGTGGAAATGGCATGGCAAGCTGTTCCACAGGACTACATCCAGCATCTCTACGATCGTCTCCATGGGAGAATAGCAGCCTGCATTGCTGCGAAAGGTGGATATACACTGTATTAGTGCCGACATTGTGCATGCTCTGTTGCCTGTGTCTATGTGCCTGTGGTTCTGTCAGTGTGATTATGTGATGTATCTGACCCCAGGAATGTGTCAATAAAGTTTCCCCTTCCTGGGACAATGAATTCACGGTGTTCTTATTTCAATGTCCAGGAGTGTATAACGTACTTAATGTAGACTAAACCAAAATAGCTCGGAATCTTAACTTTACAACAAGTCTCATGTAGCTACTCCGTATCTTCGTTAATGTTTTGCTCCTCGAAGGAGTAATACACGCAATGCAAATGTACTTACACACGGTATCGTACAGCACCTAATGTGTAGAAATGAGCTCGTGTGGTAGCTAGAAACCGACCTCTTCGTCACTGCAAACGCATGAAGTTCAACTGCGACGCGCTTTTACCTTCTTAACTGAAAACTTAACTTAAAAATAATCTTCTGTTTGAGACAGATGATTCTCTTTCATTTTGGAAGTATAATGAAATGATTGTAATTCTCTTGTGAACGAGGTTCTTAAATGAGACCATGTGAGGGCTAAAACGAAGATCAGAGGAGTGGAAAATGACTTCGTCAGAGTCGCAGATTATATGAATACCGAACAAGCATATGTACATTGTGCATAAAATGACTACAAAGCCTCGTGTCTTATATACAAGTGCCTTCAACGGACCAGGTGACTTTATATGACCAAACAACTACAAGAGGGAGAAAAATAATCATAAATTGATATTAACGCCCGTAATATTATTTAATGTGGAAGACCAATGTGATAGACAACTTGCAGACCCAAATTACTGAATATAAAATGAGTGTTGATTCTCAAGTGTTCCAAGGAAGTTGTAATTCTGAACAAAGAAACTGACATTGCTCACAAGAAACACAAAATCACATAACGTAAAATTACACAAAGGTCATGCAAGTAAGGTACCATTTCATCATAACCCCAGACGATATCGCTTAAATCTACCCACTTCAATACCAAAAGAGTGCGTCTACAGCGTGTAAACGATAACTGTTTGCCACGCACCATAGTGGTGTGGGCGAAGTCCAGACAAAGTGATGTAGGACCTACACGAAGTGTTGCTTAATATCGACAAGGGATTTCAAATTGAATCCACATTTCTAGATTACCAGAAGGCTTTTGACAGCGTACCTCAGAAGCTACTTGTAAATAAATTGCATGCTTATGTAATACCGTCTCAGTTATGCGACTGGATTCGTGGTTTCCTATCAGAGGCACATTTCGTAGTAATTGCCGGAAAGTCATCCAGTAAAACAGAAGTGATACCTGGCGTTCCCCAAGGTAGTGTTATAGGCCCTCTGCTGTTCTTAATATACATAGACGATTTAGGAGCCAATCTGAGCAGCCGTCTTAGATTGTTTGCAAATGATGCTGTCGCTTATCGATTAGTAAAGTCATGAGAAGGCCAAAACGAATTGCAAAACGAGTTAGAGAAGACATCCGTATGGTGCGAAAATTGACCCTAAATAATGAAAAGTGAAACCAACCGCGTGAGTTCTAAAAGGAATCCGTTACACTTCGGTTGCACGACATATCAATCAAATATAGAGGTCGTAAATTCAAGTATACACCTAGGAATCACAATTACGAACATCTTAAATTGGAAAGAACGTATAGAAAATGCCGTGGGGAACGTGAACCAAAGACTGCGTTTTATTGGCAAAACACTTAGAAGATGCTAAAGGTCTACTTAAGCGACTCCACTACGCTCGTCCAACGTCGTTTGGAGTGATGCTGCGCGCTGTGAGTTCCTTACCAGGTAGGATGGACAGAGTACATCGAGAAATGTCAGTGAAGAGAGTTTTGTATCATCGAGAAATAGGGGAGAAAGCGTCACTGACATGAAACAGCGTTTGGGGTGGACATAATTAAAACAAGGACGTTTTTCGTTGCGGCGGAATCTCCACACGAAATCTCAATCACCAACTTTCTCCCCCGAAAGCGAAAATATTTTGTTGACGCCGACATAAGGAGAAACGATCATCACAATAAAAGAAGGGAAATTAGAGCTGGTACGGAAAAATATAGGAGTTCATTTTCTCCGGGCACTGCTCGAAAGTAGAATAATAGAGAAATATTATGATTTGCATAGTATCCAGGCAGATGTAAATGTAGATGTAGACAGTTGTGTTCCATTGGATATAGCCGTCCTTGAATATAAAAAATCCACTAGTTCTCGCACTTACGAAATGTAAAACTCAGGTTTCAGTAAATTTTGCCCCAAAATACTGCGAGTTTTAACAGCATTAAAGTAACGATTAAATCGTTCTGTTTGTCGGGCCGTTTTGTTACGAAACTACTGTGCTTTTCAGGGTTAGATTTAGACTGAATTGTTTTTTATTCCAGTCTTTGATCACAATATCAATTCTTTTGACGATGACCGGTTTCAGTCCGTACTGACCATCCTCAGATCTGAGGACATCGTGTGAAGAATTGATATTGTGATCAAAGACTGGAATAAAAAAACATTTGACAGTATTGGATCACTGTTTGTATACGCGACTATGTCGCAGTTGGTGAAATTAGATCCAATTGTTAAAGTAATTAGTTTTTAATGCGTTTGTGTTTTCTTTCATTGCTCTCGGTGGAAAGTTTAAATTAATGATCTTAAGGAAACAGCCGACTAAGCCGATGGTGCAAGAGAAAGAGAAGATACTGAAAATCTCATGCGGCGCGCATAAGCCGTAGCTTAGGTGGCTTTGTGGACTAGTTTTGAATAACAGACCACAAGTGCCCAGTACCAAACTGCTCTTATGGATTTCCCTCACTCCACCGAGGTACGCTGTAAATAGCCCGTATACTTAATACACTAGTATTCAAAATGCTGGACGTACCGTCATATGGCGAGAGATGGAAACACTTAAAAATGCTCCCAGGCACACTGTATAATATTATCGTTTTGGTGGTGCATGTGTTATGACGTGGTGAGGCATAATGTTGGGGGTGTACTGACGTCCGAGTCTTTGAACACGGTATACTCACCGAGCAACGTTATTCTGACACTGTGCTCTTTTCCCACGTTCTTATTTTCAGGCCTGCATTGGCCTCTGACTTCTTTTTTAAGGATGACGATCCTTGACAGCATCACATAGTGCAGATAAAGAAGCTGTTGGAACGATAGACTATTCGGCGAATAGACTTGCCCGCCCGTTGCCCCGACTTAAATCGCATCGAGCGCGTGTGGGAATCGTTGGGATTACGTACAGCAGCTCGTTCGCATGCACCAGCGACGGCCCAGCAGGTGACAACCGCGGTGACGGAAGATTGGAGAGTCCTGCCACGAGAACTCCTTAGCAGCCTTGTGGCACGCTGCAGAGCACGCTTTGCCGCTCGTGGTGATCACACGTCTTATTAATGACAAAGGCTGCCTTTTGTAATGTATAGGGAATCACCATTAGTGCCGATGACTGCAGTGTAACTAGTGTCTTTGAATAAAAGTGTCATCCTTGTTCGCTCGCTGCGTATTTCTTTCAGTCACCTTCTGTATTAAACTATGACAGTTCTTTATATGTACGGTCCAAGTTTCATAGACCTATGTTACTTGACACTGACACGTCATGTGAAAGTGACTGTAATCCTTAGGCTTTGCATACCAGTGTGGTTGTCCACGGCAACAGGTGGAAGCGAAATGTATCCTCATTGTCCACCAGCCATGCGGGACCTCGATAACAGGCTGTACGCGCCAAGCAATGCAGGATACTTATACCTGAAGTTTCACTACGTGTGAGGGTCCCAATGAAAAAGGAGTGATTCTGGTACAATAAAACTTTGTGGAAAGAGCGTTGTAGGGACATGGGGAAGAGAAGCAGCGAATAAACCGTTGAAAGGAAAACACTCTACTTTAGACATGAGGTAATATTTGTTAATTGCGTACCGTATCCAGGTTCCAGGTTACGAACGTTGCTGAATGTCGCTACTACCTGCACCCACGACAGTCTGGAACTGCACCAGAGACACCATTTCACAGTTGTCCGCAGCACTTTTGGAACAACTGCCGTGACACAGTTCGTGTACTGCTTAAAGATCGCACATTGCGTCCAGCATTCTCATCCATGGCGACAGTAACGTCTCGAATAATTTGTGGCGCAACTGCGTCTCCCAGGAGCAATACCCAAATCGTAATTTAATTCGAATTTCCAAATCATGTTCTTCAGTCCTAGTGGGAAAATAGGATCTCTTCATATTCCTTCAACTCGCTGACCTTCGCGAAGAGCAGCAGTGCTATTCCTGTCGTTTTGGTACAACAAAAAATGGTTCAAATGGCTCTGAGCACTATGGGACTTAACTTCTGAGGTCATCAGTCCCTAGACTTAGCACTACTTCAACCTAACTAACCTAAGGACATCACACACATCCATGTCCGAGGCAGAATTCGAACCTGCGACCATAGCGGTCACGTGGTTCCTGACTGAAGCGCCTAGAACCGCACGGCCACACCGGCCGGCCAGTTTGCAACTCTAATACACACTGATGCTTACGTTTCAGCCATACGCCACCGTACCAGTTACCTGCATCTGAACGCAAGTCATGACACTAATATTACTAACAGGGAACATCCTGCAGCTCGCAGTATGAACATATTTCCTATAACGGTAAATAGTTTCCCTCCTGCTCCGCCACAAGTAGCGAAATTTCAATTATAACCACCCTGTTCTACTTGCTGGCTAGTTTTGGAGTTTAAATAACTCACTTAAGACATGCCTTTGCGTTTCTCACAGAAGGAAGAGTGAGTAAATGCTCTTTGAGGCATGCAACTGCTTACCTATTCCATTATGGTTAGATGCGGGATGACAATTATTGAACTCCCTGAAAAAAAACGTAAATTATTTACAAACTACGACGTGCACACACCTAATTCAACATGTAAACGAGACTACAGACATTCGGATTTAGATTATGACATGTTCGATATGCCTGCCAGAATTGGCAATGATGTGGCGCAGACGACCAGTGAAATTCTGCATGATCCGCTGAAGTGTCGGAACATCGATGCTTTCGATGACCTACTGAATGGCTGTTTTCAGCTCAGCAATGGTTTTGAGGTTATTGCTGTACACCTTGTCTTTAATGTAGCCCCACAAAAAGCAGCCGCATGTGTTTAGATCCGGAGAATACAGCGACCAATCGAGGCCCTTGCCGGTGGCCTCTGGGTACCCCACAGCCAGTATGCGGTTCCCAGAGTGCTGCTCCAGGACATCAAGCACTATCCTGCTTCGACGGGGTCGAGCTCCATCTTGCATGAACCAGATCTTGTCGAAATCAGAATCACTTTGGATAAACGGGACGAAATCATCTCCCAAAACCTTCACTTACTGTTCGGTAGCCGCCGTGGCTTCGCACACCACGCGGTCATCAGTTGAGGGTGATGATTTCTCGACCGCTAAATACGATTATCTGGGAGTAGGCATTAGGAGTGATTTAAAATGGAATGACCATATAAAATTAATCGTCGGTGAAGCAGATGCCAGACAGAGATTCATTGGAAGAGTCCTAGGGAAACGCAGTCCTAAAACAAAGGAAGTAGGTTACAGTACACTTGTTCGCCCACTGCTTGAATATTGTTCACTGGTGTGAGATCCGTACCAGATAAGGTTGATAGAAGAGATAGAGAAGATCGAACGGACAGCAGCGCGCTTCGTTACAGGATCATTTAGTAATCGTGAAAGCGTTACGGAGATGATAGATAAACTCCAGTGGAAGACTCTGCAAGAGAGACGCTCAGTAGCTCGGTACGGGCTTTTGCTGAAGTTTTGAGAACATACCTTCACCGAGGAGTCAAGCAGTTCATTGCTCCCTCCTACGTATACCTCGCTAAGAGACCATGAGAATAAAATCGGAGGGATTAGAGCCCACACAGAGGCATACCGTCAACCTTTCTTTCCACGAACAATACGAGACTGGAATAGAAGGGGAGAACCGATTGAGGCACTCAAGGTACCCTCCGCCACACACCGTCAGGTGGCTTGCGGAGTATGGATGTAGTTGTAGATGTCCTTAGTGCCCCAAAGGCGCCAATGTTGCTTATTGACGAAGCCATCCAAATGAAAGTGGGCTTCGTCGCTAAACCAAACCACACATACGCGTACTACGAGGGCAGTTCAATAAGTAATGCAACACATTTTTTTTCTCAGCCAATTTTGGTTGAAAAAACCGGAAATTTCTTGTGGAATATTTTCAAACATTCCCGCTTCATCTCGTATAGTTTCATTGACTTCCGACAGGTGGCAGCGCTGTACGGAGCTGTTAAATGGCGTCTGTAACGGATGTGCGTTGCAAACAACGGGCAGTGATCGAGTTTCTTTTGGCGGAAAACCAGGGCGTCTCAGATATTCATAGGCGCTTGCAGAATGTCTACGGTGATCTGGCAGTGGACAAAAGCACGGTGAGTCGTTGGGCAAAGCGTGTGTCATCATCGCCGCAAGGTCAAGCAAGACTCTGATATCCCGCGTGCGGGCCGGCCGTGCACAGCTGTGACTCCTGCAATGGCGGAGCGTGCGAACACACTCGTTCGAGATGATCGACGGATCACCATCAAACAACTCAGTGCTCAACTTGACATCTCTGTTGGTAGTGCTGTCACAATTGTTCACCAGTTGGGATATTCAAAGGTTTGTTCCCGCTGGGTCCCTCGTTGTCTAACCGAACACCATAAAGAGCAAAGGAGAACCATCTGTGCGGAATTGCTTGCTCGTCATGTGGCTGAGTGTGACAATTTCTTGTCAAAGATTGTTACAGGCGATGAAACATGGGTTCATCACTTCGAACCTGAAACAAAACGGCAATCAATGGAGTGGCGCCACACCCACTCCCCTACCAAGAAAAAGTTTAAACCATACCCTCAGCCGGTAAAGTCATGGTTACAGTCTTCTGGGACGCTGAAGGGGTTATTCTGTTCGATGTCCTTCCCCATGGCCAAACGATCAACTCTGAAGTGTATTGTGCCACTCTTCAGAAATTGAAGAAACGACTTCAGCGTGTTCGTAGGCACAAAAATCTGAACGAACTTCTCCTTCTTCATGACAACGCAAGACCTCACACAAGTCTTCGCACCCGAGAGGAGCTCACAAAACTTCAGTGGACTGTTCTTCCTCATGCACCCTACAGCCCCGATCTCGCACCGTCGGATTTCCATATGTTTGGCCCAATGAAGGACGCAATCCGTGGGAGGCACTACGCGGATGATGAAGAAGTTATTGATGCAGTACGACGTTGGCTCCGACATCGACCAGTGGAATGGTACCGTGCAGGCATACAGGCCCTCATTTCAAGGTGGCATAAGGCCGTAGCATTGAATGGAGATTACGTTGAAAAATAGTGTTGTGTAGCTAAAAGATTGGGGAATAACCTGGTGTATTTCAATGCTGAATAAAACAACCCTTGTTTCAGAAAAAAAATGTGTTGCATTACTTATTGAACTGCCCTCGTAATTCCTATCATGCCCCTCTGCCAACCGTGCAACTTGAACGTCCTACGTAAACCGTTCAGAAGTTATGACGATTTTATTTCATACAGCTCAATGATTGTCAGCCTGTAGGTGGCTACAGCGGACGACTTTCAGCGGGGACCGCTGGATTATAACAAGCGTCACCAGGAAGAAGCTGAGAGAGAAGTGGAGCGGGGTGAAGAGACCACGTTTGCCGGGGACCAGGTGGACGCGCGGCGCGGGCTGCGACTGCTCAGCCGCCCTCAGCCCACGAGCTGTCCGGCTGCCCAGCTGTCAGGCAGCGGAGGGCCACCTCGCCGCGGAATGCCGGCTAATAGCTGGCTGCCCGCTGGTCGCCAGAAAAAGAACCACTCGTCGGCTGACAAAAAGCCGGCGGCCGTGGAGCGTGTCAACTGTCGCTGTACGGACGCTGCCGTAATGGATGGCGCGCCCCGGATAACTGTGCGGCCCACATACGTCAGCGCCGGGTTCCGCAGTCGCTGCCGGCCTGGTCAGGTGTAACGGTGTGGGCGGCGCTGCGTCCGAACCCCGCTGCCGGGTCACGCCACGATGGCTCCTGATGTCGACCAGTTTGAGGTGGTCGGAGGAAATTTCACACACAGCTCAGAAGCTTTAGGGGAGCATGACTTTGGGCGCCTGCCATGTAAGCCTACCACTTAACCGTAATTGAGGAGTGACTATGTTAGCAAATTGTACATTTATCCTTCACTAGTATGCAACCAAACATCTATTAAAATCTAGTTCACTTATACAGGATGTTCCCGAAACTATTCGCTCTAATTGAAACATCCCCTTAGAAAAATTTATGAATAACTGTACTGGTAAACCCCTTACGTTAATTGATCTTCAAGCAGCTGAGCAGAACTGAAAGTACTCAGACATTTCTCTCTCTACTTATCCTGATCAACACTAAACTGACACACAATATTTTTTAGCGCAACTCAGTGTGACTTTCAATAATCCCTACAAAAGAATGTCTCTGACTAACAATAACCTATACCTTTCATGAATCACTTACCTCACAAAAATCTTCGTTACTCGAACTACTGCAATACAGCGAGCGCCAATACTGCCAGCTAAATAAAAGATTCTAACTACTGAAGGCACTAACTACTGATAGGCATAGTTAGCAAATGAAAGATTTTGATACAGAACAAACAATGTATTTACTTTAATAATCTTCAAAAGTCATTATACCAGTTCATGATATACAGTATTACAAATTTACACTATCTGATGGACACACGTCCAGAACGTCCGCTCTCAAAATTCTGCCATCTTTCTCTCTCCACATCCACCACTGCTGGCGGCTCACCTCCAACTGCGCAACGCTACGCGCTGTTCACATCCAACTGCCCAACACTATAATAGCAAATATTCCAACAATGAAAACCAGCCACAGACTTCACACAGTACAGTCAGTGATTTTCATATAGAGCGCTACGTGGCGTTACCAACATAAAAACCTAAACAGACTACTTACGTAATAAATACAGGAGAAGGAGAACAGAGACTGCCTGCTGAAGTCCCACAAGTATACAGTAAATAACTACTGCGAAAAGCCATCATTCCGATAGTTCTGCTACTCGTCAGCTGGAATAAAATGTTGGTTTAAATGCGAACATTTTAGGTTAGGCTTTACCGTGACTGCTACTGACATTATACTGGTAACAGTTAACTTGTTGTTTCATTCAAAATGTTGGTTAATTTAACAGTTCTACGGTAAATGTAAGATCCCGTAAGTGCCTCGTGATCGAAAACATTGCCTCTTCGGTCACGCTAATACGCTCGATTGCTGTGTACCCCTTTCGTTCACTTCACAGCAAAATTCTCTTTCTATCTTGGGAATTCCTTTTTTATACTGTACTATAGGAAGCAATCACAAAAAAGAAGAAATGAAATGATCGTGTTGCAATGTTGGCTGCGAGGTCCCAGCCGGGGAAGTTCGATCACCGGGTGCAAGTCTTTTTTCAGATTACGTCACATAGGGCGGCTTGCACGTCGGTGATGACATGATGATGAGGACAACATAGCACCCAGTGTGTGTATTGAACCGGGGATCTAGAAACGAGGGAGAGGCTTCGTCCCGCCGTAGCCCTCAGTGGTTCACAGCCCCACAACAGGCTACAGCAGTCCACCCACCCCACCACCGTCCCACACAGAACCCAGGGTTATTGTGCGGTTCGGCCCCCATTGGTCCATCTCCCCTGGAAGGTCTCATACCAGACGAGTATAAGCCAAAATGCTTGGATAGTAGAGTACGTGGAGACAGTGTTTGTGTAGTAATCGCCAACTGAGGCGGAATAAGGGAACCAGCCCGCATTCGTGGGGCGGATGGAAAACCACCGTAAAAACCACCCACAGGCTGGCCGGCACACCGGACCTCGACACTAATCCGCAGGGCGGATTCGTGCCTGGGACCGGCACGCTTTCTCGGTCGGGAAGCATCGTATTAGAACGCGCGGCTAACTGAGCGGGCTTTAACACCCAGTGCATAGGCGAAGAATATCTTCAACCCTGCGGGGAATCGAACCCGCGCTCGCTGCATGGTCGGAAACCACATTACCACCCAGCTAAGCAAACCAACCACAGAATGAGATTTTCACACTGCAGCGGAGTGTGCGCTGATATGAAACTACCTAGCAGATTAAAACTGTGTGCCGGCCAAAGACTCGAGATCGGAAACTTTGCCTTTCGAAGGCAAGTGCTCTACCATCTGAGCTATCCAAGCACGACTCAAGCCCCGTCCTCACAGCTCTACTTCTGCCAGTACCTCGTCTCCTACGTTCCAAACTTTACAGAAGCTCTCCTGCGAACCTTGCAGAACTAGCACTCCTGAAAGAAAGGATACTGCGGCTTAGCCACAGCCTGGGGGATGTTTCCAGAATGAGATTTTCACTCTGCAGCGGAATGTGCGCTGATATGAAACTTCAAAAAAATAGTTCAAATGGCTCTGAGCACTATGGGACTCAACTGCTGTGGTCATAAGTCCCCTAGAACTTAGAACTACTTAAACCTAACTAACCTAAGGACATCACACACATCCATGCCCGAGGCAGGATTCGAACCTGCGACCGTAGCGGTCGTGCGGTTCCAGACTGTAGCGCCTTTAACCGCTCGGCCACTCCGGCCGGCGATATGAAACTTCCTGGCAGATTAAAACAGATTAGAGCATCTGCCTGCGAAAGGTAAATGTTGCGAGTTCGAGTCTCGGGCCGGCACACAGTTTTAATCTGCCAGGAATTTTCAAACCAACCACAGTTTCATTTCGACACTTATCTGAAATGCACCATACGAAATTTTGAGTGGAACGAAAAAGTGTTAAACATCTATTTGTATCAATAATTTGTATGAACACTAACAAATGTAATTACTTCAGAACCACACGTCACTGAAAATAACAGATTATTTTGAGTTGTAGGTTCACAAGCGTCATAAAGAGATACTGTTTGGCAGAAAGATAAACATATGGTCAAAGCTATTTGTGTTAAAATATGCGTGATAGAAGTTGCTGTGTTTAGATTTTGGCAAATAATAACTCCTTAATTACTCTTACGTCCCTGAAGATCGTACACACATTTCGGAGTATCCAAAAATGAAATATTCAGTAGATAGTTTCCTAAACTAGTACTAATTACATTTCTAGAGGCAGGACTGTGATTTTACAAAACAGTGAATGTTCAATGGATTCTCCAATTTTGGTAGGGGATCTGAATGTATACGTGCGAAAAAGTCGCGACGAGCGTGCCTTTTCGTTCTGAGAGCCAGCACGTATTTCGTCTCTGTTTCGCAAGAACTAGGTGAGTGTGTAACATCCTTAAGGTGAAATTACGATAAGGAACTTGGGGTCTCTGAAGCCAGCTTGTAATGTCAGGGAACATTCCCTTAGTGGTGGTGACGTACACTGCTGTGTACTGACACCAGGAGCTGCCCTGAGGTCTGCCTCGAAACACGCCGGTTCACTCACGAGCGTCACCGCTTTCTCACAACAACGGCGACTCCGTTCTAAACAACCGAGTGAGGTAACGTTGTGGGTAGCACTGGACTCGCATTCGGGAGGACGACGGTCCAAACCTGGGTGCGGCCATCCTGGTTTAGGTTTTCCGTTATTACCCTAAATCGCTTCAGGCAAAAGCCGGGATGGCCCCTTAGAAAGAACACGCCCGACTTCCTTCCCTTCCTTTCCTAATCCGGTGGGATTGGTGACTGAAATGTGCATTCTTATAGGACAACTATCCAAGGAGTTCCACCCAATAATATCCAAACAGCAGACTCTGTACACAGTTTATTAAATTACCAACACTAAACTCCTTTAAATAACAACAAATTCATATAACTTACAAAACTTAACAAATGGTTAAAGAGTGAGCTTTAAAAAACAATAACGGCAGCTTGCCACCATAAAATCAGGAACCTTTTACAATAGTGCTTTTAGAGTTTATCCGAAAGATAAAATCCAATAATAAATTAACTTGGCATTACAATTTAAAATGATTTTACGTAAAAAAAAACTTTAAGATAATGGCGCTTGGCACCATAAAATGAAAGAAACGCAACACACAACTAATAAATATAATAACAAAATAATCTGATACAACCTAAGGGCGCGGGCAACTCCCAATGCAATCAGAAAAGAGCGAGCTCTCAACACTTCGGAGCCTTCCCACTAGAAACGGTCCCCGAAATAAACCGCTGAGAACTCCCCGACAGGCCTCCCACAACTGCCCATCACTTTACGCACCTTGGTTATATTCTGTAACACAACACAGATAATATCAACACAAGATAAAATTCAAAATACAGTATAACATCCCGGCAGCACATGATAATCACAGCGCCGTTAACTCGGGCGCTCTTAAGTACCGGAAGCCGACACACAAATCTCAAACAATTCTCGCTTCCTAAAACGAAACAATAGAAGCCAAGCGCACATGAATAGTCAAATCACTGTCTTATAAGTGCCTTAACGACACCAAACGCGACTATTCCACCAAGTTAATAATAACACAATAAAAAAATACAGAACATACCACTAAATGCTTTTACACAACCAAACTGACTAGATCGTGTTGTTCAGGTCCCAGAAGACCACATATACCAAGCAGCAGTTATTCACTATGTATATACTGTACAAAACCGCCCTTCTTAGGCAAACTTTACGTAACAAATCGACTGCCAAATGTACCATACATGAACGCAACTCCGGGCAGGACTTCAGTTGAGCAAATAAATTAGTACCAACAAATATCGTAACGAGCCATACACACAGCAAAAAGTTCCAACAACACCGTCCCACATCAGAAAAGTTCAGAAGCCGCTGCTGGAGCTTCCATGGGAAAATCTGAAGAGCCAACCGAGCCCACACCCTAACCTGGAAGACGACTCCAAAATTCAGCAACTAGTTGTCTCCGGGCCCGAGTATCACGGGACCCCATCGGACCTCCACATTAGACAGACAGGAAGAACAAGTATGTAAGTAGGCTTTTTGTTTTCTTATTGGCAACGTTACGTAGCGCTCTGTACGAAAACCACTGGCTGTGCTGTGTGCAGCTATGTAAGTAGGCTGTTTATATTTTCTTATTGGCAACGTTACGTAGCGCTCTGTACGAAAATCACTGGCTGTGCTGTGTGCAGTCTGTGGCTAGTTTGCATTGTTGTCTGCCATTGTAGTGTTGGGCAGCGGCAGCTGGATGTGAACAGCGCGTAGCGTTGCGCAGTTGGAGGTGAGCCGCCAGCAGTGGTGGATGTGGGGAGAGAGATGGCAGAGTTTTGTAATTTGTCATGAACTGCTATATATATTATGACTATTAAGGTAAATACATTGTTTGTTCTCTATTAATATCTTTCATTTGCTAACTATCCCTATCAGTAGTTAGTGCCTTCTGTAGTTTGAATCTTTTATTTAGCTGGCAGTAGTGGTACTCGCTGTATTGCAGTAGTTCGAGTAACGAAGATTTTTGTGAGGTAAGTGATTTGTGAAACGCATAGGTTAATGTTAGTCAGGGCCATTCTTTTGTAGGGATTTTTGAAAGTCAGATTGCGTTGCGCTAAAAATATTGTGTGTCAGTTTAAGCACAGTCGTGTACAATTGTTCTAAGGGGACGTTTCAAGTACGCCGACTCCAATTAATCACCACCGCATGGCCAGCACAGCGGCGTGTCGCCTCCGCCCCAGACCACTCTGCTCATATTGCGAGGCACAACAACCTTAGCATATCACCAGCAGGTCAGGCAGAGCGAACTTCCCGTTCCGTCCAGTCCCCGGAAAACCAACTACCCTCTCGCTTTCCGCCGGCCACCGCAAACACACGCCAGCGACTTCATAGCAAATCGCCACCGGAGCGCCACCCGCACCAGGACAGCGAACTATAATCGATTACAGTGCGCGCTCTGAACAAGATCACAGGTTAGGGGCCCGCGCCATATCAGTGACCTAGCTGTTTGGTCCCCTCCCCCAAATCAACAAGACAATAGACCTCGTAAACGCACCGATCCAGTCACAATCATTACCACCTTGTGACAACAACAGTGATCATGGAGCGGGTCAAGTACGCTGAAATGGCGGACAGGCATCTGTTTACGGGCCTGTGTATGGAAATGGACGAGCTGCCGTGAGAGAATATCGACAACGCTTTCCCCACCGACGGCTTCTACAACACAAGGTATTGGAAGTCTGTATCGCCTGCTACGTAAAATAGGCACTTCTCGTACAAATATACGTGCCACAGGTCCGAATCCAACAGCGCGAACTACCGAAATGGACATAACCTTGTGTGGAATGTGTTACATGAGCAGGAGCTTCGTTTTTTCCATCTTCAACAAGTGGCAGTTGTGGCAACTGAAGATTTTCCTCAACGAGGCAATTTGCACAATGGGTTTTACAACAAACTTATTTCCGACCGGTTTCCTGTTTTGGTTACTCGTGAAGGCAGTTTCAATAGCCACAATTCCCATATTTGGGCACATGTGAATCCACGACGTACGCGGCCTCGCGTTCATCAAAATCGACCGCGTGTTAATGAGTGGTCGGGAATTCTCCGTGATATATTGACTGAATTACATATTCTTCCAGGACTCATCAACGGACGTAGATCTTGCATCTTCGGGCAACATGTGTTGCCAGAGCTGCTGCACGATGTTCGTCTGTTACCCGAAGCATGTAATTCCAGAACGATCGGACGACAGCCAATTTCAGCATTGCTGTGAGGAATCATCTGAGAGACATCCTTGGTAATCGATGTATCGGCCAAGGTGGCCTTGTGCCCTGGACAGCCAAGTCACCTCACCTCTCGTGTTCGGATTTATTCCTCTGCGGGCATGTAAAGCGGCTGTCGGATGGTGTATGAAACAATCATGGAAACGGAAGAAGGCATCGTTACTACAATTGCCGTCAATACAGGTACCATGGCGGACATGCCATGAATCTCGGAACGGACACGACAATCAATGGTCAGGCAATGTACTACGCACGTACAGGACAGTGGTCGCGCATTAAGTCCGCAGCTCGTGGTCGAGCGGTAGCGTTCTCGCTTCCCACTCCCGGGTTCGATTCCCGGCGGGTCAGGGGTTTTCTCTGCCTCGTGATGACTGGGTGTGGTGTGCTGTCCTTAGGTTAGTTAGGTTTAAGTAGTTCTAAGTTCTAGGGGACTGATGACCATAGATGTTAAGTCCCATAGTGTTCGGAGCCAGTACTAATAACTCGCGCATTAGAGCAGTTCTTGTGAATTTCACTGGAGTAATTAGATTGCTAAACTACCTTTTGTGCTTCAAAAATGGTTCAAATGGCTGTGAGCACTATGGGACTTAACATCTGAGGTCATCAGTCCCCTAGGACTTAGAACTACTTAAACCTAACTCACCTAAGGACATCACACACATCCATGCCCGAGGCAGGATTCGAACCTGCGACCGTAGCGGTCGCGCGGTTCCAGACTGAAGCGCCTAGAACCGCTCGGTCACACCGGCCGGCTACCTCTTGTGTAAATCGTCCCTAGCATCAGAAACTGCGGTCACGAACCGTCTGTACCAAAACTAAACATATTTGTTTTGATATTCTCTACCGTCTGCATTAATCTGAATGAATGGTTTCGGACATCTTCTATAAGAAGAACTGTAATGTCCTACAGGTGTCGAAAACAAAGTGGAAACAATCATTCATCCCGTCATTCTCGCTGCTTTTCCTTTTACTTTGTTGGTTGCAGTGACGTGTATGCCTTCCGTCAGTGTTTATCACCACCTGACACCCACGTGGCACGCTCCGTATAAGCTTACGCAGGTACCTTTATGGTATCCGTTTCCATTCTTCAGCGAGTGCCCTTAAGAGTACTTGTAGAATGGAACAGGACGACCACGAAAACGTCTGTCGTTTGATGGTGTTTATGTCCGGACTCACCGCTCGCATTCCATTATTTCAATGTCCAGACTTCGCAAGACATCCCTGGTGACGCCCACCATTTGATTTCTGGCATTATCGCACATGAAATACACTTCAGTCCCCTCACCATATGCAATAGTCACCTCGATCTGTTCCATGAACTGCTTGGCAGTAAGGCGACCATGAAAAAGGGCTGTGCCTCACAATACTATCACAAAGTCTTCGCCAATTCTTTCGAGTTTCTCGGCAGGTACCTATGGTGTCTCGACACACCTTCATCTTGCGTCAAAGGAAATCTGGACTCGTCTGTGAACAACACGTTTCCTCAGTGACGAAGTTGACAGTTGACATGGGAACAACGCAAGTGAAGGCGAGCCGCGGGATGCTGTGTCAAGCGGGGTACTGGACAAGGACGTCTGTGTCGTAAGGTCCTCTCCCTTAATCTGTTCCTAGCCGTCTCACCGGTCGCAGTGCCTAACGTTTTCCTTCTCAGACCATCTTGCACTTCTTTGGAGACACCGATACTGTGACACAATACGGAGACGACCAGATAGCGATAGTCACGTAGGACTGTAATGCTTCGGCAACCTTGTCGAACAGTCTTGTGTACTGACCTGTCTTCCTGTAATGTGTCCACAACCCTACGACCAGATAGCGATAGTCACGTAGGACTGTAATGCTTCGGCAACCTTGTCGAACAGTCTTGTGTACTGACCTGTCTTCCTGTAATGTGTCCACAACCCTTGGATGACAGACGGATAGATTTACTACATGCAGCAACAAGACGGAAAGTCCGTCTTCCTTGAATCTGATTCACTACCATAACGATCTGCACTATATTAGGATGTCCCATTGCATGTGCTTGGTGGAATACTAAGTCCGTAGGTGAGGCCTACCGTTTATGTGTCTCACTTCCTTCTGAGGGATCACCTCATACTGTAGTGCATAATATAGCACATATATGGTGAATGACTTTAGTTGTTGCAGAAATTAAAAGAGAAGATCACAAGCTGTGCAATGAGATCACAGGAACGGTGGATATCAAAATATACGTAATATAGCGGACGTTGCAGCGAAATGCAGGAAGATCTGCAGCGGATAGGGACTTGGTGCAGGGAGTGGCAACTGACCCTTAACATAGACAAATGTAATGTATTGCGAATACATAGAAAGAAGGATCCTTTATTGTATGATTATATGATGGCAGAAGAAACACTGGTAGCAGTTACTTCTGTAAAATATCTGGGAGTATGCGTACGGAACGATTTGAAGTGGAATGATCATATAAAATTAACTGCTGGTAAGGCGGGCGCCAGGTTGAGGTTCATTGGGAGAGTCCTTAGAAAATGTAGTCCATCAACAAAGGAGGTGGCTTACAAAACACACGTTCGACCTACACTTGAGTATTGCTCATCAGTGTGGGATCCGTACCAGGTAGGATTGACAGAGGACATAGAGAAGAACCAAAGAAGAGCGGCACGTTTCGTCACGGGGTTATTTGGTAAGCGTGATAGCGTTACGGAGATGTTTAGCAAACTCAAGTGGCAGACTGTGCAAGAGAGGCGCTCTGCATCGCGGTGTAGATTGCTGTCCAGGTTTCGAGAGGGTGCGTTTCTGGATGAGGTATCGAATATATTGCTTCCCCCTACTTATACCTCCCGAGGAGATCGCGAATGTAAAATCAGAGAAATTCGAGCGCGCAAGGGCGCTTTGCGGAAGTCGTTCTTCCCGCGAACCATACGCGACTGGAACAGGAAAGGGAGGTAATGACAGTGGCACGTAAAGTGCCCTCCACCACACACCGTTGGGTGACTTGCGGAGTATAAATGTAGATGTAGATAGATGATACACGAGTTCCCCAATTCTTTTGAGCAGTGTATTCACTTCTTCCATATATACTATGCGATTCACTGCGAAGTGTTTGGTAATTACCATAACGTCTTCATGTATATTATGCGAATCACTGTGAAGTGTGTGGTAAATTACTATACAGAAGATTCTCATTTATTTTTACCATCCCAAACAACTTATATTACACAAACAAAGTAGTAATGTATTGGGCAAAGACACTGGCAGAAAAAATATCGCAGCACCAAGGAGGAGCCGTACGACATAAACGATAGCCGGCAGGCGTGTTTCTACATTTGCTGGTGATGTATGTTCAGATTTCACGCCCGTTGCTGTAGTAGCACCACTATGAAATGCAGATTAAATTTGCTTTACACACACGCTGTAACGGTCGTGCGCGGTACTTATCATTGAGACTAAAGGAGGTGAGCTGACAACTGTCAAGAATACCTTTAAGGCGACCAACACGCCAGTATCAACAGTTCACTGAGTGTGAACGAGGGCGTGTAACAGGGATACCAGGAGCTGGACGTTCCTTTTCCGATGTTGCAGAAAGACTTGACAGGAATGTAGCCACAGTACCTGAGTGCTGGCAGTGGTTGCCAGGAGAATGTGCGGTCGCAAGAAGACCGGGCCCCGGACGGCCACGTGGGACTACCAAGAGTGATGATAATCGTGTTTGTTGTGTGGCTCTGGTGCACCGTACTGCACCTGCAGCAGCTATCTGAGCAACAGCTGGCGTCACAGTGACACAGCGAGCTGCTACAAATTGGTTACTTCAAGGACAGCTCCCAGCTAGACACCACGTAGCGTGCATTCAACCGACCACGGAACACCGCCATTCTACGATTTCAGTGGTGTTAAGCGAGGAAAGGCAAACCTACGTTTCTAGCACTTGTAGACTTAAAGAAAGCTTTTGACAATGTTGACTGGAATACTCTCTTTCAAATTCTGAAGGTGGCAGGGGTAAAATACAGGGAGCGAAAGGCTATTTACAATTTGTACAGAAAGCAGATGGCAGTTATAAGAGTCGAGGGGCATGGAAGGGAAGCAGTGGTTGGGAAGGGAGTGAGACAGGGCTGTAGCCTATCCCCGACGTTATTCAATCTGTATATTGAGCAAGCAGTAAAGGAAACAAAAGAAAAATTTGGAGTAGGAATTAAAATCCAGGGAGAAGAGATAAAAACTTTGAGGTTCGCCGACAACATTTTAATTCTGTCAGAGACAGCGTAGGACTTGGAAGAGCAGTTGAACGGAATGGACAGTGTCTTGAAGGGAGGATATAAGACGAACATCAACAAGAGTAAAACGAGGATAATGGAATGTAGTCGATTTAAGTCGGGTGATGCTGAGGGAATTAGATTAGGAAATGAGACACTTAAAGTAGTAAATAAGTTTTTCTATTTGGGTAGGAAAATAACAGACGATGGGCGAAATCTAGAGGATATAAAATGTGGATTGGCTATGGCAAGGAAATCGTTTCTGAGGGAGAGAAATTTGTTGACATCGAGTATAATTTACGTACCAGGAAGTCATTTCTGAAAGTCCTTATATGGAGTGTAGCCATGTATGGAAGTGAAACATGGACGATAAATAGTTTAGACAAGAAGAGAATAGAAGCTTTCGAAATGTGGTGCTACAGAAGAATGCTGAAGATTAGATGGATAGATCACGTAACTAACGAGGAGATATTGAATACAATTGGGGAGAAGAGGAGTTTGTGGCACAACTTGACTTGAAGAAGGGATCGGTTGGTAGGACATGTTCTGAGGCATCAAGGTTCAAAATGGTTCAAATGGCTCTGAGCACTATGGGACTTAACTGCTGAGGTCATCAGTCCCCTAGAACTTAGAACTACTTAAACCTAACTAACCTAAGGACGTCACACACATCCATGCCCGAGGCAGGATTCGAACCTGCGACCGTAGCAGTCGCGCGGTTCCGGACTGAGCGCCTAGAACCGCTAGACCACCGCGGCCGGCAGGCATCAAGGGATCACCAATTTAGTACTGGAGGGCAGCGTGGAGGTTAAAAATCGTAGAGGGAGACCAAGAGATGAATACACTACGCAGATTCAGAAGGATGTAGGCTGCAGTAGGTACTGCCAGACGAAGAGGCTTGCACAGGATAGAGTAGCATGGAGAGCTATATCATACCAGTCTCAGGACTGAAGACCACAACAACAACAACAAGCGAGAACTCATTGCAAGGCAGGGTGGAGGGGACCCACGTTTGCCGATGAAAGTTGGTTCTGCCTCGATACCATTGATGGCCGTTTGTTGGTTAGGACTTGCAAGCAACCTGTCTCCGTGCTAGACACACTGGAACTACACCTGGATATATGATATGGGGTGCGATTTCGTATGACAGCAGGAGCGCTTTCGTTATCCCACGCACCCTCGCTGCAAAACTGTACGTCAACCTGGTGATTCGACCTGTTGTACTGCCATTCATACATAGCATTCCAGGGGGTGTTTTCCAACACGATTATGCTTGCCCACTAGCGCCGTTGTAACCCAACATGCTATGCAGAGTGTCGAGATGTTGCCTGGTCCTGCTCGATCACGAGATGTGTGTCCAATAGAGATAGGACGTCATCGGAGGACAACTCCAGCGTCATCCACACCAAGTGCAACAGGTCATCCCACAAACTGATATCCGGCACCAGTAAAGCACAGTGCATGCACGTCTGCATGCTTGCATTCAACATTTTGATGGTTACAGTGGTTATTAATGTACCGGCGTTCCGCATTTTCAATAGCTTACCTCGCGCTTACATTAACTTGTGATCTTCCATAGTCAATCATTTACATACGCTACCTAGCAAGTGTGTTTCCACAATTTAGTTATTATTCATTCATTATTTCTTGGTGTTGAAATTGTTTCTAGCAGTGTAATTTTTAACTATCAAGGGGACATCTACCAGCATGATAACATCATCCGTTAGGAAGATATGAACAGCCGTATGTCTTTTCTGAATAGCAGCCTATAACCTTTATTTGGTAATCAATTTCCATTTTTCAAGACCTGATCAGGAATGTGTCACAGGTACCATTCAAGTAAACATTACGATATTAAACACGTATCGCAAAACTCATACTGACTCTCACACACAGTGCAGATACACGGGATAACGCTAATCGTCCACTTGCTGGGAACACGAGGAAATATACACTTGTCATTCCGTCAACCGTCTTAAATTGGAGAGAACGGAAGTTAGGAATGCTACTCAGACCCTAAACTGAATTTCTGGCTGAGTTAACCTCTCCATTAACTACCTGTATTGTCTATCGTAGATCCCTCGAATAAAAAACAGTGTCCATAGTTGCAAAAAAGCACAGGTCACATCTGTTTAGTAGAAGGTTACTAGAAGTGATCCACAAGACTAGCGTTCTGTATACGTTCTTGAAATCAGTTTCTTGCAGAAACTTAGAACATATTCTGAGCTCAAACATAATAGAATATCTCGAACAGAATGACCTCCTCCATGCCAGTGAGCTTAGACTCAGAAAACAACTCGCACTTTTCTCAAAAGACATACTGGAAGCTTTCGATCAAGAAATTCAGATATGTACACTATTCCTTGATTCTCAAAAAGCATTTGACTCAGAACCACATTTACGCTTATTATTAAAGATAGGGCGTACGTGGTATCAAGGTAAATTTATGACTTGATTATGGATTTTTTGCTAAGGAGGACACAACAAATTACCTTGGATGGAGAGTCAGCTATAGATGTAGAAATATCGTCAGCTGTGCACGAAGGACCCTTGCTGTTCATGTTGTACATTAACGACCCTGCGGGCGATATTAATAGTAACGTCGGACTTTTTGCAGATCATGCAGTTAACTGTAATGATGCACTGTTTGAAAGTAGCTGCATAAATATTTAATCAGGTCTTAATAAGATTTCAGAGAGCTCCAAAGACTGGCAACATGATTTAAATTTTCAGAAATGTAGAATAGTGGATTTTATGAAACGAAAAACGCAATATCCTATGACTACAGTATTAATGAGTCATAACTAGAGTCTGTTAACCTATACACGTACCTGGATGTAATACTCTATATGGATATGAAATGGAATGAGCACATATGCTCGGTCGCAGGCAAAGCAGCTGGCAAGTTTCGGCTTATTGGTAGGATACTAGGGAAAAGTAATCAGACTACAAAGGAGATTGTATATATATCATTCGTGCAGCGATAAAATATCACAATGACGTTGAAAGAACTGAACTGCCAGGCTCTTAAAGAGAGATGTGAACTATCCGGAGGAAGTCTACTTACAAAGTCTCAAGAACCGCATTTAAATGACGACTCTGAGAATATACTAAAGCCAGTCGAAGTGTGCGAGTGGTTCTAGGCGCTACAGTCTGGAGCCGCGCGACCGCTACGGTCGCAGGTTCGAATCCTGGCTCGGGCATGGATGTGTGTGATGTCCTTAGGTTAGTTAGGTTTAAGTAGTTCTAAGTTCTAGGGGACTGATGACCTCAGCAGTTAAGTCCCATAGTGCTCAGAGTCATTTGAACCATTTGAATATACTAAAACCCCCTACACGTCATTGCTGTATCGTGAGGACAAGGTTAGATTAATTACAACAGGCACTGAGGTATTTAAAGAATCATTCTTCCCGGGCTCTATACGTCAATGGAACGGGAAAAATCCGTAACACTAAGTACAATGGGACGTACTCTCTGCTATACACATCAAAGTGGTTTGCAGAGTATAGATGTAGATGTAGAATGTAAGTTATCAGAACAGTAACTGCAATAAGGAATTCCTCTTATTTCCTACCCAGTGACGTGTAACCACATTTACATCTTCCACGAGAAAAGAAGGTAACGAAGAATCATCGTTTTATTGTGTAGCGAGTGAATCAGAATAAATTACGGTAATTTTGTAGACACGACTTACTTTTACGTCAGTTTCAAATCTTGAAAAGTTTGACAAAGTGTTATTTATGTGATAATTGTCACGTGACAACTATGAACCAAATTTTACAGTAACTGTGAACAGCAGGACCACAAAAACTTAAAAAAAAAATTTCATGTATATTGGCTTCTACATCTACATCTACCTGGATACTCTGCAAATCACATATAAGCGCCTGGCAGAGGGTATATCAAACCCCCTCTACAATTCTCTATTATTCCAATCTCTTACAGCGCGGAAAAAACGAACACCTATATTTTTCCGTGCTCAGATTTCCCTTATTTTATTATGGTGATCGTTTGTCTCTATGTAGGTCGGAATCAACAAAATATTTTCGCATTCGAAGGAGAAAGTACGTCATTGAAATTTCGTGAGAAGATTCCGCCACAACGAAAAATGCCTTTGTTTTAATCATGTCCATCCCAAGTCCTGTATCGTTTCAGCGACGTTATCCCCCATACTTTGCGATAATACAAAACGTGCTGCCCTTCTTTGAAATTTTTAGGCAGACTATTTAGTAGGTCTGTTACATTCTCTAAGGGTCCTGCCAATAAAAAGCAGTCTGTTGTTAGTCTTCCCCACAACGTTTTCTCTGTGTTCTTTCTAATTTAAGTTGTTTGTAATTCTAATTCCTAGGTAGTTATTTGAATTTACGGCCATCAGATTTCAGTGTTTCTCGTCTAACCGAAGTTTAACCGATTTATTTTAGCACTCATGTGGATGACCTCTCACTTTTCATTATTTAGTGTCAATTGCCAATTTTCGCACAATACATATATCCCTTCTAAATCGTTTTTCAATTTGTTTTGATCTTCTGATGACTTTACTTGTCGGTAAACGAAAACATCATCCGCAAAGAAACTAAGACGGCTACTCAGATTGCTTCCCAAATCGTTTATATGGATAAGGAACAGCAAAGAGCCTATAATTTGTTCTGATCTTGTGATGACTTTACTTGTAGCAAAACGACAGCGCCATCTGCAAAGAACCTAAAACGGCTGCTCAGATTGTCTTCCAAATCGTTTCTATAAATAAAGAACAGCAAAGGGCCTATAACACTACCTTGCGGAACGCAGAAATCACTTATGTTTTACTTGATGACTTTCCGTCAATTTTTTCGAACTGTGACCTCTCTGACAGGAAATCACAAATCCAGTCACCATAACCTCGCAATTTCACTACAATTCGCTTGTGGGGTAGAGTGTCAAAAGCCTTCCGGAAATCTAGAAATACGGAATTAATTTGAAATCGCTTGTCAATAGCACTCAACACTTTGAGACGGTAAAGAGCTAGTTGTGTTTCACTAGAACGATGTTTTCTAAATCCAGCCGCGGCCCCGGTGACCGAGCATTTCTAAACGCTTCAGTCCTGAACCGCGTGACTGCTACAGTCGCATGTTCGATCCTCCCTCGGGCATGCATGTGTGTGATATCCTTAGGTTAGTTAGGTTTACGTACTTCTAAGTTCTAGGGGACTGATGACCTCAGAAGTTAAGTCCCATAGTGCTCAAAGCCATTTGAACCATTTTTTCTAAATCCATGTTGACTGTGTGTCAATAGACCATTTTCTTCGAGGTAATTCGTAAAGTTCGAACACAATTCATTTTCGAAAATCCTGCTGGGTATCGACGTTAATGATATGGGCCTGTAATTTAGTGGATTGCTCCTACCACCTTTCTTGAATATTGGTGTGACCTGTGCAACTTTCCAGTCTTTGGGTACGGATCTTTCGTCGAGCGAACGGTTTGCTTATGATTGTCAAATGGTTCAAATGGCTCTGAGCACAATGGGACTTAACTGCTGTGGCCATCAGTCCCCTAGAACTTAGAACTATTAAACCTAACTAACCTAAGGACATCACACACATCTATGTCCGAGGCAGGATTCGAACCTACGACCGTAGCGGTCACGCGGTTCCAGACTGTAGGGCCTAGAACCGCACGGCCACTCCGGCCGGCTATGATTGTCAAGTATGGAGTTATTGTATCAGCATACTCTGAAAGGAACCTAACTGGTATACAGTCTGGACCGGATGACTTGCTTTTCTTAAGTGATTTAATTTGCTTCACTACTCCGAGGTTATCTACTTCCATCTTACTCATGTTGGCAGCTGTTCTTGATTATAATTCTGGAATGTTTACTTCGACTTCTTCGGCGAAGAAATTTCGAAAGGTTGTGTATAATAACTCTGTTTTGACAGCACTGTCTTCGATAGTATCTCCATTGCTATGGCGCAGAGAAGGCATTGACTGTGTCTTGTTGCTAGCATACTTCACGTACTACCCGAACCTCTTTGGATTTTCTGCAGTGATTCTTAATATGCTCGCAATTATTACACAGTGGTGTAATTTACAGAAAAAACATGCTTATAACTTTTGTGCTATTTTGTAAGGTACAGATTTGGTAAAACATCGTGTCCTCCATGAAGAAGATCGTAGCTGTCAATTGCACATCCTCATACGACGGAATCGTCGATCTTTCAAGGCGTTTATTTAAGGTATCGAAGGCGTGACAACCGCTTGGGTAGAGCTCAGGACTTTAGGGCGGATGCTCGAGCGTCCCCTCCTTCATTTGGGGTAACTTCTTCGTTACGGCATTAGCAAGATGGAGCGTACGTTATTATGAAGCAGGAGCACCATTCAAAAAAGGTGGTTTTCGACAGACGTGCTGCCCCATACACATTCTTCACACTCCGATGAATGTATGCCGGTGTTTGTCCTTCAGCAGTCAAGAAAAGAACATCAGCACGTTGGTCTTGTTTGGACGCTTTTGGTAATAACGTTTCCGTATTTATCGCACGTTTTCTCGTTTATCGCACGCACGTCGGAAACACTTGAATGCCACACTAACGCTTGCCTACATGTCGATGGTTATACACCCACATCGGAGTCGCGCTACGTACGAGGTGCATTCAAGTTCTAAGGCTCCAATTTTTCTTCTCCGGACTGGAAAGAGATAGAAACATGCGCATTGTTTTAAAACGAGGCCGCGTTCATTGTCAATACGTCCCAGAGATGTCAGCACCGTACGGCAGATGGAATTTTACTGCCAGCGGCGAGAATGAGAACTGTTTTAAATACTTAAAATGGCGACGTTTTCCTTACTTGAACAGCGTGCAGTCATTCGTTTTCTGAATTTGCGTGGTGTGAAACCAATTGAAATTCATCGACAGTTGAAGGAGACATGTGGTGATGGAGTTATGGATGTGTCGAAAGTGAGTTCGTGGGTGTGACAGTTTAATGAAGGCAGAACATCGTGTGACAACAAACCGAAACGACCTCAGGCTCGCACAAGCCGGTCTGACGACATGATCGAGAAAGTGGACAGAATTGTTTTGGAGGATCGCCGAATGACTGTTGAACAGATCGCCTCCAGAGTTGGCATTTCTGTGGGTTCTGTGCACACAATCCTGCATGACGACCTGAAAATGCGAAAAGTGTATCCAGGTGGGTGCCACGAATGCTGACGGACGACCACACGGCTGCCCGTGTGGCATGTTGCCGAGCAATGTTGACGCGCAACGACAACATGAATGGGACTTTCTTTTCGTCGGTTGTGACAATGGATGAGACGTGGATGCCATTTTTCAATCCAGAAACAAAACGCCAGTCAGCTCAATGGTAGCACACAGATTCACCGCCACCAAAAAAATTTCCGGTAACCGCCAGTGCTGAATAAATGATGATGTCCATGTTCTGGGACAGCGAGGGCGTAATCCTTACCCATTGCGTTCCGAAGGGCACTACGGTAACAGGCGCATCCTACGAAAATGTTTTGAAGAACAAATTCCTTCCTGCACAGCAACAAAAACGTCCGGGAAGGGCTGCGCGTGTGCTGTTTCACCAAGACAACGCACCCGCACATCGAGCTAACGTTACGCAACAGTTTCTTCGTGATAACAACTTTGAAGTGATTCCCCATGCTCCCTACTCACCTGACCTGGCTCCTAGTGACTTTTGGCTTTTTCCAACAATGAAAGACACTTTGCGTGGCCGCACATTCACCAGCCGTGCTGCTATTGCCTCAGCGATTTTCCAGTGGTCAAAACAGACTCCTAAAGAAGCCTTCGCCGCTGCCATGGAATCATGGCGTCAGCGTTGTGAAAAATGTGTACGTCTGCAGAGTGATTACGTCGAGAAGTAACGCCAGTTTCATCGATTTTGGGTGAGTAGTTAATTAGAAAAAAAATCGGAGGCCGTAGAACTTGAATGCACCTCGTACTATAGGTCTAAACACTGCAGCAACAGCCTCAAACGGTAGCTTTTTGATCGCCCCCTACGTATTAATGTACTTTGCTGTATTGTTCGTTCATGGCGCAGAGACTAGGCTGATAGTCGTATAGCCACTCTTTAACGTATGATAACCGAAACATTAACTTCGACTGGTAGCTTAATTGATGACGATAATCATCAGCATATATTAGAAGCTGGTGTACCATGAACCGGTCCCAAGTGAGAAGGGTTTGTCACCCCCTTCTAAATTATGTATTTCAATGAAACACAGTGGAGAACTGGTGGTAGGAAACGCACAGGGTCGCCATCCTCATTCTAATCCGTAGGATAGTGTTGAATAATCCCTGCTGCCATGCTGTGGATAACATACTGACAGCTTGAAACACCTATAGAAGCCTTTTCCGCCAGTGATACGCTTTCCAAACACAAACTTACGCGCCCTAAGGAAATCCACTCTTTGCTAGTGATTGTCCTCTAGGCAATACGCTTATCCGTAAAGCTCCCTAGCTGTGTTCTCACCGACTTGGTACTGAGTCTAATAGTTGTCGAAATGAGTGAATTACTTTCTTGTGGTGGTTGCTCACCGCAGGACAGCGAATGTTTACAGACCCTTACCCTTCCCGCAATTAGAATTCCAGTCGGGCAACTAATAGATAATATAACTAACTGATAAAAATGTAGTTGCATGTAACAAGTAAATCGGTGTTAAAATGTCTGATGTTCTAATTGTTCTGGTAGTAGCATTAATACGAGGGCAAGCTGAAAGCTTTTTAAATAAAACAAACTTTATTATCATTCTACACCATCAATCTTCACGTCAACGTAATTGCAGCAGTCTGCCGCTAGAGGGCTCCGAATTGTACCACGTAACATGGCGGTGTGTAACGTGAGTACGTCAGTGGGTGGGAAACAGCGTGCTGTAATCGTGTTTAGAAGTCGAAGAGTTCGTCCACACATGCAACATGACGGTGCTGTCTCCTTCAGCATGACAACGTCACACACACGAGCGCTACGACATCTGCGACAACCCGACGCCTTGGTTTCACTGTCATCGATCATCCTCCAACAGTCCCGACTTGGCCCCATCCGACAGTCACCTATTTTCAGAACTTAAACTAACACTTTCGAGGACTTCACTTCGACACTAATGAAGCGGTGCATGCAGAGGTGAGGTTGTGGCTCCGTCAATAAAGCCAAACATTCCACCGTGACACTATCAACAAACTGGTCTCTCGGTGGGAGAAACGTGTCCGTTGAGAGGGTGACTAGGTTGGGAAATAAACCTGTACACATGAAGAATAAAAATGTAGAATGTTAATGAAGTTTGCTTTATTTAATCAGCTTCGAGAGTTTTCGCATAATTATATTCGAAGGCTTTACCTTTAGCACACCCTCGTAATAGTGGCATGATAGGTACACAAATGTCACATTCTGAAACGGGAAATTTTAAACGAAAGGTGTGAAGTGTACTGAAAAGTACTGCCCGTCCTGTGTTCACAGGGATTTATAAATATTCCTTACACAAGTAGTGGGCGTGAGGGGATCGTTCTTCTCCGATAGAATCCTGCATTTTAAATTTTACGAATTAAAATGAATTTCATCGATTCCTTCTTTGTGATGTCTAATTCTTCTCAAAAAATGGTTCAAATGGCTCTGAGCACTATGGGACTTAACACATGTGGTCATCAGTCCCCTAGAACTCAGAACTACACTCCTGGAAATTGAAATAAGAACACCGTGACTTCATTGTCCCAGGAAGGGGAAACTTTATTGACACATTCCTGGGGTCAGATACATCACATGATCACACTGACAGAACCACAGGCACATAGACACAGGCAACAGAGCATGCACAATGTCGGCACTAGTACAGTCTATATCCACCTTTCGCAGCAATGCAGGCTGCTATTCTCCCATGGAGACGATCGTAGAGATGCTGGATGTAGTCCTGTGGAACGGCTTGCCATGCCATTTCCACCTGGCGCCTCAGTTGGACCAGCGTTCGTGCTGGACGTGCAGACCGCGTGAGACGACGCTTCATCCAGTCCCAAACATGCTCAATGGGGGACAGATCCGGAGATCTTGCTGGCCAGGGTAGTTGACTTACACCTTCTAGAGCACGTTGGGTGGCACGGGATACATGTGGACGTGCATTGTCCTGTTGGAACAGCAAGTTCCCTTGCCGGTCTAGGAATGGTAGAACGATGGGTTCGATGACGGTTTGGATGTACCGTGCACTATTCAGTGTCCCCTCGACGATCACCAGTGGTGTACGGTCAGTGTAGGAGATCGCTCCCCACACCATGATGCCGGGTGTTGGCCCTGTGTGCCTCGATCGTATGCAGTCCTGATTGTGGCGCTCACCTGCACGGCGCCAAACACGCATACGACCATCATTGGCACCAAGGCAGAAGCGACTCTCATCGCTGAAGACGACACGTCTCCATTCGTCCCTCCATACACGCCTGTTGCGACACCACTGGAGGCGGGCTGCACGATGTTGGGGCGTGAGCGGAAGACGGCCTAACGGTGTGCGGGACCGTAGCCCAGCTTCATGGAGACGGTTGCGAATGGTCCTCGCCGATACCCCAGGAGCAACAGTGTCCCTAATTTGCTGGGAAGTGGCGGTGCGGTCCCCTACGGCACTGCGTAGGATCCTACGGTCTTGGCGTGCATCCGTGCGTCGCTGCGGTCCGGTCCCAGGTCGACGGGCACGTGCACCTTCCGCCGACCACTGGCGACAACATCGATGTACTGTAGAGACCTCACGCCCCACGTGTTGAGCAATTCGGCGGTACGTCCACCCGGCCTCCCGCATGCCCACTATACGCCCTCGCTCAAAGGCCGTCAACTGCACATACGGTTCACGTCCACGCTGTCGCGGCATGCTACCAGTGTTAAAGACTGCGATGGAGCTCCGTATGCCACGGCAAACTGGCTGACACTGACGGCGGCGGTGCACAAATGCTGCGCAGCTAGCGCCATTCGACGGCCAACACCGCGGTTCCTGGTGTGTCCGCTGTGCCGTGCGTGTGATCATTGCTTGTACAGCCCTCTCGCAGTGTCCGGAGCAAGTATGGTGGGTCTGACACACCGGTGTCAATGTGTTCTTTTTTCCATTTCCTGGAGTGTATTTAAATCTAACTAACTTAAGGACATCGCACACATCCATGCCCGAGGCAGGGATCTGAGGTCATCAGTCCCCTAGAACTCAGAACTACTTAAATCTAACTAACTTAAGGACATCGCACACATCCATGCCCGAGGCAGGGTTCGAACCTGCGACCGTAGTGATCGCGCGGTTCCAGACTGTCGCGCCTAGAACCGCTCGGCCACACTGGCCGGCGTCTTTCAAACAACTCTCACAGTGGTTTTAGTTCTTCAGAATTGACGGACGAGCCCCGCCTACAACATCGTTCGACGGACAAGTAGGCTTCTCGCAGATGCCATTGTGTTGGAATCCAATGCCTCTGTGTTCTTAGGCGCTCCGCCGTAAGACAAATGGCACGCAGCGGCTGCTTTCGCATAGTCATACGGGGCGTCCCGAACGACCACCGATCGCTACTGCACTAACGACCTCGCAGCACTTGGCTGCCGGGCTGCTGGAACTTCACGACTCATTCCTTGGATGCCTGAGGCGTGTCGGCGGCATACCATCGCGGCTTCCATTCGGAAAATAAAACTTAAAAGTCCCCACCGCAGTTTCAGATCATTCTCGAGGGCACATGACTCATGCTATAAAACAATATTCTACTCTTATCTTGACATCTATACCTCCCAGATCACTGTGAAGTGTACGGCAGAGTGCACTTTTAATATCAGGGGCGATCAGGGCGGTTCCTTCGGAGATCGTGGAACGTGGCGTGACTCCGATACGGGTTTAGAAACACCGACGTGTAGGAGATGGATTAGTGGAGCTTTCGTGCCTTTCCGATGTGCGTGCACTAAATGTGGAAACGTGAACTATGGCGACGTTATTACCAAATGCATCCAAACAGGACCAGTGAGATGTTACTCCGTCTTGGCTTCCGGGGGGCACACACTGGTAGCCATCCATCGGAGAATGAATAACATGTATGGGGCAGCACGTCTTTCCAACACCATCATTATGCAGTAATGCGCCAAGTTCCGGCTGGGTGCTGCTGCCGCTTCATGGTAACGCACTTCCTTACGTCGCAAATCTCGTAGCGCGTAATTTACGGCAGTTCATGTGCGAGCACCCGTTCTGTAGTCCCGATCCCTCCTCAGGCGACTATTGCGCCTTCGGTCCCCTAAAAATGGCCTTGAAGGGCTGATGATTCTTGTCGCGCGACGACGTGCAGCAAGCAGTTACGGACTTATTCATGCAGTAGGACACGCTGTTTTACCAAACGAGTATCTTCAACCTGGTACGTAGGTGGGATGATTGCCTCAGTGTTCACGGCAAGTTTGCCTGTCTGGCATACCGATTCTGGACTGTACGGCCTTCGAACTGAAACTTTTTGATCACCTCTTATATTAAGATTTCTACACAGTTCTTCCACAGATAGAGTGTGCGAAGAATGACTGCTTACGCACACTTGTGTGTGGTAGCCGGAATCTGTGGATTTTATAACGACAGAATCATTGTGGTGAATGAGTGGAAGGATTTGATGACTACTTGCATGTTTTCGGACTTCATGGATTATGAGGCTGAGATTTATGAAATATGGATCCTGTTGGGAGGTTGTCACGTTGTAACCTCCCCGTGAAAATTAAAAAAAAAATGATGATAATGAAAACGTGTGCCAATGTTGACTTCCCACAAAACTGAATAATAAAAATGAGCCAAGCGTAACCTCCTTGCAGAATTAAAGAATAATAATGGCCCAAATGTAAACTCGCCACAAAATTAACGTTAAGAAATGAAGATTGCTCATCAAACCCACAATAATGTTAATTAGGTAATGAACCACGAACTGACTGTAACATCTCAACACAAATAATTAAACCTGACAAATTTTATAGGTACAGCAGCGCTGACCTACGGCCCTGTGAAATGATTAAACCTGATAAATTCTTACTTCAGTAAAACTCATTCTGCTCTTATTTTTGGCACAGCTTCGTGCAATGCTGGCGTGTATTTAATTCTGATTCTTGGAGGAAATGCATAGGAAACATTCTTTGAATTGAAATGAATCTTTTTCTTCAAAAGGGTGGATAAACTCTTTAAATTGAAATGATTACTTTTCTTTAAAAGATTTACTTTGTAAAAAATTATTATTGGGGCATCTCTTGAACAAATTAATTACAATTAACAGATGTTATTGGCTGAGCGCAATGCTGCTTCATTACCTTCGATAACAATATACCTCGTCCTGAATCGTGACCAGAGATGGAGGGAGAGCACGCCGCCGACCCATGTCGACGCCCGCTCAGTACAACCGTCCACTCGCTACAACTACTGCCGACAGAGTGCAACTCGCAACTGCTCTTACCGACTCGCTACACGCTACTACAATCGTCTCCCGCGCTCTACTACTCTCGAACTGAACTCTCGCGCGGTCAAGCGCAGACTAGCAACGATAAATAACTCTCTGGTCAGAGATTCTGTCATGCCTCGCCATCGCTGGTAATGAATACATATGAAACGTACGCGTTTCAACGTCTGTTAGAGGGAGTCTGGTAGGCTGGGTGTTGTTTCCACTGTTTTATGGTCTGATACTTACTTATTGTTTGATGAGAAACTGGTCAGTGGGATTTCTTTTGTCAGATCTGCACCTTGCGATACCAGGAGCGTGCGATGACGGCTGTTGTTTCTGGAGCTCGTGTAACTGGTTTTGTTGTCAGAAGTGACGGCGGTACTCACGATGGAGCTACTGGTGGAGTTGGTAATCCTCCTGGTAAAAGGGCTGGTGACGGAAGTGGACGTGGCGTTGTTGATGACGCTGGCGACGGTGATCTGATGGATGAGAATGCGGTGCTGATGTAGGAGTCAGTGCTGCCGTTGTTATTAGTGCTAGTGGAATATAGTGGTACAGGTGACGGTGTTAGAAATAAAACTGAATATTGGGCTGGCGTGATTGGTACCACTGTGGCAGTTGTACTGTGGTTCACGCTGGAGTTGCAGATATTGTGAACGAAAAATGGCTACGTTTGATGATTATGGGCATGTTACTGAGAAGACTGAGCAATGAGGTGGGAAGGAAAGATGGGGACAGCAATGGTGAAAACGAATAGGGACGAGGGATATGTGAGTACAAGAATGGTGTACAGGTTAACGCTATGGACTATTATAGTGGTGCTGGTGATCCACCCTGGTAAGGAGAGATCAGGAAGAGCGGTACAACGGCGGTATGACAGTCGGTGGCGATACCAAGTGAGGAGCAGTGTGAAGGACACGCTGAATAAACAGACAGTAGTGAATGTGTTTGTTACTATGCAGAAGACTGCACGGACGGCGAAAGCACGGCGGGAGACTATAGCGATGGCGATGGCGAAGGAAAAAGATGTCGGTGGTTATGACGTTGACAGGTGATTGCAGGAGGAGAATGTGATGTCTGACGATGACAACAGCGTATTACGTGTATCAAATGGCTCTGAGCACTATGGGATTTAACATCTATGGTCATCAGTCCCCTAGAACTTAGAAGTACTTAAACCTAACCAACCTAAGGACATCACACAACACTCAGTACGTGCATCAGTAACTATCCAAAAACGTTCATTAAAAGTATGTACAGGTAATTTAGCTGATTCATTTACTCTTTTATTTAGAAATTGTTTACATTTGGCAGCAGCCAAGCTACCGCTCTTGTCTTTTGATCCCATAATTGTACAACTCAATATTAGTTAGCTTAAGAGCTTAGAATAGGTGATGATGTTTACGACAAGGTGATGATCATGTGATGTATGGTCTTTTCATTACGAAGAAGTGATGCCTTTATGGTAAGGAACTAGCAAGTTGTTTGTCTTGTAGAGAATTTGAAGTAGATTGTTCCTGTGAATTGACATGGGTAGATGTTATAATTGACAGCCAGAATAAATTGACAACTGGTTTCTTTTACCAATCACACGATCCAGATGATTCAGTTGCTTAACAGTTCAAAGAAAACTTGAATATCACCTCAGATAGGTAACGCACTCATACAGTAGCAGTGGTGACTTCAGTCTACTCTCGATTGGTCATTTCGGCTAAAAGTAAACGATCAAAGCAGGTGATCGATATAAACACCGCCATAAATTGCACTAAATGCTTTCTCCGAAATTTATTTCGATCCACCAAATAGGTCAGGAGGGTACTCGAAGTATATATGGTTGCGAAAACGGAGGAGGAGGAGGTTAGTGTTTAACGTCCCGTCGACAACGAGGTCATTAGAGACGGAGCGCAAGCTCGGGTTAGGGAAGGATGGGGAAGGAAATCGGCCGTGCCCTTTCAAAGGAACCATCCCGGCATTTGCCTGAAACGATTTAGGGAAATCACGGAAAACCTAAATCAGGATGGCTGGAGACGGGATTGAACCGTCGTCCTCCCGAATGCGAGTCCAGTGTTCTAACCACTGCGCCACCTCGCTCGGTGCGAAAACGGTCTTGCTCTCTTCACAACAAATAATCCTGAGCAAATAGATAGCATCATGGTGGATACAGGGATTAGTGACCACAAGATAGTTGTAGCGTTGTATAACACGACCGTTACCTGAGCGAAACTTGTATGTTGTGATATAGCAAACGACAAGACAATGCAGGCGGCAATAACCTCGCGTCGTTGCAAGCCCTGTCGGGAACAATTTCCAAATATGTCCAGTATTTACCCGATACCAGGAAAAGGCACGGTTCTCCTGCCAGCGTTAAAAACCGTTTCGTTTAGGTACGCAGCATCGTGTGATCTAAAATTCGCCTGTCGTAAACTGGTCAGTGACTACATTTTTTTTTAATGTGAACTTATCATTTTGAAGTATCAGTAACTTTGGGCAATAGCAAAATGAAAACAAGTTTGTTATTAAGCTATGCTAACGGATTATAAGATTCAAAAAGAAATCATTTCCTTTTACTGGACAGGTTCCTCAAAAAAAATGAGAAAGACTGCAAAGCAGATAACAAGGGAAGAAACGAACATAGGGGATTTTAAAATTTATGCGAAAAGAAAAAGTGTTACTGAGAAGCTAACTGCAGTGACGGATATAGTGTTGCTCCATCTACATAACAATTTATTTTAAAAATGGTTCAAATGGCTCTAAGCACAATGGTACTTAACATCTGGGTCACCAGTCCCCTACTTAAACCTAACCAACCTAAGGACATCACACACATCCATGGCCGAGGCAGAATTCGAACCTGCGACCGTAGCGGTCTCGCGGTTCCAGACTGAAGAGCCTAGAACCGCTCGACCACACCGGCCGGCTAGCAATTTATTTTAGGCACACCATATGAATTTAAATTTCCTTCCTTGTGTATCAAACGATACAGTTGCGTGGAGCAAGCAGCACTCTGTGTTGAACTGGGAGATATGAAAGAATATCGAATCGGTGCTGTACCGCAGTCGTGCCAATGTGAACTACTGAAGTCGATTAAAATTCGTCTCTATGCTCCCCAGGAAAGTGGGTTGCTTGCGCATCACATCGTGAGCCATATTAGATGGTCACTGTGAGAACCGCGGGTAACGTTGCCAAATCAAGAGTAACAAGCCGACTTGCTGGATACACGGAATGGAACCAGAAAGAAAAATAAAGACTAAGACCTACTTCAACGCGCAGTAATGCACCTGAAGGCTGTGCAGAACACTTAGCAATGAATACAAAAGCTTCGTTCAAGACATTGGAAACAAGAGAAAGGCAGACCTTGCGGAAAATCCTAGACCCAATGAAAGAAAATGGTGAATCAAGGAGGTGGCACAACCATGAACACATGGCGACAGACACCATTCACAGGATGATGAATGGCCACATTGACCGTATGATTTCTACACGATCGAATGAAGTAGGCGTGGTTCACCGAGGTAGAAAAAGACAAGCAAGAAGTGAGGATATCCATAAACACATTCTGCTCAAGCAGAAACTTGAAGAGCAGCATGGTTTCCAAGGAATGCCAAAACTAAAAACTGGCAAGATGCAGACTGAGGCGAGGAAGGAACAGCTTAGTGAGTTAGGAGTAATGAAAATCATACACTAATATGGGGTGTTTCCACCCTTCTTTACGACAACTTGAACTCTGCTGGGGACAGTATCAGCGAAAGTTTTGAATGCCTGTGGAGGAATGAGAGCCCGTCATTCCTCAGGGTCCGGAACAAAAGGTCTGATGCTGGTCGCCAGGGTCTGGAGAGAAGTCGTCGTTTAAACTGATTCCAAAGATATTCCACTTGGTTCAAGTTGGGACACTGGGAAGACCAGTCTATTTCAGGAAAACCCTTGCCTTACGGTTGCTGCTTTATGGCAGGTGTGTTGTCCTACTGATACAAACATACATCGCCTCCGAAAGGTTCCCCTGCTGTACGCAGTAGACTGTGGTGTAACATATGCTCATATTCTTGCGCATTTCACGTTTCGCTAGGCGCAATAAGAGGGCTACGCCGCTACCACAAAAAAAAAAAAAAAAGAATAACCGTAACGTAACACCAGTTCGTGCGTAATTTTCTGTTGAGATTCTATATGGAGACGGGTAAGGAACTTCGGGGATTCTCCTACAGGTGACGACAGAGTATAAAGTGATTCATCACTCAAAGTCAATCGTTTCCAGTAATCCACTCTCCAATGCCATCGCACTTTTACACCACATCAAGCGTCGCTTAGGATTGACAACGGAAATGTGTCGCTTATGAGAAGATGCTCGACCATTGACACCCATTATTTTCAACTCCCTACGCAGTCATCGTGCCAGCTGTAGTGCTCGAAAGACTTGGGAACTCAACCGTTTTTCCTTGTGCTGATTTCGCGCAATTTTACAACCACCCCCGCAATGCTCAACGGTTCCTTCTGTCAGTACCTGAGTCCTGCCAGGTCTTAGTTTGGCCGCGGTTGTTCCTTCACGTCTCTGCTTCACAATCACGTCACCAGTAGTCGACCTGGGGAGGTCTAAGAGGGTTGAAATGTCCCTGATGGATCTGATAGTCAACTGGCATCCAGTGACTAGTCAGTGTCTGAAGTCGCTGATCTCTACTGACTGATCCGATTTGTTGTTACTGTTTCTGTATTGTCAGACGGTACACCCTGTCTCCTTTATTACTGGCTCTGAGCACTATAGGACTTAACTTCTAAGGTCATCAGTCCCCTAGAACTTAGAACTACTTAAACCTAACTAACCTAAGGACATCACACACATCCATGCCCGTGGCAGGATTCGAACCTGCGACCGTAGCGGTCACGCGGTTCCAGACTGTAGCGCCTAGAGCGCCTTTTATACTGTCTGGTCCGCCTCCTGTGATGTCTAATGATCAGTTCACCATTATGTGGAGGTGTCCAGACACTTTTGATCAGACAGAGTATTTCAAACTGTACACACATCCAGCACGAAGAAAATATCCGATAATTTGTTGTTCCTGTAACTTCAAGAGATTGACTATGGAAACGAAACGTTGAGTTAGGGCTGATGCAAACTGTGGTGTCACCGCTAGACACCACACTTGCTAGGTGGTAGCCTTTAAATCGGCCGCGGTCCGTTAGTATACGTCGGACCCGCGTGTCGCCATTATCAGTGATTGCAGACCGAGCGCCGCCACACGGCAGGTCTAGAGAGAAATGGTTCAAATGGCCCTGAGCACTATGGGACTTAACTTCTAAGGTCATCAGTCCCCTAGAACTTAGAACTACTTAAACCTAACTAACGTAAGGACATCACACACATCCATGCCCGAGGCAGGATTCGAACCTGCGACCGTAGCGGTCGCGCGGTTCCAGACTGTAGCGCCTTTAACCGCTTGGCCACCCCGGCCGGCAGGTCTAGAGAGACTTCCTAGCATTCGCCCCAGTTGTACAACCGACTTTGCTAGCGATGGTTCACTGACAAAATACGCTGTCATTTGCCGAGACGATAGTTAGCATAGCCTTCAGCTACGTCATTTGCTACGACCTAGCAAGGCGCCATTACCAGTTACTATTGATACTGAATCATGTACAGTCAAGAGCAACGTTCACCATTTATGGATTAAAGTTAAGTATTCCACCAGCTACGTCCGTTTTTCTAAAGTCTAATTTCCTTGTCCTGTTGCAGACCTCACGCCAGCCTGCGTGAGCTAAAACGCGTGCCTTTCGGCTTCCTCTAATAATACGGTGTTGGCTCTCCTGCCAACCCACAGCACAAACAATGTCAGTTCCCGACTGCAGAAGGAAGTTCCGAGTATACACCGCACTAGATGTGCAGGGTCCCCGCTAACAGACTTGCCTTAAACGCGACACTGCTGATGAGTCAGTTAATTTTACGGAGTGGGCTGCACTTCTTACATCCGGCAGGGCCCGGCGCTAACAGTTCGGACCGGACAGCTCCAGGAAATGAAATGCGGTGTCGGGGACCGGACGAGACTTTCACGGCATGTGGGAGTCGTGCGTCGGCGGCGCGTGCTACTGGAGGTGACGACGCGTTCTGCCGCCATAATAGCAGGCCCGTGGTGGCGGCGTGGCAGCCGCCTGCCGCCGTAATGAGCCGCACTCCGGGTTTCCGGGAGTCCGGCGCGTCAGCTGCGCAGGCGGAGCAGCCGACAGCTGGTGCGGCCGTCGCGAGTCCAGCCACGCTCCAGCCACTCCACGGGGCGTGCGACGCGCTCGCTCTGCGGAGAGACGGCAGGCGCACTGGAGTGGCGTGGCGCGGACGCCGTTGTTGCTGTCGTGGTTGTTGTCACCCTCAGTCCGGACACAGGTCTGATGCAGCTCTTCCCGCTAGTCTATCCCACGTAGCCTCTTCATCTCTACCATAGCTGAATTCTTTTATCTTGGCGGCTCGCGCATGCCCGCCCAGACGCGGGAGATTGCTGCGTTGCCAGTTGAAAACGACGCACGCGCCAAGAGAAGCAGCGCCATAGTATAGCATAGTTCGCAAACTTACGTTTCGGGGGGAGCGCGCAGTTTATGAAGTAAAGCCACCACGGCCGCATTAACCCTTTCGCTGCTGCAGAGACGTGCTCCCCGCATTCCGTACCTTGCGCGATTTTGTCATCCGCCTGTGCTGACACATGGTGTTCCGACTGCTTTGACACACTTACCATTCGATTTCAGGAAAACTATTTGGCCCAAAAATTTAATTTTTACACATCTTCTTGACTGATACCTTCCCCCCATAAATTACTTAATTTTGTTTCCATGTTCAACGCAGTTATTATGCAGCATTAAATGTAGCAAACCATTGCACGAAATTTGGAAGAGTTTGCAGAGGTAAAAGTCCATAACGTATACTTCCGTATGGTCGATTTTAGTTGCCACAATGTTGAGAATGAAATGTGGACAAGATACGTAAATTTCATATAAAATTTACTGTACAGCCATATCTCAATTAATGAAAGTAGCAAATAGGTGTCGTATGTAATATTGAGAAATATTCCACCTTTCGCGACTGCAATAAAAGTTTTATTTTTACCAGAGTGATTTTGCTTATTTCTAAAAAGTTCTGATTAAAACAAAATTGGCGAAGTACACAAAACTGAATTGTGGACGTAATAAAACACAGAAACTGAAACATATTGTCAGTGAGGCGCGGTGCCCAAACAATTTGTGTTTGTCACAACGGACAGCAAATGCTTGCCAAAACATAGATCAGTCGACGAAAACATTGAATATGATGATGTTGCCAAAGCAGCGAAGCGAAGAATTGCGTCAGACAATCAAGAAGCTCGGCAACGTACGAGCCGAAATTCTGCTCTAAATAATACTTTTAATACTGTCGCAAAAGAATATATCTCAACATGAATAGTAAAACAGCGACTGCGGAAGAAAAGATATACAAACAAAACAGGTAACATGAATAGTGTATGTGTGCCTTTTCATTGTTTTTAATTGCTGTGAAAAGAAATATTGGAGGGCAAAATTAGAAAAACCGAAAACTTATTATGATTATAATGAAGAGACAAAGCACTAGAAATTTCAAGAAATTACATTCAAACGAATAAAATTCATGAAGTAAGACATTTCGATATTGTTTTTAAATAAAGAAAATATTAAGCACCAAACAAGGTTTGAACTCAGATCCTTTTTTTTTTTTTAAAGGAATGGGGAAGGGTATTTCTAGTAGGGTGCCGACGGTATTTTTTTAATTAATTTCTTTCATTAATTTATATAGATATCAATGTGCGAACAGTCATAGTTAATCAAGCCTGGAAAACTAAAACAGAATGAAGACACCATCGAAGATAGTAAACATAAATAACATGAAAATAAAGCCACCACTTCGTAGTTAGGCTTCCCAGCGACTGCGCCCACTGATAAGGATTGTTCAATATACGATCGTTTGCAGTTCGTTCTGACCTCATCTACCACTGCCTGGAACATTCCAGCTACACGGCGGGCTGTGAAAGGCACTCCAGAGGTAGTTTGCGAAGCATTGTCGATATCTGGTATGCCCGGAAATAGCATGATGTCTTTCTTGCAAATAGAGCCAGAAGTCAAGTAAGTTCTTGTGTCCGTCACGACAGAGGTAATGGACTGCATGTCCACGTATCCAGGTTACAGAGCTGGTTCGAGTCGTAGGGTAAAATGTCTCATCCGGAAACAATAACGTGCGTGCAGATATATGCTCCGGCCTAACTCGCAAGAGATAAGCCAGCATCTGCCGCACAAGGTGCCAAACCGGTTCCGCCTCTCCACAGCTGAGGCGGTGCTCGTCAGAATCTACTGTATTGCAACCCACACAATTGGGAGATTCTGCCATGTGGATATTGTAGAGACGTTCTTGCGTCACCAGCTTCCCATTAACGACAACGTACTATTGGGAAACAACATCGGAATCAAGCATGGCATCGTGTACAGTCTTCCACACCACGCGCCACCGTACGTCAGGATATTTTAGTTCGACCACATTTTGGGGGCGGCGTTGCAGTATGTCATGATATAGACGTCGAGTTGTGGCCATTTGCGGTGTCGTAAGCGCTACACTGCAATAGCTTTGTTCTAAATAGAAACGTCCTATATAAAAGAGGGGCGCTGAAATGTCCTGTAATGACACTGGCGCTCTTAGTGAAGCAGGTCGTAGAGCCGTTAGAAGCAGACTCGTGAGGCTCGTAGGACAACGGCGCAGCAGACGTAAATGTGAGCTTACATAAAGGGCAATGGCCCTATCATGGACGTTAACTAGGCCGAGACCACCTTTTTCCTTGGGAAGGGTAAGAGATACGTATCTGATCTTCAGTAACATACCAGCGGTGACGAAGTATCCCAGCGCTGCCATAATGCTACGAGCCAAGGGTTTCGGAATGGGTAGTGTTTGGGCGACATGCGGTATGCGGAACGCGAGGTATACAATGGCATAATACGCCCGCTGTACGATGTTGAGGGATCGCAAGCGCTGATTTGCAATTCCGGCCCTAATTTGGTTAAGAAGCCGTCGATAATTGAGCGTCGTCGAGCGTCGCATGTCGTTCATGAAATCTAAGCCCAAGCAGCGTACAGTATCACTGAAGCGTAAGGGGGCAATGTGGTCCTGCGGTAGCCCAACCCCGATGCTCTAGGCGACGGACTTGTCAACGTTGATTTGGCTACCAGAAGCTGTACCGTAGGTTGCAATCCAGTCCAAAGCTGCGGCCGTGTCGTCAGCTCCACGTATGACGATCATCAAATCATCCGCATATGCGGTGCAACGATAGATGGAGCCGCCGAACTGTATCCCAGTGAGCCTGTCTCGGAGACCACACAACAAAGGTTCTAAGGCCAATGCAAATAATAATGTTGATAATGGACATCCCTGTCGTACTGATCGGCGGATCGGCATGGGTGCCGCCAGTCTTCCATTAACAAGAACTCGAGAAGTAGCACCATGTAGAGGGCGTGTCAACACTGTGATAAAGGGGTCGGGGTATTCCATGCGCCGTAGAACGGCCGTGAGGAAAGTGTGCCCCACACGGTCAAAAGCCTGGCTAAAGTCGATAGACGCCAGGGCTGCCGGCAAACGTCTCACCCGTGCAAGGGAGATGAGATCTCTGTAACGACATAACGCAGTTCTGATGTTGTTGGGTCCCCCAAAGGACATCTGATAGCTGGACAGGACGTGCAATAGTGTGCCGCGAAGACGTTCTGATAGCAGCCTTGAAAAGATCTTGAAGTCGCTGTTCAATAACGTTAAGGGGCGATAATCGCGGACATGATTCCGTCCCTTCGGCTTATAGATGGGGACAATCAGACCTTCCAAGAACGGTGCAGGCAATGTTATACCCGGGGACATCAATTCCTGAAAAATTTCAATCAAACACGGTACCAACAGTTGTTTAAAGGCTCGATAGAAGTCTAATGGTAATCCATCGATTCCTGGTGATTTATGGGGAGCGCCTTTACCAATGGCCAGTAAAGTCGGTACCATGTCTGGTGGAACTGTACCGTGGACATGTGCTGAAACGGTGTCTACCGTCGCCATATCAGGGAGCACTGCTGAATAAAGTTGAGTGTAATGCCTATAGAAGGCTTCTGCTATATATGCTTGTTCTACCACGTGTCTACCGTCGTCCGTTATCATGTCGGTTACCAGCGCCCTACGGCGCCTCCTGCGTTCTAGGAACACGTGGTGCATAGATGGCCTTTCTGATTGTATCGTGTCTGGAGCACGCGACCGTATAACAGCGCCTTGTAAATGACGGCATGCTAAGGAGACGAGCTGCACTTTCGCGCGATTGACTATGATCTGCCTGTCAGGTGAGGGCTCCATAGTAAGACATTCCCGTAGGACGGTGTAATAAAAGTTTTCCGTGCTCCTCCTCCATGCCGCTGCTTCCCGGCCGTAAGCCATGAAGGTGCGCCTAAGAGCAGGCTTCGCACATTCAATCCACCAACTGAGGGTCGATCGGTAACGACCACGACGCTGTAAGGACGCGTTCCACGACTCTTCGATAGCACCTTTACATACCGGCTCGTCCAGATGGGCGACGTTCAGTTTCCAGGGGGGCCTACTGCACCACACGCGTGCAGGTTGGAGGGCAATGGTGCAAATATAGGCTGTGTGGTCGTTGAATGCAGTGGGCCAGAGCTCTGCTCCTCTCGTCGCCGTCGAAAGGGTGCTTGTGACACAAATCCTGTCTAACCGACTTGATGAATGACTTGTATAATGGGTGTAACCAGGAGCTGGGCCGTGGATGTGGCGCCACGTGTCGATCAGGTGGAGATCACGCACTAGCATTTCCAATTCCACACACTGGACGGAGATAATGTACAGTTAAAATCTCCTCCGATCACCATATCGTCTATGTGGCCCATAAATAGAGGCGTAATATCTTCCGAAAAAAAGCGGACCCGATCTCTCCGTCTCCCTGACCCTGAAGGGGCATATACATTGATGAGTCGTACATTTACTGCCATGGCTCTTGCACTTGGTAAGTACAGTACGTCCGTAGCCGCCAAGCCGTCCCGTAGCAGGACAGCCACACCACAATCGGTAGAAGAGGCGTTGGAGATGAGGGGCGGTATATCCGTAGAAGTCAGGGAAACTAGCGACACATACTTCCTGCAAGAGGGCCACGTCGATGTCCGCCGCATCGAGCATGCGTTGTAGCATTGTCAGTTTTTGTGGTGCCCTTATCGCGTTGATATTGATTGTGGCAAGGCGAAAGGTGTGCTGCCTAGCCTCTTCTCCTAGGGTAGACGCCATGGCAATCGAAGATAACCGCAAGAGATGCCGGACCCACCGAACCCGTTACAAATTATGAGTCTTTCACGCTAGGAGTGGCATCCCCAATGCCACCCCCTCCCCTGTCACCCGTGCCCTCTCCAGGAAGTTCCTCAACATCGTCCGACCACAGTGGGTGCAACACGATGCTGTGCAGCTGATCGGCACCTAAATCTCTCTCACGCACGTCGTCTTTGGTAGAGGTAGACGGAGCGCCATCCATCGACGCGACCTGCTGCATCTGTGGTGCAAGAAGTAACTGGGCACTCGTAGTATGGGCAAGTGAACCGTCTACACCACTTAGATCCTCAGCAGGCGCAGCATCCATGCCGTCTGACGAGATGTCACCTTCTTGACCGGCCGTGTGTAGGAGGCAATCGTCAGAAGGGGTCCGCCGACGTCGCTTGCGTCGTCGAGGCGAGCGTTGCTTTCGAACGTGGACATCCGTATCCGAATGTGGGAGGCAATCCAGCGTCGTATCACCTTCCTCTAGGAAAGCCGCGGTCGGGACAATGTTCGCGTCCACGTCCATCTCGTTCTGATTGTTATGTTGCGTCTGGAGTCCGTGGGACTGTTGCTGCTGTTGTTGCTGCGAAGGAGGCGACACATGGGTTGGCATCTAGGGTCCTTCCACTTCCTCCCTTGGTTCTTCTGACGTCGATGGATGTGCCCGATCGCCCGTGTCGTCCTCAACTATGGTGCGCATCGTCGTCTGAGCGTACGTGAGGGGCAGGATTGTCGTCGCTGTCGGGGAAATGGAGTCTCCCACTGGTGTCTGCGTAATTCTACGTTGTAATCAGCTCGATCGAACAGGTACGCGGTTGACAGTCGTACATTATGACTGCACGACAGCCACCGATGTTCAAATAGGACGGCACATGTTTCTTGAGCTCAAGTTTAATTTGGCGCACACCATTGTAGACCTTATACGTCGAGAAAGTTTGACACTTTCCTGCAACGTGACAGATGACATTGCCATATGGTCGGAAGGCGTCCTTGACAACTTCCTGTGGGACCTCGAAGGGGAGCTCAAAAACCCTTACAGTCCTTAGGCCCATGCCTGCATGATCCACCGTCACTGCACCGATATGCCCGTCAGAATGTTTGAATCTGAGTGAGTTCGAGTAGTTAGACACCACAGTCGCGTATACCTCTGCACTGGTCATTTTAACATAAACCACGCTCGCCGTTATAGAAAAATGTATTCCAACGACAGTCGCCGGATCTAAACGTAGATCATCGCGCATGAACTGTTCTATTTCATAGGCTCGAGGACGCGTGTGATCTGGTTGGAAAGTAATTTTGATCGTATCGTGGCGCCATGTGTGTGCCATAGTCGCACTTAACTTGGAACAAATATAACTCGCGCCGCGAGAAGGTAAACACAAGCAAGCGCTCACGGTCGCGCACGGCGGGGCGCAGCGGACGTCCTCGCCCCACCGCAGCCGAAAGCAGACTGACGTTTTTGGCGTAGCAGCCAAACACCTTAACTGTTCCGCTAACGCAGCACATCAGTCAACAGAGATCCTGGAGGACTCTAAAACTACCACGCAAAATACCGACAAACACTGTTGGTATGACTATGAATTATTCACGTTTCGTCGAAGTACAATAGGAAATAAACAATTACTGCTGTTCTTTATTGCAAAAAAGCGGTTCATGAGAATGATACAAACACCTTTCCTTGCTATTGCCTGAATTAGGAGGCTTATTGCTTGTTTGGTTTGATTAATTAATAGAATACTAAGCAATAGGTATAATGAATGCTTTTCCCATACTTTCTATAAAAGAAAGTCTGCTATCAAGATACTGATTTTGTTCAGTTACTTTATTTATGACTGGACCTTTCTAGACCTGAAGACACTCGTCCATGCTCTGAACTGCAGTCGAGCTCTGGCAACGACATTCTCTGTTCATTGGCTGACTGTGTTTTGTGACGTCAGAAGTGCAGAATGAACCTAAACTCGGCCGCCGTCGTAAATGACGCGCACTATAACTACTCCAACCTACATCCATTTCAACCCGTTTACTGTAATTCAGGTACTCGCCCTCTACAGTTGTTATCCCCCAATTTCGCATTGCCATGTTGACGATTCCTTAGTGCCACAAGCTGTACCCTACAACTGATTCCTTCTTTTAGTCAAGTTGTGTCATACACTTGTCAGATATAAACATATGAAATACTGGGTGATCAAAAAGTCAGTATAATTTTCAAAACTTAATAAACCACGGGATAATGTACATAGTAAGGTAAAAATTGACACACACAATTGGAATAACATGGGGTTTTATTAGTACAACAACAACAACAACAAAAAACAAGGTTCACAAAATGTCCGACAGATGGCGCTGGACAGCAAAACGTCAGTGACTGCGCATGACAATCGTGTATAAAAGGAGCTGCAATGAGAGAGAGAATCATAAGCGCCAGCAGTCGCAGCATGTTGACGTTAACTGAAAAGGCGCTTTTAGTGAAGCTGTATTATCAGAATGGGGAATGTGCTAGTTCAGGGTTAAGATACTATCGCCATAGGAAGGGGATTCGAACGGGTAAAGGTCCGTTGACAAATGCAGCTGTGGCGAGAATGATTTCGAAGTTCGAAGCCACGGGTTGTTTAGACGATAGACCCCGTAGTGGCCGACCGAGCACAAGGCGCAATGCTGGTGAGACAGTTCAGGAAGAAATGGAGACTGTAGCGGGTTCGTAGTATTCTACCCGTGGTCTAGGGGTAGCGTCTTTGATTCATAATCTAAACGTCTTCGGTCCCGGGTTCGATCCCCGCCACTGCCTAAATTCTGATAAATAATCAGCATTGGCGGCCGAAGACTTCCGGCATAATAAGTCAGCCTCATTCTGCCAACGGTCTTGTCAAAGAGGGCGGAGGAGCGGATAGAGGTTCAGGGCACTCTCTTGTCCTAGGGGCGGGAAATTGCCCCTAAAGGCGCAAGAATCAGCAATGATCAACGACATGAGGATGCAGTAGGCAATGGAAACCACTGCATTAAAGACACGTAACGTGTATCGTGTATCCACAGGACATGTTGCCAATATTTGAAGAAGTGTCATGATGATCTCTCCATTGGCAAAAGATTCCGGAATAGTCCCCCATTCGGATCTCCGGGAGGGGACTGCCAAGGGGGAAGTTACCATGTAAAAAGATTGAATAATCAACGAAAGGATAACGTTCTACGAGTCGGGGCGTGGAATTTCAGAAGCTTGAACGTGGTAGGGAAACTAGAAAATCTGAAAAGGGAAATGCAGAGGCTCAATCTAGATATAGTAGGGGTCAATGAAGTGAAGTGGAAGGAAGACAAGGATTTCTGGTCAGATGAGTATCGGGTAATATCAACAGCAACAGAAAATGGTATAACAGGTGTAGGATTCGTTATGAATAGGACGGTAGAGCAGAGGGTGTGTTACTGTGAACAGTTCAGTGACCGGGTTGTTCTAATTAGAATCGACAGCAGACCAACACCGACACGATAGTTCAGGTATACATGCCGACGTCGCAAGCTGAAGATGAACAGATAGAGAAAGTGTATGAGGATATTAAAAGGGTAATGCAGTATGTAAAGGGGGACGAAAATCTAATAGTCATGGGCGACTGGAATGCAGTTGAAGGGGAAGAGTAGAAGAAGAGGTTACAGGAGAATATGGGCTTGGGACAAGGAATCAAAAAGCAGAAAGACTAATTGAGTTGTGTAACAAGTTTCAGTTAGTAATAGCGAGTACCCTGTTCAAGAATCACAAGAGGAGGAGGTTGAAACGTCCCCTTTGAACAATTTATACATATGAAACGTCCACTTAGAACAATTATACAAGCCTGTGCTTAACCTGACACACAATATTATTTAGCGCAACGCAATCTGACTTTCAATAACCCCTACAAAACAATGGCCCTGACTAACTTTAACCTATACCTTTTACAAGTCACTTACCTCACAAAAATCTTCGCTACTCAAGCTACTGCAAAACAGCGAGCGCCACTACTGCCAGCTAAATAAAAGATTCAAACTACTGAAGGTACTAACTACTGATAGGGATAGTTAGCAAATGAAAGATATTAATAGAGAACAAACAATGTATTTACCTTAATATTCATAATTGACATTCAGTCTTACAGATTATCAAAACTCCGCCATCTCTCTCCCCACGTCCACCACTGCTGGCGGCTCACCTCCAACTGCCCAGCGCTACGCGCTGTTCGCATCCAGCTATAGCAGTTCATGACAATAATGGCAGACAACAATGCAAACTAGCCACATACTGCACACAGCACAGCCAGTGATTTTCATACAGAGTGCTATGTAACGTTGCCAATAAAAAACATAAACAGCAAACTTACATAAAGAAAGCCTAAACAGCCTACTTACATAGCCCCCATGCTCCCCACAAAAAATTTTACAAAATGTTTTTGGCCGGTGGCCAATAATGATTTGATAAAATTTTTCATAATTACACTAACAAAGATATCCAATGCACACACTTATTGATACAATGTTGGTCAAAAGCTAAAATTTTCTCACAGTCCATAAAGACAGTCCAGATTATTCATCATAATAGTAATTACAGGTGTTTGTTCACAAAGTCTCATTAGTAAAAAAAATTGCACACAGAAGTAGTGGATTTCCATGCAGTCTTGAAGAAGTAGTGTTGTCCTTACAACGGAAAGACAGTGCTGACTCTTGACATGCTGACAGGTAATGGGCCACAACAGAGCAAACCCACAGCAGAGTCATTCGACGTTTTGAAGAAGATTGGTAGGTAGGTCATCACAGAGCAGACCCACTGTAGTCCTGGTAGAGAGTATGGTATTGGTGGGCCACCAGAGGAGCAGACCCACTGTTGTCCTTGTAGAGATGGCCAGCAGCCATCTGTTGCGACTGTGCAGGTGCACAATCACCACTGAAGAGTCTTGCGGATAATAGAGCAAGTCCATAACCACCACTTGTGCACTCACAAAGTTTTTGGAATTGTCCTTAGAACCAGCAATGCTGTTATCCAGTCCCTTGCTGAATTATTAACACACGTGCAAACACTAACAGTCCCTACTTCTCACATATTGTCCATATACTATGACCAACAGAATGTGTGCAGTGAAATGAATGCGTACAAGTTGCTTAATTTGATTAACTGACGTCAATTACAGTTATATAACATAAGAATACAATAACAAAGGTACAAAAAAACATCATTAAAAACATAACAATACAGATAATATTTGTAGTAATAGGGCTTTACAAAAGAATAGAAATAAACAGATACATCAGTGTTACAGGAATGATGACATGAGTACAAAAATAAAAGATCAGAATCACTTTTGAAACGTCAATTTCACACATGAGCATTAAAACAAAACAGAATAAATAAAGTCTAAGCATCTTTACAAGGTAAATAACAGAGTATTAGAAAAATTCTACAACATAGCTGTCATCAGCTAAACACATAAGGACAGGAAAAACACAAATACACAAGGGTACACAAACATATAGCGGAATAACACAAAAGGAAAGGACAGGGGTCGGTTTCAGTGTAACATTTGGTACTGCAGTCCACCCCACAACTTCATTCCGTACATCTTTCATCTTATTTCAACCTTTGTTTCCACCAAAAAAAATCCTATTCAAGCATGCTTTCTGTATTCTGTTCACATCCTCTTTCAAAAATAGATTTTCTCCACTGTGCACTACTTTTTTGGCCAAACTATTTTCTTATAGCCTCTTAATGCATTTCTTCCAATTCATCATAGTTAGTTTCTTATATGGTCTACCCCCTCTTAAGCTAACTTAAATCTACTGAGCTCAGATATATATACCAAGGGACGAGGCAATGCAGCATGACAACAAATCAACACAAACAGAAATGACAAAAAATGCAAATTGGCAAAGCTAGCAGCATAAATTAGCAAAGCAAGTGCAATATTACAACTAATATAAGGCACTGTGCAGGAAACAAGAAAAACTAGCTTAGAAGAGTAACACAAAGTCAAATTCAGTAACACTATGCCTGACAAACAGCAGCAACTTATACCTAAACATGACATAGCGCAAGCAGAAAAAATATTACAGGAAAAACAACAATGCAGACAAGGGAAATGTCTATTCACATCTTAATGTCTATGTAATTAAAGTGGTGCACCATAACAACTTATTGTAAAAAAATATTACCATGTACTTGAAAAGAAAATCATGTTTTACTGTTACGAGTTCCTTCGTATTGTTCTTTCCTTTCCAAGTGCTCCTTTTTAAAGAATGTGGATCATAAAATAATTATTTAATAGATCTGTTGACAGAAAGTGTTCACATTAGCAAATGCATTTTATTTTATAAAAGCAATGCTGCTACACAGCTGGAAACCAGACATCAAATGAAATAAGCAATTACGCAAACCAAAGCATAAAAATGTCATTCAGTAGTCATGTGACATTTCATTTCATAAGTTAATTGCTCTCAACTCTCGTACAAAGACTCTTGTCGTAATCAGGTGTGCAGATGTAAAAATATTTCTTGTCATTTTGTTAGGCATTTCAGTAAATATCATAAATTTTTAAGTAACGAGGGTGTCGCATTAGCGATGAAAGGCACATCCTAATGGCTTGTTCTCCAGGTGTTTGACACAGCTGTGTGCCCACAACGCATTACAAAAATCATATGTTTTCAAGTAACGAGCGTGTCGCATTAGCGATGCCCTCTACAAAGAATTGTCAAGAGCGAGTTTAATGGCCTCTCTTTGTCCTTCTCTTCCACCTGTGCCTCTGGCACACCCTAATGGCTTTCTTTTCTACCTGAGCGTCTGAAAAGGCTTGTTCTCCAGGTGTCTGACACACCTGGGTGCCCACGTCACATTATGTGCAGGTGGTCACTTAACTTTCTTACGGAAATATTTACGACAGTAGTTTCCGCTACAGTGACAGTCTCATATAAAAACATTTCACAGGTCAAGAATTTTATGACATAAACATACTTCAACAGCATAATACACATCGTCGTCGTAAAAATAACATCATATCACCTCAGTCAAATGTCAAAAACGTCGTAGCTTCCTCCAATAATTTCAAAACCTAACAAAATTCTCTGCTCATGTCAAAAGTGTCATCTGCCTCCAACGTACTTTAAAATCATACTCTCTTACCAAATACATCATTCAAAGTTCTCATAGTATCACAATGGTTTCAAAAAAATTATGAACAGTGCACAAAGCACAGACAAAGTACAATTTCTTAAGTGTGAAGTAATCCAACTCTGTAATTGCGTAAACATGTGTCACTGACGTAGTAAAAGGATGTTTGTTTCTCTGTTAAATGATCAGATAGGTGTGTAATTTATGTGTTAGAGAAATATGGTACCGATGTGTAAAGTTGTATAAGCAAATACCATATTAGCTAGGGCTCCTTGTGCTTGCCAAACACATGGTACACAAAGTAGGCGTGTACCCCCCTGAGGTTTATTGTAATTATACCCTCAGGTGTTACAGATTACAGCAATGGAATGAAATGTATCACGAAAAACTTTCTTTGTAATTCAAAAATCTTTAAAAATAAATGTTTTAAGTACAAAATTAATCACTTAAATACGTGTCCTGTAGCGCTAAATGTGCGTCTTGCTGTAAGATAATCTCTGGGAAGTGTCGTAGTCATTGTCCTCCGAAAGCTAAGTTCTGCAGAAGTCAATGTACTTACCTCATGATAAACAAAGTGAAATGCTTTGCGTATAGATAACTTAGTTATTACGCTTATTGCCGTGATGAGGAAAGTACTGTGCTGTAACGTATTGTTGTCCTACGGAAAAGGCTGTCTCCTTGTAGCAATAGCACAAAAGTCACCACTAAAACATGTCTCACTTTATAGAAGAATTCAGGAAAAACTGTGCAGATATAAAACAGATACACCGCAAAAGCACATTGTAAATTGTCACTCATTAGTAACATCGTGATATAATCGTGTAGCTGTCAAAGAAACCAAATACTAAGTCATCTTGAATCTCACAGAAAGTACTTCAAATCCTGAATCCACTCTCAAGCAAACCAAAATGTTGCATGAAAATTTCATTAGCAGTGCTGGTAAATGTTCTAATCGTGCAACTAACAAGCAAGAATGTACACACACAATTACACTGTGTCGTCTGTTCGCAATAACAATGCATTTGTAATTTCTGTTTAAATAATTTCTCTTGGTTCTTGACTGGATGGTTAGTTAGCTTTAAAACATAGTTGCATGTTAACAGTTTCTCAGTGTGACAAATAGTACAAGTAGCGTGAAGTGAAAATTGCAAAGACTAAGTTAAAAAGCAGATTATCTGTCAATAAATGGTTTTACATGAGAAATGTGGTGTAATCTTTTACCCTTTGCTCTTCTCAGTACGCAGAGTTTCAACTTGAATGCAAGTATCATGCGGTATTCGTCCGTAAAGAATACGGGAATTTTACTCAAGGTTAGCGTCAATGTTATTTTTCTCGGAGCCAGCCGGCGCACGCGGCAGCCTGCGGTGCGAGTCATTGTCTGTTTCTTTGTTGGCGCGCGCCGTTATTGGGATTAGGAGGCCTAACTTCCACAAATTCGCCTTGCCCAGAGGGCCCAGCTCTGTTTAAATTTCGCCAGTTCTGATGCAATTCAGGTCTGTCGTTACGATCATATCGTCTGTCGTCATGTCGGTAGTTTCCATAGTTTCTTTCTTGTCGGTCACATGGTGGAGAATTTCTCCTTGAATCGTAACTACGCGCTGGACCGTTGCGTCTAAAGTTATTCTGTCTCCCTTGATAATAGTTATTTTGGTTCCCATATTGTCTGTTTCTCTGATTGTCCCTGTGATAGTCATTACCGCAGAAAGGTGATCTTTCCCTGTAACTATTACTCTGCCAGTGGTTATCATATGGGTGGTGTCTGTTTTGGTCACGATTTACGTTGTAAGAATAGGTTTGTCGTGGCCATTTATTGTTTCTGTCGTCACGGAATTGTGACGGATGTGACCTGTAATGATTGTTTTCCTGTTTTCGCATCCCGCGACTGTCTGTGTCAATTTCCAGTTCTTGTAACAGTCCCTGAAAAGCTTCAATGTCGTCTTTGCAACGTCCTGCTAAAATAATATGCCGTAAGTGTTCAGGTAATTTGATTAAGCAAATGCGGATGAGTTCTGAGGGGCTGTATGGGTTTGACAGGTACTGATTCTTGTGCAACATGTCTTCAAAATATTTGACAAGACTGGAAAATTCAGATTGTTCAAAGTGTTTCATCATCATGATACTATGTTTCACGCGATCTTGTGTAGCTTGTGACCAATATGCTGAGAGGAACGCATGGTAAAATTCTCCTTCACTGTGGCAATCGTGAATGACCGATCGCATTCTTACAGCTGGTTCATTCTCCAAATAGCCACACATAAATTCTAATCTGTGTTCTAATGACCAGTTGGGAGGAAAACAATGAGAGAATTGATGGAGCCATGCTTGTGGATGAATGTCGTTGCCAGAATTCTTAAATGTTTTGAATTTACGTGTAGTAATGAACAGCTTATAGTCAAAATCATCATGTCGGCGAGTCACATATCGCTCATTGTTACGTCGTGTCGGCGGTTCCATCTCAAAATTCGGTGCACCTTGCCAATTCCTTTCATAATTACCGAAATGCCCTGTGTTATTATTTTGTGGCTTTTCCGTATTTATATGTCCCTCTTCCCTTATTGGGGCGCGAGTGTTCTCTGAAATACGTAATTCTTGTATTACCTGTGTCAGCTGATCTTGTACTTCCCGCATTTCTCTTTTGTATTGCGTATTAATTTGATTCTGATTTTGTTTGAATTTTCTTATTTGTTCATACTCTTCTGTGTCAGTGAAGGCTACGGGTCTTGTGTCATTCAGATCATCATCTACCTTTGTAGATAAGTTAGTGACCTGATCCGAAAGTTCAGCTACTTTCTCCGATAGTGAACACATTTCCTCAGTGTGTTTTTCTGAACCAAGTTTCAGAGTGTCCATTTGTGTTGAAATCGAATCTACTGTGTTCTTTAAGTTTTCCTGAGTTTTTGCCAGTTGCGTAACCGAATCGGTAGATGCAACTGAGTCAATTTTAGCCCACAAGGTCTCATGATTTTCATGAACAATGGTTTGCAGCTCTTTTATGGCTGCTTCGTGATTCTGTAATGCATTTTCATGCCGCGAAAAAATAGGCTGAAAATGCTCACAAATTTGTGTTTTTACGTCATTACAGACTTTTTGACATTTCGATTCAATGTTATGTAATTCAGTAGTTAAATCTTCACGTGTTTGTTCAAGTGTGGTGTCTAACTTTTGAAGCTTTTGCTGTGTTTGTCTCTGATTTTGTTCCATTGTGTGTAACTGTTGCTGTGTTTGTTTCTGGTGTTGTTCCATTGTGTCTAACTTTTTAAGATTTTGTTCCATTGTGTCTAACTTATTAAGATTTTGTTCCATTGTGTCTAACTTTAGGAGATTTTGTCCCATTTGTTGCATTAATTGTAATAACAATGCATTAGTGTCTGGAATCTGTTCCTCTACGCTTTTCGGCAGTGCATTTGCACCAGCAACATTCACATTTTGACAAGCAGAAAATGTGTCTTGACTCATTTGAGAAGACGGTGAGGACGCAAAACCTGAATCTACAGTATTTACAAAATTGTGTCCTATCATTTCGGATTCCTGAGGCGAGCTGTTGCCGACCGATCGATCGATAATGCTTCCCTGTTCACTACCTGTTTGACTGTCTACGCCATTGTTTCACGCCCGCTCCATTTCCCGATGCACAGTTACCAAATTACTACTTTGAACATTAGTTAACTCATTACATGGTGGGGCCAACACACTGCTTTCGTCTTCACTGTCATTTCTCATTTTACTTTGGAGCCGAGTGTTACGTTTTTCACACGCCATTATTGTGACAATATTTCACACGATAACACAGAAAAACACAATTTGAAGAGCAAAAATAAGAGAACACATTAACATAGCACTGAAAATAATATGTAGTTAATTACAAGCGCAGCTGCGAAATACTTGTTGCAAATCTACATGCATGCCACAACTGTTTTACATTACAACAATGAAAGACTGCAACTACAAAGGAGATTCTCTCTACAATTACGCGCTAGCAATAAACAAAAGCTACACTAAATACACAAACTACAAGAAAAAATCAGAAGATTCCAGTGAGGTATCCTAGGCTAAGGGTCGACATATGAAACGTCCCCTTTGAACAATTTATACATATGAAACGTCCACTTAGAACAATTATACAAGCCTGTGCTTAACCTGACACACAATATTATTTAGCGCAACGCAATCTGACTTTCAATAACCCCTACAAAACAATGGCCCTGACTAACTTTAACCTATACCTTTTACAAGTCACTTACCTCACAAAAATCTTCGCTACTCAAGCTACTGCAAAACAGCGAGCGCCACTACTGCCAGCTAAATAAAAGATTCAAACTACTGAAGGTACTAACTACTGATAGGGATAGTTAGCAAATGAAAGATATTAATAGAGAACAAACAATGTATTTACCTTAATATTCATAATTGACATTCAGTCTTACAGATTATCAAAACTCCGCCATCTCTCTCCCCACGTCCACCACTGCTGGCGGCTCACCTCCAACTGCCCAGCGCTACGCGCTGTTCGCATCCAGCTATAGCAGTTCATGACAATAATGGCAGACAACAATGCAAACTAGCCACATACTGCACACAGCACAGCCAGTGATTTTCATACAGAGTGCTATGTAACGTTGCCAATAAAAAACATAAACAGCAAACTTACATAAAGAAAGCCTAAACAGCCTACTTACAAGGTATACTTGGAAAAGGCCGGGAGATACGGGAAGATTTCAATTAGATTACATCATGGTCAGACAGAGATTCCGAAATCAGATACTGGATTGTAAGTCGTACCCAGGAGCAGATATAGACTCAGATCACAATATAGTAGTGATGAAGAGCAGGCTGAAGTTCAAGACATAAGTCAGGGAGAATCAATACGCAAAGAAGTGGGATACGGAAGTACTAAGGAATGACGAGATACGTTTGACGTTCTCTAACGCTATAGATACAGCAATAAGGAATAGAGCAGTAGGCAGTACAGTTGAAGAGGAATGGACATCTCTAAAAAGGGCCATCACAGAAGTTGGGAAGGAAAACATAGGTACAAAGAAGGTATCTGCGAAGAAACCATGGGTAACAGAAGAAATACTTCAGTTGATTGATGAAAGGAGGAAGTGCAAACATGTTCCGGGAAAATCAGGAATACAGAAATACAAGTCGCTGAGGAATGAAATAAATAGGAAGTACAGGCAAACTAAGACGAAATGGCTGCAGGAAAAATGTGAAGACATCGAAAAAGATATGATTGTCGGAAGGACAGACTCGGCATACAGGAAAGTCGAAACAACCTTTGGTGACATCAAAAGCAACGGTTGTAACATTAAGTATGCAACGGGAATTCCACTGTTAAATGCAGAGGAGAGAGCAGATAGGTGGAAAGACTCGGCATACAGGAAAGTCGAAACAACCTTTGGTGACATCAAAAGCAACGGTTGTAACATTAAGTATGCAACGGGAATTCCACTGTTAAATGCAGAGGAGAGAGCAGATAGGTGGAAAGAATACATTGAAAGCCTCTATGAGGGTGAAGATTTGTCTGATGGGATAGAAGAAGAAACAGTAGTCGATTTAGAAGAGATAGGGGATCCAGTATTAGAATCGGAATTTAAAAGAGCTTTGGAGGACTTACGGTCAAATAAGGCAGAATTTCTAAAATCATTGGGGGAAGTGGCAACAAAACGACTATTCACGTTGGTGTGTAGAATATATGAGTCTGGCGATATACCATCTGACTTTCGGAAAAGCATCATCCACACAATTCCGAAGACGGCAAGAGCTGACAAGTGCGAGAATTATCGCACAATCAGCTTAACAGCTCATGCATCGAAGCTGCTTACAAGAATAATTGTAAGTAGACTGTATAGGTTTTTTTATTGGTAACGCAACATAGCGCTCTGTATGATAATCACTGGCTGTGCTGTGTGCAGTCTTTGGCTGGTTTGCATTGTTGTTGGCTATTGTAGTGTTGGGCAGCTGGATGTTAACAGTTACTTTTTTTTTGTATGAAAATCACTGGCAGTGCTGTGTGCAGTCTTTGGCTGGTTTGCATTGTTGTTGGCGGTTTTTTTTTTTAAAAAAAGTAACTGTTAACATCCAGCTGCCCAACACTACAATAGCCAACAACAATGCAAACCAGCCAAAGACTGCACACAGCACAGCCAGTGATTTTCATACAGAGCACTATGTGGCGTTACCAATAAAAAAACCTATACAGTCTACTTACATAATATACAGAAGAATGGAAAAGAAAATTGAGAATGCGCTAGGTGACGATCAGTTTGGCTTTAGGAAAAGTAAAGGGACGAGAGAGGCAATTCTGACGTTACGGCTAATAATGGAAGCAAGGCCAAAGAAAAATCAAGACACTTTCGTAGGATTTGTCGACCCGGAAAAAGCGTTCGACAATATAAAATGGTGCAAACTGTTCGAGATTCTGAAAAAAGTAGGGGTAAGCTATAGGAAGAGGTGGGTCATATACAATATGTACAACAACCAAGAGGGAATAATAAGGGTGGACGATCAAGAACGAAGTGCTCGTATTAAGAAGGGTGTAAGACAAGGCTGTAGCCTTTCGATCCTATTCTACAATCTGTACATCGAGGAAGCAATGATGGAAATAAAAGAAAGGTTCAGCAGTGGAATTAAAATACAAGGTGAAAGGATATCAATGATACGATTCGCTGATGACATTGCTATCCTGAGTGAAAGTGAAGAAGAATTAAATGACCTGGTGAACGGAATGAACAGTCTAATGAGTACACAGTATGGTTTGAGAGTAAATCGCAGAAAGACAAAGGTAATGAGAAGTAGTAGAAATGAGAACAGCGAGAAACTTAACATCAGGATTGATGGTCATGAAGTCAATGAAGTTAAAGAATTCTGCTACCTAGGCAGTAAAATAACCAATGACGGACGGAGCAAGGAGGACATCAAAAGCAGACTCGCTATGGCCAAAAAGGCATTTCTGGCCAAGAGAAGTCTACTAATATCAAATACCGGCCTTAATTTGAGGAAGAAATTTCTGAGGATGTACGTCTGGAGCACAGCATTGTATGGTAGTGAAACATGGACTGTGGGAAAACCGGAACAGAAGAGAATCGAAGCATTTGAGATGTGGCGCTATAGACGAATGTTGAAAATTAGGTGGACTAATAAGGTAAGGAATGAGGAGGTTCTACGCAGAATCGGAGAGGAAAAGGAATATGTGGAAAACACTGATAAGGAGAAGGGACAGGATGATAGGACATCTGCTAAGACATGAGGGAATGACTTCCATGGTACTAGAGGGAGCTGTAGAGGGCAAAAACTGTAGAGGAAGACTGGAATACGTCAAGCAAACAATTGAGGACGTAGGTTGCAAGTGCTACTCTGAGATGAAGAGGTTAGGACAGGAAAGGAATTAGTGGCGGGCCGCATCAAACCAGTCAGTAGACTGATGACCAAAAAAAAAAAAAAAAAGCGGGTTCGTCTATGCACGGGGAAGTCAGCGCTCGTGCAGTCGCACATTGCACCGGCATTCCATACATTTCTGTTTGGTTGGCAGTTAGGCGTACCCTCCGATGCTATCCGTAAAAATTCCATCGGCATCATGAACTATTACCTGGTGATTTAGTGAAGCGGAGAGAATTTGCGGTGTGGGCGTTTCAAAAGATGGCGGAAAATGACGATTGGTTGAGTAACGTGTTGTGATCCAACGAAACTCATTTCACGCTCCGAGGGTCTGTCAACGCCCACAACTGCAGAATCTGGGCTACCGAAAATCTTAGAACTCTCGTGGGAACTCCATTGCACGACGAGAAAGTCACGGTATGTGTTGGATTTACCGCATCTACCTTTATCGGGCCTCTTTTCTTAGAGGAAATGCGTGATTCTGGTGTTGTAGCTCATACTGTGACGGGTAAGAGGTACGCCGATATGTTACAGAATCGCATCATCCCCAGCCTGGCTGATAGACACCTGCTGGAACGTACAATGTTTATGCAGGATGGCGCTCCACCCCGTATTGCTAGACGCGTGAAATATTTGCGCTCGTCGTTTGGTGATGATCGTGTGCTCAGCCGCCACTTTCGTCATGCTTGGTCTCCCAGGTCCCCAGACCTCAGTCCGTGCGATTATTGGTTTTCGGGTTACCTGAAGTCGCAAATGTATCGTGATCGACCGACACCTCTAGGGATGCTGAAAGACAACATCCGACGCCAATGCCTCACCGGACATGCTTTCCAGTGCTGTTCACAACATTATTCTTCGACTACTGCTATTGTTGAGGAATGATGGTGGACATATTGAACATTTCCTGTAAAGAACATCTTCTTTGCGTAGTCTTACTTTGTTATGCTAATTATTTGCTATCCTGATCAGATGAAGCGCCATCTGTCGGACATTTTTTGAACTTTTGTATTTTTTAGGTTCTAATAAAACCCCATGTCCTTCCAAGCAAGTGTGTCAATTTGTACCTTTGTATCTACATTATTCCGTGATTTATTCAGTTTTCAAATTTATACTGACTTTTTGATCACCCGGTACATTGAGGCGCCAAAGAAACTGGTATAGGCATGCGTATTCAGATACAATGTAAACATGCAGAATACGGTGCTGCGGTCGCAAGACCTATATAAGACAAGAAGAGTGCGGCACAGTTGTTAGATCGGTTACTGCTACTACAATGTCAGGTTATCAAGACTTACGTGAGTTATAGTCGGCGCACTAGCGATCGGACACAGCATCTCCGAGGTAGCGATGAAATGAAAAGGGGAGTTTCCCGTGCAACCACTTCGCGAGTGCACCGTAAAAATCAAGAATCCGGCAAAACATCAAATCTCCGACATCGCTGTGGCCGGAAAAAGATCCTGCAAGAACGTTACCAAGGACGACTGAAGAGAATCATTTAGCGTGACACAAGTGCAACCCTTCCGCAAATTGCTGCAGATTTCAATGGGCTATCAACAAGTGTCTGCGAGTGAAGCACTAACGAAACATCATCGATATGGGATTTCGGAGCCGAAGGCCCACATGTGTACCCTTGCTGATTGCACGACACAAAGCCTTACGCCTCACCTGGGCCCGTCAACATCGGCATTGGCTGTTGATGACTGGAAACATGTAGCCTTGTCGGACGAGTCTCGTTTCAAATTGTATCGAGAGTATGAACGTCTATGGGTATGCAGACAACCTCATGAATCCATGGACTCTGCATGTCAGCAGGGGACTGTTGAAATTGGTACAGGCTCTGTCATGGTGTGGGGCGTGTGCAGTTGGAGTGATATGGGACCCCTGATATGCCTAGATACGACTGTTACAGGTGACACGTACGTAAACATCCTGTCTGATCACCTGCATTCGTTCATGTCCATTGTGCATTCCGACGGACTTGAGCAACTACAGCAGGACAGTGCGACATCCCAGACGTCCAGAATTGCTACAAAGTGGCTCCAGGCACACTCTCCTGAGTTTAAAGACTTCTGCTAGCCACCAACCCCCCAGACATGAACCTGATTGAACATATCTGGGATGCCTTGCAACGTACTGTTCAGAAGAGATCTCTACCGCTGCGCGCTCTTACGGATTTATGGACAGCCCTGCTGGATTAATGGTGTCACTTCCAGCACTACTTCAGACATTAGTCGAGTCTGTGCCACGTCGTTTTGCGGCACTCTGAATGCCCCCTGGGACCCTACACGATATTAGGTAGGTGTAGCAGTTTCCTTCGCTCTGCAGTGAATATGCGAAGGTACTTTGCATAATAAAACTGAAAGCGCACAGTCGCTTTTTTTAAAAAAATGAATCAATTATTTAGTGAATGGAAGCATTTGAAGCATCGTCCTACGGAATAATTATGAAAATTAAATTGGTAGATCCATTTACGGTGACACGCTACTGAACGAAATTGGGGGAAAAGGAAGTTTGTGGCACGACCTAACTAAAGGAAGGGATGCATCGTGCACGAACTTCACATTTGAAACATGACTCTCTCCACTGAGAAAAATATTAGCAGGAGTAGCTTTTCAGAGCGCAGGCAGAAATGATTGAAAGGAACAGCATTATATCCATACTCACGTTCGCACAGTCCTAGTCTGCAGGCGAGTGTTTAGAGTAGCAGTGCTAACAAGACCACCGTGCCATCTTCCCCTCACTGATCTGATTCACATTGACAGGTGTGAAATGCACGACTAACATATCAACGTGTGTAAACAGAAAAGCGCAACTCTTCACCGTTTTCGAGAAAATTGAGTTCGAACACTTTATGCTTGCTACCAAGCTTTCATTTAGGGAACCCGCAGTTGAACGAGTATGCGGTTACTTTCGCAACTGCGAGTCGAACTGTGAGTCGAAGGTTTCTTTCTTAATTCCCACGTTATTCTGCTAACGTGCAGTACGAAATTTATCCCTCCCAACTGTACTCAAGTGATACACCCTTGTGGCGTTTATTTGTACATGCTGCCGAAGAATCTCATAAAACGACTAAAAAATTGCGTGTACTTCATCGACCACAGTAGACAGATTGTTTCTAGAGAAGATTTCATAAAAATTTAATGAATCGCACACCAGCAGTCGCCTGTACCAATATTCTTTAAACTCAGGAGAGTGTTCCTGGAGCCACTTTGTAGCAATTCTGGACGTCTGGGATGTCGCACTGTCCTGCTGTAGTTGCTCAAGTCAGTCGGAGTGCACAATGGACATGAACGAATGCAGGTGATCAGACAGTATGTTTACGTACACCAGTAGTCGCCTGCACCAATATTCGGTTATGTGCTTCGATATGCGTGATACGCCAGTAAATTGTGTTGTGATCGAGAACTGATTATGAATGTAAAGCAAGTTTGTTTTGCAATATACACGATCCAAACTCATGCACATGCAATGATTCGGCGTTCACCGCGCGACAACATTTATTGTTTTGCGTGTTTCTACGATCAGTTCAAATGGCTCTGAGCACTATGGGACTTAACATCTGTGGTCATCAGTCCCCTAGAACTTAGAACTAATTAAACCTAACTAACCTAAGGACATTACACTCATCCATGCCCGACGCAGGATTCGAACCTGCGACAGTAGCAGTCACGTGGTTCCGGCCTGAAGCGCCTAGAACCGCTCGGCCACAACGGCCGGCTTTGAAGCCATAGTTGTACCCTAGACACCCTTTCAATATTAATCAAATCAGTGAGGGGAAGTTTGTGCGGTGTCCTTGTACGGTGAGGCTGACAGTGGTGGGAGCACGATTCGATTCCTTATCGTGTAAATTATGACACTCTCAAAGTTGAAAGAGCTGGTTGCATGACACATGTTATTCTGAAATTTTAGGACGAATGCTTTACAGACCACGCAATCAACTTCAACATCTTTGATATGGAATTATTACAGAATGAATGAATTAAAGATTGTCAAGATCTTCCATGGAAATAAATATTTACACTGGCTCAAAATTCAGTTCCTTTAAACGAACTTGGATAATTTCGAAATAACATACCTGCCAGTCCAGTTGGACAACTTCACTGCAAAATCAGCTGATAGCTGCAGTTGCATAGGTAATCTACAATGCAACGCGATTACGTAATTTTTTATGATGACAGCTGATGCAAATATTCCCTGGGCTAACTGAATTTAGTATGCCTGAAGCACACAGCTCAATAATTTTGGTAGAACATTCTTAATACGAGAAAAGGTACTGTGATACTGTAACTTTGGAAGTACACGACAATGCATAGAAGTCGTAGCACAGTAGCACTTATCTTGAGAAAGTTACTTTTAGGTAAATTATGTAGAGCAGAAAAATAAAAGGTTCAAAGCACTGAAAACCCCTGTGAAAAATCTTCTGTTGAAACGACTCTGTAATACTACATACCAAGAATTCATACACAACACGTTGGAGAGATTGGTTGGTGGCAATAAGTGTCCAGAAATGCTCTATTTACGCGCGAAATCGCGAAGTTGTCGTTAGAAAGGCGTAGCAGCCATAACCTTTACAATTATTGTTGCCCTATCGTATTCCAGTGACTACAATAGTTACTTATCAATATTATAAGCGTAAGAACTGATAAATTTGAGTATATTAGTTTATATTTGAGAAATAACAGAAATAACACAAAAGTAACAGTGTGCTGGGGTATTACATGATATACTAAGCATTAATATTATAAGATATTATATTTTTATTTTTCTTGCTTTTAAAATCGTAGGCATCTGTTGCACGATAAAAATAAAGTGGTGGTAATGAAAAGTCATATATGGACTCGAGTCGGGGCTGGGAATGGAGGCAGCAGTGACAAACTGACTCCCACTTCCCGCCCCCTGAACCAAACTCTGGGTACGGACCTGCACCAGCTTTCAGCGTTTAAGTGGGGAGCTGGGTTTTGCTGTTCAGAGTCGCTGTTAGACCGCATCACCGCACTATGCTACAGATAATGAAACTGAACGTAACTGTAGCTACAATTTAAGTGAGATCTGTAGTTTCAGACCTAGCGAAATACGGAAAACGATGTGATGACATCCATCCTTACCAGAAACCGCTAGTTTCAGCACTAATATATTCTTTTATGAAAATGCCTGTTGTGTTTGTAAGTCATCCTTCGTTTTTTATTTCCTTTTATAGTTTAGACGCACACGGGAATTTTCCTTCTCACTTATGGACAAGGGTGTGTAATACGTAAGTAGGCTGAATTATAACATTGACTTTGAAAACGTTATAACACAACGGCGTATGTGTAGTTCTAAATATTGATGTTAACACACCAAATGTGCATTCCATAGATTTTTGTCCGCTTGACAACCTGCCGTTGAATGTTCTTAGTCGTTTACTGTCTAATTTTCTGAGAGCGCGTTCTTTACAAATGTGCGAAGGGCGAATCGCCTCATCTGGAGCTGAATCAGTATTTTCGTGACGTTTTAACGCTTGCTAAACAAACTTACTAAACAAACGGAGAACGGAGAGCACGGATTAGCCGAATGTAAGGGAGGGATGCAGTATTTCGCTTCTACTGTTCAATCTGTACGTTGGAGAGAATATCAATGATAAGAGTCGCTGGTAACGTTGCTATCGTCAGCGAAAGTGAAGAAGAATAATTACAGGACTTGTTAAATTGAATGAACAGTCTAATGAGCACACAGAATCGATTGAGAATAAATCGATGAAAGGCGAAAGTAATGAGGACTAGACGGAATGAGATTAGTGATAAACTTTATATCTAAATTGGTAACCACGAAGTAGAAAACTGCAGAAATTTTGTTGCCTTCTGAGCAAAATAACACATGACGGACGCAGCAGGGAGGATATAAAAACCAGATTAGCTCAGGCCGGGACGGAAATTCCTAGCGAAAAGTAGGCCATAATTTTAGGAAGAAATTTCTCCGAACGTAGAAGTAAATGTGGTGCACAGCATTATATGATAGAGAATCATGGACTGTGGTAATACCAGAAAAGAAGAGAATAGAATCGCTTTAGATGTAGTGTTATAGGAGGCTGTTGAAAATTAAGTGGACTGATGAAGTAAGAATGGGGAGTTTCTTTGCATAAGCGGTGAGGAGAGGAACATAAGAAAACACTGAGAAGAAGAAGCAGGATAACAGGCGAGGGAAGACGAGCATATGGGAGACATCGGCAAGAAGAGCAACTCAAGAAACGACATACATGGTAGTTGGGAAAGCTGTGGAGGGTTAAAGCCGCAGAGGAAGAAAGAAACTGGAACAAATCCAACAAATAATTGACGACGCTAGGTCAGGTGCTATTCTGAGATGTAGAGGTTGCCACGGGACATGAATTCTTGAAGAGCCGCATCAAACCATTCTTGCGACGATACGCGCTGCTCTTCTAACGTCGAGCAACACTTAACGTATTGGTAGAACGAGGCACCGGTAAGCCAGCTGTCTTCTTCCCACTTGGCGTATTACGCTTCCTCAGGATTCTTCCATTAAATCTCATCACGATTAGTTTTATGTTGTCGCTCCACTTGATATCGCTCCTTACATATATTTACAGAAATTTAATGGGTGTGAATGTTTTCTGTGACTGTTCAGTGACCGGGTAATCACACAATGAAAGGTCTTTCCGCCTGCATATACACAATACGTCACACATATTACGTTAAGGGTTACTTTATAATTCCTCCATCAGTCTGACTTGCAAATTATGGTGAAACGTATCCATGTGTGCCGTTCCGTTAGTTCTGATGAGCGGACTTCAGCTTTCGGAAATACTGATCGGCACCTCTAATTGTCGATGTCTCAGTGCTTTATCTGGAGAGAAAAAAAGAGCAAAATGCTTCATTAGAGAGCCACAGTGGAAGTTTAACATTCGGATATTCTGATTCTTGAGTCCATATTTCACGATTCACACACCTATGAGCGTATTTTGCGTACAGGTTGTGGTGTCACCGCCAGACACCACACTTGCTAGGTGGTAGCTTTTAAATCGGCCGCGGTCCGCTAGTATACGACGGACCCGCGTGTCGCCACTGTCAGTGATGGCAGACCGAGCGCCGCCACACGGCAGGTCTAGAGAGACGTACTTGCACTCGTCCCAGTTGTACAGCCGACTTTGCAAGGAACGGTTCACTGACAACTACGCTCTCATTTGCCGAGACGATAGTTAGCATAGCCTTCAGCTACATTTGCTACGACCTAGCAAGGCGCCGTATTCAATTGATATTGAGATTCTATTAATGTATCATCAAGAGCGATGTTCTACAAATGTGGATTAAAGTTAAGTATTCCAGAAGCTACGTACTTTTCTTTATAGCATTCATTACGTATCCTGTTTCAGACCTCACGCCAGCCTGCGTTGAGTTTAAGCGCGTGCCTTTCGGCTTCCTCTCATTGTGTCTAGGCTGTCTTGTCTAGACACAACACAGGTTCTCCTATAATCGTGTTTATTATGCATCCATGCTATGTTTCTTGTCTCGCGCTAAATTCCTGTGTTCCCTTTCCTACTCCTAACCTTGGCTGCTAGAGAGAGAGTGCGTCAGTGCCTGTGTGTGATGCCCCCAAGAGCTTTGGTTCCCGGGCATTGGTTCTTTGAATGGTAGCGGCAGTTTAGCCAACTTTTGCATCGAGTTTAAACAAAGCTATTCTGGGTCAAAGGGACATTAGTGGACACTGGCCAGCAGCTATTGTACAGCTTGGTACAGGTAGCTGTGGCATATTTTCTCTGACTCTTTCGGCTGCTGTCTCTGGAATTCGGCTCAGCGCCGTGGAGCAGATATGTTCGCTGGGGCTTCGGTAAGTGAGGATATCCTATCCGGTAATCTTTAGCAGTCTAAGTCAGAAAGAGTTGAAATGTGTAAGACTTGGTTTAGTTTGACGTCATAATGCGCTTCACTCAGGTGTAACCATCGCAAAGCGAATGTGTAATTATTTCCGTTAGGGAGTTGTATCAACTTTGTTAATATTTAATTTCTTTGTCTTTGATTCTCTGTCCTAACGCTGCTTGGCGATGAGAGAACGTTTCAGCCAACCCAGGTCCAGACTCAGTCGGTCTGTATCTCTTATGTGCGACTGCATCGTGTATTTTATGTATATTCGTGTTAGTAACGTTTTTATGTTCTTCGCTTTTATGTCATTTCGTGAGTTTAGTGTTCTTATAGCGTGCGCGATGGTGACAGCAACCAAGTGTTTCTTGTACTCTGTACGAAACCTTCATCTCTGCTAATTCATCTTTTCTTACTGTGACTATTTTAATAATCTACTGTGCGAGTGTGATTTTATTTAATACGAGTACCTTTCGCGATTTCTACGGTTTCCATTGTGTTTCATATCTGAGTCAGATCACTTGGGTTCTCCCCATGTGGTGAGACCTCGACCAGATTTAAGCATTTATTCAAGTTCGTTATTCAGTTCAAATTCCATATCGTGTACCAGTTTACATTTAGCAGAGGTTGAAAATGCCGCTTCAGTTGTAAATGACTTTATTTTCACACGACCGGTTTCGGACTGTTATAAGCCCATCCTCAGGTGTCGTAGCTGTGCTGTGGTCCCCGAGCGCCGCGTGTACCAGGCACGGTGTGCTGCCTGTGAGCGCAGTCCCAAACCGGTCGCGTGAAAATAAAGTAATTTACAACTGAAGCGGTATTTTCAGCCTCTGTTATAATGGTCAGTTGCGGATGTTCTGCCAACAGGATTGTTTGTAGTTTACAAGTAGTCGAAATGTTTATGTATTTTTCGTATCTCCGAAGCTGGGAATTTCTATGCAAGTTAATGATCGTGATAGTTACTATATGGCCCAATGGGTGTACGTTTAGTGCACGGAATTGTCCTTTTGAATTCTGTTGTTCTTTCTGTGTGGACGTTTAGTACGAATGTGCGTGTGGGTGTGTTTTGACGAATCCCTCCTTGCACTTATGCTATATTTTCCCCACGTGTTGAGGTACGATTTATGAAGTGCGTAGTGTATTGTGTAACGAGTATAAAGCACCAGCATTCCCTTGCGATTATGATGGTAATTTGATATTGTTTGTATAACTTAATCGATAAATAAATGTTACATGGTTTCTTATCCTAATGTTAGTTCGTCGACTTTATCCAACTTTCCAGTCTGGCATCTTGAAAGCTAGCAGATTATCCGTCCCTCAATAACTGATTGATTTTTTAACATTTTATTCTGTGTGTTGAGACTAGAGTCTTTACTCTAAATTTGAGAAAGTATCAGTCATAGAGATAACTTTCCAACAGTTCAGTTTAATTTCAAATGAATTAATGATTCATCGACTTGTAAATTAACTTGATTGTGATTTACTCAGAGCAGACGAGCACCAAGCTCTTTTCCATCTTGACCACTGAGTAGAATGTGTGAAGTGAAATCTGACTACGAATCATTCAAAGAATATGGCTTTAATTCCCTGTAAATTACATTCAGAAGTACCGGGATGGTGGTATAGGTAGAAACTGGCACTGGACGTTTTTCACAGTACTGCAATATCTAGATCTACATGACTACCCTTCCTCAACACGCAAGCGTTTCGCGAACGGTTCATAGACCACTTTCAGAGTCTCTAACAGCACGTGTAAGAAGTGAAAACTTAAATATTTCCGTCCGGGCTCTAACTTTTCTTATTTAATTATGGTAATCATTCTTCCCTACGTAGGTGACTGTTAGCAAAATATTTTCGTACTGGACGAGAAGATAAGTGAAATTCCGCAAAAAAATCTCTCTGATACGTAAAAATATTGCCACCCGAACTCACTTATCGTATCCACGATACCCTCTCATCTTCTTCATGATAATAAAGAACGAGCTGCCTATTTGAACTTTTTCCATGTCCTCCGTCAGTCCTATCCGCTAAGGATCCCAAATTACGTAGCATACGTCCGGAAGAGGACGGACAACGATAGCTTAGGCAGTCGCTAATTATCTTATTTACGGCATTATCTGTGTGTTCTGCCAGTAATGCGCAGACTACGGTTCGCCTTCTGAACATCTTCTCTAAATGGCTCCAATTTAAGTTGCTCATAATTGTAATCCGTAGGTATTTAACAAGTTTGTTTGCGTGCAGCAAGGACGGAAACATTCGTTTTGTAAATTATAACCGCCTTTACTTGCTGCAATGTATTTTATTTCTCCAAGATCCGTTCCGTCTTTTACTTTAAGACATCTTCAATGCAATCTAGAATGATACAGTTTTGTTTTGAGATGCGAGATTTATAGATTATAAAACAGTCCGGGTCTTGCCAGCTAAAAACACGAATACTGTAAATAATCACTTTTTTACGTAAAAAACATGAAGTGAACTGTTTCATAATCTATAAATCCCGCATATGGAAACAAAACTCTATCCTTCTAGATTCCACTGAAGATGCCTTAAAGTAAAAGATGAAACGCGTCCGAAAGAAATAAAATACGTCACAGTTTTTACTTACGAAACGAATCTTTTCCAGGTATTTAGTTGAATCGACAGCCTTTAAAGTTGTTTGATTTACGTGAGGATATGGGTTTTCTTCTTAGTAGCCATGTGGAGGACCTCACACTTTTTATTGTTTAGAATTGTCACTTTATGAATTACGCAGATAGAAGGGTGGAGAAAAATATGCAAGCTACAAAAACATAACACGTTACCTTGCCTAATACGGCAGAGAGAAAACGTTGGCATTAAAACAACTTCCATTCGTCTCGGAACACACAAATACAGACCTTGTGTGGTTTTGAAGGGATTTTATTCGACTCTCCCTACAAAATAGTGACAAATGCGGGTAACGATGATGCAGATGGATCGCGATCAAGAAACCTTCTTTCAAAAGAAGACCACAAAGGCTTAATAACGTTAAGATCTGGTGACAGGGGAGTGCGACAATTCTTCCTCGTGCTCAGAGACTCAGTCGTGGATAACGACAGCTGTGTGACGAGGGACCCTGTGGTCTTGGAACACAACATCACCATTGGGGAACAAATATTGTACCATGGGACGGATGTGAACAGCCAGAAAGTAGTCCTTGACAATAATGGGACCTTGCAGAGTACCCACGGAGCCCACGATGTGCCTGCCCAGACCGTCACCAAAAACAACCGTGTTTCACTCTTTGGACGTAGACTCGGACAGAAGTTGGAAGCAGTATGCAACAGGACTCATCCGACCAAATGACTTTCTTCCATTCCTCCACAGTCCATTTTTATGGCTTCGGCACCGCGTGTTCCTGTTACGAGCATTTTCATCACTGATGAGTGGTTTTGGAATTGCAGTTCGACCTGGAATTCGTACCTCATGGAGATGTTGTTTTGGTGCTAACTGAATTCTCGAGTGGGACATTAGTTGTGTAGGGACTTCTACAACTATTGTCCTCTAATTTTTCGTCACTGGCCTGTTTAATGATGGTCCGTCACGTTCACCCAACAAACACTTTGTGGTCCCTGTATGCGATGTAAATCTTCCATGTGTTGCCTCTTGAAACACCAAACCCTTTGGCTACATTTATTATGCGAGCACCAACTATTTCCTCACGTTCGACTTCACTTAGCTCCGACGTAGGAGACTCACAACTACAAAGCATATTGTTCTGAACACGGATGACGCTTGCAACGTACACTACTGTCCATTAAAATTGCTACACCACTAAGATGACGTGCTAGCGACGCGAAACTTAACCGACAGGAAGAAGATTCTGTGATATGCAAATGATTAGCTTTTCAGAGCATTCACACAAGGTTGGCGCCGGTTGTGACACCTACAACGTGCTGACATGAGGAAAGTTTCCAACCGATTTCTCATACACAAACAGCAGTTGACTGGCGTTGCCTGGTGAAACGTTGTTGTGATGCCTCGTGTAAGGAGGAGAAATGCGTACCATCACGTTTCCCACTTTGATAAAGGTCGGATTGTAGCCTATCGCGATTGCGGTTTTTCGTATCGCGACATTGCTGCTCGCGTTGGTCGAGATCCAATGACTGTTAGCAGAATATGGAATCGGCGAGTTCAGGAGGGTAATACGGAACGCCGTGCTGGATCCCAACGGCCTCGTATCACTAGCAGTCGAGATGACAGGCATCTTATCTGCATGGCTGTAACGGATCGTGCAGCCACGTCTCGATCCCTGAGTCAACAGATGGGGACGTTTGCAAGACAACAACCATGTGCACGAACAGTTCGACGACGTTTGCAGCAGCATGGACTATCAGCTCGGAGACCGTGGCTGCGGTTACCCTTGACGCTGCATCACAGAAAGGAGCGCCTGCGATGGTGTACTCAACGACGAACGTGGGTGCAAGAATGGCAAAACGTCATTTTTTCGGATGAATCGAGGTTCTGTTTACAGCATCATGATGGTCGCATCCGTGTTTGGCGACATCGCACATTGGAAACGTGTCATTGTCATACTGGCGTATCACCCGGCGTGATGGTATGGTGTGCCATTGGTAACACACCTCGGTCACCTCTTGTTCGCATTGACGGCACTTCGAACAGTGGACGTTACATTTGAGATGTGTTAGGATCCGTGGCTCTACCCTTCATTCGATCCCTGCGAAACCCTACATTTCTGCAGGATAATGCACGATCGCATGTTGCAGGTGCTGTACGGGCCTTTCTGTATACAGAAAATGTTCGACTGCTGCGCTGGCGAGCACATTCTTCAGATGTCTCACCAACTGATAACGTCTGGTCAATGGTGGCCGAGCAACTGGCTCGTCACAATACACCAGTCACTACTCTTGATGAACTGTGGTATCGTGTTGAAGCTGCATGGGCAGCTGTACCTGTACACGCCATCCTAGCTCTGTTTGACTCAATGCCCAGGCCTATCAAGGCCCTTATTACGGCCAGAGGTGGTTGTTCTGGGTACTGATTTCTCAGGACCTATGCACCTAATCTGCGTGAAAAGTAATCAGATGTCAGTTCTAGTATAATATATTTGTCCAATGAATATCCGTTTATCATCTGCATTTCTTGGTGGTGTAGGAATTTTAATGACCAGTAGTGTATTAATGGCATTGATTAGGTGCCGTTCGTGATCAAATACAACTGCGCGAAGCTCAGGACTGGCTAGCATCTGCATTTATTTTGAAGCACGAACTTCTCGCTGTGTTTTCATATTTTTATCCAATCCCTGAATGTTATTTAAGTTATTTTGCGATTTGTTCTGACATTCTGATGACTTCGCTAGACGCTAAACGATAGCATCATCTGGAGTCGAAGAAGCTTCGTCAGAGAGTCTCCTAAATCATTTATATAGTTTAAAAGCAGCAGAGAGCTTTTAACTTTTGGCTGCAGATGAAGTTCTGGGGTGCAGTAACAGAATGTACGTTGCCAGCTATTGTTCGGCTCTGCGGGACGTTCCTCCTGCAGAGAGGCGAGAGAAAGTGTTCCTCGCGGCAGCATTTCGGCGCGAGTTGCGGACGGTTGGCCCGTTTCCAGGATCTGCGCTGCTCCGCGACTCTCGCATTGTGCTGCGCGCGTCTCCCCAACGGTCGCTCGCGGTCCACGTCTTTGTCGCACCCCCCGCCCTGCCTGCTCCCCAGGAGGGGACACCCAAAGACGCCGGCAGCGGCGGCAGCGGCGGCGGCCGGTATCCTGCGCGGACATCTGTCACCGCGTGCATAATGCCTGCAGCCGCGTCTCCGCCGCTGTGGGAACTCGGCAGCCGCGCGTCTTGGGCGGGATGCGCTGCTGCGGAACGGGAACTGGTTCCGCCGAAACTCTCCGGCAGAGTGCAGCGGAGGTGACGGGAGCAGAACCTTCTCCCACAACGGTCACGACACGGCGACCCCGCGCGACTCGGCGACCGGTTGCAGGTGGCCGGGCACACCTCGGGGCAGCTGACTGTCTGCACTCTGCTCCGCAGCGGCTCGCTCCCTTTGTGTACACAGAGCACTTGCTCTGCGCGGGGTCTCTATCCAGTCCTCGACGAGCAAGGTTCGGCTGCATCTCTGAGCTCTGTTTTGCTTTAACAACACCCGCATAACGTATCTTCCACATTACGTTTCGCAGAGACTCCATCGTCATTCCCTATACACCAGTTCCTGCGTTACTACCCGAAGACGGTATTTTGTGCCTTTAGAAGCGATTGCAATTGAAGCAATAAGTACCGGGTGACCAAAAGTCAGTATAAATTTGAAAACTGTATAAATCACGAAAACTAAATGCTGCTTTATTTACCATTAGAACAGTATCTGAAATAAGTGACAGTTCAACACGGAAAGTAGTCTACTTCGCATATTTTCATATGCTTATGTCGTATGGTATTATTTTTTGGGGTAATTCTTCTGATTCGAAAAGGGTATTTTTGGTTCAAAAAAGGGCTGTTCGAGCTATATGTGGTGTAAGTTTGAGAACCTCTTGTCGACCCCTATTCAATAGTCTGTGAATTCTGACATTGCTCTCACAGTATATATTTTATTTAATGTCGTTTGTTGTTAGCAATATTAGCCTATTCCCAACAGTTAGCAGCTTTCACTCAGTTAATACTAGGCAGAAATCAAATCTGTATGTGGAATGCACTTCCTTTTGTGCAGAAAGGAGTGCAGTATTCGGCTGTATCCATTTTCAATAAGCTACCACAAGAACTCGAAAATCTTAGCAGTAGCCCAAAGTCTTTTAAATCTAAACTGAAGAGTTTCCTCATGGCTCACTCCTTCTATTCTGTCGAGGAGCTCCTGGAAGAGCTAAAAAAATTAAGCAAATTCCAGTGTTACATTGTTGAAATGAAATGGCTCGGAGCACTATGCGACTTAACTTCTGAGGTCATCAGTCGCCTAGAACATAGAACTAATTAAACCTAACTGACCTAAGGACATCACACACATCCATGCCCGATGCAGGATTCTAACCTGCGACCGTAACGGTCGCTCGGTTCCAGACTGTAGCGCCTAGAACCGCACGGCCAATCCGGCCGGCTGTTACATTGTTGATTTTCTTTATTTAAACTTACGACTTCTCGTCTGAATATGTTTTTATATTTCATTTTATCTGTTTCTACTATCGTGTTATACTTTCATGTATTGACTCGTTCCATCACCATAGAGATTTCTCCTTAATTAGGTCCCACGGAACAATAATAAATAAATAAATAAATAAAAAGTTGACGCACATGCTTGGAATGACACGGGTTTTTATTAGAACCAAAAATATACAAAAGTTCAAAAAATTTCCGACAGATGGCGCTTCATCCGATCAGAATAGCAATAATTAGCATAACAAAGTAAGACAAAGCAAATAATGATGTTCTTCACAGGAAATGCTCAATATGTCCACCATCATTCTTCAACAATAGCTGTAGTCGAGGAATAATGTTGTGTACAGCACTGTAAAGCCTGTCCGGAGATATGGTGAGGCATTGGCGTCGCATGTTGTGTTTCAGCATCCCTAGAGATGTCGGTCGATCACGATACATTTGCGACTTCAGGTAACCCCAAAGCCAATAATCGCACGGGCTGAGGTCTGGGGACCTGGGAGGCCAAGCATGACGAAAGTGGCGGCCGAGCACACGATCATCACCAAATGACGCGTGCAAGAGATCTTTCACGCGCCTAGCGATATGGGGTGGAGCGCCATCCTGCATAAACATCTTACGTTCCAGCAGGTGTTTATCAGCCAGGCTAGGGATGATGCGATTCTGTAACTTATCGGCGTACCTCTCACCCGTCACAGTATGAGTTAAAACACCAGAATCACGCATTTCCTCTAAGAAAAAAGGCCCGATAACGGTAGACGTAAATCCAACCCATACCGTGACTTTCTCGTCGTGCAATGGAGTTTCCACGACAGTTCTAGGATTTTCGATAGCCCAGATTCTGCAGTTGTGGGCGTTGAGACCCTCGGAGCGTGAAATGAGTTTCGTCGGTCCACAACACGTTACTCAACCAATCGTCATCTTCCGCCATCTTTTGAAACGCCCACACCGGAAATGCCCTCCGCTTCACTAAATCGATGGATTTTGTACGGATAGCATCGGAGGGTACGCCTCAGTGCCAACCAAACAGTAGTGTATAGAATGCTGGTGCGACGTGCGACTGCACGAGCGCTGGCTTCCCCGTGCATAGACGAACCCGCTACAGTCTCCATTTCTTACTGAACTGTCTCACCAGCATTACGCCTTGTGCTCGGTCGGCCACTACGGGGTCTATCGTCTAAACAACCCGTGGCTTCGAACTTCTAAATCATTCTCGCCACAGCTGCATTTGTCAACGGACCTTTACCCGTTCGAATCCCCTTCCTATGGCGATAGGATCGTAACGCTCATCTAGCACATTCCCCGTTCTGATAATACAGCTTCACTAAAAGCGACTTTTCAGGTAACGTCAACTTGCTGCGACTGCTGGCGCATCTGACTCTCTCTCTCATTACAGCTCCTTTTATACACTATTGTCATGTGCAGTCACTGATGTTTTGCTGTCGGACATTTTGTGAACTTCTTTTTGGTTCGAATAAAACCCCATGTCATTCCAAGCATGTGTGTCAATTTTTACCTCTCTAACTACATTATTTCGTGGTTTATTAAGTTTTCAAATTTATACCTACTTTTTGATCACCCGGTACATGCACTGAAGCACAAAAGAAACTGGTATAGGCATGCGTATTTAAATACAGAGATATGTAAACAGGCAGAATACGGTGCTGCGGTCGGCAAGACCTGTATAAGACCACAAGTGTCTGGCGGAGTTCTTAGATCGGTTATTGCTGGTAAACTGGCAGGTTATCAAGATTTAAGTGAGTTTGAACGTAGCATTATAGTCGGCGTACGAGCGCTGGGACACAGCATCTCCGAGGTAGCGATGAAGTTGGGATTTTCCTGTACGACCATTTCACGAGTATACCGTGAATATCAGGAATCCGGTAAAACATCAAACCTCCGACATTGCTGTGGTCGGAAAAAGATCCTGCAAGAAAGGGACTAACGAAGACGTGACATAGGTGCAAGCAGATTGCTGCAGATTTGAGTGCTGGGCCATCAACAAGTATCAGCGTGCAAACCATTCAACGAAACGTCGTCGATATGGGCTTTCGTCGCCGAAGGTCCACTCGTGTACCCTTGATGACTGCACATACAAAGCTTTACACCTCGCCTGTGCCCGTCAACACCTACATTGGTGTGTTGATGGCTGGAAACATGTGCCTGGTCGGACGAGTCTCGTTTCAAATTGTATCCAGCGGATGGACGTGTACGGATATGGAGACAAACTCATGAATCCATGGGCCCTGTATGTTAGGAGGGGACTGTTGAAGTTGGTGGAGGCTCTGTAACGGTGTGGGGCGTTTGGAGTTGGAGTTATATGGGACTCCTGATACGTCTAAATACGACTCGGACAGGTGACACGTACGTAACCATCCTTTCTGAACATCTGCCTCCATTCATGGTCATTCCGGTGGACTTGAGCAACTACAGCAGGACAATGCGACCCCCCCCCCCCCCCATAGAATTGCTACAGAGTGGCTCCAGGAACATTCTTCTGAATTTAAACCCTTCCGCTGGCCACTACACTGCCAAGACATCAGTATTATTGAGCATATCAGGGATGCCTTGTAATCTGTTGCTCAGAAGAGATCTGTACCCCCTCGTACTCTTACTGATTTAAGGACACTCCTGCAGGATTCATGATGTCAGCTGCCTCCAGCACCACTTGAAACATTGAATGAGGGGTAGATTTTCTCGAGATTTCATACTGAACTCATAGCCTGGGTTGTTACCATATAACAAATCCACGGGCCATCTCTGTCTGTCAATCTGAGAGAAATTTGAAATTTAGCTAAGACAAAACTTGCGGGATCTCACCCCACAAAAGGGGGCAAACGCAGCGCAGTGCGTGTCTTTGCTTCATTTGAGGAAACAAGCATGAAAATCGATATTTGCATGATAAAATCTATTGAAATAACCCTTTGTAATATTTTTGTGTTGTACCCAAATGTCTCGTAAATTGAAACTTCCTGGCAGATTAAAACTGTGTGCCCGAAAGGTCCCGAGTTCGAGTCTCGGTCGGGCACACCGTTTTAATCTGCCAGGAAGTTTCATATCAGCGCACACTCCGCTGCAGGGTGAGAATCTCATTCTGGAAACATCCCCCAGGCTGTGGCTAAGCCATGTCTCCGCAGTATCCTTTCTTTCAGGAGTGCTAGTTCTGCAAGGTTCGCAGAAGAGCTTCTGTAAAGTTTGGAAGGTAGGAGACGAGATACTGACAGAAGTAAAGCTGTGAGTACCGGCCGTGAGTCGTGCTTCGGTAGCTCAGATGGTAGAGCACTTGCCCGCGAAAGGCAAAGGTCCCGAGTTCGAGTCTCGGTCGGGCACACAGTTTTAATCTGCTAGGAAGTTTCATATCAGCGCACACTCCGCTGCAGAGTGAGAATCCCATTCTGGTCTCGTAAATTGGTAAATAACCCTTGAAAGTACTTGTACGACAATAATATTTTCTTCTCCACGAAAGAAAGATTATTAGGGTAACCTGAAAGAGGTCATTTACTGAGGCTAAGCTGTCTAGGTACGCAATATATAGAGTACATTGTTAGGTCCTCTGATTCTTCTTTGAAGTCCTAGGCTCCTGTTCTTCTCCTTCTTCACATATTTCTTCGGAAAATAGTAGGTCCATATCTATATATGTCATGGTGTGAGAAGGCTGAATGACTCTGAAGACTAATCAACCGGCTGTCAGACGCGTTTTGCTCTTTTGGCTCTGAAATCTGACTTACGTCGCTTTGTTTCTATAGCACACACTTTTCTTTTTCTTTGACATGTCTTTCCTTCTCGATAGCAAGCTTTTCTTTTCCAGTGCATTCATCTTCCATTTGTCCTTTACTGGGTGGTGACGGCAGAAGCACAGATTTCAATGCCTTGCCAGAAAGTTTCCCTTAAATCATTTTTTTAGATAGAGGAATTGTATCTTCAGGTGAGATAATGTCTTACCGTGTGAGTTGAATGCCATCTTTTGCGGGGGTTATCATTGGAGAATTTTCGTCATATTGTTGCAGGTGCGGCGATTTATCCCAGAACACCTGTGGTAATTTGCCCGTTTTGCCATTTTCTGACAAATGCGCCATTGTTAATTTTGGCGACTAAATGGAACCATTATTTCCACGTGAAAGTGAAGCATAAAAGCGGTACTGCCAAAGAGTAGTTCGCTGATTATTTTTTCCAAATGCTACATTATACAATGTTCAAGTAAAACATCAGATAAGTAACATATAAGTAGTAAAAAATATACTTCCCTCATTTTCTCACCTCTGGAGCGACTTGCCAGGACGAACTTTCATTAAACAGTAAGTTACGATAAGACAAACCTGCCACATGGTGGTCAAATCTCGAATCGATGGCAGTCAATTCACAAAGTCGGTGCGAGCGGTTTTACACCACGCGGGGCTTTACCCCCACCTACTCTATTTATATTGGCTCAATGAACGAAAAGTCTCAGTTGCAGCTAAAGCAAATAAGCCACGAGACCGTTGGTAACATACAGGGTATGCGATTTACCGAGACTACTCCAAATAACTTGTTATCCAGCAATAAAATAAAAAAGAAATGTATGAAGCAAATGATGTTCAGCAATCAGCATTTACCTGCACGATTGCCTTTCTTGTAACTTTATTCTTTATGAAGACCACTACGTCTGTTTTAAGTACACCCTATGTTTTTCAGTTAGCATACGTTTCCTCTCCTCAGTACGTATTCAAAACGTGTCACAGTGTACCATTGGCGGCCGCGGTGGCCGAGCTGTTCTAGGCGCTTCAGTCTGGAACCACGCGGCTGCAACGGTCGCAGGTTCGAATCCGGCCTCGGGCATGGATGTGTGTAATGTCCTTGGTTAGTCAGGTTTAAGTAGTTCTAAGTCTAGGGGACTGATGACCTCAGATGTTTAGTCCCACATTGCTTAGAGCCACTTGAACCATTTTTTGTACCATTAACGTTAACATGACATTATCAGAAACGCAACACAAACCTTACTTTGACTCTTCTGCACTAGCATACAGTGCGGTATCCGAGGTAATGTAACTCGTCCACTGTGCACCAGCGAAGAGAGGAGAAATATTACTCAGCTATAGAGAATGTAGCAGAATAGTACTTACAATATTCTTACAAGGAGGCGGTCAGAATAGTATTTACAACATTCTTACAAGGAGACCGTCAGATCTATTAATCAAGGAATTCGACGAGTCTCCGATATGTTGTAGAGAGACCTGTCCTGAGTGTATGACTAGCGAATTTTCGAGAAAAAAAAGACAAAGTTCTCCCGATGTGCTAAAGACTAACAGAGAAATCGCTTCGAGGGAAAAGTCCATTAAAATAAATTATTTACTTCTGCATCAATTTAGTTTACCTGCTTTCACAGGATGACCAAATACGCCTGCTTCGCATCGAAGTTTATTTAAAAAAATTTAATTTAAACGATCTATGTTTTCTGGTGTCGCTTCTGAAAAATCTATGCACCTGCAAGGTAGAAACTTTTATTAAACGTATGTGGTGCTCCACGAATTTGTGTTTCTGTTGTCTGTCATCTACACTCCTGGAAATGGAAAAAAGAACACATTGACACTGGTGTGTCAGACCCACCATACTTGCTCCGGACACTGCGAGAGGGCTGTACAAGCAATGATCACACGCACGGCACAGCGGATACACCAGGAACCGCGGTGTTGGCCGTCGAATGGCGCTAGCTGCGCAGCATTTGTGCACCGCCGCCGTCAGTGTCAGCCAGTTTGCCGTGGCATACGGAGCTCCATCGCAGTCTTTAACACTGGTAGCATGCCGCGACAGCGTGGACGTGAACCGTATGTGCAGTTGACGGACTTTGAGCGAGGGCGTATAGTGGGCATGCGGGAGTCCGGGTGGACGTACCGCCGAATTGCTCAACACGTGGGGCGTGAGGTCTCCACAGTACATCGATGTTGTCGCCAGTGGTCGGGGGAAGGTGCACGTGCCCGTCGACCTGGGACTGGACCGCAGCGACGCACGGATGCACGCCAAGACCGTAGGATCCTACACAGTGCCGTAGGGGACCGCACCACTACTTCCCAGCAAATTAGGGACACTGTTGCTCCTGGGGTATCGGCGAGGACCATTCGCAACCGTCTCCATGAAGCTGGGCTATGGTCCCGCACACCGTTAGGCCGTCTTCCGCTCACGCCCCAACATCGTGCAGCCCGCCTCCAGTGATGTCGCGACAGGCGTGAATGGAGGGACGAATGGAGACGTGTCGTCTTCAGCGATGAGAGTCGCTTCTGCCTTGGTGCCAATGATGGTCGTATGCGTGTTTGGCGCCGTGCAGGTGAGCGCCACAATCAGGACTGCATACGGCCGAGGCACACAGGGCCAACACCCGGCATCATGGCGTGGGGAGCGATCTCCTACACTGGCCGTACACCACTGGTGATCGTCGAGGGGACACTGAATAGTGCACGGTACATCCAAACCGTCATCGAACCCATCGTTCTACCATTCCTAGACCGGCAAGGGAACTTGCTGTTCCAACAGGACAATGCACGTCCGCATGTATCCCGTGCCACCCAACGTGCTCTAGAAGGTGTAAGTCAACTACCCTGGCCAGCAAGATCTCCGGATCTGTCCCCCATTGAGCATGTTTGGGACTGGATGAAGCGTCGTCTCACGCGGTCTGCACGTCCAGCACGAACGCTGGTCCAACTGAGGCGCCAGGTGGAAATGGCATGGCAAGCCGTTCCACAGGACTACATCCAGCATCTCTACGATCGTCTCCATGGGAGAATAGCAGCCTGCATTGCTGCGAAAGGTGGATATACACTGTACTAGTGCCGACATTGTGCATGCTCTGTTGCCTGTGTCTATGTGCCTGTGGTTCTGTCAGTGTGATCATGTGAAGTATCTGACCCCAGGAATGTGTCAATAAAGTTTCCCCTTCCTGGGACAATGAATTCACGGTGTTCTTATTTCAATTTCCGGGAGTGTATTTTGTAACAAACGGAATACACATTTCAACAAAATTTGCTATAATGACCTATTTGTTAATGAAAATAGTACGGCGAAAATGATTATGTTTGAATAGTTTTGCGTGGCATGTACTATTTTGTGATATTCTGTACAATGAAATTGAAAGAAAAAAATCACATACAAAGTTTGAACCTATACCACTTGCGCCGTAGCCGCGAACCTTAACCATTGCACTAACCGCGCTGGAGAGAAATTTGACGAGGATTGCGGGTATAGTAGATACCCATAAAATTTGAAGATTGATTTTCTCAGAAAGGAGGGGTCGTCACACGGAAAGCTGCTAGCTATGTTTTCATGTATGTATGTATGTATTCATCGAAATCCTTATTAACAGATTGTTAGTTACAACACGGATACATTTAGTACAGGACTGTAGCAATTTTAAACGACAGGGTAGAATTTTTACATTCACTTGGTTGGTATACGTTACACTCAGAAAGAACTTTAACTGAAAACGGTGGCTGAATGACTAGTGCACATTTTCTTATGCTGCCAATAGTTTACCGTTAACTCCAGTAAAAAGATCAGCTACGTAACCTCGAATATCTGCACTGTGCGCTAACACGGGAGAATCAAAGTCAGCTTTTGTTTTGTGTGTTACACAACATCATTTTTTCGTGAAAAGTGCGCTATGGTATGTTTCTGAATAGGACTTGAGGGGAGGAAGTAGATTACCGAATAGAAAATATAGGGTGCCATTAAAAAAGACGTACTGTCGTCCATTTCTTCGGGTCGAAATCATGTGGGCACAATGGCGTCCAAACGGAGGATGACAGAGAAAAGGCCGAAATATTAGACAGCTTTTTTTCAAAACTGTTTCACTGAGGACGATCGTATTATGGTTTCTCCTTTAAACCGTCACACCTACGTCAAAATGAGAGATATCGAAACAAGTGAACATGAGATGGAAAAGCCACTGAGATCGCCAAACACAACGAGGTCACTGGATTTGATGGAATAACAAAACGATTCCGCGAGGGGTCTTCAAAAAGGAAGTTACACATATCATGCCACTGTGTAATAAGTTTGACACATTCTCAGAACAGAGTAGTTGTTCTGGGTTTTCTGCAGACACAGTTCTGGTACGGCTCGATGCATCACAGTGTGGGAGTGAAATGACGAGTTAACAGGAAACGCACTCCACAGTTCAAGTACATTGGACACTAAGATTCTCGCGATCTGAAGGATTTCTAACAAACAGCACACAGCCTGCCATTCTCAATGGACGTAAAAGTAACTTCGAACGAACTCCAAGGTAGTGTTGCAGGACCACTATTTTATATAATATATACAATGGCCTAGTGGATAATGTCGGAAGTTCGAAGTGGCTTTTTTACGATTGATAATGATGTATCCAGAGAAGTAGCAACGGTATAAAACTGTACCGCAATGCATGAAACGTCTATGGGACCAACGCTTCGTGCAGGGATTGACAGTTTACCCTAAACACCAACAAATATAACGGTAATGCCGATTAATGAGCAGGAAGACCAATGAAGGTATGATTGAGCTATTGCAGAACACACCCTTGAGGCAGCCACAGCCATAAAACACCCAGATGTGGGTACGGAACAATTTACAGTGCAATGATCACATACAACTAATCGCACGGAAGGCAGGGATCAGATTGAGATTGATTGGAAAAATTCTCAGGAAGTGCAGTCCACCTGGAATGGAGATAGCTTACAAAACCCTCTTTCGACCAACAGTTGAACACTGCTAGTCCGTCTGGAATCAGTACCATACAGGATTGACACAGGAAACAGAAAAGATCCAAGAAGAGAGGTATGTTTCGTTACAAGTTCATTTAGCAACAGTCGTTCTTCATAAGAATCATCCGCGACTGGAATAGGAAAGGGAGAAGTGACAATGGTAAATGAGGTAAACGAAGTAACCTCCGCCTCACACCCGAAGATGGCTTGCGGAGTATAGCTGTAGATTGAGAGATTGTTTTTTTATTCTGGAAAGTAGTTATTTCGGATGGGTAAGATATTTGGGATAACGTGTGCTGGTAAACAACCGTTTCCTTACAAAAGAGATGGCGTTCATAACTTTCCATGACTCACACTTGAACTCTGATTAAGTATATGGGCACAAATTAGGTCGGACTAACAAGAGATTTTACACAAAGAAGTACCGTGCGAATGGTCACAGGCTCATCTAGCAGATGAGAACCTGCAGGAGAAATGTTGCAAACTTTAAATTGGCAGGCGGACGAGTACGCCATACAAAACGAGAGAACCTGCTGAAGCAACCTACAGAACGATCTATTACGGCAGAAACTATAAATAACTTCAGTGCTCAACGTATCCATCTCGCTTAGATTAAGCAGGTGAACTTAAGTTGGTTCAAATGGCTCTGAGCACTATAGGACTTAACATCTGAGGTCATCAGTCCCCTAGAACTTAGAACTACTTAAACCTAACTAACCTAAGGACATCACACACATCCATGCCCGAAGCAGGATTCGAACCTGCGACCGTAGCGACCGCGCGGTTCCAGACTGAAGCGCCCAGAACTGTTCGGCCACACCGGCCGGCTGTGAAATCAGGCAAATGAGATATTGCATCGAGAGGTACAAGGAGTCATCCTTCCGAGTCTCCATCCACGAAACAGTAAAACACGGAGCAATAAAAAAGCACCTTCTCCCACGCACTCAACTGTGATTCGCAGATTATGACTGTAGATGCGTGTGACCACTTGCTAAAACTCTAGACGTTGAATTTCATCCTCACTCAGTCATACGGTTTTTATCTGTCACTTTATACTTCTGGCAGCTTATATTAATGTGAAAAATGCTAAGTTGCACTGCAGCTCGGTATTTTAGTTTAACTATAGGCCCCGCTGTAGCTGGCTGCGTAAGTCAACACAAAAGGTCTTCATTACTGCCTGGGTGTGTGAGATACCCACCATGTCGGATTAAATGACGACATCAAAGCAAGTGAGAGGAGTGCTGAAAAAATTTCTGACCGAGACGTTCGAGCAGCGTGCAAGTATGAGAGAGATGTTTCGTGGACTCAAATGGGAATCCCTGAAGGGAAAAACCGGTATTTTAGGTTGAAACGTCCCCTTTGAAAAATTATAAATGACTGTGCTAGTAAACTTCTACGTTATTTGATTTTCAAACAGCTGAACAAAACTGAACGTACTCAGACATTTCTCTCTTTACTTATTCTGATCATCACTAAACTGGCAAAATATTTTTAGCGCAACGCAATCTGACTTTCAATAATCCCCACAAAAGGATGGCCCTGACTAACAGTAACCTATACCTTTCATGAATCATTTACCTCACAAAAATCTACGTTACTGGAACTACTGCAATACAGCGACCGCCAATACTGCCAACTAAATGAAAGATTCTAACTAATAAATGCACTAACTACTGACAGGTATAGTTTGCTAGTGGAAGATTTTGATAGAGAACAAACAATGTATTTTACCTTAATAGCGTTCAAAAGTCAATTCACGACATACATCTTTACAAAGCCCCTTGTTCTGGCGGACACAAGTCCAGTTCGTCCGCTTATAGCAACCTGTCAAAACTCTGGCATCTCTCTCTCCGCATCCACCACTGCTGGCGGCTCACCTCCAACTGCCCAATGCTACGTGCCGTTCATATTCAACTGCCCAACACTACACAAGCAAATATTCCAACAATGAGTCCTACCAGCCACAGACTGCACACAGCACAGTCAGTGATTTTCATACAGTGCGCTACGTAGCGTTACCAACCTGAAACCCTAAACAACCTAGCTACAAGATTGACTTCAGAACGATACTACCACTACCGACGTCCGTTTCGCATAAGGGCTATGAAAAAAAGAAAGTAGGGTTCATACGGGGGCAGATATCTACATCTACATCTACATCCATACTCCGCAAGCTACCTGACGATGTGTGGCGGAGGGTACCTTGAGTACCTCTATCGGTTCTCTCTTCTATTCCAGTCTCGTATTGTTCGTGGAAAGAAGGATTGTCGGTATGCCTCTGTGTGGGCTCTAATCCCTCTGATTTTATCCTCATAGTCACTTCGCGAGATATACGTAGGAGGGAGCAATATACTGCTTGACTCTTCGGTGAAGGTACGTTCTCGAAACTTCAACAAAAGCCCGTACCGAGCTACTGAGCGTCTCTCCTGCAGAGTCTACCACTGGAGTTTATCTATCATCTCCGTAACGCTTTCGCGATTTCCAAACGACCCCGTAACGACGCGCCCCGCCGTCCGTTGGATCTTCTCTATCACTTCTATCAACCCTATCTGGTACGGATCCCACACTGCTGAACAGTATTCAAGCAGTGGGCGAACAAGCGTACTGTAACCTACTTCCTTTGTTTTCGGATTGCATTTCCTTAGGATTCTTCCAATGAATCTCAGTCTGGCATCTGCTTTACCGACGTTCAACTGTATATGATCAATCCATTTTAAATCACTCCTACTGCGTACTCCCAGATAATTTATGACATTAACTGCTTCCAGTTGCTGACCTGCTATATTGTAGCTAAATAATAAGGGATCTTTCTTTCTATGTATTCGCAGCACATTACACTTGTCTACATTGAGATTCAATTGCCATTCCGTGCACCATGCGTCAATTCGCTGCAAATCCTCCTGCATTTCAGTACAATTTTCCATTGCTACAACCTCTCGATATACCACAGCATTATCCGCAAAAAGCCTCAGTGAACTTCCGATGTCATCCACAAGGTCATTTATGTATATTGTGAATAGCAACGGTCCTACGACACTCCCCTGCGGCACACCTGAAATCACTCTTACTTCGGATGGCTTCTCTCCATTGAGAATGACATGCTGCGTTCTGTTATCTAGGAACTCTTCAATCCACTGGGTTTCACACGACCGTCTTTTTCGAAACCCATGCTGATTCCTACAAAGTAGATTTCTAGTCTCCAGAAAAGTCATTATACTCGAACGTAATACGTGTTCCAAAATTCTACAACTGATCGACGTTAAAGATATAGGTCTACAGTTCTGCACATCTGTTCGACGTCCCTTCTTGAAAACGGGGATGGTCTGTGCCCTTTTCCAATCCTTTGGAACGCTACGCTCTTCTTGAGACCTACGGTACACCGCTGCAAGAAGGGGGGCAAGTTCCTTCGCGTACTCTGTGTAAAATCGAACTGGTATCCCATCAGGTCCAGCGGCCTTTCCTCTTTTGAGCGATTTTAATTGTTTCTCTATCCCTCTGTCGTCTATTTCGATAGACAGTCGTTCATCCCTCGCACCATTTCCTAGTGGGATAGGAAACTAAACTGTCGTATCAGGTATCGATACCACCCTACCAGCGTAATACAGTTGGTAACGGAATTGCAGTTTTCCATCTGACACCTATAGCGGTCATGCGAGATACGACGGACCCAATGGAGCATAAGTGCTGAGGCATGCCTCCGGCCACTCTGGACTACGAGTGCCAACTGCTGCCACCATATAGGATGGCCAGCAGCAGCTCCTGACCCAACTTGTGCTTGGAGCCGCTACGTTACGACACCTTCGTTTGTACTTCTTCGTAGTGACATCGGTAGCTGGACTGTATTTCTAATTGAGTCATTTCTAATGAGTCTTCATACGTCTGGAGAAACACAAGTAAATCTTCTGTTTGTTGTGTTAACTTGTTTGTTTATCATTACTGCTCCTGTCCAGTTTTCTTACAATTACAGTTCCCACAGCTACTCTGTAGCCCAGCTGTCCTTTGTGTATGAAGTCGTACATGATAGAAATGAATGGTAGTGGTAGGAGGTACCCACAGTAGTTGTAACGGGACGTCCTCCTCCAGCATTCCTTTTCCTCAACAGTAGTTGCCGATATCAGTATTATTTTTTGAATTTTAGAAAGGTAAGTATTATCTCAGTTGCTTTTCTGAAAACTTCCATACAATTTTACACACAGTATGTTATATTTAAAGCTAAAATTTATGAAAATTAATTACTTTATAAAAATGTTTTAGTCTCGATGCTATAATTGATAATAACTGGGTCTGAATTTACAGTTAAAATTATTTTTATAGGAACATTTGAAATTATGAACTGTTGGCACACTTCAAATTTATATTATTAGTTACGCAATACTGGACTGGTTACTGTGCTTATTTCTGGATTCATTTATGAAATAATAATCGAAAGTAATAAAGTAACAAAATTTAGTAGAACTTCATTTGTTAAGAAAAATTGTAAACCCTTTGGAATATTGTTATTTCCGCAGAGTGTGGCAGTCGTAAGCATGCCTCTGATGTGATAGGAAGTAGTTTTGTATTTTATGCGAACACTGTTTATTAATGTGAAAAATCAAAAGACTGCATGATACTCTAAAATGTGAGAAAATATATTAACGTAAAAACGAAAGTTCTGCAACAACAATCTCCAAATTTATTTAGATCAGTCCAGCCCTGAGGACCTAAAATGTGACTTTTTGGCTTCAAGAATCAGACCCCTAGACAAGAGGAACTGGAGCCAACTCTACATGGAAAGCTAAGTAAACTAGAAACTATATTGTAATTTTAGCTCCTCTCAAATCTTCATAAAAGACTAATGTGGAATATAGGAAATGGGGGGGGAAATTACATAGTGCAATGTGTGGTGGCTTGCAGAGTATGTATACACAAAGGGATAGGCAAAATAATATGAATAATTGTACTTGGGAATAGTTTGTTAATAAGTGGTTGGACAACCATTTGCTCGTAATACAGCTGCGATTCTTCTTGGAATACTGGCATATAATGATAGAATAGTCTCCAGTGGAATGTTATGCCGCTCTTCGATCGGAGCCTCTTCTAACTCCCCTAGTGACGAGGGAGGTGGAAATCTGCTCCGGAGTCTGCGCTCCAATATCGCCCACAACGGTTCGATAATGTTGAAGTCCGGAGACTGTGCTGGCCAGGGAAGACGCTGCAGTTCAGTTCCACGCACCTCATATCACGATTCTACTGTCCTGGCTGTGTGGATGCGTGCGTTACCGTCCTGAAATATGGCATCATTGTTGGGGAACAACATTTGAATCATTGGGTGCACCTGGTAACCTAAAATTTTGGCTGCGAAACGCCCTTTGAAAGTAGTGATGGGACCAGCAGAATACCAGGATATGACTGCCCACACAATCACACATCCTCCTCCATGCTTAACCGTTGGAATCAAGCGATCGGGATTCTAGCTTCTTTTGGAGTTCTCTAGCCGTATGCCCGGCCCGACGTTGGAAATAAAGATCGCCGGACCATATGACGTGTTTCCACTGATCAGCCGTCCAGGATTTATGCTATTCGCACCATGTTTCACGCTTCTTATGGTCCGGCGATATTTATGTCCAACGTCGGGTCGGGCATACGTCTGGAGAACGCCAAAAGAAGCTAGAATCCCGATCGCTTGATTCCAACGGTTAAGCATGGAGGTTGATGTGTGATGGTGTGGGCAGTCATATCCTGGTATTCTGCTGATCAGCCGTCCAGGATTTATGCTACTCACACCATGTTTCACGCTTCTTTGCGTTGGTTGTCGTCACTAATGGTTTCGGTACAGCAGCTCGTCCATGAAATCTCGCTTTATGGTGTTGACGGTGGACAGAATCGATAGATACGGTATTTTGATGGTGGCTACTGAGATCTTCGGTCACTTCAGACACAGTAGTTTTGTGTTGTTATGACACAATTCGCGTTATCATCTCTGTCATTTAGTATTGATTTGCGCCCACTATTACGTTTACGCGATTATGTCTCTCCATATTTTGTGTAGGCTGTCATGACTCTTGAAACAATTGTTCTTGAAACATTCAGTGAGTTGGTTGTCTTGGTTACTCATATTCCAGCTAATCGGGCCCCCACAATGTTCCCTCTACGGAATTCCGCTAGGTCTTCCATTGCACGTCGACCTCGGCCTCTGAATGCAAATACGATGTGTGCACTACTCGTAAAGAACCTGCACTGATACCTAGTCCGTACTGAAAACGCACAGTCCAGCTCGACACGTGGCTTACCAGCGTTGCTGACCGTCAAACACAACCATTTCTCTACTACCCCTGTTCACACTATTTTGCCTATCCGCTTTAGATGTTAATGTTAAGGTCAGAGGAAGGCTCCGGCATATAACCTCTTATAAGACCAAGCCCAGTGCATCAAATCGTGTACAAATCAACCATCACATTGATGACTGGTTTATCTTATGAGTTGTAGATATACAACTCCAGATACAATAGAGGTTGTTGTTGTTGTGGTCTTCAGTCCTGAGACTGGTTTGATGCAGCTCTCCATGCTACTCTATCCTGTGCAAGTTTCTTCATCTCCCAGTACCTACTGCAATCTACATCCTTCTGAATCTGCTTAGTGTATTCATCTTTTGGTCTCCCTCTACGATTTTTAACCTCCACGCTGCCCTCCAGTACCGAATTGGTATCCCGTGATGCCTCAGAACATGTTCTACCAACCGATCCCTTCTTGTAGTCAAGTTGTGCCACAAGCTCCTCTTCTCCCCAATTCTATTCAATACCTCCTCATTAGTTATGTGATCTACCCATCTAATCTTCAGCATTCTTCTGTAGCACCACATTTCGAAAGCTTCTATTCTCTTCTTGTCTAAACTATTTATCATCCATATTTCACGTCCATACATGGCTACACTCCATACAAATACTTTCAGAAACGACTTCCTGTCACTTAAATCAATACTCGATGTTAACAAATTTCTCTTCTTCAGAAATGCTTTCCTTGCCATTGCCAGACTACATTTTATATCCTCTCTACTTCGACCATCATCAGTTATTTTGCCCCTCCAAATAGCAAAACTCCTTTACTACTTTAAGTGTCTCATTTCCTAATCTAATTCCCTCAGCATCACCCGATTTAATTCGACTACATTCCATTATCCTCGTTTTGCTTTTGATTATGTTCATCTTATACCCTCCTTTCAAGACACTGTCCATTCCGTTCAACTGCTCTTCCAAGCCCTTTTCTGTCTCTGACAGAATTACAATGTCATCGGCGGACCTCAAAGTTATTAATTCTTCTCCATGGATTTTAATACCTACTCCGAACTTTACTTTTGTTTCCTTTACTGCTTGCTCAATATACAGATTGAATAGCATCGGGGAGAAGTTACAACCCTGTCTCACTCCCTTCCCAACCACTGATTTCCTTTCATGCCCCTCGACCCTAGTAACTGCCCTCTGGTTTCTGTACAAATTGTAAATAGCCTTTCGCTCCCTGTATTTTACCCCTGCCACCTTCAGAATTTGAAGAGAGTATTCCAGTGAACATTGTGAAAAGCTTTCTCTAAGTCTACAAATGCTAGAAACGTAGGTTTGCCTTTCCTTAATCTATTTTCTAAGATAAGTCGTAGGGTCAGTACTGCCTCACGTGTTCCACAATTCCTACGGGATCCAAACTGAACTTCCCCGAGATCGGCTTCTACCAGTTTTTCCATTCGTCTGTAAGGAATTCGTGTTAGTATTTGGCATCCGTGACTTATTAAACTGATAGTTCGGTAATTTTCACATCTGTCAAAACCTGCTTTCTTTGGGATTGGGATTATTATATTCTTCTTGAAGTCTGAGGGTATTTCGCCTGTCTCATACATCTTGCTCACCATATGGTAGAGGTTTGCTAGTCCTGGCTCTCCCAAGGCTGTCAGTAGTTCTCATGGAATGTTGTCTACTCCCGGGGCCTTGTTTCGACTTAGGTCTTTCAGTGCTCTGTCAAACTCTTCACGCAGCATCATATCTCCCATTTCATGTTCATCTACCTCCTCTTCCATTTCCATAATATTGTCCTCAAGACCAATGCCCCTGTATAGACCCTCTTTATACTCCTTCCACCTTTCTGCTTTCCCTTCTTTGCTTAGAACTGGGTTTCCATCTGAGCTCTTGATATTGATGCAATAGGGGAAGCATCCAAAAGCGAGGAAAAAACGAAATGACAATGCATGGCTTGAGAGGATGAGTGATGAGAGAACCAAGCCAAATTTACAAAGAGCTTGGCAGTATGAGACCATTAAGATGTTGTATCCCCTCTGGCCTGGATGCGTGCACTGATTCTGCGGGAAAAAGAGTTATGAGACAGTGAATGCTCTTGCTGGCCCACAGCCGTTGATAAGTGGCACTTGCTGTCCTGGATACTGGACTTCGATGAAGACGTCTGAGCTGGTCCTATACATGTTCCATCAGGTATAGATCTGGAGATCTTGCTGGCCATAGGTGTATCTCAACAGCAATCAGACAACTCATGGAGTCACGAGCATTGTCCTATTGAAAAATGGTACCACGATACTGTTGCATGATAGGTAACATATGAGGATGCATGATGTCTGCGTCGTACGGTTGTACCATCAGAGTTCCGTTGTGACGCTACAGCGCAGTCCTTACTACGAATTTTTTCGCTTACTTAACACATTAAACTGTTTGTATACGATGTATTGTCTAGTGTAAATAGGTATTGTAAATACTATGTTTGAATTATGTAATATTTAACACTGGCAAGTCAGGGCATATTTAGTTAACGTTGAAGTCAGAGAGATTGTTTTGTCGTGCCGCTGGGCGCGGGATCGCGCCAGCGGTCAGTAGTAGCAGTGGCGCCGTGCAGGGGTAAGACGTACAGTCGAGTGCTGCTATTGCTAGCTGTGTTACATCTAACGGTTAGTGTGTGGATCTAAGTACGACGGGGAAGTAATGGTCGGCATATCTGGAAGCATGGCCGGGCAAGTTATTATGGTTTAATGGTCATAGTGCTGAAGAAACGAGGGCTCAAATGTGAAGCGCACTGTGGGCCCAAGTCGCAACAGTAAAAGCCCGCTGCCACATTGTGTCGCCGCCATGGACTTCCGTCGATCCACCGACAACGAGGGAAGTAAGATCTACGTAATTTTCGCAGGATAAAATTGTAGAAGGCTTGCCAGTGACTGTGCTTTTCTCTGAAATTGAACAATTAATAACAAGCACTTTATAATCTAAGTGTTGCAGTAACATTCCACCCGACAATAACACCAAGTAGGTTCCTTTAGATGCTTACCATACTGAACCGAGTGTGTCACGCCATTATCAAGAGAAAAATGTTAATTATCAAATTATTTGCGTAGACGGTGAAGAGTATATTTCAGACTGTTTTGAACGATTGGTTATCGTAGTTAATTGTTGTACTTAATAAGCTTACGCCAACCGTAGTAACTTAATAATAGACTGAAGTAATAAATTTGATTATTAAAATTTATTTCAATCCATATTCAGCTGAAGTTAGTTCAAGGATATTTCATGAAACTATAAAGCTTTTTCCACCTGACAATCGCCAAATTAATAAACTATTATCATTCAAAACATAGTTAATCAATTATTAGCAATATATTTCATTATCAGTAGATTAAACTGTGCAAAGTACGTAATTTTAAAGACAGAATGACAGTCCATTATTCAAAATCTCGATAGATAATTATCTGTGTTATCAGCATTGCACTTGCTGACAAATTATGAACAAAATAATTATCAAAATACTTATTGAAAGTTAACCATTAATGTTTAAATGTAGTTAGATTGTTATACCATTATTTTATATGACTACTGAGCCTGACACAGCACTTGCGTAAAAGTTCCCGTTCCACATGCTGCGCTACAAACAGGTAAACTTTATTTTTGACACAATTATTCACGTACTTAACAGTACTGTTGCTCATCAGCTGAGCTGGCGACCGATTTTTTAATTGCTTTTACAACTTAATCCTTTCTTTCGGCAAAATTTCCACTGGCAAAATTTATTTCCAAATTATTTCCATTATTCCATTTACCGATCGTTATGGGATGAAATTAGTCTTTCAATAACGATCAAGTTATAACGTCTCCTGTTTCCCGCGAAATAATCATTATTTACTTCGGATTCGGCTGCCTTATCCCGACACGGGTCAAAATTCGAAATTCACGGTCATTGTTAACTTGTAATTTCGCGAATCCCGGGAAGCAGGGGGGTGTTATACCGTCAATCATTACCCTCCGTGACGTGAAGTCATACTGGATGGCTCCCCAACAACATGACGCCATGATTAACCCTGCTGTGGCTATTCCACTTCGGAAGAATGGGATCTTGCCACCATACTCGTGACGACGGTCATGCGAACCGTGGATCATCACTGATGCCATTTATCGGCACTCTGTGCTTCCTGGTCACAGCACACAGCAGCACTCTAGACGCAGCAGTCTTTATTGTGGTGTTAGTGGCAGCCTACACATGGGACGGTAATTCCCTAGTCGGGCTACTGCTTGTCTACGACCAGTGATGCGATGTGACACAAAATGCTGCACGAAGTCCATTACTTAGACGCGGTCGACCGGGACTTTGACGTGTATGCGTGCCCTCATGTTCCCATTCAGTCCAACAATGGGCTACTGTCATATGCAAATGCCCTACAATGCGGGACGTTGCACGATTCGACCAGCAAGTCAAATGGAGACACAAAATGATATCCCTTTCACACTCTGTCAGGTGCTAACAACACTGCCTCATACGAGCACGCAGAAACTCCGAGCCCTTCACAGTGCACTCCTCATGTAGTGGATACTGGGATCAAATCGGTTAATGTGTCTTACTGTCGTAACTTGAACAGTATTCACTGATTTTATTCACATGCAGGCACATTTAGTGTTAAAATACATGGTCCTTGGCCTCATTTATAGCTCTACTAGTGAACCACAACGAAAACATATTTTTCTTTAGAAATAATAGCAACAAAAAATATTGAGAATTATACTGATACAGGTATGTAGATGATATCATATGCCTCTTAAACAAACCATGAGAACACTTAAACAGTTCACACAAGCAGGTAAATAACGTAACATTTAATTTAGAATCAACAGAAACATAAGTGGCAATATGCTACCTCGACCTCAAAATCCCACAATCAGATGAGAGATAAGGGTTCAACATTTCTAGAAAGGAAACAGCTACAGATGTAATAATACACTGGAAATCAAACCACCAACGTTCTCTAAAAATAGCAACAGCTACAGATATGGTATACAGACTGCACAGAACACCTCTAAGGGAAAAGGACTATCAAGGAGAATTGAACATAATAATCAGCATAACTCAATAAAGTGGATACAACAGCAATACAGTACACAAACTACTCAAAACCAGTAAAAGGAAAATGAAAACAGGAGATAGCAAAATTTAAAGAACTATTCCGAAATACTTACACATAACAGTAACATACAACACATAACCACACTAGAAAAGAAATCCCTCAAGGCAAAGGCAAAATGGCACATCGTATCATACCACAACCAGTTCACACACAAGAGTAGCAACATCTTCTGATAAACAGTGAAATTAACGTAACTTTCAACACAAGCAGCTCAGTACAAAGTAAATTGAAAACTGTGACAGAAGAGAAAAATAAACACGACAGTTTAGCTGTATATAAATTAAGATGTAATGACTACAGCTCTAACTATATTGGGATGCCTGCAAGACATTTTAATATGAGGTACAAAGAGTATGTAAGCGCATTGAAGAGTGACTATGTGCCCATTCCATGTATGCAGAACATCTAATAAAAGAAAATTACTGTCGCAAAAAATACAGTGGATGGCCACTCTGCAGGAAGAATATTTCATACAGATGGACACAAACAAAAATGGAAATATGGTCAATGGCCAAACGAGCAATAACTGAAGAACATTGTTGAAACTAAGTCACAGTAAAGAAAAGAGACGTGTACATGCAGACACACATACACATGAACATGCACAAACACGCATGCACGCACACACACACGCACACACATAAACACACACACATACACACACAAACACACACACACACACACACACACACACACACACAGAGAGAGAGAGAGAGAGAGAGAGAGAGAGGGCCACCACCTCCATCCTCACCTCAACACTCAGATCTACTCTCATCTCCTATTCCTCCCATGACACCTCAGTCAACGTTAAAACACAGTAGCAAGAACACGTGCAGTGTGCTACAGTACAGGTTATGTGCAAATAAATGTTTAAATCTGACATTGTATTCGGGAGAAAACTGTGGTGTGTTCGTATGGTATGTATAGAACAACAGGTATGTTGCTATTTTGTCATATGATGACATGATGGAGACCATGGCTGTTGTTTGAAGACAAATGTTGATGGTGTTAGGACAGCAACCAGCCACGAATTTACTTTCAGTTCCTTTATTCAAAGGGTACCGTCACCGGTTTAGAATCGCTGTGATTCATCCTCAGACGGTTTACACGCTTTCTTTATGACGTGTGGTGTGTTTTTTACGGATTAATTGTCTTGAAACGTCGGTTTGGAGTGTTTGTTTTCATAACATTCGTCCATACGATGTAAATGCATTTCCACTGCATTCTTATTGTTGCACACGTAAATTGTTCTCACTGAACACTTTAGATTTATCACTGAGAATATTTCTACCACGCACCACATGTTTTGATACATACAAAGAGCTTAGCTCTTTGTATCATTTCTGTAATGTCACAGAAATGGTCGTGCAAAGAAAAAAAAACATAAATTTCTTGTGTAGGACTGTGACTGAACACGACTCGAGTTGTTCCAACAGTTTATGTCACAGATCGGAAAATTTCAGGTTCCGTTCGATCATTTGACCGGCATGCGATCTAGTGACCTTTGTTGATATTAGCGCATCGACTTGGCTTGGCGTTTTTAATGCGCTGTGGATTTTAATGATAAAAGTAACTTTAGAACAAGGTCTGAAATATTGACTATGGTGCAGGTCATGCGTAACAGCGCAACTAACAGATAAATAATAGGCTGCAATCATGAATCTGTCCCCATCTCAGGGTTTCGTTCTTCCCGCGATCTAGTAACGTCTGACAGTACTACCCCAAGAGGGGTCTTGCTGCTGTAATTCATTCTCGAGAGAAAAAAAATAGTGGCTTTATTACGAGCTATGTCGTTTGACCGTCATTTAATTCTCAATTATTTGTCTTAACTGTTTCTGCTGAGTGTTGCCGTCTTGTTTTCAAACTGATTAAAATCTGGTAACGATTTTTATCTGTTATTGTGCTACGCCAACAGGGACTGAATTGTTCATTTGCAACGAATCTCATAGACAAGTAAAATATTATATTAGGTCCAGTTAGGCATGTCCGATGGAACATTGCACCATACTTCTGAACAACACATGCACTGAAATATCGTATTTATCCGCCGACACCGGGCAAGAGGCTTTCAGTTAAAATGTCTCCGCTGTACGGGAATATACACTCCTGGAAATGGAAAAAAGAACACATTGACACCGGTGTGTCAGACGCACCATACTTGCTCCGGACACTGCGAGAGGGCTGTACAAGCAATGATCACACGCACGGCACAGCGGACACACCAGGAACCGCGGTGTTGGCCGTCGAATGGCGCTAGCTGCGCAGCATTTGTGCACCGCCGCCGTCAGTGTCAGCCAGTTTGCCGTGGCATACGGAGCTCCATCGCAGTCTTTAACACTGGTAGCATGCCGCGACAGCGTGGACGTGAACCGTATGTGCAGTTGACGGACTTTGAGCGAGGGCGTATAGTGCGCATGCGGGAGGCCGGGTGGACGTACCGCCGAATTGCTCAACACGTGGGGCGTGAGGTCTCCACAGTACATCGATGTTGTCGCCAGTGGTCGGCGGAAGGTGCACGTGCCCGTCGACCTGGGACCGGACCGCAGCGACGCACGGATGCACGCCAAGACCGTAGGATCCTACGCAGTGCCGTAGGGGACCGCACCGCCACTTCCCAGCAAATTAGGGACACTGTTGCTCCTGGGGTATCGGCGAGGACCATTCGCAACCGTCTCCATGAAGCTGGGCTACGGTCCCGCACACCGTTAGGCCGTCTTCCGCTCACGCCCCAACATCGTGCAGCCAGCCTCCAGTGGTGTCGCGACAGGCGTGAATGGAGGGACGAATGGAGACGTGTCGTCTTCAGCGATGAGAGTCGCTTCTGCCTTGGTGCCAATGATGGTCGTATGCGTGTTTGGCGCCGTGCAGGTGAGCGCCACAATCAGGACTGCATACGACCGAGGCACACAGGGCCAACACCCGGCATCATGGTGTGGGGAGCGATCTCCTACACTGGCCGTACACCACTGGTGATCGTCGAGGGGACACTGAATAGTGCACGGTACATCCAAACCGTCATCGAACCCATCGTTCTACCATTCCTAGACCGGCAAGGGAACTTGCTGTTCCAACAGGACAATGCACGTCCGCATGTATCCCGTGCCACCCAACGTGCTCTAGAAGGTGTAAGTCAACTACCCTGGCCAGAAAGATCTCCGGATCTGTCCCCCATTGAGCATGTTTGGGACTGGATGAAGCGTCGTCTCACGCGGTCTGCACGTCCAGCACGAACGCTGGTCCAACTGAGGCGCCAGGTGGAAATGGCATGGCAAGCCGTTCCACAGGACTACATCCAGCATCTCTACGATCGTCTCCATGGGAGAATAGCAGCCTGCATTGCTGCGAAAGGTGGATATACACTGTACTAGTGCCGACATTGTGCATGCTCTGTTGCCTGTGTCTATGTGCCTGTGGTTCTGTCAGTGTGATCATGTGATGTATCTGACCCCAGGAATGTGTCAATAAAGTTTCCCCTTCCTGGGACAATGAATTCACGGTGTTCTTATTTCAATTTCCAGGAGTGTACATAATGAATGTAAGAGTGACATATGGAAGTTTGGATATGCCACTGAAGAGTGCTCGGATTGCTTAACGGTAATACGATCGCTCGCGATAAGTGGATAAATCCGGGGTAGGGTCCCGGACGGGCACAAATTTTCACTGTCGTTATCCGATTATACGGCTAATGATTATCCACTTCCGCAACTGCGAATACATTTCATACAAACAACTACAGTAGCAACACTTGAAGCAGCTATGTAATCGGCGTCCGTTGTTGACCTGGTTACACGTTTCTGACGACGTGAACATCATGTCACAGGCCCAGCTACTAACAAGCGCATATTGCCTGTTGTTGACGGACGAGTGCCACAGAGACCAGATAAATCGGCATCGGAGTAGACCGTCCGTCCAGTAGAATCGGCTTTGTACCTTATGGCCTGGTCTTTGGTTCCCTGCAGGTACTTAATAATCCTTTTAACGAGCATGTCAATGTTCAAGACCTGGATTATGTAAAAACCTCACAGCGAACATAATGTCTGGCCACGAGCCAGTTGCTCCAAATAGTTAGCTGCCGACTACCTATTGATAAGCCGGCCGGAGTGGCCGTGCGGTTCTAGGCGCTACAGTCTGGAACGGAGCGACAGCTACGGTCGCAGGTTCGGATCCTGCCTCAGGCATGGATGTGTGTGATGTCCTTAGGATAGTTAGGTTTAATTAGTTCTAAGTTCTAGGCGACTGATGACCTCAGAAGTTAAGTCGCATAGTGCTCAGAGCCATTTTTGAACCTATTGATAGGGCTTTCTGTCCATCTCCTTTAGCTCATGTTGGTTTCCAGGAGATTGTCCTATGTACAACATGGTTGCAGCACAAAAAGGAATGGATTTTCGTAATGTGCTAAAGCTCCTAAAATTACAACGAAATTACGTACCGACATGGAAATAGCACTACACAATAAATGACAATTTTGACTGGATTCGCGATTTCCTGTCAGAGAGATCACAGTTCGTAGTAATTAACGGAAAATCGTCGAATAAAACAGAAGTTATTTCTGCCATTCCCCAAGGTAGTGTTATAGGCCCTCTGCTGTTCCTTATGTATATAAACGATGCAGGAGACAAGCTGAGCAGCAGTCGTAGGTTCTTTGCAGATGATGCTGTCGTTCATTGTCTAGTAAAGCCATGAGGAGACCAAAACAAACTGGAAAACGATTTAGAAAAGATATCTGTAAGGTGCAAAAATTGGCAAATGACTCCAATTAATGAAAAGCGTGAGGTCATCAACAGGAGAGCTAAAAGGAATCCGTCAAACTTCGGTTACACGATCAAACAGTCAAAGCTGAAGGCCGTGAATTCAACCAAGTACTTACGAATTACAATTATGAACAACTTAAACTGGAAACAACGCATAGAAGATGTTTTGGGAAGGTGCACCAAAGACTGCGTTTTATTAGCAGAACACTGAGAAGATGCAACAGAACTACTGAAACGACTGTCTACATTACGCTTGTGCGTGCTTTTACGGATTACTGCTGCGTGGTGTGGGATGCTTACCAGATAAGATTAAAGGAGTAAATGGACAAAGTTCAAAGAAGAACACCACGAGAAACAGGGGAGAGAGTGTCACTGATATGATACTGGAGTTGGGTTGGACATCGTTAGGACAAAGGCGTTTTTCGTTGCGGCGGAATCTTCTCACGAAATTTCAGTCACAAACTTTCTCCGCCCATGCGAAAATATTTTGTTGACGCCAATCTACATAGCGAGAATCGATCATCGTAATAAAACATGGGAAATCAGAGCCCGCACGGAGAGATATAGGTGTTCGTCTTTTTCCTCGCGCTCTTCGAGATTGGAACAGCATAGAATTATTGTGAAGGTGGTTCGATGAACCCTCCGCCAGGCACTTTCGTATGATTTTCAGAGTATCGATGTAGATGTTCATGTAGACATAATAAATTAAATTGCATCTGTACACACCAAGTCATGTAATCGAAGATAAGCAACGTTGACAGGGAAAATAAAATACAGAGAAAAAGAATACATATACAGTTCACTAATTTTTTACAGAAATCTAAAGAACTTGTAGTAGCGGTTGCATAATACAATATGTAAAGTAAGCCCGTTACAATACGGGGAATCGACGGAGAAAAGATTGGGGTCTCTGTTTCAGGAATGTTCTGCAAATGTTCATATCTGCTATGAGATCAGGTCAGCGCAAAAATGCAGCTGCGCCGAAGGAAACGACGTAACTTCACGTGAACGGCGTAACAACCAAACAAACCTAAGTTATACAGCAGTTGGGAAACCCATTGTATTTCTCACAGTGGTCGTCCACATTAAGCCAGACCTACCTAAACCTGCTTTTTAGAGCAATCACGTACTCCAGTTTCAACAAGTGTATGATGATTCAGTAACGAATTACAGGCTGCAGGCTGCTAGACCAGATTCTATTCGGGAACGATTTGAGCAGCATCGCTGTCCTCGTTCGGAGACGCCCATGGGAGGACAATTAGACACGTGCAGTAGTCCATCAACCCTCTCTAACAATTGGCACAGCCTGAGTGTTTTTGTAATCATACTCTATCGTCACAAAAGACTGTATTTTAACTCAGCTCGATAAGAACAGAATCGGTAAGTCGTGAACGAAGTAACCAAACTGCGACTCGTGTCGATTTAGGAAACCCACGAAAAACACAAATTAGGATACCTGGACGAGCATCTGAAACGTGCTCTGGATCTACTGTGTTGATCAATATGCTACCTTTCGTGAATGGAAGAAAGAAAATCAACGTACAGTTTATGGTTCCGACGACGTACGGATCAAGAAAGTGGTTCTTAACTCAGTGAGACAAGAATGAAGAAAGAAATCGACGGAGAGTGTGCCGAAAAAGGTGCCTCCTGAATATTACGTCTATCAGAAATGGTCGTTTTCGTATAAAAAGTCTGATGTTAAAACTATCTTTGGAACTGAAAGAGAATTTGACAAAAAACTATTCAAAGTGAAGGAAAATTGATACATTTCTAGCGATATGAACTTATGATCTGTAGTACGTAATACTGGAATGATCAGAAACGTAAAATTTTGATTGTTCCCGGAATTCACTGAATGTTACACTCACTCCGACTGAAACAGTTACCCACATTCGCCGAAATTGACAGACTAGGCTCGACGATGACTCTGCAGCACTTGGTATGAGTAGCACTGAGATGTAAACAAACTCTAGCCAACAACAGCCGTCAGATGTAAACTTTTCACGCAGTCTAAATACCTCACCAACTCTTTCCTCACTTCTCATAGTCAGCTGCGTTATTTTCGGACACTGTACGACGCATGAATTTTACTAGCACATTGCATAAAACAACACCAAATTTGAAATGTAACATCACAATCGCTGCAAATACACATTTAGATGTACTCAGTGACTTCGGACAGTAAGTTACACATGTCGTCCTAAACTTAGACCATTTTGCAACATGAGCGGTGCATTGTCTGAAGAAAGTACTTGTTTTGGGTTTCCTGTAGAGCCAACTCTGGTGCGGTTTGGACGATGAGTGCATCATAACGTGAGACTGAAGTGAGACGTCAACTCCAAACGCATTCCAGCCGCATTCTGAAGGACGACAGTTCAACTCCGCCTCCGTCCATCTTGATTTAGGTTTTCCGTGATTTCCCTAAATTACTCCGCTCAATGCCGGGAAGATGGTTCCATTTTCAGGGCGCTGTATATTTCCTTCCTCATGCTTACTTGAATCCGAGCTTGTGCTCCATCCCTAATGACATCAATGTCGGTGGACCTTAAACACATACCTTCTTTCTTTTTTCGCACACCAAAGTTGAAGTACTGGGGACTGTACAATTCTTGTGGACAAAACGTCTATATTGAGCACACATTCACCGTGACATTCTACCTGGTGTATGGAGCAAATGCAGTGTCGTGTCTATCCGTAGTCAGACGGTGACAACACTTTGACCGAGACTGGTCAGCCGTGGGCAGGAAGGGTAGATTTTTCGCAGTGCGATTTCCGTCTTCACGGCAAGGCGAAGGAACGCCTGGTGGGAAAGAGATTTTCCAACGATGAGGACGTTCTCACAGCTGTTCTCGGATGTCTCCTTCACTAAGGAGACGATTTCTATCGTCGAGCAATTGAACGATACGAAGACAATTCTGTGACTTACAGATGTTGAAAAAATAGTGTCATTTGTGTGTGTGTAAATGTGTGCTTGTGTGTGAGTTTGTGTGTGTAACTTTGAAGTTTAGTGCAGAATACAATAAAAATTACTTGACCAGCCATGACAATGAGTAGCCTACTTTCTGTATTACAGAGGATATTTTCGTGAGTGTTTTTTCTCCAGATGTGTTTAGCTTCATTGAGGTAAAGCATCATCAATGGTCTGTAATTAAAGATATTTATAATTTGATTTGTTTGTTTTCACCAGTCGCGCTTCACTTTATTGAGGAAATTTATCATCAGTTGTCTGTAATCAAAGATATTTATAATTTGATTTGTTTTTAAGATCGAAAAACTGTTCGTTAACAGTATGTTAATTCTTACGTACGGCGATTTTCACTTGGTTTCTTGCCTACATAGGGAAATGCCGTCTGCTAGCACAACGAGGAAAAAGACAAAAGATCTGCTAGCAGACGGCATTTCCGATGTAGGCAAGAAACAAAGTGAAAATCACGGTAAGTACAAAGGAACATCTTCTTAACGAACTGTTTTTCGATCTTAAAAACAAATCAAATCATAAATATTTTTAATTACAGACCACTGTTGATGCTTTACCTCAATAAAGCGAGACGTGTCTGGTGAAAAAAAAAAACATGCATATTGTTGTGATTGCAACGACAGAAAGAAAATACCCTCAGAAATTGTAAAGCAGCTACGGACAATATGGCTACACAAATGAAGAATTTACTTTCTGAATTCCACTCATACCTCATACTTTACTGCCTAGAAGCTACCAAAGTGTCCTAGAGGTTGCCATACTCTCTGCATTACCTGACAAAGAACGCCTGTCTTGGGTCATCAGTAATTAAGTAGGCTGCAACGCCTTCTTATGTTTGTACAGTATGGATGCGATCCTGAAGTCTCTACAAGACCTTAGAATACTGAAGTGTTTAACTAGATCCGTAGGCATTCTGATCGCTTCTGAAGCACTATTTGAATAAGAAACCAACGGTTCGATTTTTTATATGCCGACACCAACAGCTTATCGGCATTCACCCCAGACGCGAAATGTCGGGCCATTTGAAGTGGAAAGGACTCGCCCTGACTCACATTTAGGCAGGGTGTCGGAGCGGATTCCGTGGTCCTAATCCATGGAGCCGTCGACCAAGCGATCCTTATTGTCCATGGGTCTGTCGCGGAGTCGTTCTCAGGTGTCCGAAAAGGAGATCGCATCCTGGCTCACGGGATCGCTTTACTCGAACTGATCGGTAAGTAATTTATTACGGCGACGTGATTCACTGTTACACAACGATGAAAAGCCCTTTCCTACTCACAGGGTCATGAGGTTTTCACTAACGCTCTACCTGACAGTTCACCTTAATTTTGCATAAGAAGCAACTTCATTGGTATTCTGATGGAAGGTAATGCATCCTGCCTATTTACATGCGAAGCCACTGAATGGAAAGGGGCAGAACGTCAGGTGTGAACTGTCTATCGGACGAGGGGCGCTCAATAAGTAATGCAACACATTTTCTCTTGTCCAGTTCCGGTTGAAAAACTGCGAAATTTGTTGTGGGACATCGTGAGATTTTTCCGTTTCAGCGCCCATAATTGCGTTAAGTTCCGATGGCGGAGGTGCTATACGTAGCCTACAAAATTGTGTCTGTGACGGAAGTGCGTTCCAAGTGGAGAGCTGTCACTGTGTTTCTTTTGCCGGAAAACCAGAGCACCGCAGATATTCGAAGGCGCTTGTAGAATGTCTACGGAGACCTGAAAGGGAACAAAAGCACGATGAGTCGTTGGGCGAGAAATCTGTCAGGGCCGCAACCAGGTTATGCAAACCTGTCCGATCTCCTGCGTGACGGCCGTCGCACACAATTTTCGCTCCTGCAGTGTTGGAAAGTATCCACAAAAATGCAAACCAACTTCTCCTTCTCCATGACAACGCAACGCCTTACACACGTCTGTACACCTGAGAGGAGCACACAAATTTTATTTAAAAAAAAATCTTTATTTCCATAATAGTAATAATTATGCAAAGTAACCCACCACCTTAATGATTAGTGGGTCTTAATTTTATTAGTGTTATTATAATAGCAGCTTCTACATTTTTACTTTACTACAGACAGTACTACATTATTATTACTGGGCAGACTACTTCTAGTGTTACTAGTGTTAGCATAATTTCTAATATCTACGAGTGGTTAGTATTGACTGCCTGCAGCGTTACATTTGTGCCAGTGTTATTATAAACCTACATCTACATCTACATCCATACTCCGCAAGCCACCTGACGGTGTGTGGCGGAGGGTACCTTCAGTACCTCTATCAGTTCTCCCTTCTATTCCAGTCTCGTATTGTTCGTGGAAAGAAGGATTGTCGGTATGCCTCTGTGTGGGCTCTAATCTCTCTGATTTTATCCTCATGGTCTCTTCGCGAGATATACGTAGGAGGGAGCAATATACTGCTTGACTCTTCGGTGAAGGTACGTTCTCGAAACTTTGACAAAAGCCCGCACCGAGCTACTGAGCGTCTCTCCTGCAGAGTCTTCCACTGGAGTTTATCTATCATCTCCGTAACGCTTTCGCGATTACTAAATGATCCTGTAACGAAGCGCGCTGCTCTCCGTTGGATCTTCTCTATGTCTTGTATCAACCCTATCTGGTACGGATCCCACACTGCTGAGCAGTATTCAAGCAGTGGGCGAACAAGCGTACTGTAACCTACTTCTTTTGTTTTCGGATTGCATTTCCTTAGGATTCTTCCAATGAATCTCAGTCTGGCATCTGCTTTACCGACAATCAACATTATATGATCATTCCATTTTAAATCACTCCTAATGCGTACTCCCAGATAATTTATGGTATTAACTGCTTCCAGTTGCTGACCTGCTATTTTGTAGCTAAATGATAAAGGATCTATCTTTCTGTGTATTCGCAGCACATTACACTTGTCTACATTGAGATTCAGTTGCCATTCCCTGCACCATGCGTCAATTCGCTGCAGATCCTCCTGCATTTCAGTACAATTTTCCATTGTTACAACCTCTCGATACACCACAGCATCATCTGCAAAAAGCCTCAGTGAACTTCCGATGTCATCCACCAGGTCATTTATGTATATTGTGAATAGCAACGGTCCTATGACACTCCCCTGCGGCACACCTGAAATTACTCTTACTTCGGAAGACTTCTCTCCATTGAGAATAACATGCTGCGTCCTGTTATCTAGGAACTCCTCAATCCAATCACACAATTGGTCTGATAGTCCATACGTTCTTACTTTGTTCAATAAACGACTGTGGGGAACTGTATCGAACGCCTTGCGGAAGTCAAGAAACACGGCATCTACCTGTGAACCCGTGTCTATGGCCCTCTGAGTCTCGTGGACGAATAGCGCGAGCTGGGTTTCACATGACCGTCTTTTTCGAAACCCATGCTGATTCCTACAGAGTAGGTTTCTAGTCTCCAGAAAAGTCATTATACTCGAACACAATACGTGTTCCAAAATTCTACAACTGATCGACGTTAGAGATATAGGTCTATAGTTCTGCACATCTGTTCGACGTCCCTTCTTGAAAACGGGGATGACCTGTGCCCTTTTCCAATCCTTTGGAACGCTACGCTCTTCTAGAGACCTACGGTACACCGCTGCAAGAAGGGCGGCAAGTTCCTTCGCGTACTCTGTGTAAAATTGAACTGGTATCCCATCAGGTCCAGAGGCCTTTCCTCTTTTGAGCGATTTTAATTGTTTCTCTATCCCTCTGTCGTCTATTTCGATATCTACCATTTTGTCATCTGTGCGACAATCTAGAGAAGGAACTACAGTGCAATCTTCCTCTGTGAAACAACTTTGGAAAAAGACATTTAGTATTTCGGACTTTAGTCTGTCATCCTCTGTTTCAGTACCATTTTGGTCACAGAGTGTCTGGACATTTTGTTTTGATCCACCTACCGCTTTGACATAAGACCAAAATTTCTTAGGATTTTCTGCCAAGTCAGTACATAGAACTTTACTTTCGAATTCATTGAACGCCTCTCGCATAGCTCTCTTCACACTACATTTCGCTTCGCGTAATTTTTGTTTGTCTGCAAGGCTTTGGCTATGTTTATGTTTGCTGTGAAGTTCCCTTTGCTTCCGCAGCAGTTTTCTAACTCGGTTGTTGAACCACGGTGGCTCTTTTCCATCTCTTACGATCTTGCTTGGCACATACTCATCTAACGCATATTGTACGATTGTTTTGAACTTTGTCCACTGATCCTCAACACTATCAGTACTTGAGACAAAACTTTTGTGTTGAGCCAACAGGTACTCTGAAATCTGCTTTTTGTCACTTTTTCTAAACAGAAAAATCTTCCTACCCTTTTTAATATTCCTATTTACGGCTGAAATCATCGATGCCGTAACCGCTTTATGATCACTGATTCCCTGTTCTGCGTTAACTTTTTCAAATAGTTCGGGTCTGTTTGTCACCAGAAGGTATAATATGTTATCGCCACGAGTCGGTTCTCTGTTTAACTGCTCAAGGTAGTTTTCAGATAAAGCACTTAAAAAAATTTCACTGGATTCTTTGTCCCTGCCACCCGTTATGAACGTCTGAGTCTCCCAGTCTATATCCGGCAAATTAAAATCTCCACCCAGAACTATAACATGGTGGGGAAATCTACTCGAAATATTTTCCAAATTATCCTTCAGGTGCTCAGCCACAACAGCTGCTGAGCCAGGGGGCCTATAGAGACATCCAATTACCATGTCTGAGCCTGCTTTAACCGCGACCTTCACCCAAATCATTTCACATTTCGGATCTCCGTCAATTTCCTTCGATACTATTGCACTTCTTACCGCTATAAACACGCCTCCCCCTTCACTGTTCAGCCTGTCTCTGCGGTATACATTCCAATCTGAGTTTAGGATTTCGTTACTGTTTACGTCTGGTTTCAGCCAACTTTCTGTCCCTAGTACTATATGGGCGTTGTGACCGTTTATTAATGAGAGCAGTTCTGGGACCTTTCTATAGACGCTCCTGCAGTTTACTATTAGCACATTAATATTGTTATTCCCTGTTGCATTTTGCCTACTCCTATCTTGCCGCGTCTCAGGAGGCGTCTTGTCGGGCCTAGGGAGGGGATTCTCTAACCTAAAAAACCCCCATGTGCACTCCACACGTACTCCGCTACCCTTGTGGCCGCTTCCGGCGTGTAGTGCGTGGCTAATAGAGCTAATCCCTATGAGCATGCCCCTGGCACAGGGCAGGCAAGAAGTTAATTATCGCTGCAGGTTCCTAATTTACTATCCTGTTCCATGTAACTAAAACCTACTACCTATTCTACGTCATAGTTAGTGCGTTGTCTTAGTTCGCGAGGAAAATCACCCCAGTCCCCTAGTCCTGCACGTGGCGGATTCCAACTGTTGAGTCGACCTATCCACGAACAGGCGGTACGGGATTGGAGTGGTGGTCGCGATCGGTGATTTCTGGCTAACTAGTCATGAAGATCTCTCAGAAAAGTTGTTAATACTTTTTGTGATACCTCGTTGGCTAGCGTGTTCAGTCTGTGAAAGGTCTCCTCTTGTCTGAGTAAGTCATAGGTGTTTGTACCTGGCGGTTGTTGTCTTAGTGCGGCTGCTACATCATCGAAAAGGGGTCACTCGTAAACCACACGGTCAGGAGTATCCTCCGATGCGCCACAGTCACACGCGGGCGTCGCCCTTTTCCCAAACCGACATAGATGTGTCGGATAGGGGCCATGACCAGTGAGAAAGTAGAACAATCCCCGAGTTGGCTCGAAGTATCTCATTTTCATTCTTTCCTTTACATTTGGTAGGAACTGAAAGGTTCTTCTACCAGTTTCATCTAACTCCCTTAACTCCTGCCATAGATCCTCACCCTTCCCCCTTATCTCCCCCTTATCCCTAACAGGTGCTCCCATAATTTCCTCTACTTTTGTAATATTATCTTTCTGGCCCAATACCATGCGGCCTGCTCCCTTATCTTTATATCCAGGGGACAGAGCCCCATTATGATTAACAGGGCTCCTCCCGGGGATGTTCTGTATGCCCCTACAGATCTTAGAAGCGTCTTCCTTTGTACTCTTCTCACCGTCATGGCGGGCACCACTCTCGTGAGCCTGTGAACCCAGACTCCCGAGCCGTAACCCACTATTAACGTCAATATACTATCATGATATAGTTTAATTAGATGAGGCGAAAGGTGAAATCTTTTATGTCCGATGGAAATCAGGTTATTTAGTAGTTGTTGTGCTTTCTGGGTTACGGTTTCAATGCGCCTTGCGAAGTTCCACCTTTCATCGATGATGATTTTCAAGTAGCGTGTTTCTCGTCTCCGAAGAACTGGCGTACCCTCAATTCTTACGGTCGGGTTTCTCACTAGCTGTCCTTTGAGTAATAGATAAGTCGACTTGGTTAGTGAGATAGTCATTTTAGTGTTGCGGCACCATAGTTGTAATTTTTCTATTGCTCTCTCTATCTTGGGTTCTATGTCCTCGCGACTTCGGCCGCCGACCAGCAGGAGGAGGTCATCAGCGTAGGCTATTACCTCTAGCACCTCTTCGCTCTGTTGCAGGCTGTCCAGAAGAGGCTCCATGTGGATGTCCCAGAAAAGGGGACCCAACACGGAGCCCTGGAGGTATCCCTTGGTGATAGTTTTCCTGACTTTCCCGCTAGGGGATGATAGCCATACCTCCCGATCCTCACAGTATCCCTGGGCACTCTTTCTCCCGAAGGCAGGAGAAACGCGAAGGCCACCACAGGCTGTCAAAGGCGCCACTGATATCCACCATGATGCCAACAACATACTTACACGGGGCTGAGCCGCAGACCTCGGCCGCCAAGGCGATTGCATCAGATGCCGATCGCCCAGGCCTGAAACCGAATTGCCTGTTGCTCAACCCATGCAGCATGCGGTGAGCAGTCAGTCTGTCAGCCAGTAATTTTTCGAGAAGTTTGCCAAAGCCATCCAGCAGACAGATGGGCCTGTACGATTTGGCCTCAGCAGGGTCCTTCTCAGGGCTTTTCTTAATGATCACTACATTTGCGGCTTTCCAGATCTTCGGAAATCTGCCCTGCCTGAGGCATTCATTAAAGAGATGTGTGAGCGGCGCAACTAGCTGTGGGGTTAAGAACTGCACCACCTCCGCCATAATGCCGTCTGGCCCGGGGGCTTTTCCTTTCTTTAGGGACTTGATGAGAGAGGCAACCTCCTCCTTAGAAAAGGGGAGGACCGCTTCATTCCGTAACTGTCGCTGTCCTTCAGTGTCATCATTCCTATCACCGTCAGGCAGCAGGGACCAGAGGAGAACATCGGCAGTTTCCTGCCAGGATACCGTCATCCCATCCCCGCGCCTGATCGTTGATAACATCGTTGGGGAACGGATCTTCTCCCTCACCAATCTATATGGTACTCCCCAAGGGTCGAGGGCCAGCTGATTAGTTACAAAAGTTTCCCAACTTTTTGTTCTGGTCTTTTGTAGTTCTTTTTGAGAGTTTTCTTTTGCCTCCCGGTATAGCAGCAGCCATCTTTGCCTCTCCCACCAGACGACACTGCGACGACTGGTTGTGCTTCCTCAGTCTTCTGACAGACTGAAGCAGTTCTTGTAGCCCGGCTGACCACGGTGACGGTGTGGCCACCATGGCCCTCCTCCTGGTTGGTACGGCCACCTTAATCGCCCCTGTTATCGCCCGCACCGGCCCCTCGGCCCTATAGCCCACGTTAAAGTCCTTTCGTTCGTCCCCTTCTGGTAATGGAGGAATGTCGCACTCTCTGGCTAGGCGTTCCCAATCTGTTTCCCTAAAGTTCATCTGCACCTCCCACCCCATGGCCCAGTGGCACTCTCAATCTCCTAGAATAAAGGTAATTAGATTGTGATCACTAGTGGTGGCGTTGTCTACCACTCTCCACTCTTGGAGCACATTGACCGCGTTTGGCGTGACCAACGTCACGTCAATGTTTGTACCCTGTCCCCCTCCGGCCACGTAGGTGAGGGCATTGCCTGGTCTGTTTGCCACCACTAGTTGAAGAGCCATAATCATTTCTTCCGCTTTAGCACCATTTTCGTTCCTTGTGCCACTGTACCATAGGGGGGATTTTGCTTTTATGTCAGCAGTTATGATAATTTTGCGTCCCCGCAACGCCGTGGCCACACTCGCTAGATGGTCTATGTGCTGCTCAATTCTGTCTCCGTATTGGAAATACATGTTGATGATAATTACAATTCCAGCAGGGGACTGTACCTCCACGACGTTGCAGTGACTATTGGAGTACTGTGACAGAGGTGTTATGCGTAGTGCAGTGTTAGGATGGCCGCTCTGGGGGTATCCCCACTGCTAACGGTTTGCCATGTTGCGGCAGTGAACGCAACTTTTCCACCCAGAGAGTACGGTTCCTGTAAACAGAGTATGTCCAGTCTCTTTTCCGCCACTTCCTTACGGAGCTCCTGCAATACTGTTATGAGTATTGAGTTGTCCTATTGTTATTTTGGTCTTCATGGAAAGTAGGTATGTATATGGTCATTTGGCCAGGTTTTGTTCCAGTCATATGCTAGTCGTCCATTTGCCATCACTGATTGATGGCAGATTTCATTCAGGTCAAATTTCTCTCCTCGTCTTTCAAAAACCTTTTTGAGTAAGTCACGCAGTGCTCCGAAGTCAGTGGGGAGGTTCACTGACTTAAGTTGCATTCTGTCCACAGCCTCCATCACCGAGAAGGTTACCCACAAATCTTATTTGGTTTTTTTTTCCTCATCAAACCTACAGCCCGTATCTCGCACCTTCCGACTTACATCTCTTTGGCCCGATGACGGATTCACTCCGCGGAAAGCAGTACGTGAATCAGGGGGAAGTTATTGATGCAGCGAGACGTTGACTCCGATGTCGACTAGTAGAATGGTACCATGTGGCCATACAGGCCATTCCTGAAAGCGACGCGAAGACATCGCATTGAAAGGAGATAATGCTGAAACAAAGGGTTTGTAGCCAGAAGAATGGGAAATAACATGGTGTATTGAAACCTGAATAAAACCCACGTGCTTTCAGGAAAAAAGTGTGCTACTTGGCTTTTTTAATGCCCCTCGTACCTTCATAAAACAGCGTGAGTTCTGTTGGAGACCTGGTGATGGGCATGGTGTTACGGACACTGATATTAACCGAATCAATTATTCGGGTAAGATAACCTTCGTATTTTGGAAGACATCCGCTTTTCTTAACAATGTACTTCTGGTCTTGTGGCTTAGAAACCATGCCGAACACTTATTATGCGACTGAAGTTTGTGACGAATGAAGACTGCACCCTTGCACACTGACATAAAAATCACCTGTATTTGCAGATAAGGGATCACTTCGTCGCTTTCTAACTTGTCAGTCGAAACTTTAACAGGTCGTCCCACGTGATGAATATCGTCGACACTTGTTCTGCCCGATTTAAGCTGTTCGATTCTCTTACGAACATTTAAGTCGCATAAACGCTTGTCGCTATAGTGTTTCAACATTCTCGAGTAAATTTCCGCCGGTTTTACAGTTGTTGTTGTTGTTGTGGTCTTCAGTCCTGAGACTGGTTTAATGCAGCTCTCCACGCTACTCTGTCCTGTGCAAGCTTCTTCATCTCCCAGTACCTACTGCAGCCTACATCCTTCTGACTCTGCCAAGTGTATTCATCTCTTGGTCTCCCTCTACGATTTTTACTCTCCACGATGCCCTCCAGTACTAAATTGGTGATCCCTCGATGTCTCAGAACATGTCCTACTAACCGATCCCTTCTTCTAGTCAAGTTGTGCCACAAGCTCCTCTTCTCACCAATTCTATTCAATACCTCCTTATTAGTTGTGTGATCTACCCATCTAATCTTCAGCGTTCTCCTGTAGCACCACATTTCGAAAGCTTCTATTCTCTTCTTGTCTAAACTGTTTATCGTCCACGTTTCACTTCCATACATGGATACACTCCATACAAATACTTTCAGAAACGACTTCCTGACATTTAAATCTATACTCGATGTTAACAAATTTTTCTTCTTCAGAAACACTCTCCTTGCCATTGCCAGTCTACATTTTATATCCTCTCTACTTCGACCATCATGAGTTATTTTGCTCCCCAAATAGCAAAACTCCTTTACTACTTTAAGTGTCTCATTTCCTAATCTAATTCCCTCAGCATCATCCGACTAAATTCGACTACATTCCATTATCTTCGTTTTGCTTTTGTTGATGTTCATCTTATACCCTCCTTTCAAGACACTGTCCATTCCGTTCAGCTGCTCTTCCAAGTCCATTGCTGTGTCTGACAGAATTACAATGTCATCGGCGAACCTCAAAGTTTTTATTTCTTCTCCATGGATTTTAATACCTACTCCAAACTTTTCTTTTGTTTCCTTTATTGCTTGCTCAATATACAGATCGAATAACATCGGGTATAGGCTACAACCCTGTCTCACTCCCTTTCCAACCACTGCTTCCGTTTCATGTTCCTCGACTCTTATAACTGCCACCTGGTTTCTGTACAAATTGTAAATAGTCTTTCGCTCCCTGTATTTTACCCCTCCCACCTACAGAATTTTACAGTAGACTAAACAAAATCACGTCAGTAGATGTTGCCCTACTAGTGTGTGCGTTTATAAAGTAGAAGACGAATAAAACACATTTAAAAGTGTCGAAGGTTTGTAGTCTAAATTATATTATGAATTTTTCCTTCCACGACTGTAGGTAAATCTGAAAATGTTTACCACTGTCGGAGACGAACTTCTCAAACTGGAAGTTCTAACTTAAGTAAACACCGGCCGTGAAAGCCTACATATACAGGGTTGTTCAGAATGATTTTGACACTTTCAACTGACTATAGAATATATTTCTATCAAAGTACCGAGCGAGGTGGCGCAGTGGTTAGCACACTGCACCCGCATTCGGGAGGATGACGGGTAAAACACGGGTCCGGCTATTCAGATTTAGGTTGTACCTAATTTTCCTAAATCGCTCCAGTCAAAAGCCGGGATGGTTATTTTGGAAGGGCACGGCAGGTCTCCGTCCTCATCTTTTACAAAATCAGAGATTGTGCTCCGTCACTAATGACCTTGATGTAGACGGGACGTTAAACCCGATCATCCTTCCTTCTTTCCTGTATTAAGGTGAAGTATAATATTATTAGTAGGGAACCCCGAATGCTTCACAATTGTTAAATATGTATGGGAATTGTATAAGTGTACTAATCCCCTCTTCGCCTCTCTATCTCTCTGTCCGTGCCGGCCGGTGTGGCCGTGCGGTTCTAGGCGCTTCAGTCCGGAACTGCGTGACCGCTACGGTCGCAGGTTCGAATCCTGCCTCGGGCATGAATGTGTGTGATGTCCTTAGATTAGTTAGGTTTAAGTAGTTCTAAGTTCTAGGGGACTGATGACCACAGATGTTAAGTCCCATAGTGCTCGGAGCCATTTTCTCTCTCTGTCCATCTCCTCCTGCCCCGCTCTTTACCTATATCCTGCTCTTCCCCTTATCTTTGTATCTCTCCTTTCCACTCTCTGACCATCACACCTTCATCCCGTTCTGTGTCCATCTCCACCTTCCCCATCTGTCTGTCCATTTTCTCCCCGTCACCTTCCATTCTATGTCTGACCTCAAGACTTGTTTATCGCCACACTAAAGGTACTTCTCCAGTGGATCTGTGAGAATAGCACAGTATTTCTCATAGTTTTAATCTGGGAACGGTAGGATTGCAAAATTTCGGATGATTCAGATTCCACAGCAGTGTTTTAATCGTAAGTCGATAAGCCATAAATACAACATTCCTCCTTCCTCTTGAAACTGAATATGACGAAGAAAACAAAACATCACACTGCTGTGTGTAAAATTTTTCTTTTAAATTATGTATTTTGAAAAAGAATAAATGTGGAAGAAACAATGTGTCTAATGGTTTAAAAGCCCTATTATTTGAGAGGAAAGTAACTTGAAGAAAGAAAATGAAATTGAACGTATTCACAGAAAGTCATTTTCTTTCTCGCAGTCGGTTCTGAAGGAAAATCTTTACATTGTTGCTTAAAAAAGTTCAAGATTTTTGCTAACAAATACTATCTGTAAGTTTCTTACAAGGGAACCTCCCCATCGCACCCCGCTAAGATTTAGTTATAAGCTGGCACAGTAGATAGGCCTTGAAAAACTGAACACAGATCAATCGAGATAACAAGAAGAAGTTGTGTGGAACTATGAAAAAAATAAGCAAAATATACAAACTGAGTAGTCCATGGGCAAGATAGGCAATATCAAGGATAGTGAGAGCTGAGGAGCGCCGTGGTCCCGTGTTTAGCGTGAGCGACTGCGTAACGAGAGGTGCTTGGTTGAAGTCTTCCCTCGATTGAAAAGTTTAATTTTATATTTTCAGACTATTATTATCTGTCCGTCCGTCCGTCCGATGCGAGGTAACTGCGCCGTAGTGTGGGGACGCCACAATTAAACAAACATCGAAACACACTACGTCAGTCGACTACAGCGCGCGAAAGAGAGAGTATTCCTGCTAACGAGGCTTCCTGGCTGGCAGTTTTTGGGAGTGATTATCACATCCATAAGAAAACCTACATCGGGCAAGGTAGAAGAATCTTTTTACCCATTCAACAAGTGTACAAGCTAGGTTGGTCGACAACATATTCCTGTCATGTGACGCACATAGAATATACCAGACGTGTTTTCCTGTAGAGGAATCGGTTGACCTATGACCCTGCGATCAAATGTTTTCGGTTCCCATTGGAGAGGCACGTCCTTTCGTCTACTAATCGCACGGTTTTGCGGTGCGGTCGCAAAACACAGACACTAAACTTATTACAGTGAACAGAGACGTAAATCAACGAACGGACAGATCATAACTTTGCGAAAATAAAGAAAGTAAATTTTTCACTCGAGGGAAGACTTGAAACAAGGACTTCTCATTTCGGAGCTGATCACGCTAACCACAGGGCCACGGCGCTCCTGAGCTCACATTATCCTTGATGTTGCCCATTTGCGCATGGACTACTCAGTTTGTATATTTTGCTTATTTTTTTGTTAGTTCCACACAACTTCTTATTGTTTTTACGATTGATCTGTATTCAGTTTTTCAAGGCCTATCCACTGTGTCGAATTATAACTAAATTTGAGAGGGGTGCGATGGGGAGGCTCCCTTGTTAGAATATTGTGAAAAAGTCTGAAGTCAATCCGTCAAGAAATTTGGAGAATTTTGTTAATATGTATTTTTAAATTTATATGGTACATAAATACATACTTAATATAGAAATGGGAAACGTTGTTATCGAAAAATCTCGAAAAGTTCTTGATTCTTTTACTTCTAGTTGTTACATCTACACGTTTACTATTGTTAGGAAATCGTCGAAGAATTTGACGCAACTCGATCACCAGCTTTTCGAGATTTTTGGTAACAACCGTAAACTATGATTTGTCTTCATACAGAACTAGACATTTAAAAAAAAATGTTCTCTGTGTACGAGCGAAGTTTATTAGAGTATCGTGTATAAATTTGAAGTAAATGGGTCGAGAACTCCTCGAAATTTTTGTTAACAACGTTAGACTACATCTTGCCTTTGTATAGTAGTATAGACAGATATGTATGCAAACAGCAACTCAGGAAGGTTTTTCTATGATGTTCACAAATGTTCAATGTGTGAACCGTTAAGTCTCACAGCATACGTCAATTCGATAGCCCAATTCGGATCACACTCGCAAAATGTGTTCTCGTCGATATGAGTTACAGCTAACTTGATGAGTCCTCGTGAATCAGCGGGATTGTTGGCAAGTGAACATGTGAAACACAGCGTCCTCGATGCAGCCCGACAAATAAGAATCACACGTTGTGAGATATGGTGAACATGGGGGCATGGCAGCAACCGAGCGAGGTGGCGCAGTGGTTAGCACACTGGACTCGCAATCGGGAGGACGACGGTTCAATCCCGTCTCCAGCCTTCCTGATTTACGTTTTCCGTGATTTCCCTAAATCGTTTCAGGCAAATGCCGGGATGTTTCCTTTGAAAGGGCACGGCCGATTTGCTTCCCCGTCCTTCCCTAATCCGAGCTGCGCTCCGTCTCTAATGACCTCGTTGCCGACGGGATGTTACACGCTAAGCACCACCACATGGCAGCAACTGCATGACCGATGCATCATCGTGGTAACTCAGTATCCTAGAAATCACGAGTGTCGTTGTAGAACAGCGATAACACCAGCGTGCTGAAAATCGAAATTGTCATTGTCCCGTTCCAGTTGCGGAGTGAGCCACAGCTGAAGAATGTCCACGTAAGTTTGTCCTTTGATCGACGTCTCTAAAAAGAAGAATCCATATACTTTTTCCCTTGACAAATCGCAACTCACATTAATCTGTCGGCAGTGTGGCGGTTTCTGCTCACCGTATTCGTATGCTGTATCTGTTTGCTGTCTCGTTCAGGTGAAAGGTAGCCTCATAGCTGAAAATGAACCTGCGGTTGGAATCGTCCTTTCATATCAATGCGGAACTGTTCCACCAAAGGTTTGTCGCCATGTGTAATGGCCTGGAGTCACTGATTCCCGTATACTTTCTCTCGTAGCCGTTTTCTCAACCCTCTCCAAACAGTTAGCTGTGGAATTTCTAATTCGCGACTAGCAAAAGACGTTGACTTTTGTCGAATTTTCAATTATGTTTCACTGAACTGTTCGACATGATACTCAGACATCAATGGTAGCCTACTGCCTTTATTTCCTTAACTACTGTATCCACGCACAAATGGATTGTTTGGTACGTGGCGCCCCATTAAATGTGGTACTGAATTTCCGACGCACTGTGGTATCACAATAGCTCATGTAGAGCTCCATCACGCAGAATGCCTTCTCCGTTTGTCTGGTAGCAATGTTGCTGGAGATGACAGAAAAAAAAGAAAAGAAAACCCTGATTTGCTGTATACATGTTCAGTGTAAGGATTCGTTCTTCAGAATCCGTAAAGTGAATTTAAAAAAAAGGTTCAAATGGCTCCAAGTGGGTCAGCGCGGTTCTTTCCGTCCCTTTACGACGTACCTGCACCTACCTGTGAACATTGTCTCAGCACATCATCAGTAGGGAAGCCGAGTGAAACCTACTGTACTTCGACGTGAACCAGGCTGCAATTAAAGTCACTAATCTACGTTTCGGGAGAAACACGAAATGAAAGGTTGGAAATTTTGTCCTGACTTAATATATTCTGAAACTTAGATGACAAGTATCATTGCCAAGCCCGTGCTAGTGTTAACACAGTCACTCACAATCCCTTTCACTCACGTTAGCAAGTTTATGGTGTTGCATTTCCCGAACACGTATTGGCTACAAAATTACTGATTGTTTCTGATTGATAATGCTCGCCAAATATTAAGTCTGTCGGTACCAAATGCAGTCACAGTTTTTAGCCACCGACCTGCTCAATACGCCACGCGGAATATATGTCTTTTCTCGTCACGAAATTCACTTAAAATTCTGAAATTTCTACACACACATCGGAATAATTCTGCCATCATTTTCCAACACTTTTTATGTATGAAACACTGCTAGATCCGGCAACTTTTCGTTTCCATCGGAACTACTACTACACACGTCCGAACTGTTTCATGGCTAGGCTCCCACTCTTCTCTAGAATAAAGTCTTCTCTATCAGCAGAGAAAGGCGAGCGAAGTATATTGCTTTACCATTGGTCAGTTTACTCAACAGCCAATAGTAAACCAACATTCTCCCGCCTCATGCCGCGCTTTTCGTCAATAACCAATCGCAAAATAGTAAACCTAACGACTGCACCTTTTACCGACGTAATTATCTAATATGCTGAAGTTTTGTTTATGCATAAAGTTATTTACTATTGTTATTTATACCTGAATTAAATTTCCCTTTACTATAAACTTACTTTACAAATCTATTCTACAAAAATCTCCTTTGTCCATATCCATACTTCTTCGAAATGTTCCCACACTAAATCCTACTACATAACTCGTTAAACAATTATCTTCATATTAACCTTAAACCACACTCACGCATCATTCATACTGCTAAAACACATTTATAACATTTTACGTACACAAAAAGGCATAATAACACTTTATGAAAATACTAGAACAGTCTATTAAAAACATTCTATTACTTTAGTGCACTCTAGCGGGCACAATCGAAACTAAAATCACAGTCTCCCTATCCAATATTGTCCTCTATCGGCTGATACATAAACTACGTGCGCGTCCAGTCTCGCGTCACCATCTGTCACTATCCAGCTCTGAGACACATCTCCCACTTAATCGCCTCCAAGGCAGGATCGTCATACGGCGCTAAGCCTCACAAGCACTGTCGGACTTAACATTTGAGGTCATCAGTCCCCTAGAACTTAGAACTACTTAAACCTAACTAAACTAAGGACATCACACACACCCTTGCCCGAGGCAGGATTCTAACCTACGACCGTAGCAGCAGCGCGGTTCCGGATTGAAGCGCCTAGAACCGCTCGGCAAGGAAACTTAGTTACTCCCTGTAGAATGTAGATACATTTGCTGCTACAGAAACGAAAGCTGGAAGGCGTGCTTCTACATGCGAAAGTAGCGCTAGTAGCGCCACTATGATATTGCGAATGAAGTTTGCTTTAAATACACGCTGCAACGGTCGTGAACATTAGTTACCTGTGAGATTGAACGTGATGAGTTGATATCAGTCAAGGCGCCAACATCAACACCTCACTGAGTTTACACGAGGTCGTGTAAGAGGGCTACGAGACGCTGGTTGTTCCTTCTGATACATGGCAGAAAGAGTTGGCAGGGATGTAGCCAGTGTACATAATTGCTCGCATCGGTGGTCACGAGAATGTACAGTCGCAAGAAAGGCGGGCCCCGGACAGCCACTTGGCATTAATGAAAGGGAAGACCATCGTGTTCGGTGTGTGGGTCTGGCCCATCGTATTGCATCTGTCGCAGCAGTTTGAGCGGCAATTGGCACCACAGTGACACAACGAAGTTACAAATAGGTTACTTCAAGGACAACTCAGATCCGCCTGACGCCCTGAAGCGTGCATTTCACTGACCCCAAACCACCTCCACTTGCAACTTCAATGGCGCGATTCTGTTGTGTTTCCCGATGAAGTATGGTTCAGCCTCGGAGCCAGTGATGGCCGTGTCATGGTTATAGAGATGTGTATTGAGGCCCTGCACCAGTACTTAAGGTCTGGGGTTCGATTTCGTGTGACACCAGAAGCACTCTCATTGTTATTCCATGCACCCTGACTGCAAAATTATACGTCAGTCCGATGATTCGACCTGCTGTGCTGCTATTTATGAATAGCATTCCAGGAGTGTTTTCCCACAGGATAACGCTCGCCCTCGTACCGCTGTTGTAACCTGACAAACTACACAGAGTGTCGACATGTTGCTTGGGCTGCTCGATCATCAGATATTTCTACAATCGACCACGTATGAGACATCATTGGACGACAACGCCAGCGTCATGTACAAACAGTATTGGTTCAAATGGTTCAAATGGCTCTGAGCACTACGCGACTTAACTTCTGAGGTCATCAGTCGCCTAGAACTTAGAACTACTTAAACCTAACTAACCTAAGGACATCACACACATCCATGCCCGAGGCAGGATTCGAACCTGCGACCGTAGCGGTCGCGCGGCTCCAGACTGTAGCGCCCAGAACCGCACGGCCACTCCGGCCGGCACAAACAGTATTAACCGTCCTTGTACTGACCGACAAAATGGAACAGGCGTGGACGTCCATCCCACAATATGACATCGGGTAGCTGTACAACACAACGCATGCACGTTTGCGTGCTTGTATTCAACGTTCTGGCGGTTACTCAGGTTATTAATGTACCAGCATTTCACATTTGCAATGGTTTATCTCCTAGTACATTAACTTGTTTTCTTGCAATGTTAATCACTTAAATATGTAGGCTGGAACACGTGAGGCAATACTGACCCTACGACTTATCTTAGAGAATACATTAAGGAAAGGCAAACCTACATTTCTAGCATTTGTAGACGTAGAGAAAGCTTTTGACAATGTTGATTGGAGTACTCATTTTCAAATTGTGAAGGTGGCAGGGATAAAATGCGGGGAGCGAAAGGCTATTTACAATTTGTACAGAAACCAGATGGCAGTTATAAGAGTCGAGGGGCATGAAAGAGAAGCAGTGGTTGGGAAGGGGGTGAGACCGAGTTGTAGCCTATCCCCGATGTTATTCATTCTGTATATTGAGCAATCAGTAAAGGAAACAAAAGAAAATTTCAAAATAGGAATTAAAATCCATGGAGAGGAAATAAAAACGTTGAGGTTCGCCGATGACACTGTAATTCTGTCACAGACAGCAAAGGACCTGGAAGAGCAGCTGAACGGAATGGACAGTGTCATGAAAGGAGGATATAAGAGATGAACATCAACAAAAGCAAAACGAGGATAATGGAATGTAGTCGAATTATATGGGGTGGTGCTGCGGGCATTAGATTAGGATATGAGACGCTTAAAGTAGTAAATGAGTTTTGCTATTTGGGGAGCAAAATAACTCATGATGGTCGAAGTAGAGAGGATATGATATGTAGACTGGCAATGGCAAGGAAAGTGTTTCTGAAGAAGAGAAATTTGTTAACGTCGAGTATGGATTTAGGTGTGAGGAAGGCGTTTCTTAAAGTATTTGTATGGAGTGTAGCCATGTATGGAAGTGAAACGTGGACGATAAATAGTTTGGACAAGAAGAGAATAGAAGCTTTCGAAATGTGGTGCTACAGAAGAATACTGAAGATTAGATGGGTAGATCACGTAACTAATGAGGAGGTATTGAATAGAATTGGGGAGAAGAGAAGTTTGTGGCACAACTTGACTAGAAGAAGGGATCGTTCGGTAGGACATGTTCTGAGGCTTAAAGGGATTACCAATTTGGTACTGGAGGGCAGCGTGGAGGGTAAAAACCGTAGAGGGAGACCAAGAAGTGAATACACTAAACAGATTCAGAAGGATGTCGGTTGCAGTAGGTACTGGGAGATGAAGAAGCTTGCGCAGGATAGAGTAGCATGGAGAGCTGCATCAAACCAGTCTCAGGACTGAAGACCACAACAACAACAACAACAGACAAATGTATTCTTGAAATTTCAATACTCTACATTAATGGTTTCTTGGTGCTGTGATGCGATAGCGTTCTCGCTTCCCACGCCCGGGTTCCCAGGTTGTATTCCTGGCGTGGTCAGGAATTTTCTCTGCCTCGTGATGACTGGGTGTTGTGTGATGTCCTTAGGTTAGTTAGGTTTAACTAGTTGTAAGTTCTAGGGGACTGATGACCATAGATGTTAAGTCCCATAGTGCTCAGATCCATTTGAACCATTTGGTGCTGTGATTTTTTTTTCCCCGTCAGTGCACAATACGACTATCTGTAGTTTACGCTTCCATTATACTTTATTCCGTGAAAGTTATTTGAGAACTCTGGAAGCTGGTGTAAGTAAAAATATAAACGGTTTAAGTAAAAAGATAAAGTAGGTGGAATGTGTCGTGAACCTCACGAGCTTCTCTCTCCTTCCCTCCCTCCGCGGTCTTGGAACCGCTTTTGTGTATACCTGAGGAAGCAAAGAGCATAGGTGCATCCGAAAAGTATTGTATGACGGAGGTGGATCGTCTTGAATAGTGATGATCCCCGGCTGTGCAGGACGGCTGAGGCGGCCCGGGTCACCGGTGTCACACGGGGTCCCTGCGCGCGGAGGGCGCCCTCGGGGTGACCCTTACAAAGGGCCCGGGAGGCGGCGCGCCTTTTGAAAGTGGTGCAGGGTCGCCGGCCGGACGTGTGCAGGGCGGCGCAGGGGCGGTGCGCGAGCGGCGAGCCGCCGTTAGAACACAGGCGGGCACAATGAGGCTGGCGGGGTGCGCCCGCCGCGGCACAGGGAGCGCGCAGGGCCCAGCAGCAGCCAGCAGCGTGCTCTGTCTGCGCTGTGAGCTCCGAGCTGCAGCCGCGGCCCGCCGCCGGACGCTCGTGGGACCCGCCGTCTGCGACAGCCGCGGCAGGCGATGTCCTGCAGACTCATTATCTGGCTGCTGGCGGTTCAGCTCCAAAGTTGACACAGTGTCTGTAGGCAACCGCCACACAGTCCCGCAGTGATAGAAAAACGCTTTAAGGGACTCCGGAACGCCCTATACTTGCAATGTTAAAATAACGCTTATAAATTTCATCTTTCCTCACAAAGTATTTGAGGTAGGAAGTTGAACTTTTTACAGATTATTTATTGGAATATGGGCTACAACTTAACACAGGGATTTTACAAAATTTTAGTTCAGTTATTAAAGATGATTTTCTTTCAATTGTAATGAAAATTCACAACATTTTTTTGCAATTTTTTATTTATATATTCAAAAATATACAGTTTTTTGGAAAAAGGCTGTGTTAAATTATGCAGAAGGTACTGTGTAACATTTACTGAAAGTTTCAAACAAATATGTTTGGAAGATCGTTAGAAAATATGTAATTAGTATGAGAAAATAAAAGTTTTGGGAATCGAGCGACAAAGATTGGATTAAATTTTTAGTGCATTCCAGGTCCTTAGGATGGATTATCTTCATCCTCTGCAAACTCCTCCTCCAGCTTCCTCTTGTTCCTCCTCCTGTTTACTCTTGCTTGTATTTCTAGACTCTTTACAGCCCTGTCTGCAGCCTGAAGGCGTTCCTTGTCTAAAGCAAGCATCGCTCGTACCATGTTAGAACCTATCTTCATTCCCATATTTCTAAATACCTTGCACCTTACAATGTTGCCATCATTGAAAGTCGCAACAGCATCATACACACCAAAGTGAAGTGTTTCTATTCCAACAAATACAGTCTTGGGGATTCTCGACCATATAACACTATTTACACTTTCATTGGAGTTTTGAGTTTTTCCGTGAATACACTTTTTCAACAGTTCAGGTGCTGCTAAGTCTCTGAAAATAGGTTTTATCACCTCCATTATTGCATGAGGCAGACTATGCTTATGAGTGGACACAAGCTATGCTGGAGATTTTCATCGGTTGAAGAAGTATGAAAAAAAAAGAGCCCAAACAGCCTTCTTCATTTCGTCGACACTTTGTGTATTTTGCCTAATAGCCATTCCATAATAGTTCTGTATTTTGTCAATTACACTGTCAGTTAACCTTCCCTTCCCATTCAACCCTTTACCATCACTGAGTTTTTGTTTTTTGTACTAAGCTTTCAGTCGCCGAAGTCTTGTTCCCATTCGCTTCTGTACGTGTCCAATACACTCAAATTTCTGCACTACAACATCATCACCATAGGGCTTCAGTCCTTGAACATGTTTGAAACTTTTAGAATCACTGTCACCAAGGTAATTAACATATCGCACTTTATCACACGCCTCAGAACGCTGGAATATACTGGCAACACCAGCCACTTCCATTCCTCCACTACTGCCACTATAGTTAGCTTTGCAATTATTTTCATGTGTACCTTTATATTTTTGTGGACATCTACAATACTTTGATATTACTGCTACATCTAAAACTTTCCCTGTATACATACTGGTGGCAGATACTACACCATGAAGAGATGTGTGTCCCCGTTTATGCCAGGTACCATCGAACGCTGCAGTCAAATCTCTGTTACCATTATTTTCCATTACTGCCTCTTCCACAGCGTTCTTCATAGATTCTATACAGACGTCTTCTAGTTTAGACCCTATTAATTTATTATCGGTCGTAAACTTGGTTGGGAGATTTGGAAGATTCATGATGCCACAGAAAATTGCACCTGCAGTAGCACCCTTACCAACTGAACGCAAGGAATAAACAAATCTAATGTTGTGTTCGTAGATTTTGCTACCATTTTCTTCAGTTGCAGTTACTGCAACACTGTTCCAAAAGGTGGTCATGTATGAACACTTATCACATTTCAGTTGTATTTCACTAGCAAGTCCTACGTGCTTTATTATGGAGAGATCCAGACCAAATTCACTACAATGAATACATCTTACACAGTTTGAAAAAAATCCTTTGAGAACCGGCATATCAAATATTTCATTCACATCCGATTCGCCCATAAAACATTCATAGTTTTCACTCATTGAACCAAGCTTCTTCTGTGAAGTATTTTCTTTCCCACTTTGACTGCTATGTGCAGGTGTACTTGAGAGGTTAGGTTCACTCACTTGGTTATCGTCTTTATTGTTTACAGTAATAACACATACCTTTGGCTTTCCAACATTTCTCCTTTTCTTAAAAGCCTTCAGAGGATTTCTAATAACTTTACTTTTACTCATTATTATACTTCAACAAAACAGAGACCCAAGAAACAGAATTAATTACGAATATTTTCGAGATAACGACAGAGTAAATAAACATGAAACAATCGACAATCACACCAGCGATATATATTGAACCATCACAGGTTAGCCACAACACATACTTTATCTCACATCACTAAAATGTACCTGATGAACACGGACGTTAATAATAACACAATTTGACAGCAGTTTAACTGCGCCACAGTGGGTCACGCCCATGTAGAACACATTTCAAAAAAAATTTAAAAATAGTTGTAGTCTTCGGAATTGAATAAATTATATATCTATTAAAAGGTAATAGTCTGCAGATTCAGAAAACGCAAAAAAGTAAAAATTGAACTTTTCATGATTTTGAGCCTTTCCGGATAGAACGTCAAACGGGCCGACTTGGAGCAGGAGAGGCACCACAGAACATTTTAATTTCCACTGTTTATACTTTTACAGATGTCCCGCGTAGTCAGCGCGTACACAACTTTCCCACTAGAGCGCGCCCCGCTAAGCACAACAGCGCAGGCGCAGCGCTCGTCCGTCTCCGCACTACGACATGGCGCTGCCATAGAGACGGACCGGATTCTCCTTCCGCCGATCCGCGCATTAATATGTAATGGAGCCAATGAGATTGCTGCTAACGTAGAACCTTTTCTCCTCACGGATCATACTCGCGCAGTGTCCGCCCCAGTAGCTGAGTGGTCAGCGTGACGGATTGCCGTCCTCCGGGCCCGGGTTCGATTCCCGGCTGGGTCGGAGATTTTCTCCGCTCAGGGACTGGGTGTTGTGTTGTGTTCATCATCATTTCATCCCCATCCGGCGTGCAGGTCGCCCAATGTGGCGCCGACTGTAATAAGACCTGCGCCAAGGCGGCCGGACCTGCCCCGCGAGGGGCCTCCCGGCCAATGACGCCAAACGCTCATCATCATCATCATCATACTCGCGCAGTGATACCTGAACGCGCGAGGTATTATAACAAGTGTACAGGCCTCCGATTAGTCAGTCTGCATTTGTCTGCACCAGTCTGTACCAGTCTACGTTTGTCTGTAACAGTCTATAGTCACGTTTCAGACTGCGCCTAATAAGATTACCATATATGAAGATAAATGTATAGACACTTTTGTCAACTATCAGAGATATATGTGAGAATAAGATTAATGTACGAATACCAAAGGAACTTCAGATTGTCAATTGTAAATAGCATCCAGAACCAAGTTAAGTAATCTTTATGCTTGTTATTATTTTAATAAATGTGTGTGAAAATTAATCAAGTTCTGTTTAAAGTTGGTCACTGTCAATCTGCTACTCTAAGCGTGCAAGTGGCATTTCTATCGTCTGACCTAACGGCAGAAGATAAACACGCCACGATAAGACCACGAGATGTATTGCTCACACTCGCCTACTTCGTTAGAGCGACAAGTCTAATAATTGATGGTGTGTGTACTGAAGGTCTTACAGTACGCACACAACAAATAAATTCATAAAACTTTAACAGCATGACCAGGAAGGATTCAGGATTCATACTCATAGCAGTGGAAGCTCAAAAACGTAACAAAACACATTTTTTTTACATGTGAAATTTTATAATTTTTTCACTTACTACTGGCTTCATTTGTTGCTATAGGTGCACTTTTCTTCCTAAGTACGAGAGATTCTTCGATGACTTTTGCACGACATACAAACCATAGTTTCAAGTGTATGAAACTCTAGACGTTATTTAATTTATGAAAAAATGAATGAACTGTTACATTTTAAATTTGATGTTTAGAAAAAACTCAAGTTTTATAGTTAATTATCTCAATTTCTTCCACAGTTTTTTAATAGATTTGGAAAATTCTAGAGTTTCATACACCTGTTTGTATGGTACGAAAATTTCAACTAAGAATCTCTCTTGAAACTTCCTGGCAGATTAAAACTGTGTGCCGGACCGAGACTCGAACTCGGGACCTTTGCCTTTCGCGGGCAAGTGCTCTACCAACTGAGCACAGGTCCCGAGTTCGAGTCTCGGTGCGGCACACGGTTTTAATCTGCCAGGAAGTTTCATATCAGCGCCTACTCCACTGCCGAGTGAAAATCTCATTCAAGAATCTCTCTTTCTTAGGGAGAAAGGTGTACCTATGGCAACAAATGCAGCCATTAATAAGTGGAGAAAATGATGAAATTTCACATGTAAAAAAAGGTATTTTGCTAGGTTTTTGAACTTCCACTGCGATGAGTGTGAGTAGTCAATCCTTCCTGGTCATGGTGACAAAGTTTTATGAATTTATTTGTAAAAGTATAGACAGTAGAAATTAAAATGTCCTGTGGTGCCTCTCCTGCTCCAAGTCGGCCCGTTTGACGTCCTACCCCCCTTAAGTTCTCTATCTACATCTACATCCTTACCCCCCAACCACTATACGGTGAATTATTTGAATGTGTGGTGTCTTCTCTTTCGGACATGGGAATCTCAGTGATCGAACATGGAGGAAATGGACAGGGACTGCAGGCGGGTAGGTGGCGCTCGGTGGGAGTGTGGGTGGGCCGTGAGCCGTGCCGGGATAGTTCGCGTCCGGGTGGAGCAGTGGTTAACGCAGCTGCCTAGTAAACAGGAGATCCCGAGTTCGAATCCTGGCCCACTACACATTTTCACTCGTCGCCGCTGATTCCGTCTAGTGTCCCGATGCAGTTGACAGCAGCGATCCCCTCCCTTTCCTTCCCTTTCCCCTTCCAATTTGCACGCACTCTACGGTGCATAGGGGAGGGTACTTTCTACCATTAACAGTCGTTCCGTTTCGTATTCCACTCGCAAATAGAGCGAAGGAAAGGTGACTATCTATGCTCTCCCACACGAGTCCTAATTTCTGTGGTCTTCGTGGTCCTAGAGCCGTCGGCACACGGACCGTGCATCCGATCGTTGAGCGTTGAACGTGGCGAGTTTCTGACGTCATGGCGTGGAATAGCACGTTCGGGAGTCTTTCCGAACGTGCACAGCAATATCTGGCATGTCAGATATTCTGAGCGTGCGTCTGAGCGTTGACTAATGAGATGGCACAACGCCACCTACGTCACACGCACGCCGTCTCCCTTCAGTACAGAGTTGTGAGGCGCCATATTGGCATTTATTTCAAGCCTATATGTATATATACCGTTCCGAGCACCAGAAAATTGAGAATCACTGCAAAACCCGTTGTTAACTGTGTGATTCGTTCCAATAAAATAATGATAAACATCATATTCGTGGCAAAAGAATTATTGTGACTTGCATATAATGAGAGTAGACTATTTGAAGGCAGCAACACACCCAAGGTCCACCCAAAACGCATTGTTCTTGGTACAATTTGTTATAATTAAATGTCAGTTAGTAACATATCTACGACTGAGGTTTTTAGCAAGTGGTAAGATACTAAGATTTGCAATAAAATGTATGATGCTGGCTTAGCGTCACTGTCCTGTATAGTGTTTTTTTTTTTTTTTTTTTTTTTTGTTGGGGCGTTGGTTCGCGTCCTGGCACAACCAATTTTTTTCATAACATTCGCGTTTTTATTAGATTCTGATACTTTATTATTAGTTTAATGTAAGTATAGACTATAATATCCGATGTTATGTAAATACAAGTTCACCTTTTTTTGAGGGGTGACTGTTCGATTGACTTGATCTATAGGACACCTTGCGCTACTTGTGTAAAGCTATTTTGCTCCTTTTTCTTTTACGCTTCGTAATTCACGCGTTGCAAAGATTCTGCTACTGGGTGGGAACAGTGATCGAGTAAGACTGATCTTGGGGTTTTACTAAGAGGTGGGAATGATGAAATAATGTTTATCTTGTGCGGAGAAGTATTCCAAATCTGTACCGCACTGTTTGTAATGGAACTATTATATGTCTCTGTCCTTACTGATTGGACGTGGTACTTTCCTTTTCGTGGACGATGGAGGAAATGTGCGTTTTAATAGAGCTAACGTGGGAATTTTACGCGCGCCCGTTGAGTAAACAGTGTGGTTTACGAACTAGAAACATCATTCAACTGCCGCTGGAGTGCGTTGCGATCGCGTATACCCCGTTGTGGCCCACGTACCGTATGCACAAGTCGCATCATTCCTCAGCGTTCAGCAGCACTTTGAACTTGGCACGCTCAACGTTAACGTTCGACAGCACGGTCTGTGTGCCGACGGCTTAAGGCTCGATGCACGCAAGCGTTTTGTTATCGTGAGCTCGCAGCGTCACTTTCCCGCGAGTTTCAGAAGTGCATGTGAAACAATGGAGCCCCTCACACTACGCCGGTGATGATACACGAGGTCACAGCGAGAGAATAGCTTGCGCAGCGTGTGGTCTAGTGGCGCCGGCACGGTAGCTCAGCGTGTTCGATCAGAGAACTGGCTGGCCTCTGTAAATAATAAAAAAAACTGAATGAAAGGATCACCAAAGAACTTCAACGGTTGTCATTTGACGTCCGCTACGATTAAATACACCGAACAAAAATTAAAAAAAAAAGTGGCTAGCGGTGCTGCCTATGAATCACGGGGGCCCGGGTTCGAATCTGGCCGGGTTGGGGATTTTTTTTCTTTGCCCGGGGACTGGGTGTTTGTGTTCTCCGCATCATTTCATTCTCATCATCATCATTCGTGACAGCGGGAAGATCGGACTGTGGAAACAAAATTGGGCTGTGTAAAAATTGGGACTTTGTACGGGCAATGATCACCGAGCAGTTGAGCGCCACACTGACCAAACATCATGACAACATCGAGAGAATCGAGATCACCAACCAGCTTCATCACACTGACGTCGCCGATCGCCGCGAAGCAGCAGTCGCAGGTGAAAGGGGCAGCGCAGGTTAGTGCATTCGCAGCACAAGCCTGCTATTCGTGCAGCCTGTTTGAACGTGAAATTTTTCGCTGAAGCGATGAAGAAATACCGTGAAATATGCGGTACTTCTCGCAACGAGAGATAGGATTAAGAAGAAAGCCGAACGGTTTCAATTGTGTGTAAGATTTTGTGACTGTTTTACTGCGAAAACAGAATAAGGAGAGAAATGTTTCATTGTTACAATGTAACTTTTACTACTCCAAATTTTATTCAAAGGAAGTCATAATTTAAGTTTATGCCCTAGTTAATTACATTTATAATGTTTCCAGCCATCAGACCTTCTATGTAAAATACATAAATAACTAGAGCAATCCTCTATTTCCTGCAAACACCACCTAAAACGATCAAATTCACGTATGTTGCACGCCGCTGTAATTTCGTTAGGCATTCTAACAATCTTATTTTTGGATGTTGATGCTCTTCTTTCTTTCTGTGCTCGCTGTAAAACATGTATCGGATTTTATGACTGATACAAGATACTGTTTGTTTCTTTTATTTTTCCCTAACGTGTTACAGCAATGTCTGTGCTATCATCACCGGCATATATTTATCTTATTGTCTTGCATGACGTTAATGAGTTGCACTTATGTTGGTAGATTTGTAATTACCGCGTCTTCTCTTAGCCTCTTATGAATTTTGGTTCTTATAGCATTTCCTCCTGTTATTTACGATGTGTTAAGGCACAGTTTATGCAGAAGTTATTTACCGTTATAACATTTCCACTGGTGTATCACATACAACGTAAGTACAAAATGCCCTCTTTTTCATCGTATACTGACAACAAGTTGATGGGAACCGCGAACTGACACCAACTGCAATCGAAAATTTTACGATAGTTTAGTACTCTAGGCCTAAAACTTCAATAGCGCTAAACAGGAAATGCTTTGCTCCCTGGCGAGAGCCCTTTCATGTGAATGAACAAGTCTTCCTTTAACAATATTTAAACACTGTAACTTCAGCCGATTCAGTTTAATCAATGGTTTATTGTATTTCAGCTACTAAATACATAATTGCACACATTTCAGTTATAGTATAAACTGAGCAGCCTTCCTGAAATTAATTGATTGAGTGTTCACTACCACTTCTGCCAACCACAGTTTCATACATTTGTCTTACCACGGCACTTTCCCAGACTTGTCAATGAAGTTGAAAATGTAACTCTTCAGGCTTTCCCAGCGATCTAATGACATCTTGGGTTGTCGGGTGTTCTGCCGGATATCAGCGTCGTTCAAAATGGTTCTGAGCATTATGGGATTTAACTTCTCAGGTCATCAGTCCCCTAGAACCTAGAACAACTTAACCCTAACTTACCTAAGGACATCACACACATCCATGCCCGATGCAGGATTCGAACCTGCGACCGTAGCGGTCGCGCGGTTCCAGACTGTAGCGCATAGAACCGCTCGGCCACCCCGGTTGGCTGTCAATGAAGTAATCAGCGAAAACATTTCTTCCAATGTTCGGTAAAGTTCCTCCTGCGGTTGGTGGGTTTTCATCGTCCAGATTACGTAGCATATTCTCCAGATCCCCTGACATTTTTTCAGGCGCCTTTTTTCTTTGAATTTCCGTATGCACTCTTTATGGAGGCTTTCCACGCAGATTTAAGAAAAGTGGATTATAGTTTGACGTCCCGCTGACAGTGAAGTCATTAGAGACTACGATGGTACTGGACACTACGCACTGAAGATTGGATAGTTTGGCTCGAGCCCTCACGTACTATGGCACGTATTTATACACTCCTGGAAATGGAAAAAAGAACACATTGACACCGGTGTGTCAGACCCACCATACTTGCTCCGGACACTGCGAGAGGGCTGTACAAGCAATGATCACACGCACGGCACAGCGGAAACACCAGGAACCGCGGTGTTGGCCGTCGAATGGCGCTAGCTGCGCAGCATTTGTGCACCGCCGCCGTCAGTGTCAGCCAGTTTGCCGTGGCATACGGAGCTCCATCGCAGTCTTTAACACTGGTAGCATGCCGCGACAGCGTGGACGTGAACCGTATGTGCAGTTGACGGACTTTGAGCGAGGGCGTATAGTGGGCATGCGGGAGGCCGGGTGGACGTACCGCCGAATTGCTCAACACGTGGGCGTGAGGTCTCCACAGTACATCGATGTTGTCGCCAGTGGTCGGCGGAAGGTGCACGTGCTCGTCGACCTGGGACCGGACCGCAGCGACGCACGGATGCACGCCAAGACCGTAGGATCCTACGCAGTGCCGTAGGGGACCGCACCGCCACTTCCCAGCAAATTAGGGACACTGTTGCTCCTGGGGTATCGGCGAGGACCATTCGCAACCGTCTACATGAAGCTGGGCTACGGTCCCGCACACCGTTAGGCCGTCTTCCGCTCACGCCCCAACATCGTGCAGCCCGCCTCCAGTGGTGTCGCGACAGGCGTGAATGGAGGGACGAATGGAGACGTGTCGTCTTCAGCGATGCACGTCCGCATGTATCCCGTGCCACCCAACGTGCTCTAGAAGGTGTAAGTCAACTACCCTGGCCAGCAAGATCTCCGGATCTGTCCCCCATTGAGCATGTTTGGGACTGGATGAAGCGTTGTCTCACGCGGTCTGCACGTCCAGCACGAACGCTGGTCCAACTGAGGCGCCAGGTGGAAATGGCATGGCAAGCCGTTCCACAGGACTACATCCAGCATCTCTACGATCGTCTCCATGGGAGAATAGCAGCCTGCATTGCTGCGAAAGGTGGATATACACTGTACTAGTGCCGACATTGTGCATGCTCTGTTGCCTGTGTCTATGTGCCTGTGGTTCTGTCAGTGTGATCATGTGATGTATCTGACCCCAGGAATGTGTCAATAAAGTTTCCCCTTTCTGGGACAATGAATTCACGGTGTTCTTATTTCAATTTCCAGGAGTGTATATATACGTACAATGGCACGTATATATATATATATATATATATATATATATATATATATATATTTGTTACACTCAACACTCAGTATAATTGAGCGGCTCAGAGATCTGGCTGGTCTCAATGTTTGGCTACTTTTTCGTCATAGGGTACCAGCCCAAACTTGTCGTAAACTCACTTTTCAAGCTGAAAGTATATATATATATAATTTCAGCTTGAAAAGTGCTCAATGGAGCACGTTATCATGATTTCACACGGGATACTCTACCTGTGCTGCTAGTACATGTGCCTTTACAAGTACGACACAACATGTGGTTCATGCACGATGGAGCTCCTGCACATTTTAGTCGAAGTGTTCGTACGCTTCTCAACAACAGATCGGTGACCGATGAATTGGTAGAGGCGGACCAATTCCATGGCCTCCAACGTGAGTGACTCAATATTTTTAAATTTCACTGCAGTACCTGTATGCATTGTTTTATATATATATATATATATATATATATATATATATATATATATATATATATATATATATATATATATATAACAATGCAGACAGGTACTGCAGTGAAATTTAAAAATATTGAGTCACTCACGTTGTTTTATAATTTGAACAAGAAGTTTATTTCTATTTTCCCATGAATAGTCTTCAATATATTGGATAGACACATAAAATGCAGTCTGAGGGGCTTTTACGTAAGGTCGGATGTTAATGACTCATGCTGCAACACTGCATTATAAAATTCAAAAGTCACGATCACGGCACTCGACAGTCTGTTCACAGTTCACAAAATACGCTGGTGTCTGCTGCCCTAAACCACTATATTGCGCTCAACTTGATCGTTTTCGAACGTTGCTACATACATACTTATCCCCGATCATGGCTACCAACCCAATATTACCCCCAAATGGGCGGCACGTTCGGCTCTTAGCGTCGCTCAAACTCAACTGTCCTCAAAGATGGCCGCCCTATGCACCCTCGAAACGACTGCCTAATTTAAAACAACGTTTGACAAAAAATTACGAATATTCTAAAACTGTATACGGGGTGTTAAAAAAAGGTACGTCCAAACATTCAGGAAACATTCCTCACACACAAATAAAGAAAAGATGTTATGTGGACATGTGTCCGGAAACGCTTAATTTCCATGTTAGAGCTCATTTTAGTTTCGTCAGTAAGTACTCCAACGTGATCAAATTGTAAATTTTCACAATCAACATGTGTGGGCTGACGATAATCCGCACGCAATTGTGCAATTACGTCATCAACACAGATTTTCTGTGGACGTTTGGGCAGGCATTGTTAGTGATGTCTTAATTGGGCCCCATGTTCTTCCACCTACGCTCAATGGAGCACGTTATCATGATTTCACACGGGATACTCTACCTGTGCTGCTAGAACATGTGCCTTTACAAGTACGACACAACATGTGGTTCATGCACGATGGAGCTCCTGCGCATTTTAGTCGAAGTGTTCGTACGCTTCTCAACAACAGATTCGGTGACCGATGAATTGGTAGAGGCGGACCAATTCCATGGCCTCCACGCTCTCCTGACCTCAACCCTCTTGACTTTCGTTTATGGGGGCATTTGAAAGCTCTTGTCTACGCAACCCCGGTACCAAATGTAGTGACTCTTCGTGCTCGTATTGTGGACGGCTGTGATACAATACGCCATTCTCCAGGGCTGCATCAGCGCATCAGGAATTCCATGCGACGGAGGGTGGATGCATGTATCCTCGCTAACGGAGGATATTTTGAACATTTCCTGTAACAAAGTGTTTGAAGTCACGCTGGTACGTTCTGTTGCTGTGTGTTTCCATTCCATGATGAATGTGATTTGAAGAGAAGTAATAAAATGAGCTCTAACATGGAAAGTAAGCGTTTCCGGATACATGTCCACATAACATATTTTCTTCCTTTGTGTGTGAGGAATGTTTCCTGAAAGTTTGGCCGTACGTTTTTGTAACACCCTGTACATGATACATTGAAACATATGGAAATTTTCCGGGCAATAACAATCTAAAGTCCAATTTTTTTGTATCTGCCACCGTTTTTTCACAAATAATGTTCTTGTGGCGTTATTTTGCTTTTCCCGGATTTTTTATACTAAACATAAATAAACAAATAAAAATACATATTTAATAACTCCTATAGCTCTTTAAACTTTAGAATGCTGCCACTAGTTTCGTGTATTTAAATTTATTTATTTCAAATGGTTCAAATGGCTCTGAGCACTATGGGACTTAACATCTGAGGTCATCAGTGCCCTAGAACTTAGAACTACTTCACACTGTTTTGAGGGGCCGATTCTGTACGTACAATGCAGATCGGTTGCAGTGCAGCCACTATCCAGGAACCTGGAAAAGATTAACACTTGGCGTTACAGCTGTCTTACTGTTAACTCATAAAGTGACAGTATATTCACTCGAAAAGAAAAAGAATTTACTTTTATCTTCTCTTAAATCTGGAAGTCTCCCTTCAGCAGCCGTGAACCAATCGTTGGGTGCGTCCAAAACTTCGGCCTGCGTTCCGTAATGTACTCATGCGCTGTCTACGTGCTTACTGGTTGGCTCACATCTACTACTGCTGCGTTGTTATCGCTGCGATGCCATCGAGTGTGCACTGAAACGATTTCCGACGCCGCGCTCTCCCCAGCAAGCACGCGCGGCTGTTGACTCGCTCGTGGGCATCGAACCTTAAGCCGTTTTTACACGATCGACTTCCTTGTCTCAGTCGACTGCTCGAGACAAGTGAGTCTACAGCAGCACCTCTGCACTTTTATTTCTGAAATGAGTCTCGTATGTCTTTGGCGGTCATTTTCGTTTACACTTCAGCGTCAAACATGTGTGTGTGTGTTGTGAAAGCTGTCTGCTGCGCGGCTTGGGATATGAACGGTGAAAGTGAAGTTATCAGGAACTGTCCTTCTTACGAAAAATTAAAATATAGTTACAAAATGTAGCAACAAGCAGTGATAGAATTGCTTATGAATTCTAGATTGCTAAGCTGTCCTAAAATTTACATCTACATCTACATCCATACTACGCAAGACACCTGACGGTGTGTGGCGGAGGGTACATTGAGTACCTCTATCGGTTCTCCCTTCTATTCCAGTCTCATATTGTTCGTGGAAAGAAGGATTGTCGGTATGCTTCTGTGTGGGCTCTAATCTCTCTGATTTTATCCTCATGGTCTCTTCGCGAGATATACGTAGGAGGGAGCAATATACTACTTGACTCTTCGGTGAAGGTATGTTCTCGAAACTTTGACAAAAGCCCGTACCGAGCTACTGAGCGTCTCTCCTGCAGAGGTTCTAATTAGTGGATCCCGCCAGTCCGGTACTGTCAGTATAGGGTGTAAAACAGGACGTATTGCAGTTATTTTGTATGTGACATAGCATTGGAGACCTTGTAATTGTTACTGACCAGTGCATAATGTATAAACAGGGAGTAGTAAAATTTACGATGGTTTTAGTAACCATGTGCCAATGGCCTTGCCGCAGTGGTAGCACCGGTTCCCGTCAGATCACCGAAGTTAAGCGCTGTCGATCTGGACTAGCTCTTGGATGGGTGACCATCCGGTCTACCGAGCTCTGTTGGCAAGCGGGGTTGAATCAGCCCTTGTGAGGCAAACTGAGGAACTACTTGATTGAGAAGTAGCGGCTCCGGTCTCGGAAACTGACATACGGCCGGGAGAGCTGTGTGCTAACCACATGCCTCTCCATATCCGCATCCAGTGACGCCTGCGGGCTGAGGATGACACGGCGGCCGGTCGGTACTTTTGGGCCTACATGGCCTGTTAGTGAGGAGTTTAGTTTAGTTTTTTAGTAACCATGTACCATTGTCCTTCTTTTAGTGTTCTAGTGTTAATGACCAAAGCAAAGTTCATAGTGGAAGTTACTGCCAAATGTTTCATTGCAAATTCCTTACACTCCAGAGAACTGAAACAATTTTAAACGTGTCATCCAAACATTTCATAATATAAACATTCGTTTGATCAATAACATCTCTACTTGCAAACACAAAAAGCGATGTGCAGAATGCAGTAAATAACGCTGTTTTGCTTTATTCTTTGTATGTTGTTTCCTTCCTAACTGCCAAAGAACATGTTGTTGTTGTTGTTGTGGTCTTCAGTCCTGAGACTGGTTTGATGCAGCTCTCCATGCAAGCTTCTTCATCTCCCAGTACCTACTGCAACCTACATCCTTCAGAATCTGCTTAGTGTATTCATCTCTTGGTCTCCCCCTACGATTTTTACCCTCCACGCTGCCCTCCAATACTAAATTGGTGATCCCTTGATGCCTCAGAACATGTCCTACCAACCGATCCCTTCTTCTGGTCAAGTTGTGTCACAAGCTTCTCTTCTCCCCAATCCTATTCAATACTTCCTCATTAGTTATGTGATCTACCCATCTAATCTTCGCCGGCCGCGGTGGTCTAGCGGTTCTGGCGCTGCAGTCCGGAACCGCCGGACTGCTACGGTCGCAGGTTCGAATCCTGCCTCGGGCATGGGTGTGTGTGATGTCCTTAGGTTAGTTAGGTTTAAGTAGTTCTAAGTTCTAGGGGACTTCTGACCTAAGATGTTGAGTCCCATAGTGCTCAGAGCCATTTGAGCCATCTAATCTTCAGCATTCTTCTGTAGCACCACATTTCGAAAGCTTCTATTCTCTTCTTGTCCAAACTATTTACCGTCCATGTTTCACTTCCATACATGGCTACACTCCATACAAATACTTTCAGAAATGACTTCCTGACACTTAAATCTATACTCGATGTTAACAAATTTCTCTTCTTCAGAAACGCTTTCCTTGCCATTGCCAGTCTACATTTTATATCCTCTCTACTGCGACCATCATAAGTTATTTTACTCCCCAAATAGCAAAACTCCTTTACTACTTTACGTGTCTCATTTCCTAACCTAATTCCCTCAGCATCACCCGACTTAATTCGACTTCATTCCATTATCCTCGTTTTGCTTTTGTTGATGTTCCTCTCATATCCTCCGTTCAAGACACTGTCCATTCCGTTCAGCTGCTCTTCCAAGTCCTTTGCTGTCTCTGACAGAATTAGAATGTCGTCGGCGAACCTCAAAGTTTTTGTTTGTTCTCCATGGATTTTAATACCTACTCCGAATTTTTCTTTTGTTTCCTTTGCTGCTTGCTCAATATACAGATTGAATAACATCGGGGAGAGGCTACAACCCTGTCTTACTCCCTTCCCTACCGCTGCTTCCCTTTCATGCCCCTCGACTCTTATAACTGCCATCTGGTTTCTGTACAAATTGTAAATAGCCCTTCGCTCCCTGTATTTTACCCCTGCCACCTTTAGAATTTGAAAGAGTGCATTCCAGTCAACATTGTCAAAAGCTTTCTCTAAGTCTACAAATGCTAGAAACGTATAAAATTATTTTCTTGTGAAATATTTCTGACATTCTCAGTGTTCATACAATTTTCATTAAAACATATTTAGTTATTTACGTTCTTATTTTCGCTTAGCGTAGGCTTTTTCAATACAAAAACGTAATTACATTTTTGCTTTCAGATATTTCGTCTTACTTTTAGCCGGCCGGAGTGGCCGAGCGGTTCTAGGCGGTACAGCCGGGAGCTGCGCGACCGCTCCGGTGGCAGGTTCGAATCCTGCCTCGGGCGTGGATGTGTATGATGTCCTTAGGTTAGTTTGTCTTAAGTAGTTCTAAGTTCTAGGGGACTGATGACCTCAGAAGTTAAGTCCCATAGTGCTCGAAGCCATTTGAACCATCTTACTTTTAGTGGAACGCTAGCAGGAAAAAGTACCTGGACCTTCTGTAACTTTTCATTGCGCCACCAGAACAAAGCAAACAACACATTCAAATTTAAGAAGACAGGAAAGCACTGTATCCATTTCTATAACAGAAGTGAGCTGGGCCGGAATAGGTTAAGTTTCGATTCTGGCTGATACCGCGATAGTTCCGTGTTCCTGCACACGTGCAGTTTGTAGCATACTCGGAAATTCAGAACTCGCTCGGCACAATCTACAGATCATTGATGCCATAGATACACTCACGTCGTGGTTAGCTGCTGATTTAGACGCAGGCAGGAAAGGCGGGCACTACCGGTAAACGATAATGTCCAGTAAGTAGTCGCTCGAGCGAAATTGGCTTTACGCGAAATATACCGTACGTTGGCGGCAGTACAATTGTTCTGCAGTCAGCCACAAATGCGAGTCCCCTACATTTTCTTAACAGTGGTTCGCGAAATACACGTCGTCTTCGCTCCAGGGATTCCCGACAGAGTTCACGAAGCGTCTCTGTTATACTCGCGTGTTGATGAAAGGCACCGGTAATTAAACTAGCAGCACGCCTCTGAATGGATTCAACGTCCTTTAATCCAGTGTGCCAGATCCTATACATTCGAGCAGTGCTCAAGATTTTGGGTACCAGTGCTATATACGCAGTCTCTTTGTATATGAGCCTCATTTTCCCACAGTTTTGACAGTAAACTGTAGTCCATCATTCGCCGTCCCTACTACAAACGCCACATATTCGTTTCATTTCTTATCGCTTTGCGACGTTACGTCTAGGTACTTCATCGACCTGACTGAAAGGCGCCACACCACTAATACTGTATTCTGACATTACACGATTGTCTTTTCTACTCATTCACATGAACTTACATTTTTCTACATTTAGAATAACCTGCCATTCATTACACCAAATAGATATTCCATCTGCCATTCTGCATCCTCATTCAATCACTCAATGACAAGTCTTTCCGGTCTCTAATAACGAGAATTATCGCACAATCAGTTTAACAGCTCATGCATCGAAGCTGCTTACAAGAATAATATAGAGAAGAATGGAAAAGAAAATTGAGAATGCGCTAGGTGACGATTAGTTTGGCTTTAGGAAAAGTAAAGGGACGAGAGAGAGAATTCTGACGTTACGGCTAATAATGGAAGCAAGGCTAAAGAAAAATCAAGACACTTTCATAGGATTTGTCGACCTGGAAAAAGCGTTCGACAATATAAAATGGTGCAAGCTGTTCGAGATTCTGAAAAAAATAAGGGTAAGCTATAGGGAGAGACGGGTCATATACAATATGTACAACAACCAAGAGAGAATAATAAGAGTGGACGATCAAGAACGAAGTGCTCGTATTAAGGAGGGTGTAAGAGAAGGCTGTAGCCTTTCGCCCCTACTCTTCAATCTGTACATCGAGGAAGCAATGATGGAAATAAAAGAAAGGTTCAGGAGTGGAATTAAAATACAAGGTGAAATGATATCAATGATACGATTCGCTGATGACATTGCTATCCTGAGTGAAAGTGAAGAAGAATTAAATGATCTGGTGAACGGAATGAACAGTCTAATGAGTACACAGTATGAGTTGAGAGTAAATCGGAGAAAGACAAAGGTAATGAGAAGTAGTAGAAATGAGAACAGCGAGAAACCTAACATCAGGATTGATGGTCATGAAGTCAATGAAGTTAAAGAATTCCGCTACCTAGGCAGTAAAATAACCAATGACGGACGGAGCAAGGAGGACATCAAAAGCAGACTCGCTATGGCAAAAAAGGCATTTCTGGCCAAGAGAAGTCTATTAATATCAAATACCGGCCTTAATTTGAGGAAGAAATTTCAGAGGATGTACGTCTGGAGTACAGCATTGTATGGTAGTGAAACATGGACTGCGGGAAAACTGGAACAGAAGGGAATCGAAGCATTTGAGATGTGGTGCTAAAGACGAATGTTGAAAATTGGGTGGACTGATAAGGTAAAGAATGAGGAGGTTCTACGCAGAATCAGAGAGGAAAGGAATATGTGGAAAACACTGATTAGGAGAAGGGACAGGATGATAGGACATCTGCTAAGACATGAGGGAATGACTTCCATGGTACTAGAGGGTGCTGTAGAGGGCAAAAACTGTAGAGGAAGACAGAGATTGGAATACGTAAAGCAAATAGTTGAGGAAGTAGGTTGCAAGTGCTACTCTGAGATGAAGAGGTTAGCACAGGAAAGGAATTCGTGGTGGGCCGCATCAAACCAGTCAGTAGACTGATGACCAAAAAAAAATTTTTTTACAGCACTTTCCCGTACTCCAGATTGTGGTCAGCAAACAGTCGCTGATTGCTCTTCGTTCTATCCGTCAGACGTTTTATGTGTATAACGAACGAGAGCGGCCCTCTGTTTCCTACAAAAAATCACCTAAGATGATCAAATTCGCGTATGTTACACAACTCTGTAGTTTCGCTAAGCGGTCAAAAACCTTATTTTTGAAAGTTGATGGTCTTCTTTCGTTGCGTGCGTGCTGTGAAAAATATGCGTGATTTTATATCTAATGCAATACGCTGTTTGTTTGCTTCACTTCTCCCTAATATGTTACAGTACTGTTTGTGCTATCATCAGTAAGATTTATTCATTTTCTAGTCTTGCTTGATGCTAATAAGTTGCACTTATGTTGGTAGATTTGTAACTACCACACCTTCTTTTATCCTGTCACGAATATTGCTTCTTATAGCATTTACCCCTATTATTTACGATGTGTTAAGGCATTTGTTTTCCTTATAATGTAAGTTCTGACAGTTTTAGACACACTTTTATTCATTTCATCACGTCACCTAAGGTTTCTGTTGTCATCTAGAGTGTTATTGCAGTATGCGCTCTAAGACAAAAGAAAAAACGACGCACCAGGGAGGAATTATCCGAATGCGAGGTGTACATGTACAGCGAAACAAATGATAACGCTTTCAGAAAAATTGGATGATTTGTTCAACAGAAAGAGCTTCATAAACTGAGCAAGTCAATAATGCGCAGATCCACCTTTGGCTTTTATGCAAGCAGTTACACTACTGGCGATTAAAATTCCTACACCAAGAAATGCAGATGATAAACGGGCATTCATTGGACAAATATATTATACTAGAACTGACATGTGAATACATTTTCACGCAATTTGGGTGCATAGATCCTGAGAAATCAGTACTCAGAACAACCACCTCTGGCCGTAATAATGGCCTTGATACAACTGAGCATTGAGTCAGAGCTTGGATGGCGTGTACATATACAGCTACCCATGCAGCTTCAACACGATACCACAGTTCATCAAGAGTAGTGTCTGGCGTATTGTGACGAGCCAGTTGCTCGGCCACCATTGACCAGACGTTTTCAATTGGTGAGAGATCTGGAGAAAGTGCTGGCCAGGTTAGCAGTCGAACATTTTCTGTATCCAGAAAGGCCCGTACAGGACCTGCAACATGCGGTCGTGCATTATCTGGCTGAAATGTAGGGTTTCGCAGGGATCGAATGGAGGGTAGAGCCACAGTTCGTAACACATCTGAAATGTAACGTCCACTGTTCAAAGCGCCGTCAATGCGAACAAGAGGTGACCGAGGTGTGTTACCAATGGCACACCATACCATTACGCCGGGTAATAAGCCAGTATGGCGATAACGAATACGCGCTTCCAATGTGCGTTCACCGCGATGCTGCCAAACACGGATGCGACTATCATGATGCTGTAAACAGAACCTGGATTCATCCGAAAAAATGACGTTTTGCCATTCGTGCACCCAGGTTCGTCGTTGAGTACACCATCGCAGGCGCTCCTGTCTGTGATGCAGCGTCAGGGGTAACCGCGGGCATGGCCTCCGAGCTGGTAGTCCATGCTGGTGCAAACGTCGTTGAACTGTTCGTGCAGATGGTTGTTGTCTTACAAACGTCCCCATCTGTTGACTCAGGGATCGAGACGTGGCTGCACGATCCGTTACAGCCATGCGGATAAGATGCCTGTCATCACGACTGCTAGTGATGCGAGGCCGTTGGGATCCAGCACGGCGTTCCGTTTTACCCTCCTGAACCCACCGATTCCATATTCTGCCAACAGTCATTGGACCTCGACCAACGCGAGAAGCAACGCCGCGATACGATAGACCTCAATCGCGATAGGCTACAATCCGACCTTTATCGAAGTTGCAAACGTGATGGTACGCATTTCTCCTCCTTAAACGAGGCATGACAACAACGTTTCACCAGGCAACGCCGCTCAGCTGCTGTTTGTGTATGAGAAATAGGTTGGAATCTTTCCTCATGTCAGCAAGTTGCAGGTTTCGCCACCGGCACCAACCTTGTGTGAATGCTCTGAAAAGCTAATCATTTGCATATCACAGCATCTTCTTCCTGTTGGTTAAATTTCACGTCTGTAGCACATTTTCGTGGTGTAGCAGTTTTAATGGCCAGTAGTGTATTCGGCTTGGCACCGACTGATAGAGTTGCTGGATGTCCACCTGAGGGATTTCGTGCCAAATTCTGTCCAATTGGCGGGTCAGATGTTCAGAGTTGGAGAGCTCTCCCTATGATGCTCCAGACGTTGTCAACTGGGAAGAGATCTGGCGACCTTGGCGGCCACGGTAGGGTTTCGTAAGCACGAGGACAAGCAGTAGAAACTCTCACCGTGTGCGGGCGGGCATTATCTTGCTGAAATGTACGCCCAGAGTGGCTTGCCATGAAGGGCTACTGAAAGGGTGCGAAACGGGCGTAGGGGCCGTAAAGCACCTTAATACGCTGCTGAGCGGTAGGGCTGGGCCAGGAGGCACGAAAGCAGCGTTCACAGTTGAAAACATGGTCTTTGATTTGAATAGAAGTTGTCTCTGTGAAGTCGTTTCATAAGACGCTTGTCGAATTCGGTACTTTACTACCTGATCTTAGCTCAATTCATGAACTCTTCCAAAATGACTGAGCATTCAAATAAGGTCTATTGAATCTTATATGTGTGTTTTAATGTGCGGTTTCGGTTTTGTTTTGTGGGAAACACTGAGTTGGTCATCGTCTTCTGGGAGCAGACGATGTTGCTTCTCGTTCGAAGGAGAGCACAGGATGACCAACTTAGGTTACCAATACCTGAACAGAGAGGTTTACCCACCTTAGTCGAACGCTGTGTCGAAGGCTTTTTTCGTGTGTGAGGTTGGTGACGGAGGGCTGCTCCTCTGGTAGCTTCCGCTGCACGGGGAGCTAGGTAATCTCGAAAGAGAAAGCGGCTCTCTTCGGTGAACGCTTGGTGATTACGGATCTTACTCCTTAAGGGGGTTTGAGGTGATAGGAAGCAGGTTGAGTTAGGACTTCGTTCTGTTTAACTATTGAAATACTTGAGAAGTTCGTCCGCAGCTCGTGGTCGTGCGGTAGCGTTCTCGCTTCCCACGCCCGGGTTCCCGGGTTCGATTCCCGGCGGGGTCAGATATTTTCTCTGCCTCGTGATGACTGGGTATTGTGTGCTGTCCTTAGGTTAGTTAGGTTTAAGTAGTTCTAAGTTCTAGGGGACTGATGACCATAGATGTTAAGTCCCATAGTGCTCAGAGCGATTTGAACCATTTTGAACTTAAGAACTTCAGCTTAACTGAAGCGTGTGAAGCGAGTTATTTTTCCGAATGTGCCACAATTATATTGCTGTAAATAGGCGATTTTTGGGTGTTACTTTGTTCATTTTGAACAACGATGAAGTAGAATTTCAAACGGTAAATCTGATTAGTAAAAGCTGGTTAGTATCACTTCAACCGTACGTGGGTGTAATACTGTGTCGAAGAGAATATGATTTTTAATCTTATATTTTGTGAAGTTGCTTTTGTCTTTTTGTGTCGATTTTGTGTCACGTGTTTGGTAATCAATGACCCTTCTGGTTCACCACGGTACCCCAACAGGCTTTATTTTAACGGTTTGCTTGTTTAATGAGTTATAATTTCTGCAAGATTATCTGTTCTTTCGTGCGCAACAGTTTGATTCTCAATGCACCACCTGCTCTAGTTCGGCCGTTTACAAGCAGCAGACGCAGTTAGTATGTTGAATAATTATCGCACAGCCTCGTGCATTCGTTAAACCTCTGTCCAGAATAGTGCATGTGTAGAATCGTAATGCGAATCTCACTGAGATATTTTTGTGGCATGAATGCAAAGGAGATGATAGTATCATTGTCTCCCACCCCCCTTTCAGTGTTTCTTCTTCCTGTAGTTAAATTGTGCTCTGTTACATTCTCATGTAATTCTTACTTAAATATTTCTAGTCAGGCACCAGTTATGTGTAGTTAGGATGTGCAACCAAATACTTGGATACAATAAATAATCTACGTGAAAGATAAATTCTGTGGTGTTGATCTTACCCACTTACTCCGATTGCCAATCCTGAATTAATCAAGTTGCTTCGTGCACGACATGTAGTGCTATTTATCTTGTTACTTAAAGAAATTTCCATACTTGTAATCAAATTATTAAAGTAATTAAACAAATAATTTTCCAGCTCCGTTTTTTTCCAAATGGTTAGGAAGGGTTTGCGCTGGTGGCGACTCTGAATTTCTGAATTTTTATCATTATTCGTGTGAGAGAAGCAGCTAGAAATGCGAGATAACGTATATGGCTCGATGAGAAACGTCGTAAAGATAATAATATGTTACAAAGTCAACAACTCATGACGTCAGTAAAATAGCTATTAAAAATAAGTAAGAAATAAAACAACTGGTCAAATACTGGCGAGGAAATGAGATCAGCAATTGACGTTAACAAAAGAGCTCTTAAAAAATTAAGAATCTAAGTTTTCTGTCAAACATTAACATGTTTGTGAAGTCAGCCAAGCTGCATATTAATAATCGAAACCTTAACATTTACAAAATTTTTCAACTGACTTTTAAATATAATATCTTACATGACTGGAGCATATTAGTTGACAACAGCAGCAACACAAACAATGCGCCACGTCCGTTGGTGACATAATTTCAGAACCTGAAATTATACAGACGCAACTGAGCCCCCCGACAGGCGGGATAAACCGACGGACAGGCTGGCTGGCTTTGACTCGCCACCCACGCGATGGGGCAGGTCCCGTACAACGCCAACTACAACAGACTAAAATCTAACCTTGGAGATCTACACTCCTGGAAATTGAAATAAGAACACCGTGAATTCATTGTCCCAGGAAGGGGAAACTTTATTGACACATTCCTGGGGTCAGATAAATCACATGATCACGCTGACAGAAACACAGGCACATAGACACAGGCAACAGAGCATGCACAATGTCAGCAGTAGTACAGTGTATATCCACCTTTCGCAGCAATGCAGGCTGCTATTCTCCCATGGAGACGATCGTAGAGATGCTGGATGTAGTCCTGTGGAACGGCTTGCCATGCCATTTCCACCTGGCGCCTCAGTTGGACCAGCGTTCGTGCTGGACGTGCAGACCGCGTGAGACGACGCTTCATCCAGTCCCAAACATGCTCAATGGGGGACAGATCCGGAGATCTTGCTGGCCAGAGTAGTTGACTTACACCTTCTAGAGCACGTTGGGTGGCACGGGATACATGCGGACGTGCATTGTCCTGTTGGAACAGCAAGTTCCCTTGCCGGTCTAGGAATGGTAGAACGATGGGTTCGATGACGGTTTGGATGTACCGTGCACTATTCAGTGTCCCCTCGACTATCACCAGTGGTGTACGGCCAGTGTAGGAGATCGCTCCCCACACCATGATCCCGGGTATTGGCCCTGTGTGCCTCGGTCGTATGCAGTCCTGATTGTGGCGCTCACCTGCACGGCGCCAAACACGCATACGACCATCATTGGCACCAAGGCATCTACATCTACATCTACATTTATACTCCGCAAGCCACTCAACGGTGTGTGGCGGAGGGCACTTTACGTGCCACTGTCATTATCTCCCTTTCCTGTTCCAGTCGCGTATGGTTCGCGGGAAGAACGACTGTCTGAAAGCCTCTGTGCGCGCTCTAATCTCTCTGATTTTACATTCGTGATCACCTCGGGAGGTATAAGTAGGGGGAAGCATTATATTCGATACCTCATCCAGAAACGCACCCTCTCGAAACCTGGCGAGCAAGCTACACCGCGATGCAGAGCGCCTCTCTTGCAGAGTCTGCCACTTGAGTTTGTTAAACATCTCCGTAACGCTATCACGGTTACCAAATAACCCTGTGACGAAACGCGCCGCTCTTCTTTGGATCTTCTCTATCTCCTCCGTCAACCCGATCTGGTACGGATCCCACACTGATGAGCAATACTCAAGTATAGGTCGAACGAGTGTTTTGTAAGCCACCTCCTTTGTTGATGGACTACATTTTCTAAGGACTCTCCCAATGAATCTCAACCTGGTACCCGCCTTACCAACAATTAATTTTATATGATCATTCCACTTCAAATCGTTCCGCACGCATACTCCCAGATATTTTACAGAAGTAACTGCTACCAGTGTTTGTTCCGCTATCATATAATCATACAATAAAGGATCCTTCTTTCTATGTATTCGCAATACATTACATTTGTCTATGTTAAGGGTCAGTTGCCACTCCCTGCACCAAGTGCCTATCCGCTGCAGATCTTCCTGCATTTCGCTACAATTTTCTAATGCTGCAACTTCTCTGTATACTACAGCATCATCCGCGAAAAGCCGCATGGAACTTCCGACACTATCTACTAGGTCATTTATATATATTGTGAAAAGCAATGGTCCCATAACACTCCCCTGTGGCACGCCAGAGGTTACTTTAACGTCTGTAGATGTCTCTCCATTGAGAACAACATGCTGTGTTCTGTTTGCTAAAAACTCTTCAATCCAGCCACACAGCTGGTCTGATATTCCGTAGGCTCTTACTTTGTTTATCAGGCGATAGTGCGGAACTGTATCGAACGCCTTCCGGAAGTCAAGGAAAATGGCATCTACCTGGGAGCCTGTATCTAATATTTTCTGGGTCTCATGAACTAATAAAGCGAGTTGGGTTTCACACGATCGCTGTTTCCGGAATCCATGTTGATTCCTACATAGTAGATTCTGAGTTTCCAAAAACGACATGATACTCGAGCAAAAGACATGTTCTAAAATTCTACAACAGATCGACGTCAGAGAGATAGGTCTATAGTTTTGCGCATCTGCTCGACGACCCTTCTTGAAGACTGGGACTACCTGTGCTCTTTTCCAATCATTTGGAACCTTCTGTTCCTCTAGAGACTTGCGGTACACGGCTGTTAGAAGGGGGGCAAGTTCTTTCGCGTACTCTGTGTAGAATCGAATTGGTATCCCGTCAGGTCCAGTGGACTTTCCTCTGTTGAGTGATTCCAGTTGCTTTTCTATTCCTTGGACACTTATTTCAATGTCAGCCATTTTTTCGTTGGTGCGAGGATTTAGAGAAGGAACTGCAGTGCGGTCTTCCTCTGTGAAACAGCTTTGGAAAAAGGTGTTTAGTATTTCAGCTTTACGCTTGTCATCCTCTGTTTCAATGCCATCATCATCCCGGAGTGTCTGGACATGATGTTTCGAGCCACTTACTGATTTAACGTAAGACCAGAACTTCCTAGGATTTTCTGTCAAGTCGGTACCTAGTATTTTACTTTCGAATTCACTGAACGCTTCACGCATAGCCCTCCTTACGCTAACTTTGACATCGTTTAGCTTCTGTTTGTCTGAGAGGTTTTGGCTGCGTTTAAACTTGGAGTGAAGCTCTCTTTGCTTTCGCAGTAGTTTCCTAACTTTTTTGTTGTACCACGGTGGGTTTTTCCCGTCCCTCACAGTTTTGCTCGGCACGTACCTGTCTAAAACGCATTTTACGATTGCCTTGAACTTTTTCCATAAACACTCAACATTGTCAGTATCTGAACAGAAATTTTCGTTTTGATCTGTTAGGTAGTCTGAAATCTGCCTTCTATTACTCTTGCTAAACTGATAAACCTTCCTCCCTTTTTTTATATTCCTATTAACTTCCATATTCAGGGATGCTGCAACGGCCTTATGATCACTGATTCCCTGTTCTGCACTTACAGAGTCGAAAAGTTCGGGTCTGTTTGTTATCAGTAGGTCCAAGATGTTATCTCCACGAGTCGGTTCTCTGTTTAATTGCTCGAGGTAATTTTCGGATAGTGCACTCAGTATAATGTCACTCGATGCTCTGTCCCTACCACCCGTCCTAAACATCTGAGTGTCCCAGTCTATATCTGGTAAATTGAAATCTCCACCTAAGACCATAACATGCTGAGAAAATTTATGTGAAATGTATTCCAAATTTTCTCTCAGTTGTTCTGCCACTAATGCTGCTGAGTCGGGGGGTCGGTAAAAGGAGCCAATTATTAACCTAGCTCGGTTGTTGAGTGTAACCTCCACCCATAATAATTCACAGGAACTATCCACTTCTACTTCACTACAGGATAAACTACTACTAACAGCGACGAACACTCCACCACCGGTTGCATGCAATCTATCCTTTCTAAACACCGTCTGTGCCTTTGTAAAAATTTCGGCAGAATTTATCTCTGGCTTCAGCCAGCTTTCTGTACCTATAACGATTTCAGCTTCGGTGCTTTCTATCAGCGCTTGAAGTTCCGGTACTTTACCAACGCAGCTTCGACAGTTTACAATTACAATGCCGATTGCTGCTTGGTCCCCGCATGTCCTGACTTTGCCCCGCACCCGTTGAGGCTGTTGCCCTTTCTGCACTTGCCCGATGCCATCTAACCTAAAAAACCGCCCAGCCCACGCCACACAACCCCTGCTACCCGTGTAGCCGCTTGTTGCGTGTAGTGGACTCCTGACCTATCCAGCGGAACCCGAAACCCCACCACCCTATGGCGCAAGTCGAGGAATCTGCAGCCCACATGGTCGCAGAACCGTCTCAGCCTCTGATTCAGACCCTCCACTCGGCTCTGTACCAAAGGTCCGCAGTCAGTCCTGTCGACGATGCTGCAGATGGTGAGCTCTGCTTTCATCTCGCTAGCGAGACTGGCAGTCTTCACCAAATCAGATAGCCGCCGGAAGCCAGAGAGGATTTCCTCCGATCCATAGCGACACACATCATTGGTGCCGACATGAGCGACCACCTGCAGATGGGTGCACCCTGTACCCTTCATGGCATCCGGAAGGACCCTTTCCACATCTGGAATGACTCCCCCCGGTATGCACACGGAGTGCACTTTGGTTTTCTTCCCCTCCCTTGCTGCCATATCCCTAAGGGGCCCCATTACGCGCCTGACGTTGGAGCTCCCAACTACCAGTAAGCCCACCCTCTGCGACTGCCCGGATCTTGCAGACTGAGGGGCAACCTCTTGAACAGGACAAGCAGCCATGTCAGGCTGAAGATCAGTATCAGCCTGAGACAGAGCCTGAAACCGGTTCGTCAGACAAACTGGAGAGGCCTTCCGTTCAGCCCTCCGGAATGTCTTTCGCCCCCTGCCACACCTTGAGACGACCTCCCACTCTACCACAGGTGAGGGATCAGCCTCAATGCGGGCAGTATCCCGGGCAACCACAGTCGTAGTCCGATCGGGGGATGCGTGGGACGAGCTGGCCGTCCCCGACAAACCCCCATCCGGACCCCCACAGTGATGCCCATTGGCAACAGCCTCAAGCTGTGTGACCGAAGCCAACACTACCTGAAGCTGGGAGCGAAGGGATGCCAACTCAGCCTGCATCCGAACACAGCAGTTGCAGTCCCTATCCATGCTAAAAGCTTGTGCAAAGAACGTCTGAACTAATCTACAGAGAGCGCAAACAAAACGACACAAAATTGAAGCGGTTATTAAAATACAAGATTGCCTAGTAAATGCAGTAATGCTGCCACTTGTGCACTGCTGACACACTGCTCGGCGGCGGAAGGAGACTACGCGATTTAACACTATTCGAGTACTAAAACGTGATGCTACAACTCTCAAATACTATAATACGCCCGAAATTTATGAATTAAACAATGCAAGTACAAAAAACACGCAAAGAAATTAAGAATTAAACTATGTAACAAATGAGTGAGCTAGGAGTATACGACTTGCTGCTGCAGCTGCTTATCCAACGGCGGCAGGGAGCAGAAGCGACTCTCATCGCTGAAGACGACACGTCTCCATTCGTCCCTCCATTCACGCCTGTCGCGACACCACTGGAGGCGAGCTGCACGATGTTGGGGCGTGAGCGGAAGACGGCCTAACGGTGTGCGGGACCGTAGCCCAGCTTCATGGAGACGGTTGCGAATGGTCCTCGCCGATACCCCAGGAGCAACAGTGTCCCTAATTTGCTGGGAAGTGGCGGTGCGGTCCCCTACGGCACTGCGTAGGATCCTACGGTCTTGGCGTGCATCCGTGCGTCGCTGCGGTCCGGTCCCAGGTCGAAGGGCACGTGCACCTTCCGCCGACCACTGGCGACAACATCGATGTACTGTGGAGACCTCACGCCCCACGTGTTGAGCAATTCGGCGGTACGTCCACCCGGCCTCCCGCATGCCCACTGTACGCCCTCGCTCAAAGTCCGTCAACTGCACATACGGTTCACGTCCACGCTGTCGCGGCATGCTACCAGTGTTAAAGACTGCGATGGAGCTCCGTATGCCACGGCAAACTGGCTGACACTGACGGCGGCGGTGCACAAATGCTGCGCAGCTAGCGCCATTCGACGGCCAACACCGCGGTCCCTGGTGTGTCCGCTGTGCCGTGCGTGTGATCATTGCTTGTACAGCCCTCTCGCAGTGTCCGGAGCAAGTATGGTGGGTCTGACACACCGGTGTCAATGTGTTCTTTTTTCCATTTCCAGGAGTGTAGTAATAGTGCACTACTTCACAAACGGAGGCACAATTTTCATTATATTACCATTTAAGAGCCAAACATAAGTAAACAAACAAACATCTACATAATCAGCGAATACGCTGATAAGCAACAAATCACTTAAGAACTGGGTATCACTCCGATGACAGGAATGAGAAAACCAATTAGGTTTACGTGCCCTCAAAATTAATTGATAAACAGTTATTTGTACTAATTTTGCAGCAGGACAGTCATTACACACTATTTTGAAATGAAAGAAAATTCAAACTCGCTGACTTCTAACATCGTTTGCAGAAGACACTAGCCGTAAGTAACGAATCGGGCAGCTCTTACTAACGTGGATTCCACTGTTTCAAATAGCTAAGTAACCGAATCTCAGATGTCGAACTTTGTTTACTAGGCTGCCCCTAACAACTACAGTCGAACGGTACATTCTTATTTTAGCAGAATTTAATATAGAATATCTCAGAGCAGGTCAACTAACAACCCCATCAAAATGTTTTACAAATATTTAGGTAAAATGATTACAGAGATAAAGTACTATGACTAAATTAGACTCACGCCACTAAGAGGTTTTACAAATGTTTGCAAAAACAGACATAATGTCTGATGGGATAACAACAATCAGTGATTTTATAATATTACTTATTATTCGTCTTGATTGCAATTTTTTTTTTATTCATATGACCGGTTTCGGTTCATTCAGAACCATCTTCAGATCTGTAACAATAATGATACTAATTTACTATTTTCCGGAAGCAAATCTTTTTCATCCTATTTAATCAACATCAAATGTACCAGAACGTACCTGATATTTCAGTTACAGGAGTAACCCGTCCAAATTCAGCAAATTTCACATGCTGCGTCACATAAAATTGGTTGGCAGAGTGCACGTCATTTATATTAATTATAACACTATTACCGACAGGTGGCGTCTGGTACATTTGTTACATTTCATTTGCTCATACTATATTCAGTAGATTTTTTTAATTAAAAAAATACTTAATTAAAATACGTATATGTCAAGGTTTGCCGAGCAAATTAAAGACGTACTTATACCTCAGAATGCGTCACTAGCTTCATTGGATATCACCAATCTGTACACAAACATTCCCGTAAAAGAAACGATTGAGATCATTAAGAACAATCTCCTCACTCATGGTAAATTGGCACTGGGGGAAGTGATTGAACTAGTGGAAATGTTGGAACAAGTCTTGTCGTTCAGTTACTTTACTTTCAATGGTTAAATTTATCAACAGAAAGACGGGCTGGCAATGGGGAACAGTTTAGCTGGGATGCTGGCTGACATTTTTGTAAATCATTTAGAAAACAAATTCTTTGATGAAAGTCCTAATATCGCTGAGAAAATTGTATATTACAGGAGATATGTTGACGACTCCATTTTATTATACAAAAAGAGATAAAAATGATATCGAAAACTTAGCACAAAAAATGAGCTCTCAACACCCGAAAATTAGATTCATCATGGTATTTGAAGAAGACAACAGTATAGATTACTTAGATTTAACACTAATAAAGAAAGATGGGAAGCATGAATTCAGCATATTCAGAAAACCTACGTGTACAGATTTAGTTATCAATGAGCGCTCTTGTCACCCACCACGATACAAATGGGCATATTTCACTTCGATGGTATACAGGCTACTCAGATTGCCACTAAGCCAACAGGAAGTAGAAAAGGAGCTAAGTATTTTAAAACAAGTGTTCGTAGCGAACGGATATACGTGTAAGCAGGTGATGAATATTTATAGAAAGATAAAGAAGAGGCAAATGAAACAAATAGAAGGAAGTCAAGTCGCAGTTAAGAGGAACAACAAGAAAAAATATGTGGCTCTCACTTACAATGGAAGAATTACAGATAAAATTGAAAGATTCTTTCGTAAATCCGACGTTAAAATAGGGTTCCGAACAAATAACACGTTAAAATTGAAGCTCCGGCACAGAATATATAATAGTAGGAATAAATTTCAGGATTCAGGTGTATATAAGATCAAATGTAATGACTGCTGTAAACAATATATAGGGCAGACTGGTAGGAACTTTGAAACGAGATTGAGGGAGCACACCTACTCTCAAAACAAAGCAGCTTTTGGAGCGCATATGGCTGCGTCAAAGCACTCAGTCACGAACATTGAACACAATTTAGACATCCTGCATAGAGCTCATAAGGGACGGTTTCTTAACATTTTGGAAGAATTTGAAATATACACCCACAAAAGTAAAGATCCGGATTTAATCCTCAACGAGCAAAGCGAATTCAATCATAACGCCTATTTTAGCATTTATGACGACCTACTAAGATGACAACTGTTGCGTGTGGAGATCCAGGCCGAGGGATGAGAGATGGTGCGCGGTGAAGAAGCCGGAAGACGCGTGCAGCGCCTGGCGTCGTTGACGGGGCCCTCCTGCGCGGCCCTCTTGCCCGCGGCGATGGACGTCAGACGACTGGGCGGACCGCAGCACAACACCGAAATGGCGGGAGCCACGGAAGCAGACCGTAGAGGAAAACAAGTCCACACCAGCACGATAGATATACAGATCGCCCTATGTTTTTTAGATCGTATAAAAATGATAATTTTACAGTTTTTTAAATTTTGATAAGTGCAGATTTTAACCTTGACGTCTACGTATTTTAATTAAGTATTTTTAATTAAAAAAATCTACTGAATATAGTCTGCGCAAATGGAATGTAACAAATGCACCAGACGCCACCTGTCGGTAATAGTGTTATAATTAATATAAATGACGTGCACTCTGCCAACCAATTTTATGTGACGCAGCATGTGAAATTTGCTGAATTTGGACGGGTTACTCCTGTAACTGAAATATCAGGTACGTTCTGGTACATTTGATGTTGATTAAATAGGATGAAAAAGATTTGCTTCCGGAAAATTGTAAATTAGTATCATTATTGTTATAGATCTGAAGATGGTTCTGAATGAACCGAAACCGGTCATATGAATAAAAAAAAATTGCAATCAAGACGGATTATAAGTAATATTATGTTTTACAAATGCTCAACAGAAATGATTGCAATGAAAAGGCATTGATTAAATTAAACTAACCCCACTAAAATGTCTTTGCTCAACTAAAATAATTACAGTGAAAGGCATTCTGATTAATTTAGACTTCACTGTATTTCAAAGGAAGAACAAAACACAGTTGAGCCCTCAACATGGTCCAAGGTAAGCCACTCGAAATATGACCAATTTAAACAGGCAGTTCTGATTAATGTACCTCCACTGCTACCTGTAACGTAGACCACGCAACTACCACACATTTCACAAACAGTGGCGACTAACGTCTGTAATGAAACAGCCGGTCGGAGTGACCGGACGGTTCTAGGCGCTACAGTATGGAATATGCAACCGCGCAACCGCTACGGTTGCAGGTTCGAATCCTGCCTCGGGCACGGATGTCTGTGATGTCCTTAGGTTAGTTATGTTTAAGTAGTTCTAAGTTCTAGGGGACTAATGACCTCAGAAGATAAGTCCCATAGTGCTCAGAGCCATTTGAACCATTTTGTAATGAAACAGAGTTGGTTCCATCAAAGTAGACTTCAGTTGTTTCGGAGCGAACAACCATAAATAGCAAACACAGCAGACTTTCCAGGACGGAGAAACTAGTCACAGCACTGCGACTTTAACAGAACAGTGCGCAGAATGCACAGAAAGAAACTAAACAAAATATTTGATGAATTGGTAGCGAAATGGCACTCAAAATCTGCACACGCTCGGCACAGGCAAATTTCCAGAGTCCCATCGCCACCACAGCCAACCACAGACACTCTCTTCGCGGTCTAAGGTCTGGGCTGTGCAAAAGCCGTTTACTGCCAGCTCCAGACAGTGGAGGTAATCCGGCCTCACACCGTGGAAGTACTACTTTAAATTCGGCCCGCCGATTCCAGCTGTCATCCTTTGTGCTGACCAAAGCTCGTCGTGTGCAGAACCACCAAAGGTAGTGTCCCGCTACCGCGATATATCGATCGGTTGATCGATGCGAGCCGGCCGGCCGCGGTGGACTAGCGGTTCTCGGCGCTCAGTCCGGAACCGCGCGGCTGCTCCGGTCGCAGGTTCGAATCCTGCCTCGGGCATGGATGTGTGTGATGTCCTTAGGTTAGTTAGGTTTAAGTAGTTCTAAGTTCTAGGGGACTGATGACCACAGATGTTAAGTCCCATAGTGCTCAGAGCCATTTTTGATGCGAGCCGGCACCACGAAATGAAACGATTTTTCGTAGACAGTCAGGCAGGTATCACACCGCTGTCCGGGGCTTCTCCACATGCATCTTCGCCAGTCATCGGGGCTCAGTCCGAAGGGTGCCTCATCACTGAAGACCGTTCTACTCCAATCAATGAGATTCTCATTCGAAGACGTGTCTGTAAATGCGTCGGACAGTGGTCGGATACCAAGAGCACTGTCGCCCGCCATACGAACTTACAACCAGGAGTGATGCCCTGTGGTGGCATTTCAATTCACAGAAGAACCCGTTTCGTTGTCACCACAACACCCTTTCAGCACAGTGGTATGCCGACGACATTTTACGCACCGTTTCCTTGCTCTTCATGGCAAGCCACACTGGGGTTACATTTTAGCAACATAATGTCCACCCGCACACGGCGAGAGTTCCTACTGCATATCTTCGTGCTTGCCAAACCCTACTTTGTCCAGAAACGTTGCCGGATACCGCCACAAATGAGAACATTAGGAGCATTACAGGCAGGATCCCCCTATCGGCTTGGGATTTTGACGGTCTGACACGCTAGTTGGACAGAATTTGGCTCGATGTTCCTGACGAGGACCGGCATGCCTTCCCACGCGGAAAGAAGTGTATCAGACAGCACGGCTAACCGGGCGGGCTTCCCGGAACCCTTTCTTCTCATCCTTCCCTTACAACCGCATTTTAGTCCCCCCTAACTGTTAGATTTTGATTTCCCTTTACGTATTGAATTACTTGTAACGGAACTGAAATGATGGTGGGCTGACAGTAATTTGGAGCCCGCGCGTCGGAAACGGGCGCGCTTGTGTGAGACTGCCAGGGAGTGCACCCTGATGCCATCTATTGGCGAAACTGGGAATTAGCGCTGTCAGACAATGCACTAAGCTCTCAGAGTCAAATGTATTCTTTTTCTTGGTAATTATTAGTTATTACTGTATAATTTAATGTTGTAAAACGCTAGTAGTAAATTATTATGACTGGTATGGACTCCAGGGTAGTAAATATAAATATTCATAAATACTAAATGATTTCGGTAAAAAGGTGGTAGGGGAACGCCCCCACTCTTGGTGATACGAGCGTAGCTAGGGGTAGCTGGAGACACAGGGACTGAACAATGGAATGGCCTGGGGAGTGTTGACGTGATCGGACGTGCGTAACTGTGCTCATGCAAAAGTGATTGTGCAACAGCGAAGAGGCGAATATCGTCGCCGTTTTTGGAGTAAAACGCGACGAATGGTTGTTGAAGCCGCCTTTATGCCACTGGGGCTGATTGTAAGAGTTCCTGTGCCCAGATTTTATGGCGGACGTGCAGTAGCTTATACGAGTGCTACAGCTCATAGTTCCAGCCGCCATTAAGGGCATGAGGCGTGAAGAGCTGCGTTAGCCACATGCATCTCACCACCAGCACCGACACGTCTACCCAAGGCAAGACTGCTTGCAATTGTTAAGTCGAACTTTGTATACATGTAAAAGGAGAACACCAGTTTTCTTTTATGCAAGTGCAGAGGACAGAATATAGTAATGAGTAAAATTACGACGCATGTTGTTCATTGTAAAGTGTAGTAACCTCAAACATAGTATAGTGAAATCAGATTGAGGCCACCATCGCCTCTTTCATTTACAATTCTTTTGGTTGTAGAATACTTTAGCGTATAAGAATGTTGAAAAGAGCAATGGTCACACCAGAATGAGTCGCCTATTTACAGTTACTTAAATTTTTCTGAGCAACCTTTCAAGTAAAGTCACTTAACTGATTCTGTATCAATGGTCCAAAGAGTAATATCCAAAATCATTAAATAAGTTGAAGGATAGAATTTTGTTAACCGAAGTTGCATAACCTGTCTTGGTAGTAATTACCAAGCCAACTCACAGAAATTGAGAGAGTATTTGCTTTGTAGAATCATCTAGAATGATCAGAAATAGTACTATTCAGAATTAAGTTTAAATTCAACTCAATCCATTTCACTTTGAAACGAGCCCAAAAATTGATTTATTCTTTTGCTCCTTCAGAGCTGGCGACCGTAGTTATAAGTATTTTCAGGAGGATTCGACGGTAAGTCTGCTGCTCTCGTCGTGCTGATAGGATTATCCACTGCTGCTAGCAGTGGTGATTGGATACATAAGCTCACTACCAAGTTAAGTGGGTCAGGTAGGCAGTGTTACCGTGTGAACTGTAGGGCACTGTAGGATGTGGATCGAACCCGTTCAATCATCACAGCTCTTAGGGAAATAGTCCGGTTAGGAGTGTACTAATCATTAGGTAAATACTGGCGAGTAACGGTCAAAAATGTATACGCAAGTGAATTTAGCAAGGTCCACGTAGCACCTAGTTAATGTGGTGCAATGGCGAGGGTAGGAGTGGAGTAAAAGTGAGCTGAGCTTGTGGCAGCTGTGCTGGATTCAAATATTAACTACGTGAATTCACTACTGCCTCTTACCATTGGGACTGAGCTATTTACAGTTAAAATACGTAGTAGTAAGCGCAAAGGCGTGACAGCTAGAAGTCCGTATTGGTTTTATACATACGGAATTGGGAAGTGGGTCATTCCGTCAGTGGAGGGGGTTAAAACAACCGAGTCAGTGGAGAACATACCCCATTTACTGATGGAAAGATTCAGCGGTTCGGTCGCATGTGGCAACCGTGACAGGACTAACCAAGTTTGTAGAATAATGGCTGCAATAAAAGTGTTTTATATAAACTTGTAGTTTCAAGAAAATTTTAAATTTAAAATTCTGTTGTAGACAAATATACCACAATTGGTAAGTTCAAGACGACAACCTGCAAAGCAGCAAAAGAAAGTCCAATAGTAGGAGTTAAACAAGTAATACTTGGTTTAATAAACATTTCTATTAGGCACGAAATACAGCAGCATAAGATGGAGTCGAATAGTAACAAGCAAGACGAAAACATTACAAGGTCAGACCCAGAATTAGGGACCATAGATACTGTTGTAGGGTTGGAAAATCTTATAGATGAATCCACACCCATAAGACAGGAGGAACGGGAAGTGAAACCAAAGGTAGTGAAAAGTGAACCCAATGTATCTGTGGATGCAAGTCACAAGGGAGAGGATATGGAATTAACAAGTTTGTTAAATAGGATGATGGCGCAAATTCAAGAAGGGAATGCTAGTTTGAAAGCAGAAATGGCTAGTCATATATCCCAATTGGATGAAAACCTATCTGGTAAAATAAAAGCCAATTTAGATATTTTAATACGCAAAGCCAACGTATCACAGAGGTAAACAAATCAGTAAATAGCATTAGGGCTGAAATAACAAATGTTCAGAGAAAAGTCACAGAAATAGAGAAAAGATTTGATACCGAAATTCAGAGAATAGAGAAATCAGTGGAACCTTTGGTTAGTGAAAAATTAGAACCGATAATTGAAAGTAAATTACAGGTGATAGTACCAGTTCTAAAGAAAGAGATTGTTAAAGAAACGGCAGCTGATATTGAAACACTGCGCAATACCATGTTGAGTTTTGATGCATGTGTGCAGGAGCAGGAAAATACACTGCGTAATGAGATAAAATTATTAAGTCAGCAAGTTCAGAATCAGACGTTTCTTAACTGTAGTGGTATCCCATTGGTAATGCAAAAATCGGAAATACTGAGTAGGGAGGAAAAATACGATCCTCAAAAGAAACAAGGTGGATGGCATCCAATGGATTTTATAAAAAATTGTGAACGTGTCTTACCAACTGACATGTCGGATAAAGAAAAAATTAATTTAGTAATAGACGCTTTAGCAGGTTATGCTAAACGTTGGGGATTGAATTTGGATATCGACAATTTGAAGTTTACAGACTTCAAAGAAAAGTTCCTTGAGGAATTCTGGAGCACACAACAGAGAGATAGGTTGTGGAGAGAATTCGTTGTCGCCAGAATGCCAGAACATGGGCGTGGGCTCATGAAAGAATACTGTGAAGGATGGTTCAAGCGTTTGGAGTATCTTAAAGATCGTAGATCAGAATCGGAGATAGTGTGGGAGTTGTGGAAAAAGCTACCTGACGATTCAAAGCGTTATGTAGGAGGCACTCATCGAACATTCGATGAATTTTTAGAAAAAATCGAGAATGAAGATAGGTGGCGTGAAACTAGAGAGTTTCGAGGTTTCAGAAATCAGAATGGAATAGTAAAAGGTGGTAGGAATGAACCGCAAATTAACATGATGAGAGGAAGAGGTCAAGAAGGTAACTCTCAGCGAGGGAGAGGACACTATCAGGGAAACAGGATGCATTATCAAAATCAGGAAAACTAAATACCGCGCAGGTCAAGGGCCTAACGCGCGCGGAAAGAAAGAAATGGCCCAAATATAGGGAAGATCGGAGTAGGCAGTACTATAGTAGGATAGTGCGTCGTTCGCCTGAAGAGCAGTTACATAAACGAAACTTTGCGAAGTATAATGCAGGGATACAAACAGAGGAGAGAGAGCAGGGAGGAATTATTAAGGGAAACGAAGTAGGAAAAGAATATCGGTCGGATGTGAAGGCTCACGTGAATGAAATAAGTACAATTCGCGGTCAGAGTGACGAATTGATGAAGGAAGAGTCAGAGAAGGCGTTGTTTGTCGGTAGGGATGGCAACTGTGCAGAGAGGCAGGGGCAAGGGAGGAGTGATGTGACTTATGGTAAAAGGTTCGTACGAATAGTCGACGAATCGCATCGAGAAGTAATTAAAGAGGAAAGGGTGGATAAGAAAAAGGGGCATAGTGCAGAGACGCATGCCGATTCAGAAATTGCCTCGTATGCAGAATATATACACCAGCACAAAAGCCAGCCAGCACAATTAGAAAGATCTTCCACTCAAGTGATTAATTTGGACCCGAATATGACAGTGTTAGAGAGCCATACCGATTATGATGTGTACCTAGTGACAGCAAGAGTACATGACTGTGATGAAGATTCTTTTAAAGAAATTAGAGAAAGTGTATCTAACCAAGAGAAAGAGTGTTGTGATCCCTGTAGTACTGAAGCAAATGAGTTGAGTGAGACTGGAATTCCATTAGTAGGGGAAAATAACGAAAGTAAGAGTGGCGAATGCACTATCCAACAAAGGGAAAGTATTGAAATGGATTATAATTTGCGAGAATTATTTGAACCCGAAGAAGGTCATATTTCTAAGGAGGAGGAATTATCGTCAGAATCATCAGAAAGCATCCAGGGAGAAAAAGAAATAGAGGAAGTTTCCGATTCCGCAACCGAGAGTTCAGGCATGACAGATTCGAATGAGAACGAGATGGCATTAAAGAGCCTAGACGAAGGACTATTGGAAAAAGTGGTGAAAGAATTTAGGATGAAAAGGAGAAAGAATCCTCCGGATGGAATGGTCAGTATAAAAACCGGAAAGATAATATGGCAAGACTTGGCGGTGGAAAAGGATTTATTATGGGAAGATAAAGAAAGTATGAAAGAGGACAATAGGATGCAAACAGTCCTACCCATTAATGTATGTGGGTACGATTTATATGTATTGTTGGATACGGGTGCTCAAATAAGTGCTATTTCGCACGCATTTTTTGAGATGATCAAAGGGCAACGAGGAGTAGTCATGATGCCAGTAACAGGTGTTAAAGTGATAGGGGCGACAGGGAAATGTAGTAAACCTGTTAAACATCAAGTGATGATGGAATTTAAGATAAAAAACAAGCTATTTTCTAATGCATTTTTAGTAGTTCCAGAGCTCAGTGCCGAGATCATTTTAGGCATTGACTGGTTAATAAAACAAAAAGTAATTATAGATTGTGACAAAGGGATAATAGTTTGTAAAGTTGATAGTGCGGTATTAGAAATACCATTTGAATCATCTAGAGTAATGGAAGAGAACCAGCTGAGATGGGTAGAATTTAGAGATGATCATGATTCAGGAATAGGTAAAAAATTCGATTGGTTTCTGGTGAGGCAGATAGTTGAAGATGGAAATAAGGAGACACTCCTTCGAAATGTAGTGGATAAAACGGAAGGACTATCTGATGCCCAAAGGGAGGATCTATGGCAAATTCTGAAAGAAAATCAGGAGGTATTTTCGGACAAACCGGGACGAGTGATAAATTATGAGTACTGCATGGAGGTAGAGGAGCATGAACCTTTCTTTAAACCACCATATAATGTACCCTTGTCTAAGAAAGAAGCAGTTCAAAAAGAAATAGATAAAATGGTCTTATGTGGGGTCATTGAACGGAGTTCTAGCCCATATAATAGCCCATTGGTGATAGTAGGTAAGAAGGATGGAAGTGTACGAATAGTGATAGATGCTCATACTCTGAATAAAGTAGTGAAGAGGGAGTTGGATCGTCCAGAGAACATAGATAATTTATTGCAGAAGTTTAATGGTGTAAAGTACATGACTAGTTTAGACCTAACGGCAGGATACTGGCAAATCCCATTAAGTGAGGAGTCTAGGAAGTACACGGCATTTTTATTCAATGGCAAATGCTACCATTACACAGTGGTACCATTTGGCCTAAATACTTCCGTTTCAGTGTTCATTCGGGCGTTAGACAAAATTTTAGGGAGTGAACTTAGTTCGCTAATCACGGTTTATGTAGATGATTTGTTAATTGCTACAAGGACATGGGAAGAGCACATGGAGTTATGCGACAGGGTGTTCAAAGCTTTAATTAAAGGAGGAATGACCCTGAACCTGAAAAAAATGCGAGTTTGTGAAGAAAGAAATAAAGTTTTTAGGTCACATAGTAACACCAGAGGGAATTGAAAAGGATCCCAACAAAGTGAAAGCAATAAGAAATTGTCCGGCTCCCAAGAAAAAAAAAACAACTAAAGTCGTTTATAGGACTTTGTTCCTTTTATCGTAAGTATGTGGATGATCAAGTGTTCAATAGCCCACATCTGAACAACCTACTTAAGAAGAACAGTGTGTATATATGGACTGAGGAATGTGAAACAGCATTCAACCGGCTAAAAGACAATTTGGCTAAAAACATAAAGTTATGGCACCCTGACCTGTGTGAACCATTCCACATGGCAACAGATAGTTCAGATTATGGATTGGGAGTATCCATATTTCAGGAGGTAGTGATAGATGGGGAAAAAACTCATAGACAAATAGCATTTGCGAGTAGAACCATGTCTAAGTACGAAAGAAACTATACAGTTTCAGAGAAGGAGGCTTTAGCTATAGTATGGGGTTTTAGGAAATTTCAACTTTTCTTATGGGGACATAAGACTGTGGTCCATACAGACCACAAAGCTTTAATATTTTTGAAGGACTGCAGATTGTTACATAACAGGTTGACCAGATGGGCGCTGTTTTTACAACAATTTGACATAGAGATCAAGTATGTTAAAGGGAAAGAACATGCAGTACCGGATGCTTTGTCGAGATTACCGGAAGGATGTGAGACACTAGAAAGTGTAAAGAATAGGGAAGATGTTTTTGAGGTGAATTACTTAAAAAAAGCGGAAGGAAGAGAAAAAATTAGGGAAATATGTCGGAATATGCGAAGATATCAAAGTGATGATGATGCACTCAAGTTGGTAAAGGTCAAGTTTGACAATCCAGACGCAACTAACATAAGGGCTTCATATAAAATACATAAAGGTGTACTGTATCTTCAAAGATTAAATAATCCAGGGAAGTGGAGAGTATGTTGGCCGGAACAACACACTGAAGTGCTGATAGATTATGTTCACTTGGCATATGGCCATTGTGGTGCACGGAAGTGTACCGATAAGTTAGATGAATGCATTACCTTTAACAACATGGCACGAAGGGTAGCACAGAGGATAAGATCTTGTGATCTATGCCAAAAGGCGAAAGTAACAAATGCAACTAATCAAGGGCCCATGCAATCAATAAAACCAGATGAAGTATTAGAAATAGTAGCAGTAGATATCTTTGGACCATTACCGAAAACCATGGGGGGTTTTGTGTACATATTTGTAGCAGTTGAACTTTTCTCAAAGTATATAAAGCTTTATCCCTGGAGAAAAGCTACTGCCAGAGCTGTGTATGATAAAATGGTGTGTGATTATTTTGTGAAAGTAGGGAAGCCAAAGAGAATACTATCAGATAATGGTGTTCAGTTTTGCTCAAAAATGTGGAAGGATGGGATAACTGAGAAACAGGTAGAAGTGGTACATATCTCAGCTTATCACCCATCAAGCAATCCAGCAGAAAGATATATGCGTGAGATAGGTCGGTTATTTAGGACGTACTGCCATAGTAACCACAAGAAGTGGGGCATGTATGTGAGTGAATTCGAAGAAATCATGAATTCATTAACAAACGAGAGCAGTGGATTTACTCCAGAAGAAATCCTGAAAAAGACAAGAAGTAAAAGTCTAGTAGAAGACCTACTAGAATTTCCAAATAGAGTTGAATTAGATTATGATAGTAAAAAGAACTTAGTAAAAGACAAGATGAGAAAACAAGCAGATGCGAGAATTCATCGTCACGACAAAAAAGTAAGGAATCCCAAATTCAAAATAGGTGATTTCGTTCTTGTAAAAACACATGAAAAGTCAAGTGAAATTAATAACGAGATCAGCAAAATTAAATATATATATAATGGACCATTTAAAATAGTGTCCATACCCAATGTGAATGCTTATTATTTAGAGTACCCATTAACAGGCAAACGCCTGGGAGTAAGAAACATAGTGGATCTCAAAAGGTATGAACCACGAATTCTACGAGATTGAAAATAAATATATAAATAAATATTAAAGTAAACCAATATGTAAATAGTTGTGTTTCTTTTGTTCTATGTGAAAGGTAAATGCTCACTAAAATGTATTGCAGTATTCTAATGAAACTTCTAGTTTAAGTAGAGACTAAACGGACTGGGAAAGACTGAGCTTCTAAGAAAGCCTTAATAGATGTGTAAATAAGTGTTGTGGAGGAGGTAGAAAAGTGAGGAGGTAAAGTGAAAAGGACGGGCTACAAAGTAATAGGCGCATAACGTGTGTTTTACTTGCCTGAGATAAAAGAAGTGTATTTAAAACTTTGAAAAAAAAAGATGTTTAAAGTGTACTGTGTTTAGAAGTAAGAAAATTGGAAAGAATATATGTAAATCATTTATGTAATGTTTAGCACAGAAAGAGAGAAAGAATTGGTGTTTCATTTTAAATATGTAATATAAGTATCGAGGTGTATCAGTAAGAAAGGGAAAACCCTTGGTAAAAAGCTTATCGAAGATTTCAGATTCATTATAGGAGAGACTTCTTATTGAATTATCACTGTAAGATACTTCAATAAGAAGTGGGGCATGTGTAATGGAACTGAAATGATGGTGGGCTGACAGTAATTTGGAGCCCGCGCGTCGGAAACGGGCGCGCTTGTGTGAGACTGCCAGGGAGTGCACCCTGATGCCATCTATTGGCGAAACTGGGAATTAGCGCTGTCAGACAATGCACTAAGCTCTCAGAGTCAAATGTATTCTTTTTCTTGGTAATTATTAGTTATTACTGTATAATTTAATGTTGTAAAACGCTAGTAGTAAATTATTATGACTGGTATGGACTCCAGGGTAGTAAATATAAATATTCATAAATACTAAATGATTTCGGTAAAAAGGTGGTAGGGGAACGCCCCCACTCTTGGTGATACGAGCGTAGCTAGGGGTAGCTGGAGACACAGGGACTGAACAATGGAATGGCCTGGGGAGTGTTGACGTGATCGGACGTGCGTAACTGTGCTCATGCAAAAGTGATTGTGCAACAGCGAAGAGGCGAATATCGTCGCCGTTTTTGGAGTAAAACGCGACGAATGGTTGTTGAAGCCGCCTTTATGCCACTGGGGCTGATTGTAAGAGTTCCTGTGCCCAGATTTTATGGCGGACGTGCAGTAGCTTATACAAGTGCTACAGCTCATAGTTCCAGCCGCCATTAAGGGCATGAGGCGTGAAGAGCTGCGTTAGCCACATGCATCTCACCACCAGCACCGACACGTCTACCCAAGGCAAGACTGCTTGCAATTGTTAAGTCGAACTTTGTATACATGTAAAAGGAGAACACCAGTTTTCTTTTATGCAAGTGCAGAGGACAGAATATAGTAATGAGTAAAATTACGACGCATGTTGTTCATTGTAAAGTGTAGTAACCTCAAACATAGTATAGTGAAATCAGACTGAGGCCACCATCGCCTCTTTCATTTACAATTCTTTTGGTTGTAGAATACTTTAGCGTATAAGAATGTTGAAAAGAGCAATGGTCACACCAGAATGAGTCGCCTATTTACAGTTACTTAAATTTTTCTGAGCAACCTTTCAAGTAAAGTCACTTAACTGATTCTGTATCAATGGTCCAAAGAGTAATATCCAAAATCATTAAATAAGTTGAAGGATAGAATTTTGTTAACCGAAGTTGCATAACCTGTCTTGGTAGTAATTACCAAGCCAACTCACAGAAATTGAGAGAGTATTTGCTTTGTAGAATCATCTAGAATGATCAGAAATAGTACTATTCAGAATTAAGTTTAAATTCAACTCAGTCCATTTCACTTTGAAACGAGCCCAAAAATTGATTTATTCTTTTGCTCCTTCAGAGCTGGCGACCGTAGTTATAAGTATTTTCAGGAGGATTCGACGGTAAGTCTGCTGCTCTCGTCGTGCTGATAGGATTATCCACTGCTGCTAGCAGTGGTGATTGGATACATAAGCTCACTACCAAGTTAAGTGCGTCAGGTAGGCAGTGTTACCGTGTGAACTGTAGGGCACTGTAGGCCGTGGATCGAACCCGTTCAATCATCACAGCTCTTAGGGAAATAGTCCGGTTAGGAGTGTACTAATCATTAGGTAAATACTGGCGAGTAACGGTCAAAAATGTATATGCAAGTGAATTTAGCAAGGTCCACGTAGCACCTAGTTAATGTGGTGCAATGGCGAGGGTAGGAGTGGAGTAAAAGTGAGCTGAGCTTGTGGCAGCTGTGCTGGATTCAAATATTAACTACGTGAATTCACTACTGCCTCTTACCATTGGGACTGAGCTATTTACAGTTAAAATACGTAGCAGTAAGCGCAAAGGCGTGACAGCTACAAGTCCGTATTGGTTTTATACATACGGAATTGGGAAGTGGGTCACTCCGTCAGTGGAGGGGGTTAAAACAACCGAGTCAGTGGAGAACATACCCCATTTACTGATGGAAAGATTCAGCGGTTCGGTCGCATACCCGTTCAATGTCCTCATATACTTCCTGTAACTCTTCATCTTCAGCTTGTGATGTTGACATGTATGCCTGAACTTTTGTTGTCGTTCTAGTGAGAAGAACCCTACAGCTGAATTGTTTACAGAGACACATTCTCTGTCCTACCTTCCTGTCCTACTCCCTTTATACCATTCTCTGCTGCTATTCATATTGCTCTATCCTCATCTGACCCGAGATCCTTAAGTTATTTCCATTTCATTTCATTGACCCCCAATATATCTATATTGAGCCTTAGCATTTCCATTTTCATATCTTCTACTTTCCCTGCAACGTTCAAACTTCTGATATTCCACTCTCCGATTCATAGAACGCTATCCTTTCGTTGGTTATCGACAATTTTTTTAATGGTCACTTCCCCCTTGGGAGTCCCGTACCCGAGATCCTAACGGAAGATAAGTCTGGGTCGTTTTGCCAATGGACATATCATCATGACACTTTTTCATTTACAGGCCACATGTACTGTGGATGCAGATTAGCTGTCTTTAAAGCAGTGGTTTCAGTTGCCTTCTGCATCTTCATACCGTTGACCAATGCTATTTTTTCCGCCTTTTGGGGGCTGTTTCCCACCCCCAAGGGCAAGAGAGTGCCGTGAATCTCAGTGCGCTCCTCTGTTCGGTATGACAAAATCGTTGGCAGAATGAGGGTGATTTCTTATGCCGCAGCCATTGCTGATGACTTTCGTTCAAAACTTAAGCAGTGTGAGAGTTCGAACCTAGGACGTTTAGATCACTCGTCAAAGATGCTACCCCTACACCACGGTCATCTACAATCTGTTAGGACTGTGGCTATGAAGAGTGTAAGTCGTGAATTATGTCCACAAAACAACAGTATTTATTCAAAATAGACTCAGGCAGCTGAAACTGTTTTAAAAGTGTTTTGAAACAGTAATTGTAATCCTATTTTGAAATTGCATTTAGCACTGCTGTACAGTTTTCTCGGATTTTCTTAGTTGCTTCGTAACGGCGTCCTTCTGGCAGCTCAAATTTTGGGGCACAGGCAGGGGTCATTTGAGGCTGCAAGTCAGCGAATAAGGTGTATAATCGAGGACTGTGATCCGTTATCTGGCCGAAAACTCGCGCACGATCTTCACTCTGTGGGCTGCGATGATGTGGAGTGAGATTAGGAACCTGCCTTTCGGTAACGGGGTTAAATTCGACGAATTCTCGCCCACAAACACAAAACTGGATGTTGCCCCTCTGCTCCACTGCCAATTTCCAATGAGTGTCAGACACGCAACGTTGCATTCACTGCCAGGATGGCTGCTGCAGCGGCACCAGTGCCTTAACCTTCTACAGAGCTGCTGTTGGAACTTCGAGGGTAGTAACGCAACAACTTTCCACGAGATAACATTGCAGTTTGGAACTTTACCTCAAGCAGTCCTAACGGAACTGGCATACGCTGTGTATAGGGAAGGGGTGAAGTATGCTGAAAAGACGAATACGGCAAAAAGTGTTGGGCTTCCGCACCCCATCACAGAAAGTGGAGGGTGAAGGTTTCCCCTTCCCGTAAAGCAGGATAGACGGTGACCCGCACCAGAGCTGGTGCAGGTAGCAGCCTTTCGGAGCACTCTGTGCAGCGCGAATTCTTGGAAACGGAACTGCGTTGAGCGAACGATATCGTCTGATAAGATTGCAATGGCCACGGTATGATCGAGATTGTACCACCATTGTTGAAACGTGTCGGCTGGGCGGATAGATTTCTTTTTTCGTTACACCCAGATGATGGTCTCGGGATAGGCCGTCGTCCGGCGGACAAGCGCTCGAATCATCCACCGCGCCGTGGATAAAAGCCAGTGAGGCCAATATTACACTACTGGCCATTAAAATTGCTACACCAAGAAGATATGCAGATGATAACGGGTATTCATTGGACAGATATATTATACTAGAACTGACATGTGATTACAATTTGACGCAGTTTGGGTGCATAGATCATGAGAAATCAACAACCAGATCTGGCCGTAATAACGGCCTTGATACGCCTGGGCATTGAGTCAAACAGAGCTTGGATGGCGTGTACAGGTACAGCTGCCCATGCAGCTTCAACGCGATACCAAAGTTCATCAAGAGTAGTGACTGGCGTATTGTGACGAGCCAGTTGCTCGGCCACCATTGACCAGACGTTTTCAATTGGTGAGAGATCTGGAGAATGTGCTGGCCAGGGCAGCAGTTGAACATTGTCTCTATCCAGAAAGGCCCGTACGGGAAATGCAACATGCGGTCGTGCATTATCTGGCTGAAATGTAGGGTTTCGCAGGGATCGAATGAAGGGCAGAGCCACGGGTCGTAAAACATCTGAAATGTAACGTCAGCTGTTCAAAGTGCCGTCAATGCGAACAAGAGGTGACCGAGACGTGTGACGAATGGCACCCCATACCATCACGCAGGGTGATACGCCAGTATGACGACGACGAATACACGCTTCCAATGTGCGTTCACCGCGATGTCGACAAACAGGGATGCGACCATCATGATGCTGTAAACAGAACCTGGATTCATCCGAAAAAATGACGTTTTGCCGTTCGTGCACCCAGGTTCATCGTTGAGTAGACCATCGCAGGCGCTCCTGTCTGTGATGCAGCGTCAAGGGTAATCGCAGCCATGGTCTCCGAGCTGATAGTCCATGCTGCTGCAAACGTCGTCGAACTGTTCGTGCAGATGGTTGTTGTCTTGCATATGTCCCCATCTGTTGACTGAGGGATCGAGATGTGGCTGCACGATCCGTTACAGCCATGCGGATAAGATGCTTGTCATCTCGACTGCTAGTGATAAGAGGCCGTTGGGATTCATCACGACCTTTCGTTTTACCCTCCTGAGGCCACCGATTCCATATGCTGCTAACAGTCAATTGGACCTCGACCAACGCGAGCAGCCGTGTCGCGATACGATAAACCGCAATCACGATAGGCTGCAATCTGACCTTTATCAAAGTGGGAAACGTGATGGTACGCATTTCTCCTCCATACAAGAGACATCACAACAACGTTTCACCAGGCAACGCCGCTCAACTGCTGTTTGTGTATGAGCAATCGTTTGGAAACTTCCCTCACGCCATCACGTTGTAGGTGTCGCCACCAGTGCCAGCCTTGGGGTGAATGCTCTGAAAAGCTAATCATTCGCATATCATAGCACCCGTCGGTTAAATTTCGCGTCTGTAGCACGTCATCTTCGTGGTGTAGCAATTTTAATGGCCAGAAGTGTATGTTTTGGGAGCATTCAACTGGGCTTCCATGCCACCTGTTTCAGTAAACGAATCTGAGGACTATGTGAACCTTTCTGCAGACCAACCCTCCATCGCTTCATGCTGTCTTCCCTGGTGGTTATTCATCGCCCGTGTCTCAAGGACAGAATCGTCCTACAATGATTTGAGAAACATGGTAGTGACCTCACTTTGATGCCTGATGTGATCCTGGTGGGACACTATCGGGCGCCAACCCCCCGCCTAGAGACCACCGGTTGGTAATACTCTCGAATTCTGTGATATTTGCATACACATTTTGAGACACATACCTCCGGAAACAGTCAGTGGAATCGATTCCACCCTGAATCGCTGCTGCATTGCGTTAGAAAACTGGACCAGAACGTCCTCAACCAGACGATCGTAATGTTTTGGACGGTCTGTAGGGTGCGGCGGCGCAGCTCGTGACGACTGCATCTGTGCCGTGAGCGCTGGAGTGGCGGCCAGGTGGGCACTGGACACGCTCCGACTGCTCCAGCCACCTGGAGATGACGCACTGGAAAGGCGGCCGCGGGGACAGGCTGCGCTCGCGTCCACTCCAAGTGCACTCGGTGACACACGGCTAGTCACGCTGCCTGCACGCCATTTACTGCACATCCGCTGGTCCTCCTTTTGCACAAGTAAGTCATTAGGACGGCGGCAGATTGGATGCCGTACGTAATGTGCCAAGAAGAAAGATTTATATACTCGAAGGTGAAACTGTGACATTATCGTTCATATTTTTTTAAAATTTTTTGTAAATATTTTATTGAAACTATTAAATCAGAAGTAGGGACATCTTGTTTGAAGCGAAATCGATACTGAAACTCTTTGATAAGATCAAAAGGGATACATATTAAGAAAAAGGGTGTAATATTTACTTTTAAATATTGTAAAGATATCTATTGAAACGTCCCCTTAGAAAAATTAGTGAATTACTGTGCTGATAAACCTCTTACATTATTTGATTTTCAAATAGCTGAGCAAAACTGAACGTACTCAGACATTTCGCTCTTTACCTATTCTAATCAACACTAAACTGACACGCAATATTTTTAGCGCAACGCAGTCTGACTTTCAATTATCCCTACAAAAGAATGGCCCTGACTAACATTAACCTATACCTTTCACAAATCACTTACCTCACAAAAATCTTCGTTACTCGAACTACTGCAATACAGCGAGCGCCACTACTGCCAGCTAAATAAAAGATTCAAACTACTGAAGGCACTAACTACTGATAGGCATAGTCATCAAATGAAAGATTTTGATAGAGAACAAACAATGTATTTACCTTAATAGTGTTCAAAAGTCATAATATATATAGCAGTTCATGACATCCATTCTTACAAATGTGCTGTTTCTGATGGACACACGTCCAGATCATCCGCTCTCAAAAATCCGCCATCTCACTTCCCCACATCCACCACTGCTGGCGGCTCACCTCCAACTGCGCAACCCCACGAGCTGTTAACAGCCAACTGCCCAACACTTTAATGGCGAGTATTACAACAATGCCAACCAGCCACAGACTGCACACAGCACAGCCAGTGATTTTCATACAGAGCGCTACGTGGTGTTACCAACAAGAAAACCTAAACATCCTACTTACGCTATTTGTTATAATTATTAAATATAAAAAGTGCTATAATGTAATTATGTATCTAGTAGTTACTGGCACTCACTAAGGGCTGTATGAGATATGTGTAGTATAAAACATGGAGTAGTTCCGTCAGGAACGGAAAGCTGTGTAAGCGTAGGAAAAGGTGGGAGCGGAAACGTTTGGCGCGCTTTGGCGGGCGCGAACGAAGTCAGTCGGTGGCCAGTGATCGTTAGAGGCAGCACGTACGGCGCCAGCATAGTATGGAGTGCGCCATATTGTTGCATCTTGCTACGGTGGAAAACTGCAGTTTATCACGGCCTGGTATGGGGAGAAAGACGGGCTATTGATTATAAGATGGACCATCGCTATGAAAAGGAAATAATCCGACATGGATAACTGCTCTTGGCCGTTCTGATATTAATGTAGTTGTTGCCACCAACGCCACCGTCGCTGATCACAGCTTACAGGGTACGAAATTTTAGCTATGTATTATAGTGTATGCCAGAAAGTTCAAATGTGGGTTAAGAATAATAACCATCATCCACCTGGTAATTTATCCCGCTCATAAACCAAGCAGGATCCTAACCTGGTAAATAAAAATTCCGAGCGACCTGTATTCAACCGAGACTGTGAAATCTTTATTATGTTGATGTTGTTGTGGTCTTCAGTCCTGAGACTGGTTTCATGCAGCTGTCCATGCTACTCTATCCTGTGCAAGCTTCTTCATCTCCCAGTACCTACTGCAACCTACATCCTTCTGTATCTGTTTAGTGTATTCATCTCTTGGTCTCCCTCTACGATTTTTAGCATCCACGCTGCCCTCCAATACTAAATTGGTGATCCCTCGATGCCTCAGAATATGTCCTACCAACCGATCCCTTCTTCTAATCAAGTTGTGCCTCAAACTTCTCTTCTCCCCAATCCTATTTAATACCTCCTCATTAGTTACATGATCTACCCACCTAATCTTCAGCATTCTTCTGTAGCAGCACATATCGAAACCTTCTATTCTCTTCTTGTCCAAATTATTTATCGTCCATGTTTCACTTCCATACATGGCTACGCTCCATACAAATACTTTCAGAAACCACTTCCTGACACTTAAATCTATACTCGATGTTAAAAAATTTCTCTTCTTTAGAAACGCTTTCCTTGCCATTGCCAGTCTACATTTTATATCCTATCTACTTCGACCATCGACAGTTATTTTGCTCCCAAAATAGCAAAACTCCTTTACTAACCTAGTTCCCTCAGCATTACCCGACTTACTTCGACTACATTCCATTATCCTCGTTTTTCTTTTGTTGATGTTCATCTTATACCCTCCTTTCAAGACACTGACCATTCCGTTCAGCTGCTCTTCCAAGTCCTTTGCTGTCTGTGACAGAATTACAATGTCATCGGCGAACCTCAAAGTTTTTATTTGTTCTCCATGGATTCTAATACCTACTCCGAATTTTTCTTTTGTTTCCTTCACTGCTTGCTCAATATACAGATTAAATAACATCGGGGAGAGGCTACAACCCTCTAAGTCTACAAATGCTAGAAACGTAGGTTTGCCTTTCCTTAATCTAGCTTCTAAGATAAGTCGTAGGGTCAGTATTGCCTCACGTGCCTGTTTATTATATTGTTGGCAAATCAGTGATTAATCAGTGAAATAATTGATGGAAAGAAAACTTTCATAATTAACATGGCTATTATTTGCTGTGTTAAAATGATTACGTAAGGTTATGCCAGATTCAGAGACCACATTAGATAAATTATTTGCTGCTTTCACATTACGTATTAATGAAAGGAAATACTAAGTTGATGATTAATGGTGATAAATAGTAACGTTAAAAGTTTATAGTGAATCAATGAAATGTTGAGTACCAAATATGTTGATGTAGAAAACCCCGCTGTCCAAATTTACTTTTGTTTTCAGGAAACCAGTCTGTTTGTTTAAGCAATTGGGTACTGTAGTTTTGTTTAGAGCGGCCAAACTTTTCTTGTATTGCTGAACCATCTTTTATCTAAATCTAAAGTGAAGTCTGTTAGGTAAGCAGGAAGATGCAATCTTTTCTGCTGTCCTACTCAGCTTCATTACGTGTGCCTAATTAGACTGGCGAGTAATAGTGTACTACGAATCTCATATATTGTTATCGATGCAGAATAGTAGCCTAACCTCTGAATTAGTGACTTGTTTGAAGAAACGAGTTTAAGTCTGATGCTTATTCCTTAGGTTAACACACACGGTTATCACACTTGTTTTTGTGGTTTTGCTGTCCGGATAGGTAACTGTATTTCTGTTTGTTTCATTGCTTATTATTAACAGTATAGTATAAGAATATTACAGTTGGCTTTGCATGACAGTATGTTTTGTAAACCAATTCAGCGAATGCAAAACACACGCAGGTATTACATCTGGTTCTACATATCAGGCCCGCATCTCGTGGTCGTGCGGTAGCGTTCTCGCTTCCCACGTCCGGGTTCCCGGGTTCGGTTCCCCGCGGGGTCAGGGATTTTCTCTGCCTCGTGATGGCTGGGTGTTGTGTGATGTCCTTAGGTTAGTTAGGTTTAAGTAGTTCTAAGTTCTAGGGGACTGATGACCATAGATGTTAAGTCCCATAGTGCTCAGAGCCATTTGAACCAATCTACATATCAGGACAGCAAATAGCATACACAACATAAGGAGGAATATTACAAAACAAGCTGTCATTTTATTATAAAGGTCATATAGTAATCTTAATCGATCTATTTCTCCAATACAATTTTACGTACGCGGAGAAAATTGCGAGTCACCACTACGCATTCAGGAGAACCTTAACTCTTTTCCTGCCACCAACAATACACTCCCCTCTAGGCATATTCTATCTGCCCTCCTCCCTTCCAGCTACGAACCATCACTGATGATAAAATCTCGCGAGTTTTTAGGCTGCATCATATACCTCTCACATCACTTCAGTGCTCGACGTTTCGATCCCACTGCTCAAATCTTGTTCAGTATTCTACAGGTATTCCTGGATGGCTGTACACAGAGTGTGTGACATTACGAGCACGGCTTTAATTGTCATTGCGGCGGTCTCAGGTAACCAAAGTGGCCAGTGAGCGCGAAATCTCCGCCATGAGGTCCACGCAGACATGGGAGAGGTGGCTGGAGAAGACACAGTGGACTGCAGTGAACACGGTAAAAGACGGTATTTTCAGCGCAACTAAGTAACAGATCTTACATACGTGTCACAATAAAACCAAATACCCCATACAAGTAATGGCGATTACATGAACTTATTGCAATTTTAAACAAAATTCTACGTAAGTATTAAGAAAGATACAACTATTTTTAATTATGCGTATTTCACTGAACAACAGACATTAACACGTCCGGGACGGACGAGTCCCAGTTCGGTAGTGCCTAGAGTGAGACTCGCTCATCGTCTAGAAAACGCAATACCATCGCGATGGGAATAAACCACAAGAACAGAATCAACTTCATCGCCGTTATTAGAATCATTTGACGACAATGCCACCTTACGCTTCTTTACTGCTCTGATGGCATCACTGTCAATAAAATCGTGCTCAGAACGACACAAGTATTCATTGACTTACGGATCTTAATTCTCAGTAGGAACATCTGAGTAGTTGGCGTCATAAACTTCAGTAAGCGTTTCAGATTCGTCATTTCCTTCCGTTTTCTGAATAGGGCCGTCTCTAAAACCACGAGGAGCCCTAAGAGGGAAACACGAACTGTTGTTACAAATATCAATACATGTAAGGTGCCAGGACATGGGCCCTTACACGTTAGCTTACCAACATTAGTATTAATAATAAAGGGACTGGCAAGGGCATCAGATCATGACTATTGAATTATGGTAAATATGAGGCACTCTCGAGCAGTACTCCCTGCATGTCTGCATGATTGAGCCACTAACTTAAAGCGTTGGTGAAAAACGTCGGAAGTTGAGAACTGTGTAGTGTAAAGTCTGCAGATGGCCGTAGCTCACCGGGCCGTCGTGGGCGGCAGGTAGCGGTCACCGAAAACGCGGGACAATACGGCGCTTCTGCGGTAGTCCGGCATCCGGAGCGACCTGTGCTGGACAACACGTGGCGAAGACGGGAATTTCGTTTGCCTAGGGGGGTTATGACCTACTCGATCATTGGCTAGATCTCAGAAATGCCGTTGGAGGGATTTCGGCGATGATAGAGCTTTCGACATTGGCCGAAACTGCGTATTCTTCCGCCGCGTTTTCGTACGCGTGGGAGACGGGAGAATTGAGGAGAGGGAGGACTTCGCCTTCAGCCATCGAGCGGTACGGACTTCGAGACGGCGTCTTGGCCATCGTCTTCGAAGGGAGATTTACGGTCTGTATCGCAGCACTGCACCAACGCGTGTTCTGTGCAAAGTTCTGCGGTTAGAGCTCTTTGTGTTCTCAGAAGCCACTTCCAACAACTTACCTAATATTCTTGATCTGGTAGTTATCCTTGCGAGGTGCCGAGTATTTATCAACGAAGCTGCCGGTAATAGGGGCGTGTAATTGCAAATTGTCAATGTGCCATTCTCAGGAGTGTGTGGGTGGACAAAGAAATTCACATTTTTTTTGTGAATTTTGTCAGTTGTGGGGGATATAAAATTAAAATGTTAATATTACAATCGAATTATCGACTTCATTGTAGCTGGCATTTCCCCTGTCCCAGTAAGATTTACATGTACTCTAGTCACTGCACAGCTTGCCCAGACGGGAAGGAAAGAAGGTTTCCAGTCTTCTATGTCAGCAATGGACAAATAAGCTTACTTACAATCAGAGTTCTAAATAAGCAAAAACTAAATGAGGGCAGTCAAATTTGTTGCACTGACGCCTGGTGCCAACACCTAGCTAGACGACGCTGGTCTGACAGGCAGCAATTTCGACAGCAGTGAACTGCGTGACGCCAAGTCGCTGAACTACTGTGTAATGCCTGGAGGACGCGTGCTAAATCTAAGAGGTGACGAAGGGGATGCCTGTCAGGCCGGCGCCTACGAAGCAATGATTAGTGTGTTTGCCTTTCAAAGTCCTATGTGTTATCCTGGAATTCATAGCATGCTGTACGTATGAGACAGATGTGATATTATGGCCTATACTGTTTTAACCCTAATACGTGAAAATGGTCTGTGACTGAAATCGGTCGATCTACATCTACAACCTACATCGATACTCCGCAAGCCACCTGACGGTGTGTGGCGGAGGGTACCTTGAGTACCTCTATCGCTTCTCCCTTCTATTCCAGTCTCATATTGTTCGTGGAAAGAAGGATTGTCGGTACGCTTCTGTGTGGGCTCTAATCTCTCTGATTTTATCCTCATGGTCTCTTCGCGAGATATACGTAGGCGGGAGCAATATACAGGGCTATTACAAATGATTGAAGCGATTTCATAAATTCACTGTAGCTCCATTCATTGACATATGGTCACGACAGACTACAGATACGTAGAAAAACTCAAAAGGTTTTGTTCGGCTGAAGCCACACTTCAGGTTTCTGCCGCCAGAGCGCTCGTGAGCGCAGTGAGACAAAATGACGACAGGAGCCGAGAAAGCGTATGACGTGCTTGAAATGCACTCATATCAGTCAGTCATAACAGTTCAACGACACTTCAGGACGAAGTTCAACAAAGATCCAGCAACTGCTAACTCCATTCGGCGATGGTATGCGCAGTTTAAAGCTTGTGGATGCCTCTGTAAGGGGAAATCAACGGGTCGGCCTGCAGTGAGCGAAGAAACGGTTGAACGCGTGCGGGCAAGTTTCACGCGTAGCCCGCGGAAGTCGACGAATAAAGCAAGCAGGGAGCTAAACGTACCACAGCCGACGGTTTGGAAAATCTTACGGAAAAGGCTAAAGCAGAAGCCTTACGGTTTACAATTGCTACAAGCCCCGACGCCCGATGATAAAGTCAAACGCTTTGAATTTTCGGCGCGGTTGCAACAGCTCATGGAAGAGGATGCGTTCAGTGCGAAACTTGTTTTCAGTGATGAAGCAACATTTTTTCTTAATGGTGAAGTGAACAGACACAATGTGCGAATCTGGGCGGTAGAGAATCCTCATGCATTCGTGCAGAAAATTCGCAATTCACCAAAAGTTAACGTGTTTTGTGCAATCTCACGGTTTAAAGTTTACGGCCCCTTTTTCTTCTGCGAAAAAAACGTTACAGGACACGTGTATCTGGACATGCTGGAAAATAGGCTCATGCCACAACTGGAGACCGACAGCGCCGACTTCATCTTTCAACAGGATGGTGCTCCAACGCACTTCCATCATGATGTTCGGCATTTCTTAAACAGGAGATTTTAAAACCGATGGATCGGTCGTGGTGGAGATCGTGATCAGCAATTCATGTCATGGCCTCCACGCTCTCCCGACTTAACCCCATGCAATTTCTTTCTGTGGGGTTATGTGAAAGATTCAGTGTTTAAACCTCCTCTACCAAGAAACGTGCCAGAAATGCGAGCTCGCATCAACGATGCTTTCGAACTCATTGATGGGGACATGCTGCGCCGAGTGTGGGGGAAACTTGATTATCGGCTTGATAACTGCCGAATCACTAAAGGGGCACATATCGAACATTTGTGAATGCCTAAAAAAACTTTTTGAGTTTTTGTATGTGTGTGCAAAACATTGTGAAAATATCTCAAATAATAAAGTTATTGTAGAGCTGTGAAATCGCTTCAATCATTTGTAATAACCCTGTACTGCTTGACTCTTCGGTGAAGGTATGTTCTCGAAACTTTAACAAAAGCCCGTACCGAGCTACTGAGCGTCTCTCCTGCAGAGTCTTCCACTGGAGTTTATCCATCACCTCCGTAAAGCTTTCGCGATTACTAAATGATCCTGTAACGAAGCGCGCTGCTCTCTGCTGAGCAGTATTCAGGCAGTGGGCGAACAAGCGTACTGTAACCTACTTCCTTTGTTTTCGGATTGCATTTCCTTAGGATTTTTCCAATTAATCTCAGTCTGGCATCTGCTTTACCGACGTTCAACTTTATATGATCATTCCATTTTAAATCACTCCTACTGCGTACTCCCAGATAATTTATGGAATTAACTGCTTCCAGTTGCTGACCTGCTATTTTCTAGCTAAATGATAAGGGATCTTTCTTTCTATGTATTCGCAGCACATTACACTTGCCTGCACTGAGATTCAATTGCCATTCCCTGCACCATGCCTCAATTCGCTGCAGATCCTCCTGCATTTCAGTACAATTTTCCATTGTTACAACCTCTCGATACATCACAGCATCATCTGCAATAAGCCTCAGTGAACTTCCGATGTCATCCACAAGGTCATTTATGTATATTGTGAATAGCAACAGTCCTATAACACCCCCCTGCGGCACACCTGAAGTCACTCTTACTTCGGAAGACTTCTCTCCATTGAGAATGACATGCTGCGTTCTGTTATCTAGGAACTCTTCAATCCAATCACACAATTGGTCTGATAGCCCATATGCTCTTACTTTGTTCATTAAATGACTGTGGGGAACCTTATCGAACGCCTTGCGGAAGTCAAGAAACACGGCATCTCGCTGGGAATCCGTGTCTATGGCCCTCTGAGTCTCGTGGACAAAGTCGCGAGCTGGGTTTCACACGATCGTCTTTTCGAAACCCATGCTGATTCCTGCAGAGTAGATTTCAAGTCTCCAGAAAAGTCTTTATACTCGAACATAATACGTGTTCCAAAATTCTACAACTGATAGACGTTAGAGATATTGGTCTATAGTTCTGCTCATCTGTTCGACGTCCCTTCTTTAAAACGGGGATGACCTGTGCCCATTTCCAATCCTTTGGAACGCTACGCTCTTCTAGAGACCTACGGTACACCGCTGCAAGAAGGGGGGCAACTTCCTTCGCGTACTCTGTGTAAAATCGAACTTGTATCCCATCAGGTCCAGTGGCCTTTCCTCTTTTGAGCAATTTTAATTGTTTCTCTATCCCTCTGTCGTCTATTTCGATATCTACCATTTTGTCATCTGTGCGACAGTCTAGAGAAGGAACTACAGTGCAGTCTTCCTGTGTGAAACAGCTTTGGAAAAAGACGTTTAGTATTTCGGCCTTTAGTCTGTCATCCTCTGTTTCAGTACCATTTTGGTCACAGAGTGTCTGGACATTTTATTTTGATCCAACTACCGCTTTGACATAAGACCAAAATTTCTTAGGATTTTCTGCCAAGTCAGTGCATAGAATTTTACTTTCGAATTCGTTGAACGCCTCTCGCATAGCCCTCCTCACACTACATTTCGCTTCACGTAATTTTTGTTTGTCTGCAAGGCTTTGGCTATGTTTATGTTTGCTGTGAAGTTCCCTTTGCTTCCGCTGCAGTTTTCTAACTCGGTTGTTGTACCACGGTGGCTCTTTTCCATCTCTTACGATCTTGCTTGGCACATACTCATCTAACGCATATTGTACAATGGTTTCGAACTTTGTCCACTGATCCTCAACACTATCTGTACTTGAGACAAAACTTTTGTGTTGAGCCGTCAGGTACTCTGTAATCTGCTTTTTGTCACTTTTGCTAAACAGAAAAATTTTTCTACCTTTTTTAATATTTAATACTTGGACTTCAAATAAATAAGGATGTGGTGGTCAAACATGTATTTTATGCGTTTCGTGACGGCTATTAAATCACCTCACAAAAATGTTCGGAGCAATGACTGGCTGTCTGCTTGCAGGAGGATTATTAAAATGCCTGAAAAAGATCTCCGGATGGCACTGAGGGTGTTGCTGAGCAGGAGGTCCTTAGATGGACCTTATACTGTGTCATTTATTTAATTCCATTAAGACGTGCATTCAAGTTCTAAGGCCTCCGATTTTTTTTTCTCCGGACTGGAAAGAGATAGAAACATGCGCATTGTTTTAAAATGTGGCCGCATTCATAGTCAATACGTCCCAGAGATGGCAGCACCGTATGGCAGATGGAATTTTACCGCCAGCGGCGAGGATGAGAACTGTTTTAAATACTTAAAATGGCGACTTTTTCCTTACTTGAACAGCGTTTTCTGAATTTGCGTGGTGTGAAACCAATTGAAATTCATCGACAGTTGAAGGAGACATGTGGTGATGGAGTTATGGATGTGTCGAAAGTGCGTTCATGGGTGCGACAGTTTAATGAAGGCAGAACATCGTGTGACAACCGAAAGAACCTCGGGCTCGCACAAGCCGGTCTGACAACATGATTGGGTAAGTGGAGAGAATTGTTTTGGGGGATCGCCGAATGACTGTTGAACAGATCGCCTCCAGAGTTGGCATTTCTGTGGGTTCTGTGCACACAATCCTGCATGACGACCTGAAAATGCTAAAAGTGTCATCCAGGTGGGTGCCACGAATGCTGACAGATGACCACATGGCTGCCCGTGTGGCATGTTGCCAAGCAATGTTGACGCGCAACGACAGCGTGAATGGGACTTTCTTTTTGTCGGTTATGACAGTGGATGAGACGTGGATGCCATTATTCAATCCAGAAACAAAGCGCCAGTCAGCTCAATGGAAGCACACAGCTTCACCGCCACCAAAAACATTTTGGGTAACCGCCAGTGCTGAAAAAAATGATGGTGTCCATGTTGTGGGACAGCGAGGGCGTAATATTTACCCATTGCGTTCCAGAGGGCACTACGGTAACAAGTGCATCCTACGAAAATGTTTTGAAGAGCAAGTTCCTTCCTGCACTGCAACAAAAACGTCCGGGAAGGGTTGCGCGTGTGCTGTTTCACCAAGACAATGCACCCGCACATCGAGCTAACGTTACGCAACAGTTTCTTCGTGATAACAACTTTGAAGTGATTCCTCATGCTCCCTACTCACCTGGCCTGGCTCCTAGTGACCTTTGGCTTTTTCCAACAATGAAAGACACTCTCCGTGGCCGCACATTCACCATCCGTGCTGCTATTGCCTCAGCGATTTTCCAGTGGTCAAACCAGACTCCTAAAGAAGCCTTCACCACTGCCATGGAAACATGGCGTCAGCGTTGTGAAAAATGTGTACGTCTGCAGGGTGATTACGTCGAGAAGTAACACCAGTTTCATCGATTTCGAGTGAGTAGTTAATTAGAAAAAAAAGTCGTAGGCCTTAGAACTTCAATGCTCCTCGTATATTGACGCTAGTGTCATTGTAGCGCACCACCCCGCGATCACGCCACAGGAGGGTGCGAAGCAGAAGAGCTGAAGAACCACGAACGTTTGCTGCTTCGGATCGCACTCAGATTTCATTGGCAGATTTTGAACACTCCCAAATGATTCCACCGTGTAAATTCGACGGTGTGCACCAGAGCAAGAACTGTGGTCGCACTACATTACAAAGTGGTGCGGTCGTTTTCACTGTATTTGTAGCCCCACGATGTTCTTAGAATATCACTGAGTCGTGCAGGGTGCTGCAGCAATGTCAAACGTTGTCAATAACGTCGTCCTGTTGATTACTGCATTGTGTACCGTCGTTTTCGCTCTCGAAATGTGTGAGAAACCACTCCCCAACTGAAGTGGTGGTTTCCTTGCGTCCTTCATGCCACCCCCTGAGACGTATTCGTGTCGATGGTGAGCGATGGTATGTCTGAAATGTTTTCCTTGGCCACCCATAACACAACAGTGTGATTCAACGCTGGGCTTCGTGCAGAGCGAAAAGGCGTCGAAAGAAGGGGTTGAAATGTGTGTAAGAAGAGACGGGGTGATTTTTCCATTTTGTGACACACTCCCTCGCACAACTGTGATGAAATTTTATGCCAATATGACTTCATTAACCCAGCTTGCATCTTAGTTAAATTTCTGTCCGCCCCGATAGCTCAGTGGTGCTGTGCTAAAATTACGCCGGCACGGTAGCTCAGCGTGTTCGGTCAGAGGGCTGTGTGCTCTCTGTAATAAAAAAAACTGGGTCTGAGAAATCAACGATCAACTTGAACACATGTCTTGTGACGTCCGCCCAGACCAAACACAACGTACTACATAGAAAGAAAAAAGGTGGTCAGCGTGACGGATTGCCGTCCTATGAGTCCGGGTTCGATTCCCGGCTGGAGATTTTCTCCGCTCACAGACTGGGTGTTGTGTTGTCTTCATCATCATTTCATCCCCATCCGGCGCGCAGTTCGCCCAATGTGGTGTCGAATGTGTGGTGTCAAATGCAAGGCGGCCGGACCTGGCCCCCAAGGAACCTCCCGGCCAATGACACCAAACGCTCATTTCCGTTACATGAAATTCTGACCTCTGGTCTTTTCTTTCGCATGTTTTTGACACCTTGCTGTTGATAGTGTCGCCGAGCCCGACGGTGATGTCACAGGCTACGGACGTGTGAATAACAGAAAGTAGAACATCTGCATTAAATAACATTTATGTAGATGTTTAGAAGAAGGGAATTTACATCTACATCTACATGATTACTCTGCAATTCACATTTAAGTGCTTGGCAGAGGGTTCATCGAACCAAAAAAATGGCTCTGAGTACTATGCGACTTAACTTCTGAGGTCATTAGTCGCCTAGAACTTAGAACTAATTAGACCTAACTAACCTAAGGACATCACACACAGCCATGCCCGAGGCAGGATTCGAACCCGCGACCGTAGCGGTCACGCGGTTCCAGACTGAAGCGCCTTTAACCGCACGGCCACACCGGCCGGCTCATCGAACCACAATCATACTATCTCCCTACCATTCCACTCCCGAACAGCGCGCGGGAAAAACGAACACCTAAACCTTTCTGTTCGAGCTCTGATTTCTCTTATTTTATTTTGATGATCATTCCTACCTAAGTAGGTTGGGCTCAACAAAATATTTTCGCATTCGGAAGAGAAAGTTGGTGACACAAAATTTCGTACATAGATCTCTCTCTCCCCTATTACGTCATAATACAAAACGAGCTGCCCTTTTTTGCACCCTTTCGATGTCCTCCGTCAATCCCACCTGGTAAGGATCCCACACCGCGCAGCAATATTCTAACAGAGGACGAACGAGTGTAGTGTAAGCTGTCTCTTTAGTGGACTTGTTGCATCTTCTAAGTGTCCTGCCAATGAAACGCAACCTTTGACTCGCCTTCCCCACAATATTATCTATGCGGTCTTTCCAACTGAAGTTGTTCGTAATTTTAACACCCAGGTATTTACACTCCTGGAAATTGAAATAAGAACACCGTGAATTCATTGTCCCAGGAAGGGGAAACTTTATTGACACATTCCTGGGGTCAGATACATCACATGATCACACTGACAGAACCACAGGCACATAGACACAGGCAACAGAGCATGCACAATGTCGGCACTAGTACAGTGTATATCCACCTTTCGCAGCAATGCAGGCTGCTATTCTCCCATGGAGACGATCGTAGAGATGCTGGATGTAGTCCTGTGGATCGGCTTGCCATGCCATTTCCACCTGGCGCCTCAGTTGGACCAGCGTTCGTGCTGGACGTGCAGACCGCGTGAGACGACGCTTCATCCAGTCCCAAACATGCTCAATAGGGGACAGATCCGGAGATCTTGCTGGCCAGGGTAGTTGACTTACACCTTCTAGAGCACGTTGGGTGGCACGGAATACATGCGGACGTGCATTGTCCTGTTGGAACAGCAAGTTCCCTTGCCGGTCTAGGAATGGTAGAACGATGGGTTCGATGACGGTTTGGATGTACCGTGCACTATTCAGTGTCCCCTCGACGATCACCAGTGGTGTACGGCCAGTGTAGGAGATCGCTCCCCACACCATGATGCCGGGTGTTGGCCCTGTGTGCCTCGGTCGTATGCAGTCCTGATTGTGGCGCTCACCTGCACGGCGCCAAACACGCATACGACCATCATTGGCACCAAGGCAGAAGCGACTCTCATCGCTGAAGACGACACGTCTCCATTCGTCCCTCCATTCACGCCTGTCGCGACACCACTGGAGGCGGGCTGCACGATGTTGGGGCGTGAGTGGAAGACGGCCTAACGGTGTGCGGGACCGTAGCCCAGCTTCATGGAGACGGTTGCGAATGGTCCTCGCCGATACCCCAGGAGCAACAGTGTCCCTAATTTGCTGGGAAGTGGCGGTGCGGTCCCCTACGGCACTGCGTAGGATCCTACGGTCTTGGCGTGCATCCGTGCGTCGCTGCGGTCCGGTCCCAGGTCGACGGGCACGTGCACCTTCCGCCGACCACTGGCGACAACATCGATGTACTGTGGAGACCTCACGCCCCACGTGTTGAGCAATTCGGCGGTACGTCCACCCGGCCTCCCGCATGCCCACTATACGCCCTCGCTCAAAGTCCGTCAACTGCACATACGGTTCACGTCCACGCTGTCGCGGCATGCTACCAGTGTTAAAGACTGCGATGGAGCTCCGTATGCCACGGCAAACTGGCTGACACTGACGGCGGCGGTGCACAAATGCTGCGCAGCTAGCGCCATTCGACGGCCAACACCGCGGTTCCTGGTGTGTCCGCTGTGCCGTGCGTGTGATCATTGCTTGTACAGCCCTCTCGCAGTGTCCGGAGCAAGTATGGTGGGTCTGAAACACCGGTGTCAATGTGTTCTTTTTTCCATTTCCAGGAGTGTAGTTGAATTGACAGCCTTGAGAATAGGTAATAACTTAAGTGATACTGTATTATTTTTGTAATGAGAGGTCGTAAAACGACCGTGACAATTGTGGGATTATTCCAGTACTCGGATTTAGAGACAGATTTAGTTTTGAACGACGATCATTGTTTCAATATTTAACATCGATTCTGTAGCGTGCGACGTAATTGAAAGTATTTAAGAGCTAACACCAGCGTGCATGTGGTCCCTTAGTCTTCCGTCTTTGGAGTTCAGTCCTTCATTTGGAGATACTTTCGACCTTTGCGAGAGGTAACGTATCGATGGGTGTGCATAGCTGTAGTCGAGATAGTCTGGACGGCGAAGCAGTCACGCTACTAAAATACTTTGTTCGGGTGGCGATCGTTGGACTTTGAATAATTTTGATGAGCACAGACATTTCACCTTTCACTGATTTGGTGATTGATTATGAGCGTCGATACGTACATTATTTGCGGGGCTTGTAGCAGCTGAACTTTGTCTATTTTAATGTAGTTAATAGTGAGACTCGTGTGTAATGGACTCTTTACACTGTTGGTTTTTCTTTTTTTGTTATTATATTTACGTTACTATTAGTGGCGAGACTCTGCTTTCGAAGTGTGAGTGTTTTCTATCAAATTTTGTAATTAATGGGCTGCAAAATGGACTTTGCACGCACGTATTCCATTCGGTCTGTTGCAAAACGTTAATTATGATTTATCTTTTTTTTTGTCTGAATCAGAGGCTGTGTAAAGCTACCATTCGCAAATGTGTGACTTTTTTTTTTTAAGACTGGCCAAACGAGCGGATTTCGGAATCCGCCGTTGCATTCGTAAATTTTCAGGCATTCAGGGGCCACGTGGGAATCCAGATGAACATTGCACCAGACAGATGGAAATATTGAGTAGTGAAAAATTTTGAAGAGGAACATGACGCGACCTAACGACTCGGAACATTTTAGCATCAGTGGAAGCGGCCAAGAGAGCCTGCAGACTGACATAACGAACCATTGTCTGTGTCACGTTACCTACGCCTTCCTAACTCTCCGCGTTTCTTTCTTTTCCTTTTAATTTTTTTTTCATTTTGCGCCTCTATCCTGCTAACTATACCCTACTATTTCTCTGTGTTGCTCCGACCAATCACTTGCAGATTTTTCTTGCAGATTTCTTTCTTTCGGTGTCACTACCATGCCTCCGTGTTAGCTTACCATATCTCCCATTTAGTAAGAACATTACATAATGAAAATATTCATTTTACATAAGAAAGAACAAGTTTTCGCCAACGTTTCAAAACTCTTTATTTCATAGTATATATTTTTTAAAGTCTGATATACAGAGTGATTCAGAAGGAACGTCACATAATTTGTGAGGTGACTCTATTAAGTGAAAATAAACCGAAAAAGTCTTATGAATATGTGTCCGATTTGCGATCGTCACGGAACTGCAGTACACATATCCATGAATGATTATGAAGGCAAGTGGGAATATTACTTACCGAAATGTGTAGGCGCAACGATGGACAGAATAGTGGTGGGAAAAACGACTGACCCATCTTACAAGACATATTCAAAAAGTGTCCCACCAATCCCATACACTTGTCAGTGCGTTGGGGGGTGTCTTGTACTGCACATAGAACGTCATCTCGGCGGGCTTTAATGAGGGCTACAGCGTCGCTTATGCGACCGACAAGATGTTCACGTGTATCCACCTTCGTAGAGTGCACCTCCTCCCCCCTTCCACCTTTAACAAGCCCCATAAACAGGGGTCTAATGGGGTTAGGTCTGGTGACCCTCTCAGGCCAGTAGATGGTTCCCCCAAGGCCAATCAACGTTAAGGAAATGTGTTATTTCAGAATCTGCGATACTTGTCTGGTACAGTGCATCGGTGATCCATCATGTTGCAAGTACATTTGCCATCGTTGTTCTAATGTCACTTCTCCGAAAAAGTGCAGGTAGGTATTCTATCAGGAAATGCGCGTATGCTCCGGCTGCCATAATACTTGACAGGAACACGGGCTCTATCGTCAGGTCATCAGCCGCACCATACCAGATATTCACTGACAAACTAACTTGGAATTTTGTTTCTCTAGTGTCAAATGATTCAAATGGCTCTGAGCACTATGGGACTTAAGTTCTAAGGTCATCAGTCCCCTAGAACTTAGAACTACTTAAACCTAACTAACCTAAGGACATCACACACATCCATGCCCGAGGCAGGATTCGAACCTGCGACCGTAGCGGTCGCGTGGTTCCAGACTGTAGCGCCTAGAACCGCTCGGCCACCCCGGCCGGCTTTCTCTAGTGTCACGTGGGTTCTCCATCACCCATGTAGGAGAATTGCGGGTATTGATGTTACCATTGCGTATAAATGTAGACCCATCTGTAAATGAAGTGTATTGCACGACGTCTCTGTGTACAGCCATCCAATCAAGGCACTGTTGTCTGCTTACTGATTCACCTGGATGCAGGTGTTGCATAGGCTGCACCTTGAATGGGTACAATGCACCGTGGGACTCAGTTGTAGCATAGCAGTAATGTCCTCCCTTTCCTCAGATGACTGGGCGGCCTCACGCTCTGATGTTACGTGTACATTATTCACATAATGTTTGACAAATCCTGCCACACGGGTTCGTCGATGAGCGAAACGTATCTGGTATTCTGCCACAGCCACACAGGCACTGCCGTTACATTGCCCCTACACAAACAAAATGTCTGCGTATTCTGCATGAGTGAATGTATGCGGCCTGTTGGTGTTCACAGACACAATGGAACTGCTCAATTAAAAAGCACGACACGCACATGGGTCATTCATCTGTCCCACCATTATTCTGTCTATCACAACGCCTACACATTTCGGTAAATAATATTCACACTTGTCTTCATATTCGTTCATGGATGTGTGTAGTCTTCAACCTGCTCCAGTTCCGTAACGATCGAAAATCGCACACATGTTCACAGGACTCATTCGGTTTATTTCCACATGTAGAATCACCTCACAAGTTATGTGACATTCCTGCTGACTTATCCTGTATGTGTTGCTGTGGTATTGAGGCCAACGACTGGTTAGCTGCAGCTATCCACGTTAATCCATCCTGTGCAAGCTTCTTTACCTCTGCATGACTTGTAAGACGTATTTGTTGCCGGCGATGGGCGAGGCATGGCAGAGTAGAATCACCTCACAAGTTATGTGACATTTCTGCTGACTCATCCTGTATGTGTTGCTGTGGTATTGAGGCCAACGACTGGTTAGCTGCACCTATCCACGTTAATCCATCCTGTGCAAGCTTCTTTACCTCTGCATGACTTGTAAGACGTATGTGTTGCCGGCGATGGGCGAGGCATGGCAGAGTCTCTGACCAGAGAGTAGTATGTAGTTAGTTGTTGCTTGTCGCTAGTCGGCGTGAGTCGGCAGTAGTCAGTAGTAGTCTTGAGTAGTCTGCAGTTGTCTGCAGTAGTCGACAGTAGTCGGCACGTGCCTGCGCGTGTCGGCAGTCTGCTCTGGTCGGGACTCTGTAGGATGAGTATTATTGTAGAAGGTAAAGAAGCAGCCTTGCGCATATCTAGTAATGTATATTAAGTGTAATTAATTTGCTTTAAAAAAATGCCCCAATAATAATTTTTATAATATAAAGTAATTTTTTTGACAAAAGCATTCATTTCAATTTAAAGAATATTTCCAATGCATGATCATTCCTTCCAAGAATAAAAATATATATATATATATATACGCCAGCATTGCACGAAGCTGTGCCAAAAAATTTCTACACAAGAGCAGGTATATATTTTCAGTTTTTATTGAGGTAAGAATTTTTCTTTTTTTTTTTTATTCAAAATACAGGGCCGAGGCGCAGCGCTGCTGTCGTCATACAATTTACCAGGTTACTGAATTTTTTTTATTATTTCCGCGTTTAGGAATTCAATTTTGTGGTTACATTAATTGTGAATGCATTTCTGCACGGAGACTATAAATGCGAGCCAATTTTGTTCAGAGGTTACATTAAAATTAAATTTTGTTCAGAGGTTACAATCTTAAAAAATTCATTTAATTATTATTTTTGTGCGGAGTTTACACTTGGTTCGTGGTTCATTTTTATTTTTATATTATTTTTGTGGGGATGTTACACTTGGCGACATCCGGCCAGGATCGTATTTCTTTGTGAATCTTCTGAGAAGTAGTCATATATCTGCTCTTATTTACATGAATGTAATTTGCATCTGGCGCAGCGCATTTACTAATTTGTCACTCTTTCTTTCACAGATCATCGGCAATTTGTTGCTCTTTCTTGTGATTGTGTTTGTTGCATTTTTGCATTGTCTTTGTTTCATTTTTGTGCTTAATTTCGATTTGTGAGAAAATGCCGCGAAAAACTGTTAACAGTGCATCGCGATGTGTAATGAGTGAGATAGCCGACTCGAATAGTTTGACCGACGATACTTGCGACACTCAGTGTAATGATGATAACCCCCTAATTGTAGACAATCAGTGCGTACCGACCACCAGTAATAATTTTAATGCTAATGACGAGCAAATAAATTCACTTGTGTCGTCTGTTAATTTAACGACAGTGGATGACGCGGCACGTTCTGTTACAATGAACGCTGCCCAGCTTGACACACCGGGTTTGCAAAATTTACGTAATGAACAGATAAATTTTTCTAACGAAAATGAACAGTGTACTTAAATTACGACAGATTTATTTAATTCCGGTGTAGTGACCAACAGTGCACATTCGATTGGCAAACATTTTCAAAAGTCACAGAATGACCAAATGGTTACTCAAAACGTGATAATTGCAGGTACGCCATCAAACAGTACAGAGAATAAAGGAGATAATATTGGCTTGGATCAAATTATGGCATATTATTACAACAGAGTGAAAATCGCAAACAACTTAATGACAATCTCAAACAACTTAATGAAAAATATGACAATCTAAGTCGAACAAACAAATTAATGAAATTCTTAAAAGGTCGAATGATAAACAAGACAGCCTAAATGAACAGAACAAACAACTTAGTGAACAGATTGCAGCCGTTGCCGCGCAATGTCATGATACTAAAGAATAATTACATGAAGAAATTAAGGCTTGTGCTAGTAAAAGTAGTGAAGAAATTAGATCTGTTGCACAAGAATTAAGTAATATACAAGCAGCCACAACAGAATCACTTAGACACGAAATTAGTGCAGTCGCTAAACAATGCTCTGAAAACACAACACAGTTACGCGAGGAGTTTAAATTAATGTCAGCAGAACTTTCGCGCACACTGGATGCAAAAGTAGACGCGAAATTCGACCAACAGAACAGTCAAATTGACGAACGTTTTAATCACCACCTACAAAACAGTGAAACGCGTTACCGTAAATTCATACACGAACAAAATAAAGTAAAACGACAAGTCATGGAGACAATTACCGCACAGAGACAGGAAGATAAACGTAAATTGTTTACGAAAGCAAAAACATACGTAGACAACAATATTGCTACAGTATCAGACGAAATTAATACTATCAAGCAGTTGAACACCGAATTGCGTGATGAAATTTCCGATCTTAAATCAAAAACAGATACACACACGGTAGACTTTCAGACAGTGACCGACAGACTTGAACAATTAGAACTAATACAGGATCCCGATGCCATCAAAACAGACGTTAAAAAATTGAACGAAACCACACGTAAAATACAAAAACAAATTAATGCTTGTGACATTAAAAACGATGATCAGGTAAAAATACTGACTGAAAAATATGATGAATTGGCCAGTCGTATTGACGTTATTGAAAGTAATAATGACAGCAAATCAGGCGATACTTCACCGATTTCGTTTAATCAAACACCTGAATTTCAAAATCTACAGCAGACGATCAGTGAGATAAATTCGTCCAATAATATATTACGTAGAAAATTGTCATCTTTACAGCAGGAATTGACGGAGATGAAAAATGTTTCATTCAATAACACGTCACAGCATACGGCACATTCCGAACAATTGTCACACTCACACAGCCAGTATAATTTAGGTAATTTACAGAGAGTACGTGACTTAGATTCCGAACAATCACAGACAAATAGATTCTCATACAATCCTGAACCTGTTCAGACATACAGAAACGAGAATTTTGATTACAAACATTTTCTATCAGTGAGAAAATTTAAAGTATTTAAAAATGACAGAACACAGATTCACCCACTGGATTGAATACAACAATTTAGCTTTGCTTTTCCACCGACTTGGCCCGTAACACATAAACTTGAATTTATTTGCAGTTTTTTGGAAGGCGAACCGGCAACTCGTATGAGACCGATCGCGAGACAATGCTACTCGATAGAAGAATTTCAGAATGCTTTTCTGTCAGCGTATTGGTCGAAGACGACACAGCGCGGAATCAAGGATCGATTAATTAGTTTACCGAACTATGAGAACTCAAATTTTCCCACTGTCACGCAATTTTTTGAACACATGGTTCAACAAAACCAGTACTTAAGTGAACCATACAGTGAATCTGCACTTATTCAATTATGCATTTCTAGATTACCACGATCATTAAGAGTGTCACTTTTAACGGGTCAACAGAAAGAAAATATTTCGGCATTTAGAGATCTGTTACAGCTTTTGGAAGTGCAGCAACGGATTATTCCTTTATAAACAAAAATTTTTCATATAATAACCAAGGCCAACAAACATACAGCAATTACGATCAGCCACGCAATTTCAATAGCAAAGCCAACAGACGCTTCAGAAATGACAACCACCAAAATTTTAATAACAGACAAAATTTTAATTATCAGTATCGTCAAAATTATCAGCAAACACATTTTGGTAACAATAGAGGTTTTTCCCAACAACAGCAACAAAACCAACCGGTTAACATACCTAACCAACAATGTAGTCTACAAGGTCAACCAAGCTTTAAAGTTTCGCCGCCTACACGTATAGCGTCAGCTCCAACAAATAATAACGCACAGCAACAAGGGAATCAGTACGTACAGAAAACACAACATTTCAATTCGTATCGCAATGCACCGTATAGAAATGACTATCATGACAGACGTAAAAGTAATGAGCACGATTTTCAGCGTACTTTTAATAACAGTCGGTCTTATCAGCAGCAAAATCATCCGCAACAACATATTATCATGAATGAACCAGACAGTAGATATCATCCCGAACGTAATACGTCAGGACGAAATAACAGAACAGTTCAAATAGTGGAAATGCCACAGCATCCTCTCGAAAATAATAGCACGTCAGATAGAATTTGACTAAATTCAGTACAGGTTCCATCTTCCAGTAATGCAAGTAATACTTTTGACACAGAGACTCTTGTTCACGAAAATGTTATTACTTTTGACGACATCAGAGACACTCTTTTGCAGGAAAGACCAGTTATTCACAAAACCATTTCACACCCTGTCATCGAAGTACAAATTGGATCATCGAAATTTTCAGCAGTAATCGATTCTAGATCTCCTATGTCAGTCATAAATGAGGAAACTTTCAACGAATGTAACAAAGAGAATACCTATCCTACGTTACCATTAGGTAAAACTAAAGTAAAAGGAGCAGTATCTGGTAAAGGAGTAATTGTTAAATTACAGACACATTTATCATTTTGTATTGCAGGTCATACATTTCACTCCAATTTTTGGATTGTTCCCTTATCGACGACAGACGTTATATTAGGTACGAATTTTCTGGTACAACACGACGCAATTATTGACTTTCAAAATTCCTATTTAATGTTAAAGGATGAAAATGTACAACTGGCTTTAGAATTTCAGCACTCTTTATCTGCAGAAGAACAAACAATTAATCGTACAGAGGTCTTTTCCGCATCACGTAACATGGACTGTCATTACACATTGTCAACAGATACGTACGTACACAACTATAATACTCCAGACGAAGCTGACTATGACGTTATGCAGATGATTTCTGATAAAGTTAAACAGAGCAGCAGTGCAAATACAGACGACGAACGCACGCAACTACGCAAAATTCTTTTACAGCAAGCTCCAGTTTTTGACGACGTTCCTGGTACTATGTCCGGTTTTATGTATGAATTTCAAGTTAAACAGCACGACACATTTAAAGCCAAGCAGTATCCCATTCCGTATATTCACAGAGAACAAGTTAATAAAGAATTGCAAGCTATGCTTGACCAAGGAATTGTTGAGCTAGCAGTTAGTCCGCACATAAACCCGCTCCATATTGTTAAGAAAAAGGATGGTTCACTTCGCCTCGTACTTGATTCGCGTCACATCAGTGACATTATTATTAATGAAACAGATCGCCCTCAAACACTAGAAGAACTTCTACAGAAATTTCATGGTACTGCTATTTATTCCACATTAGATTTGAAATCGGGATTTTGGTAAATTCAACTCCATCCGGACTGCAGAATGTACACGGCTTTTCTCTGTTTTGGTGACTGTTATCAATTTTGTAAATTACCGTTCGGTTTAACTATTTCTTCAGCAGCATTTATTCGCGGTTTGAATACAATACTTCCGACAGAACTTAAAGACAGAATCACAACGTAGTAGACGACATTCTTATTGCAGAAGCTAACTGGTCTTAACACAGTCTGAATCTTGAACAACTGTTGCAAACTTTTCGTGCACAAGGACTCACAGTTAATCTCAGTAAATCGCACTTTGGTAAAACTTCTATAAAATTTCTTGGACATGTAATTTCAGCAGAAGGCATTGCGACTGACCCGGAAAGACTTCAAGCTTTACGTGACATTACTGGACCTACGACGAAGAAACAACTACGCAGCTTTTTGGGTTTCATTAACTTTTTTCGTAAATTTATTCATTACTCTGCTTTAGACACCCCTAGATTATGTCAATTGACAGGTAAGAACACTATTTGGTCCTGGGATAAGCAAGCACATTCTGAATTTATGAACCTGAAACATGCTTTGTCGAATGCACCACTGTCATCACATCCAGATTTTACTAGAAATTTTTCCATTGCCACCGACAGTTCTAACACCGCTTTAGGCGTACACATTTTTCAGGAAATTGAAGAAGATGGTTCTACAGTAATTAAAAACATCGCCTTTGCGAGTCGCATTCTGTCACCTGCTGAACGTAATTATTCTGTTACTGAACTTGAAACATTATGTGTTGTATGGGCATTTACGAGATTTCGGCATTTCCTTTATGGAAGACATACGACCGTTTACACAGACCATAGAGCTATACAGTTTTTACTTTCGGCTGAATTTACTCACGACAGATTAAGCAGATGGAAACTTTATTTACAAGAATTTAATTTTACAATTGTTCACTTTCCCGGCACACAAAATATTGTAGCAGACGCTCTATCACGTTCTCTCAGCAACAATCAGCAAGACATCGCAACCAACTTCTGCAAAGCAAATTTCAGCGTCATGTACATTCAACAAGTTGCATTTGAAAATTTCATTTCGTGGTCATTACAAGACATAGCACAAGAACAGAGTAAAGACAACGTATGGAAAGAGATTAAACACCTTTGGCAAGATAGGAATAATGTTACAATTAGAAACCATTACACTGTACGCAATTATATTCTGTTTCGCCGCTCTCACCCTGACAGCAACAATTGGTTATTATGCATTCCTGACGAACTTGTTAACAAATTAATTTGGTATACTCATTTAAGTTACGCACATTACGGAGCCAGAAAATGTTTTCTTATACTGAGACAGAACTGTTATTTTACCAATATGGAGAAACGTATTCGACGAGTTTTAGCATCATGCAAAATCTGCCAGAAAGCTAAGTCAGATACGACTTCGCATATTCCTCCATTTACATCCCATTGTACCTGTTAAACTGAGACACATGGCCGCAGTAGACATTTTTGGTCCGATTCCCAGAATTAATATAGGTTTTTGCTACATCTTTGTCGCTGTTGAACTCACTTCAAAATTTGTTACCTTCACTCCGTTACGCAAAGCTACTGCTAAAACTGTTTCGAAAGCATTTGTAAAACATTTTATATTTCAAGTAGGGCATGTGTTGAAAGTAATTTCCGACAATGGACCACAGTTTCGATCTGCTATATGGACACGTGTGTTACGAGCTAGAAACATTTATCCGATCTATATATCCAGGTACCATGCTTCTTCGAACCGTTGTGAACGATTAATGAAAGAAATTGGTGAACTGTGTAGAATATACTGCCATAAAAGACATATTGATTGGGACACACACATACTCTCATTCCAGGATGTAATTAATTCCATACCAAATGAATCTACTATGCTATCTCCGTCAGTTATGCTGAAAAATGTTGAACCACTAAACAAAATTATAGAATTAGTAACCTTTCCTACATCTCGTCGACTACGACACCATGAAATAATTGACATTGCGCTGAACAACATCAAACGTGCCGCAGAGCGCCGGAGAAGACAGCAGAAACAGGTTTGTACACTCCGTGACTTTCACAGTGGACAGAAAATATTAGTACGTACACACTATTTATCCAACAGAGGAAAGAATAGATGCAGTAAATTTGAGCTTCTATATGCAGGTCCATATCGAAGTCGCAGCATTCCTCACCGCAATGTAGTACACGTCGAAACTTTGAGAACCAGAAAAAGCAAGGGCAATCACCATGTCTCCAACATCAAACCCTTTATGAATGAACATACTTTATGATTTATCACACTGTAATGCCATTTCCTAATTCTTTTTTTATGACTACTTATGCAATTATATTCACACGAACACTTACTGATGATTATCGTATTTTTCTTGGCAAGTGCCCGGCAAGGTAAGGTTAGCAGGTCGCTCTTCTTGTCGTTACACATCACATCAGACCGTGCATATTTTTTCCAGATGAACTTACACGTTTTATGACCACTTATGAAATTATATTTATGTGACTACTTACTGATGATTATCGTATTTTTTCTTGGCAAGTGCCCGGCAAGGTAAGGTTAGCAGGTCGCTCTTCTTGTCGTTACACGTCAGACCGTGCATATTTTTCCAGATGAACTTACACATTTTATGACCACTTATGCAATTATATTTATGTGACTACTTACTGATGACTATCGTATTTTTTCTTGGCAAGTGCCCGGCAAGGTAAGGTTAGCAGGTCGCTTTTCTTGTCGTTACACATCAGACTGTGCACATTTTCCATTTTTCATGTATGTATGATTGTTTTCCTGTTTTGTTTGTATGCACTATGAAATATTCAAGATATAACAAACACCAGTTGACTTTGACATTTTGCCTTATGATATCTCAACATCGTGACTATTTTACATTTTTTTTTGCTGGTACATTGTGATACTCTGTGTACATTTTTGCACCTGCACACTGTCTGTGTTTTTTGACTTATTACGTTTTCCGTCATGCTATGCTGTATGCTCAATTAGATCACTAGAAACTAGTTTCTATTTAATGGGTATATGATTTAAATGCAAGACATTAATCTTTGTTCATCATTTTCAGAAAGAAATAACGTGTAAATGAAATAAATTAAACAGAAACGGGAATTTCACCTTCGGAATGAACGAAAGAAGATGCAATACCTCATCACGAAGAGTAAATCGATCAGAATTAACAAGCATTAACGAGAATATACTATACACATCGTATGATAGCAGTCTTAACTAATTTTTTCTTTCAGAATACGAGGCGATTGATGCGGGCTGTCAGACAGAACTACACATCTTAGTCTTAGTGATGAAATATGCTAGAAATAAGGAGTAGTTGTATAATGAATAATGAAGTGACTTTTTTGCAGATGATAATGAATGGTGATGAATAATGATGAAGAATATGTTAATATGGATAATGAAGTTTTTCTTTACAAGTGATGATAATAATGGATTTATGATGATATGGATAATGAAGTTTTTCTTTGCAGATGAGGATCATGTTGAAGTTTATGTATTTATACTATGTACTTACTTAAGTATTTGTTGCAGTTCGTTTTGACAGTATGTCTTATGTCGCATGGTATGATGACTGAAAGTTTTGGAAAGGACAGCTAGAGAACATATATATTTTATACACATTTCACTACCTGTTAATTTAAAGTTCACTACTTTCCAGCGTAATATGCGTTTCTTCTTTCAGCTTAATAATCCGTTTTGTATTTTTCTAGGAGAAGCTATTCACGAAATTAATACGCCATAAGCAGTTAATCATTAAACGTGTGTCATTCATGAATGTGATCACATATACTCTACTTGTTTCATAACCTTGCTACAGCTGACTCATGACGAATGACGTTACACATCTTCATTTGCAGCAATAACTCAAAAGCAAATATTGTTATCCCCCAGTAATTATTTATCGATCGCAACGCAATGCATTGTCAGCACAAAAAACAAAAAAACAAAAACAAAAATATATTACCTGTCCCAAATAATGCTAGCAGTTTAAGAGAGTTCTGAGTAATACTGAATGATGTTTTCTAGTCACAGACCTTGAGTAATAGTCACAGTATGTTACATTTTCACTATGTCCTATGTCACTTGAATGATGAGTTCTGCGTAATGTTTTCTAACCACAGACCTTGAGTAATAGTTACAGAGTGTTACATTTTAAATGTGTCCTATGTCACTTGAATGATGAGTTCTGAGTAATACTGAATGATGCTTTGTAATAATGCATAAATACTGTGCCAATAATTTCTGTAAATAATATTTTTGTTATACTCTTAAATGCTATGCCAATACTTGACCCTCCTTATGAATGATAACTTCTGAATAATACTGAATACGGTTTTATAAAAATATAAGAATACTTTGTAACTGGCTAATGAGTGCCAATATTTATTTTTAAATATGTCATATGTCACTTGAATGATGAAAAAGGTTTTGTAATATTCAGTACTTGCTATACGTTTAGTAACTGGCCAATGAGTGCCAATGATTACTGTGACTATGGCTTCTGATGGTTTGTAACTGGCGAATGAGTGCCAATGATTACTATAACTAGATGAATTATGTAAATGGTATCACATTAATTAACTCTTGCTTTGAATGATCACTTTTAAATAATGTATAAAAATGGTTTGTCACTGGTCAATGAGTGCCAATGTTCTCTGTAAACAGATTACTTATGAACATTATTCTGCAACACTTCATACATGGTACAGAAATGTTCAGTAACTGGGCGATGAGTGCCACCAGTTACTCAAATCAGTTGTTAGACTAGTGTAATTCTCAATGAAGACTAGTATGTGACTTAATGTCCTTCACCTTCTGACCTAATTACCAGAAATTACTGCAATATCCGTTTACCCTGTCTATCCTCATGATCATGGAGCACTGTATTTGGTTTTTGCACTAATTCTACGTTGGTGTACCTTACAAGAACGTGGTGTTGACACGACATGCTGTCCACCACCTTGAACGATGGAGATGCTACTATGGTTCCACTGTTTGGTGTACCTAATGTACTACCAAAATAATAACATGGAATATTACTACGACATTTCAGTGTCTTGGCTACGCTGATTAATACTTCAGGGAAAAGAACTTCAGATTGTCTCACTTGGTGTTGTGCTTCTGTAGAAAGACATGGACTTTCAGTGCAGCTGCGTGCAACCTAAAGTGCTACAACCATGATGCATTCCTTCCCTTTCCTATCCTAGTTCTTGTAAAACAGTAAAAAAAACTACTGTGCGTGTGCACTTTTGTCATTTGTTAATATGATTTGTACTCATTGCCTATACATTTGTGATTTCCTGATATGTTCAGTACTACAGTGTGTGTGCACTTTATGTCATTTGTTAATATGATTTGTACTCATTCCATATACATTTTGTGATTTGCTGATATATTCTGAACTACAGTGCGTGTGCACTTTTTTCATTTTGTTAATATGATTTGTATTCATTGCATATAATTTTGTGATTTCCTGATATTCTGCACTACAGTGCGTGTGCACTTTATGTCAGTTGTTAGTATGTTTTGTACTCATTGTGTATACATTTTGTCTTTGCTTGGTATATTCTGTACTCAGTGCATGTGCACTATATTTTATTTCATGTTCTGCACTTATATACATGTATATATTCTGTGATTGTAAACTTAGTTAATTAAGAAAAATTTTTTGCTCATGGCAAGTCCAATTGACTCACCATCGCTGCCAAATTTTTGCCCCCCCCCACCCCAGTGGAGGGTTATGTAAGACGTATGTGTTGCCGGCGATGGGCGAGGCATGGCAGAGTCTCTGACCAGAGAGTAGTATGTAGTTAGTTGTTGCTTGTCGCTAGTCGGCGTGAGTCGGCAGTAGTCAGTAGTAGTCTTGAGTAGTCTGCAGTTGTCTGCAGTAGTCGACAGGAGTCGGCACGTGCCTGCGCGTGTCGGCAGTCTGCTCTGGTCGGGACTCTGTAGGATGAGTATTACTGTAGAAGGTAAAGAAGCAGCCTTGCACATATCTAGTAATGTATATTAAGTGTAATTAATTTCCTTTATAAAAAATGCCCCAATAGTAATTTTTATAATATAAAGTAATTTTTTTGACAAAAGCATTCATTTCAATTTAAAGAATATTTCTAATGCATGATCATTCCTTCCAAGAATAAAAAAAAAAATATACGCCAGCATTGCACGAAGCTGTGCCAAAAAATTTCTACACAAGATCAGATATATATTTGCAGTTTTTATTGAGGTAAGAATTTTTCTTTTTTTTATTCAGAATACAGGGCCGAGGCGCAGCGCTGCTTTCGTCATAAAATTTACCAGGTTACTGAATTTTTTTTTATTATTTCCGCGTTTAGGAATTCAATTTTGTGGTTACATTAAATGTGAATGCATTTCTGCACGGAGACTATAAATGGGAGCCAATTTTGTTCAGAGGTTACATTAAAATTGATTTTGTGGGGAGTTTACACTTGGTTCGTGGTTCATTTTTATTTTTTTATAATAATTTTGTGGGGAGGTTACAGACTACAGTATGTAAAGTCGATTCGAACCAGTTTATTGTAGTCAGGCCTTTGCCTCGCTCAACAATTTTTGCGCTCACTCCCTCAGATGATACTGAGAGAATTAGGTTAGAAAGAAATAGACGAATTTTGTTATTGAAGCAGTAAAATAATTTACGATAGGCGAGAAGATACATAACGTAGACGGGCAACAGCAACAAATACAGTTCTGAAACAGATAAATTTTCTAGCACAGAATCCAAATTTAAATTTTAGGAAGTCTTTCCTGAAGGAATTTTTATGGAGGTTCTAAGGTGACTATGATCTCGCACCTTACAAGCACCCATCCACATACTTTGCCGTGAACTACAACCACAATTAGGTATCATTTGATAGGTTGTACATCGTATATATGAATATTTAAAGGAGACTGACATTGTCACCGTACGCCTTGTAAATAATCGTTAACGCTTATTGCATGAAAGGTGACGGAGTGTCTTTATTAACAGAATGGCGTAATGAATGATTGCCTATATTAATAGAGGTTGAAACGCCAGTGCAGATGAAACGGCAGGCAGAACTCAAGCTCTGGGTGGGTGGCTCGCACAGGTGTTGGTCCTGCTTAAACACAGGAAGTAGCTAGACAGACGTCGTGGCACCTGAGCTCTGGAGCACAGTAGGGTGACGCCCGGCCGCTATTGTAGCAGGACCGCAAGGATAACCGAGAACTCTGCAAATCTTTGACGCATGTGAGAGGAATGAAGAAGCGGCGACCCGGAAACCACGCAGAAGCGTACCATTGTACGAATATAGCTTTTTATTCTCGCAAACTTTCCGCGCTGGACGACAAAAGTCTAAAATATGGTTGGTCGGCGTTCGGAGGAATCAGTAGAGAGGGAGAATATTCCGTGTTTTCGGGAATACGATTCGTTTTCGGAATTACGAGGGTGGGGAGCCGAGCCTTGCTGGGAAGTCAGCGGTGGAGAGACGAGGTTTTCTGTGGTGAGCGCCCGCGTGTGACGGTCGCCCGGTATCTGACTTGTTGGTACAGACGGACTTGCTGTCTTTGCTCCCAGGAGAGTTTACAGTTAGAACAGTTAGGCACTGTACTGTTTTGAACCTATACGATTCTGGACTTGACCCCCAGGTTGGAAGTCGTCGTTAAGTATGCAGCGTTCAGTGACTGAGAGCGCTTCTTCTGCCCATACTCATGTTGAGACGTTATCTGAACTCCGTCCTTGTGGCTGGGAGTTCGCGTTTCTCGTCTGTAGAACACAGAGAGGAGAAGCCAGTATTAGAGTATACTAGTCAGAGGACCGCCTTCTGCCGTCCTAGTGTTTGAAAGAGTTCATTTGTGGCTGGAGTTCTTTCATTGTCGCAGGCGAGTACGAGAAACATCACTTCGATGCACCGGACGCAGAACATACGGTGATATCGCAAATTGCTTCGGTTTATTAGGACTATATAGCTAAACAGCTGTGATCACGTTAGTTTATTTCCACTGAGGTTCCACACCACTGTAGATTATCTTTTAAAGTAGGGTCTTCTAGTGTTTGGTATGTAGATGATGTCAGTCATTTCGCGTTAGTGATATTAGACTGCAAAGCCATAATAAGGGGCAGAGTTGGGCAATTGATTAATAATTTTAGTTAGGAAATATAGACAATTGTACTTCAAAGGTTAATTTGATCTATAATAAATATAAATTGAACAACAACGTTAATCATTTAGTAGTATTAGTTGCCTTCGTGATTCATTTATATTTCGATTTTAATTTATATGTAAAAAAAGAGCATTAAGAGATCCTAAGATCTTCTTAAAGGGGTAGTCAGACAGGACCAAATGATCATTTTAGCGTTTATTATTTTCCGATGCGCACATTCATTTTTACACCCTCCTGGAGTAGCATCTTGGAAGGTATAATTCTGCTCCATAAATGTCATTTCTATTCTTTTTGATTCTGTCCCGCTTCCCTAGTCATTCGATCTACCTGTCTGATCTTCAACTCTTGTGGCACTATGTTTCAGTAATTCTCTTCTTGTCTGAATCACACTGACGGAAAAAAACGCATCACCAAGAAGGAGTTGTGTGACGTGAACGAAAGTTAATAAGAGTGTTTCTACATCTAAAAGATGATGTTTATTTAAATTTCAAACCATTTGTATAAAAGTGACGCTAGTAGCGCCACTATGAGAAGGAAAATCAGATTTGCTTTAAATACACGCTGTTAACGGTCGTGAGCGTTAGTCATCTGCGAGGTTGTACGCGGTGAGTTGATGTCAGTCAAGGATGGCTTTAAGGCGTCAAAGACACCACTATCAGCACCTTGTTGAGTTTGAAAGAGGTCGTGTAATAGGGTTACGAGAAGCTGGATGTTCCTTCTGGGATTTTGCAGACAGAGTTGTCTGGAACGTAGGCACTGTAGATGACTGCTTGCAGCAGTGGTCACGAGAATGCACGGCCGTAAGAAGGCCGTCTCCGGACAGCCACGTGGCATTACCGAGAGGGAAGACCACCGTGTTCGACGTGTGGCTCTGGCACCTCGTACTGCATCTGCAGCAACAACTTGAACGGCAGTTGACACCGCAGTGACACAACGAACTGTTACAAGTCGGTTAGGCCGGTAGTACACTATCAAATTTCTTTATCAAATATCTTTGTCCAATATCTTTGTCAAAGATATTTGATGATGTAACAGGGAACTTCGTCAAATGTCGTCCAATATTTGATCAAATCTAGGGACTCGATGTAGATTTGATCAAAGAAGTCGCTTGTCTTCTGTTCACTGCAATGTGACATGTTACCACATGGAGCGCTAGCATCGCTGCATTCTGTCGTCTGTAGTGTTTTTATAAACATTGCGGGTAAATGCAATTGGTGTGTGCCGACAACTACAAAAGTAATAGAGATGTATGAAGCTGATGAGGCGCTTTACAGTGTGAGGCACGTTGAATACAAAAACAGATTACGAAGGTTGGAGACCTGATCTAACCTAACCTAATCTAACCCTCTCCTGTAGCAAGGAATCGCAGTGTTACAGTGAGCCTGTCTTCTGCAGATGTAGCAGTTCTTAAGTGAATATTGTGCTTTGTGATACGAGGATACACTTCATTGAGAACATACAGAAACGTATGCTCAACCATTCTTAAGTAATTGATGTACAGCTTGACGGCCTCCACTATAAGCTCACGTAACAAGTTTTGTTGAATGCTTTTATCGTGTCGTAAAACCCACGGTTTCACCAAGGTTTGTTTCTTTTTTTTTCCCCGCTTCTCTTCCGCACATGCACTCAGTGCAATTCTGGTACATGCAACTGCTGCTGTTAACAAGTTGTTGTTGTCGGCCATCTTGAACTTTGACGAAAAATATGATGACAGTGTAATACCCCTTCTAGCGCTACGACAAAGATCTTTGTCAAATATATTTGACGGAATATTTGATCACATCTTTGATCAAATCTTTGGCAAAGAAATTTGATAGTGTAATACCGGCCTTACTTCAAGGACAGCTCCGAGCCAGACACCCTGTGGCGTGCATTCCACTTACTCCAAACAACCGCCATTTGCGATTTCAGTGGTGTCAAGCGAGGGCTCATTGGAAGGTAGGATGGAGATCTGTCGTGTTTTCTGATGAAAGGTGCTTCCGCCTCAGCGCCAGTGGTGGCCGTGTGTTGGTTAGAAGGAGGTCAGTTAACGCCCTGCAAGCAATCTGTTTGCGTGCTATACACACTGGACCTAAACCTGGAGTGCGAATTGGTATTACGAGGTGCATTCAAGTTCTAAGGCCTCCGATTTTTTTTCTCCGGACTGGAAAGAGATAGAAACATGCGCATTGTTTTAAAATGAGGCCGCGTTCATTGTCAATACGTCCCAGAGGTGGCAGCACCATGCGGCAGATAGAATTTTACCACCAGCGGCGAGAATGAGAACTGTTTTAAACACTTAAAATGGCGACGTTTTCCTTACTTGAACAGCGTGCAATCATTCGTTTTCTGAATTTGCGTGGTGTGAAGCCAATTGAAATTCATCGACAGTTGAAGGAGATATGTGGTGATGGAGTTATGGATGTGTCGAAAGTGCGTTCGTGGGCGCGACAGTTTAATGAAGACAAAACATCGTGTGACAACCGAAACAACCTCAGGCTCGCACAAGCCCGTATGACGACATGATCGAGAAAGTGGAGAGAATTGTTTTGGGGGATCGCCGAATGACTGTTGAACAGATTGCCTCCAGAGTTGGCATTCCTTTGGGTTCTGTGCACACAATCCTGCATGACGACCTGAAAATGCGAAAAGTGTCATCCAGGTGGGTGCCACGAATGCTGACAGACAACCACATGGCTGCCCGTGTGGCATGTTGCCAAGCAATGTTGACGCACAACGACAGCATGAATGGGACTTTCTTTTCGTCGGTTGTGACAATGGATGAGACGTGGATGCCATTTTTCAATCCAGAAACAAAGCGCCAGTCAGCTCAATGGAAGCACACAGCTTCACCGCCACCAAAAACATTTTGGGTAACCGCCAGTGCTGAAAAAAATGATGGTGTCCATGTTGTGGGACAGCGAGGGCGTAATATTTACCCATTGCGTTCCAGAGGGCACTACGGTAACAAGTGCATCCTACGAAAATGTTTTGAAGAACAAATTCCTTCCTGCACTGCAACAAAAACGTCCGGGAAGGGCTGCGCGTGTGCTGTTTCACCAAGACAACGCACCCGCACATCGAGCTAACGTTACGCAACAGTTTCTTCGTGATAACAACTTTGAAGTGATTCCTCATGCTCCCTACTCACCTGACCTGGCTCCTAGTGACTTTTGGCTTTTTCCAACAATGAACGACACTCTCCGTGGCCGCACATTCACCAGCCGTGCTGCTATTGCCTCAGCGATTTTCCAGTGGTCAAAACAGACTCCTAAAGAAGCCTTCGCCGCTGCCATGGAATCATGGCGTCAGCGTTTGAAAAATGTGTACGTCTGCAGGGCGATTACGTCGAGAAGTAACGCCAGTTTCATCGATTTCGGGTGAGTAGTTAATTAGAAAAAAAATCGGAGGTCTTAGAACTTGAATGCACCTCGTACAGCAGAAGCACTCTTGTGGTTATCCTATGCACCGTGACTGCGAAATTGTACTGTTGTACTGCCATTCTAGGAGGTGTTTTCCAACAGTATAACGCTCACCCACATATCGCGGTTGTAGCCTCACATGGTCTATAGAGTGTCGTCATGTTGGCGTACTGGATCACCAGAACTATCTCTAATCGAGCAAACACTAGACATCATAGGACGACAACTTCAGCGTCATCCACAAACAGCACTAACCGTCCCTGTATTGGCCGACCAAGTACAATAGGCAAGGAACTCCATCCTACAAACGGACGTCCAGCACCTGTACAACACAACATGTGCACGTCTGCATGCCTGCACTCAACATTCTGGCGGCTACACCGGTTATTAATGTACCAGCATTCTGTATTTGCAATTACCTATCTTGTACTTACATGAACCTAGGATCTCGCAGTGTTAATCACTTAAATGAGTTACCTGAACTGCCGGCCGCGGTGGTCTAGCGGTTCTAGGCGCGCAGTCGGGAACCGCGCGACTGCTACGGTCGCAGATTCGAATCCTGCCTCGGGCATGGATGTGTGTGATGTCCTTAGGTTAGTTAGGTTTAAGTAGTTCTAAGTTCTAGGGGACTGATGACCACAGCTGTTAAGTCCCATAGTGCTCAGAGCCATTTGTTACCTGGACAAATGTATTCCCTAAATTTCTTTACTCTACATTAATTAGTTTTTGGTGTTACGGTTTATCATTTCCGTTAGTGTATTTATCATCCCCGGTTCACTTCCATACAAAGCCACATCTCACACAACTGTCTTTAGAAAAGAACTCAAAGTACTTAAATTTAGATTCGATGTTTGCAAATTTATCTGTTTCAAAACTACATTATATACTCGTACATTCTCTTTTTCGCCTACAGTACAACACAGTTTGTCTATTTCTTTTGTGCCTCTGTTCCTAATCTAAATCCCTCAATATCATCTGTTTTATTCCACTGTGTTCCAATGCTCTCGTTTTATTTTGATTGGTATTCATCCTACATCCTCTTTTCAAGGATCTATCCATTCTATTCAACTACCCTTCCAAATCCTTTGACGCTTCTGACATTACAATGTCAGTGAAATGTTCAAATGTGTGTGAAACCTTGTGGGACTTAACTGCTAAGGTCATCAGTCCCTAAGCTTACCAAACAACAACCTAAATTATCCTAAGGGCAAACACATACATCCATGCCCGAGGGAGGACTCGAACCTCCGCCGGGACCAGCCGCACAGTCCATGGCTGCAGCGCCTGAGACCGCTCGGCTAATCCCGCGCGGATTACAATGTCACTGGCAAAGCTCAGAGTTCTTACATCTTCTCCCTATACTTTAATTACCTTTCGAGGTCATAACTTATTCAGTATGCAGACTGAGTAACAACGGGTATATGTTAAAACGCTGCCCTCTCCCGTCAGACACTACCTCTTCTTCATGTCCTTTAACTCTCGTAGGGCGGCTGTGGCCGAGCAGATCTAGGGGCTTCAGTCCAGAACCATGCTGCTGCTACGGTCGCAGGTTCGAATCCTGCCTCGGGCATGGATGTGTGTGATGTCCCTAGGTTAGTTAGGTTTAAGTAGTTCTAACAAGGGGAGGCCACGACGTTCGGAACGCGGATTTACTGCAAACTTCGTACACTCGTAGTACCCCATGAGGACAACAAAATGTGTAAGCAGTAGTGCGTACTTCTCAAGCGTTATTGAGAAAATTGCGAGATAATTTCGGTCGTCAAATATATATCTAAGCGTGGCCGTTTTTACCATAAAGCTGCGGCAGCCTATTGGTTGGTGTTCAAGCACCGAAATCGCTGTGTCGCTGGATCGAGTCCCGATCGTCCGTTTTTTTTTATTTTTAGCACAGTCATTTTCATTGCTATTTATACTACAATTCATATAATGGGAAAATACGTGTAATCGGATGAACTTTTATTAAATTTACAACGTTATTTGGCAGCCTACAAATATTTACTATCACAAATAATCTAATATTCATAACTTTATATTTTCCATGTTTTGACGAAAAATATCATCCTGCAACTTGTACTCGTAATGTCGAAAGCGACGATTAATTGTACATCTTTCGAAAGCCGTGTGTGCCGGTCAAAACTTGCAGGTAACAGGTAGTTTCGGGCTCCTTCCAGGTATAAGGGATTTCTCAAATCTCGGACAAACATACATTTTCAGTATCACTTTATGCGTTTGGTCGTTTACTAGTCGATAGTTATGAATATTATATTATTTGTGATAATAAAACTTTGTAGACAGCCAAATAACATTGTAAATTTAATAAAAGTTCATCCGATTACACGTATTTTTCCCATTATATCAATTGTAATACAAATAGTAAAGAAAATGACTCCGTAGAAAATAAAAAAAAAAACTGACGAGCGGAACTCGATCCATCGACACAGCGATTACGGAGCATTTTTTTTAAGGAGGTGGGGGAGGGCGGGGAAGGCAGAGCGATCAGATTCGTCCGTCAAGGAATCAGGGATGGGAAGGGGAAATCTTTTGTGGGAATTATTATTTATTTATTTTTATTTACTGGTTTTAATACATTCTTATTGTGGTTTTACTTTATACCACAACAAAAATAAATGTATCTAGCACCGCATCATGCTCTGAGAAAAAGAAAACAATATCTCGGCACGTTCCTACACGGAGGTAATGTATATGGGGAAAAAGAAAAAAAAAAGTGCTTCGTACAGGATTCAGAAGGGTGTGTCGCTATTCTCCTTATGCTTCATCATCCAGGTACGTCTTCACGTATATCATGTTATTCCACCGAGAATCGAACTTAGTCTTGTCAGCTCACTCAATGGGTGTCTTCTCCTACCTGCTGATGATCCAGCTGCGTGGAGGGTCGCGTAGGGCACTCCCTAAGTAATTAGAAAAATACTGTCTGTATTTTGGGTTCAGTACGATGTTGCAATGACGTTCTTGTAGGTAGTTCCAAAAGTCGAATACATCTTTAGGTCCATCGTGGAATAAGTAGTGTACCGCATGCGCACAGATCCACGTGACGGCGTTGGTCTTGGCGCGCGGGAAATACTGCTGATCCGGAAATAGTAGAAACCGAGGTGTAATGTGTTCCGGAGTCAGTCGTAGAGAATACGACAAAATTTGTCGCACCAAGCGCCATACGTCTTCTGCCGCGCCACATGTGAGACGGTGTTCGTCCGTGTCTGATATCCCGCAGTCTACGCAGAGAGGCGATTCCGCCATGTTTATCTTGTGGAGGCGTGATCGGGTGATCTGTTTACCATTGACTGTGATGTACCATGTGGGTCGGACGGCTGTGTCCAGTGGAACCGCGTGAATCGTCTTCCACACCACCTTCCAATTAACCTGAGGGCTTTTGGTCTCCGCGATGTTTGGTGGGCACCTCTGCTGTAGGACATGATATATATCCCGCGCCGACGCCTGTTTCGTCGGTGGTACTGCGATACGGACATAGCTGTGTTCAATGTAAAAGTTCCCGAAGTAGTAGAAGGGTGGGGGTATGTCTTGCGTCGTCAGTGGGGGCATAAGGGAGGGCGGAGCTAAGGACTCCAACAGCAAACATGTCAAACTTTCCGGGTGGTGGCGCCACAGCTTGATGTGTGAGCTGACATACAGGGGCACAGCTCTGTCGTGGACATGGACTAGACTAAGACCTCATCTTTCTGTGGGAAGGGTCAGTGACTCATAACTGACTTTGAAGGGCATACCTGTACTGACGTAGGCTCCGAATGCCGCTAATAGACGTCGAGCCATCAGCAACGGTATTGGAAATACACGCGCTATGTGGGGAAGTCGTGATGCGAGGTAAACATTGACGAAGTGTGTCCTTTGGAGAATGTCGAGGGTCCGCAGACGAAGGTTGAAGATCTGGATCAGAATTTGTTCTAATAAGCGGCGGTAGTTAAGAGCCGCAGTGCGCCGTATGTCGTCGTGAAACTCTATTCCGAGACATTTGATAGTGCCACGAAGCTGTAGGGGTTCGACACACGCTGAGGTCAACCCGTCTCCTATGGCCATGGCGACCGATTTGGCGACGTTGAGACAGCTGCCGGAAGCCACACCGTACGTGGTAATCCATTCTAGTGCTCTGTTGACATCGTCGCGATTGCGGAACACGAGAACCAGGTCGTCTGCATATGCTGTACAGCGAAATGTGACGTCACGTAGGGTAAGACCGGTGATGCGTTGACGGAGGCCACAGAGGAGCGGTTCCAGTGCCAGAGCATATAGTAACGTCGACAAGGGGCAGCCTTGACGGACGGAGCGGAAAATCGGGAGGGACTGCGAGAGACGCCCGTTAACGATCACTTTGGAAGTCGCCCCTCGGAGGAGGCGCATCACTACTTCTGTGAATTGCTGTGGGGGCTGCATGTGCTGGAGGACGGACGTTAGGTACGCGTGATCCACTCGATCAAAAACTTGGCTAAAATCTAGTGACGCCAGCGCTCCCGGGATGCGGCGTGCCCTGGCTAGGGCTATTAAGTCACGGTATCGACACAGTGCTGTGTGGATGTTGTTGAAACCCCCTAGGGAAGTCTGATCTGGCGAGATGACGTAAGGTAGGGTCGGTTGTAGACGGTTTGCTAATAGTCTGGTGAATATCTTCACGTCGCAGTTGACGAGTGTTAGCGGGCGGTAATCTTGTATTCGAGCCCCACCTTTAGGTTTGTGAACCGGTATAATTATTCCTTCTACGAAGGTCGCAGGGAGCGGCACCGCGGGGGACATAAGCTCCCGACAGATGTCTGTTAAATTGGGAGCCAGTAAATACGGAAGAGTTCTATAAAACTCCACAGGGAGCCCGTCGGGGCCAGGAGACTTATTCGCCGCTCCTTTACCGATGGCGTCGATAACTTCGTCTTCCGTAATGTCGTTCAATAATTCAGTTTGTAAATCCTGTGGGACAATGCCGTAAACCAGTTGTGAGACTGCTATCACCGTCGTCGGGTCGGAACGTTGAGCAGAATAAAGTCGTGCGTAATGGTCGAAGAAGGCTGCAGCAATATCGTCTTCGCAGTGTACGTTCTCGGATGAATTGGTACATGGTGGGTCGTTCCGTTGCGAGTCTGTCTTGTGTTCGCGCTCGGACGATTGTCCCTTCGAGGTGTTGGCGCATATGGGCTACGATCTGTGCTTTCGCACGCTGAACTGTCAACTGTCGTTCCGGTGTGGGTGGCAAGGAGGCGCATTCGCGAAGGACGGTGAAATAAAAATCAAGTGTCTGCCGCCTCCAAGCAGCAGTCTCACGACCATACGTAATAAAGTTTCGCCGTAGGGCCGGCTTGGCGCAGGTTAAACACCAACTAATCGACGTAGGACACGTTGGGAGGCGGCGGACGCACAAACTCCACGTGTCTTCGATGGCGCGTCGACAATCCGGAGAAGCGAGATGAGCAAGTTTTGATTTCCAGGGATGTCGGCTACGCCACACGCGTTGGCGACGAAGGGTGACGGCACATATATAGGCCTCGTGATCAGAAAAGGCTACTGGCCACACCTCCGCGTCACTCACCATTGTCGTGAGAGAACGGGAGACGTAAATCCTATCGATGCGACTAGACGAGTGACTCGTGAAATGGGTGTATCCCGGTCTATTTCCTCGGACACGTTCCCATGTATCTACCAGCTGGAGATCGCCGATGAGTGTCCCAAGTTCGGAGCACAGTGAATGGCGTGGCAGCTGATCTTTAGGTGCTTGGGTGCAATTGAAATCGTCCCCTAATATCATGTAATCGTGCCTGCCCTGAAAAAGCGGTGCTATTCCTTCTGCGAAGAAGAGCGATCGGTCACGACGGCGATTCGTTCCGGAAGGGGCGTACACATTGATAAACCGGACGCCTTGCACCGTTACGGCCATTCCTCTAGCGTCGGGGAGATATCGGACTTCGTCCGCCTCGAGGCCCTCTCTGAGGAGAATTGCGACTCCACTGTTAGTTGGCGAGGCGTGGGACACATGAGCCGTATAACCATACATACCCGGGAAATCGGCGACGAAGACTTCTTGGTGAAAGACAATGTCAACGTCTGCTGCATTGAGCATGTCTTGGAGCAGCGACAACTTTGTACGTGTCCGAATGGTGTTAATGTTGATGGTCGTTAAGCGATAGGTCTGTAGATCGTCTCCTGCGGTGGGGGCCGCCGTCAGTGTCGCCGTAAAAGGTGGGGCCTGTGATCTGCTGGCCGCGTCCGCGCCGTCATCTGTTGCTACTCGGGAGGGGCCTCATCCAGCACAGCGGCCGTAGAATCGTCTTCAATGTCATCCGCCCAAGGTCCGTGAGTTAACGGTGGCTGCGGTAGAACACTTGTGGGCTGAGTGACTAAGGGTGAATCCGCAGTTGTTTCCGGTTGTGTACCAACGGCGGGCGCTGTGCTGGCCATCCGTTTGTCCGAGAGAGCGGAATCGGGTTTGTCAAAATCAGACAAAGGGACAGGTGAGGGCGATCTCGTGTCATCCATTTTCCTCGTCGTTTCGTCGGCCGTCCGGTCGTCAACTGGAGAAGACGTCTGCTGGAGGCAATCATCTGAGGCTGCGCGACGTCGCTTTTCATGTTTTCTCGGTGACCTTTGTTTGCGGACGTGGGTTTCTGTGTCCGAAAGAGTTTGTGGTTCCCGTATAGCATCCTCCTCAGGCAGAAAGGCAGAGGTCGGTACAACCCTAGCGTCGAGTTCCATTCTCTCGTCAGAATATTCATGTGGAGTCGATGGGCGGCGTTCTTCAACCTCTGCAGACACCGTAATGGTGTTGGTCAATCCAGGACCGGCGACAGGTGCGCATTCTAACGCTTCCTGTCTTCTGGGGGGGGGGGGGGGGGGGGTTGTCGTCTGTCATGACGGTCGATTGTGTCACCTCTGCGTAATTGAGGGGGAGGGCCGTGAGCGTAGGAGGTGGTGTCGTGTCATGCAATGGGAGTTGTGTAACCCGACGTTGAATACACGCCGAGCGCACATGACCCTCCTGGACGCAACCAGAACAAGTACGAGATTGTCCGTCGTACATTACTATTGCTCGACAGCCACCTATGAGTAAGTAGGACGGCACATGTTTCTTTAATTCAATTTTCACTCGTCGGACGCCGTTGAGGACCTGGCACGTATCGAAGGTGTTCCATTTTTCAGCCACGTGGCTAATTACCGTCCCATAATGGCGGAAAGCTGAGGTAACGACGTCCGGTGGTACTTCGAAAGGGAGTTCGAAGACTCTTAGTGTGCGTAATCCTAGTCCAGCATGGTCAACAGTATCCTCCCCGATATGACCATCGGAGTGTTTGAACTTGAGAGTGTTCGCGCATCTGTACAACTCGTCATCGACCATCTTGACGTAAACGACGCTACTTGTGATGGATAGGTGGATACCGATGATGTGCTGAGTTGGTATTTGAACTTCGTCATGGATGAATCGTTCGACTTCAAAGGCTCGTGGTCGTGCGTAGTCGGGCTGGAAGCTGATGATCTTGATGGTAGCTTTTCTGTACGAATGAGCCATGGCGACTCGAGCTTGAACGCTAACCACACTGCTGCCGCCGCTTCATGGTAAAAATGGCCACGCGCAGATATACAGGGTGTTACAAAAAGGTACGGCTAAACTTTCAGGAAACATTCCTCACACACAAATAAAGAAAAGATGTTATGTGGGCATGTGTCCAGAGACGCTTAATTTCCACGTTAGAGCTCATTTTAGTTTCGTCAGTATGTACTGTACTTCCTCGATTCACCACCAGTTGGCCCAATTAAAGGAAGGTAATGTTGACTTCGGTGCTTGTGTTGACATGCGACTCATTGCTCTACAGTACTAGCATCAAGCACATCAGTACGTAGCATCAACAGGTTAGTGTTCATCACGAACGTGGTTTTGCAGTCAGTGCAATATTTACAAATCCGGAGTTGGCAGATGCCCATTTGATGTATGGATTAGCACGGGGCAATATCCGTGGCGCGGTACGTTTGTATCGAGACAGATTTCCAGAACGAAGGTGTCCCGACAGGAAGACGTTCGAAGCAATTGATCGGCGTCTTAGGGGGCACGAAACATTCCAGCCTATGACTCACGACTGGGGAAGACGTAGAACGACGAGGACACCTGCAATGGACGAGGCAATTCTTCGTGCAGTTGACGATAACCCTAATGTCAGCGTCAGAGAAGTTGCTGCTGTACAAGGTAACGTTGACCACGTCACTATATGGAGAGTGATACGGGAGAACCAGTTGTTTCCGTACCATGTACAGCGTTTGCAGGCACAATCAGCAGCTGATTGGCCTCCACGGGTACACTTCTGCGAATGGTTCATCCAACAATGTGTCAATCCTCATTTCAGTGCAAATGTTCTCTTTACGGATGAAGCTTCATTCCAACGTGATCAAATTGTAAATTTTCACAATCAACATGTGTGGGCTGACGAGAATCCGCACGCAGTTGTGCAATCACGTCATCAACACAGATTTTCTGTGAACGTTTGGGCAGGCATTGTTGGTGATGTCTTGATTGGGCCCCATGTTCTTCCACCTACGCTCAATGGAGCACGTTATCATGATTTCATACGGAATACTCTACCTGTGCTGCTAGAACATGTGCCTTTACAAGTACGACACAACATGTGGTTCATGCACGATGGAGCTCCTGCACATTTCAGTCGCAGTGTTCGTACGCTTCTCAACAACAGATTCGGTGACCGACGGATTGGTAGAGGCGGACCAATTCCATGGCCTCCACGCTCTCATGACCTCAACCCTCTTGACTTTCATTTATTGGGGAATTTGAAACCTCTTGTCTACGCAACCCCGGTACCAAACGTAGAGACTCTTCGTGCTCGTATTGTGGACTGCTGTGATACAATACGCCATTCTCCAGGGCTGCATCAGCGCATCAGGGATTCCATGCGACGGAGGGTGGATACATGTATCCTCGCTAACGGAGGACATTTTGAACATTTCCTGTAACAATGTGTTTGAATTCACGCTGGTACGTTCTGTTGCTGTGTGTTTCCATTCCATGATTAATGTGATTTGAAGAAAAGTAATAAAATGAGCTGTAACATGGAAAGTAAGCGTTTCCGGACACATGTCCACATCACATATTTTCTTTCTTTTGTGTAAGGAATGTTTCCTGAAAGTTTTTGTAAAACCCTGTATATTTGACGACCGAAATTATCTTGCGAGTTTGTCAATAACGCTTGAGAAGTACGCGCTACTGCTCACACTTTTTGTTGTCCTCATGGAGTACTACGAGTGTACGAAGTTTGCAGTAAATCTGCGTTCCAAACGTCGTGGCCTCCCCTTGTAAGTCTAGGGGACTGATGACCTCAGATGTTAAGTCCCATAGTGCTTGGAGCCATTTTTTGACTCTCATAACTACAGTTTGGTTTACATTCAAACTAGCTGACAAACCCGGCATAGCCTGGATATTCATTTCGACAGTTTAGTATTGGAAACGAAAACGAAAGGTAAACTATGTGTGTGTGTGTGTGTGTGTGTGTGTGTGTGTGTGTGTGTGTGTGTTTTCTCTAATGACCTCGATGCTGACGGGACGTTCAACCCAATGAACTGTGTTTTGTAGCGTAATATAAAAAAATTCATTTTCGTGTATTCTCAAAACCTATTGGAAATTATTCAGTGTACTCGGTGTGAAGCAATCTCGGACAATTTCTGTACGCTAGGCGCTGCTGCTTCGAGTGTGTACAACGCTATTTTGTAAACGACTCTACAGCAAAGCCAGCTCTATAGCTGGCTGTTGTTTTCGCCTACAACCGTTACGACTTCGCAGTTGAAAGTTGTCAAAAGCGCTGTCGGGTTTCAAAGATTTCCATAAGTTGATTCGACTGTAGCAAAGAACGATTTTTTTAAAATTTGATGCATGTTGCAACAGTTTTTCATGCATCTCAGTCTCTGACGACCTATCTCTGATGTATGTGTCATCCAGTGATATAATTTTGTAGGTTCATACAGCGGTATATGCGGACTCTGTCTGCCTAGTGTACTGTGAACAGAGTTAGTAGCAAAGAAGTAATACATTTAAATGTTTTGCACAATGCGGCAGGTTATCATGTCTGCCAATGTTTATGTCGTTATATTCATTCATTCATTCATTTCATTGTTGCCCTTATGGACAGTGTTTGAACTCGAAAATCACATGATGACACAATTTTCACTTCTTTCCTTTCTTCCTCTTCTCTTCCCAAAATCTCTTCATCCTTTGGCTGTGCTCCTGTTTCCTTTGCTCTGTCCATAATGTTCCTGTCTTCTTTCTCTCCTTTACAATAAATTTTGCACTCCTAACTTTGTTTCTGAAGTATTTCCTGTCTCCTATCATTTGCCTGTTGATCCCTATCTGCCTTAAGTCTTCGTCTATTTCATGATACCAATTTGTTTTCTTGCTTGAGCTGTTTACTACATCAAAAATTTTCTTTGTAAGTCGGTTGTTGTCCATTCTCTGTATGTGCCCATAGAAAGTTAATCTGCGTTTTCTGATCGCGTCTGTTAGTCTGTCAGTGTGCTGGTACAGCTCTTTGGTAGGTCGCTTCATCCATATGCCATCTCTGTGAATTGGTCCAAATATTTTTCTGAGAATTTTGCGTTTTCTGTGTCTATGATGCCTGATGCTCCAATTGTGGTTGTTTCTGATGCGTACAATGCTTCTGGTAATACAGCTGTTTTGTAGTGCCTAAGTTTGGCCTGCCTCGATATGCTTTTCTTATTATAATGTGACCATGTGAGTTTGTATGCCTTCTGGAGTTTCTTCGTTCGTTCCATGTTAGCCGCCTTGTTTGATCCTCCCATTTGTATGTACTCCCCTAAATACTTAAATTTTTCGACTCTTTCTACGGATCCATATACAGTATGCATGGTGTGTACATTGTTGGTCTGTCGTTCCATATATTGTGTCTTCTCGTAAGATACCTGCAGACCTGTTTTGGCAGCTATTTCATGCAAGCATTCCAGTGCTTCCTTTGCCTCCTGTGTATTATTGCTGAGTATGGCTATATCATCTGCAAATGCCAGACATTTCATGATTGTTTTGGTTTCACGTGTTCTTCCCAGCTGTATTCCTTTAACTTGTTCCTCCCACTGCTTGATAATTTTGTCTAACACCATGTTGAACAGGATTGGTGAGAGCCCGTCTCCTTGTCGGACACCTGTGTGTATGTGGAAGGGTTCCGAAATTTCTCCCATGAACTTAATCTTGGAGGTAGTGTCTGTAAGCGTCTGTTGTATAAGTGCCCTGGTTTTTCTGTCGATACCATATTCTTCCAGCACGTCAAAGAGTGTCTGTCTGTCTATGGAATCATATGCTTTTTTAAAGTCCACAAAGGTAACTACAGTGTTTCTTGCCTGTCTGACTTTCAAAAGTGTTCTCAAGTTCCAGATCTGTTCGATGCATGATCTCCCTTTTCTGAAGCCTGCCTGGTATTCCCCAATTTGCAGATCTGCTTGTGGTTCTAGTCTGTTTAATAGCACCTTAGAGAAAATTTTGTATGTAACTGGTACTAGCGAAATGCCTCTGTAATTGTTTGGATCTGACTTATCACCCTTTTTATGTAATGGATGGATCAATGCACATTTCCATTCCTCTGGCACTTTCTCTGTGATCCAAATTTCGGAGATAATCTTATGGATTTTTTTGGTGATGTTTTCATCTTGGAGTTTCCAGATCTCGGCGATAATACCATCTTCTCCGGCAGCTCTGTTATTTTTCATTTGTTTTATGATTTCCTCTACCTCTTCTATTGTGGGTGGATCAGAATCGGCATTAGGTGTGGTCGTTATATAACTATATGCAGTTACGATGTATAAGTTTTTTGGTGTATTTAGCGGCATAATTGCACACTGTCTGCGAAATGTATTGGGAACAGTGTAAGTAACAACATAAGTAATAAAACGTCATGCATGATGCGGCAGACTTTCACGCAACCTATTGCTTATGACGTCATATCATATGAACTGTGACAGGTATGTGGTTCTTACCCCCACCGCGATTTTTCCCTGACAGTAAAGGATGGGTATACCAAGTTTGGTTGAAATAGCTGTAATGACTTAGGAGGAGATATGGGACACACAGATCTCATATACGTGTTCCATTTTATAATATGTATTGATTGAAGATAACCTTCCTCTCCCTTCTTTTTATCCCTGCTGCTTTCAGGAATTCAAAATATGTATTACAGTCAGTATTGTCAAAAGCCTTCTCTATATCTACAGATGTCTTAAAAGTAGTTTTCCCTTTCTGTAATCTATCATTTGTGTAAGTCATGGGGTGCCGTTTTTGTTAATAGCATCGTCCTAGGCAGTTCTCTCCTGGATATCGGAATGCAATACTATTTTATCTCAGGAATATTTTACCGACGAGGACGACATCATAATTAACCCATACATGTCCTTGAGAAACATTATGGCTGTAGTTTCAGCTGACTTCCAAGTGTTCGCAGTACCAACATAGAAAGTCTGTGTCGGTCAGATCAGTCAGGCACCGCCCCTCTTCAGGAACCAATTGTTAGTCTGAAGACTCTACAGATAGCCTTCTGACGTGTTGACACCTATGGTAAAGCTTTCAGAAACATTGCGACACTGACGTCACCCCACTGCAAGAAGGTCCATGGTTCGCGAGGGGCCTTGACAAACATGTTGTGTGGAATAATAAGTTGTGAGACATAGACAGGAAAATTAGGGGCTAAGGATCCCTCAGTATCAACATCAGATGCAGAGTACAGGAATTGAACAGGCGAGAACTGAGAAGGAAATGAGCCGTTGCATTACCACAGCAATCAACAATGCATTCGCCTCTGTGAAAATCCAGAATTCAACTAGCTGGACAGGGATTTTAACGACACTTTTCACAAACGCTGTCCGAGAACCTCAACCACTCACTTCAGTTGAGTCTAGGATACTTTTATTATTGAAAACGTCCTGGAATTACGTAACAAATACATAGGTAAGGAGTACGCTGATTAAGGAATTAGCTTAGGTGTCGAGAGTACTGGGTTTTAAACAAGTGCTTGATCACATAAATTTAAACGTTCTCTAAATCAGTCCTACATCTACATATGTACTTCGAAAGCCAACGTACAGTGCGTGACTGAGCGTATCCTTTACCACAACTATAGTGGCCTGCACGAAAGTAGAGTCCTCAAGGTCATGGCCGCTGCCTGCCACCAGCAGGGGCTGCAGGCTGTGATTTGTCCTCCTCTCAGCTTTGTTGCCACGTAGGTACCGTTAGTTGTGCGGTAGGTCAGAGCAGCTGAAAGCTCAGTGTTACCGTGCTGTATCGAGTGTTCACGTCTGATCTCAGTGTTTTACTGTCTTTGGGAAGGTGCTTTGACGTGTGTTCGGTGGTGAACAACAATGCAGGAGCAATGGCCTACTTGTAGTACTCTCCCTGTCGGTGTGCGTAAAGGGTGGAAAGACATTCGTAAACAATCGAAAATTATCATATCGAATGTACTCAAGTTTTTTACTGATCTGGCCAACAATGAAGAAGCGAGGAATAACTTAAATTTTGGGCAAATTCATAAACTTATTGCAAAACCGTGTGGTGTTTCCAAGTCAAATGTAGGCCGTATTAGCAAATCTATGTCCTTAGCAGAATCTCCAGACATAATTGAGTGTTTCGATTCTCCAAGAAAGGGATACGAACGTGAATGGAAATCAACCGACTTGGAAGATATTAACAAAGGGCTCGTGCGTAGAACTGTACTTGGATATTACGACAGAGGAGAGTATCCAATGGCTAAAAAAATACAGGCTGACCTCTATGAAAAAATTAATTACTCGGTCTCAGAGACCTCTGTTCTTCGTCTTCTCCGGTCCCTTGGTTTCCGATTCAAGAAGTATAATGACGGACGGAAATTCTTAGTGGAACACGGAGATATTTCAGCAGCAAGATCTAAGTTTTTGCATGCAATGCACTTGTTGCGTGCTGAAGACACTTTTTTTTTCAGTTGCCGCCATGATTTTACGACCCACCACCTAATTGCTTGAGGTGGGTCTTTATTGACCACTTAGGCGCTGCGATCCGTATATGAGCGCTGATGTGGCTGAACCTCCACACCAGTTCCCGCATCCGATCCCACTGTTGCTCGTGTCCCGCCACGTGGAGGCGGGTCATAGTTGATGGTGTTTTGTTTTTGTCTCTTTTATTTTGTTTTCTTTTACTTGGTTATCATTGTTTGCTGTTCATCTTTATTTTCTTTTCTTTATGGCAGCTTTCCCAAACCGTTTAACAAAAATTTACATGAAGTTTAAATTATGTAAAAGAAATACAAAAATATAATTTAGAATGAAGAAGAGGAAAAAAGATGGGAAAGGAAGAAGTTTATAGTCCCTCCACCCTGGGCAACTGAGGGTGAAAGCCTTGGAATTAGTCGTCAAGCTACTGATCATCAGTCTCCAATCCTTTGCTTACGCCAGGCGTATATTGTACTTGGATGAAACTTGTGTTTCACAGAACCACACCAATAAGTACATATGGCAAGACTCCAAAGGAAACGGCGGTTTGGAAGTGCCTACTGGTAGAGGTGGCCGATTAATCATCGCCCACGCTGCTTCATTAACAACAGTCTTCATACCAGAGGCCAAACTTGTTTTTCGTGGTGGGAAAACTACTTGCCAATCCGATTACCATTCAGAAATGAATGGAGAAGTTTTTAAGAGTTTTTATTCGACTGTTGTCTGCGCTGGAAGGAAGGTCAATTATTGTGATGGATAACGCCAGCTACCACTCCATTCAGACAGAAAAGCTGTCACGTTCAAATTGGCGCAAGGCAGATATTATGAAGTGGTTAAAGGGAAAGAATGTTTGATTTTCAGTCGATGAAACGAAGGCAGAACTCCTGTCTGAGGAAGAAATCGTAGGTGCCAAAAACACTTACGAATTAAATCAACTGGGAGACGAAATGGGGTACCAAGAGGTACGTCTACCACCATATCACTGCCAGTATAATCCCACTGAATTGATATGAGCCCAAGTAGAGAGAGAAGTAGTGGAAAGAAATACTACTTTCAAACTTGCTGATGTCGAAAAGCTAACACACGAAGCTCTTAACAGCGTTACTCAGTAGGACCGGGTGAAGTGCGTAAAACACGCAGAAGCACTGCAAGAAACTGATTTCTTTAACAAGGGTTTAAGAGGCACCATAGTGGAATCTGTGATAATACACCTGGCTGAAACAACCGACAGTGAATCTGAAGACACGGAGCCAGAAGATCCTTCAGTTTAGGTAAGTGCCGTCTATGTAAATATCTGACTTCATTTAAATATTTGTTTATTCATCTCAGTTATAGAGGACATACTGTGAATGTTTTTCTCTTACAGTAGACGTCTGATAAATTTATCACAAGTGATGGCGACTAGTTTACTCGACAGTAACTGTCAATTAAACTAAGATTGTCAATGCTGCATTAATTAACAATAGCTTTTCCTAAAAACCTGTATCGAATGTCTTTACATTCGGATATAATGTTACTGCAGTCGGTTTACTTGTACATACGAAATTTAACTCCTTTTTTCATAGAAGGTTTTACTGGCTGTTTCGTAGTAAGGGTAATGCAGTTCATAAAATGACAAAACGTTGTGGTGCTTCTGTATCGACTGTATATATAAACAGTGCAGTAACATCAGAACAGTCCTAACACCTATTCTGGTTCTCCGAAAAGAGCATAGAAATCTATGATATTTGACGACTTTTACAAAAAGCTAGAACGTAGAATTGTATTAATTTAGTATGACAGAGGATAATATCCGATGACTAGAGAAACACAGCGTAATGTCCGTGATAGAACTTATTATTCTGGCCAGCCACTTCAATGCACTGTCTTCTCCGCCCACTTGGTTTTTAATTCAGAAACTGTAATGATGGACGAAATTTGCAACACAAGACAGGGACATTGCAGTAGTAAGAACGAGGCTTTTGTGTACCAAGCACGCATTGCGTGCTGTGAATAATAGAAAGTTTTAGATAAAACTTTCTAACAAATATTTTGCTCGACTTCAGTGAAAATATTGGCTTCAAAATAACTACAATTACTTTTGCGTAGCTTATATTGGCGTTTTGAGTGATGGATGCAATGACGAAGGATGTGTTATTAGTAGCCTGTAAAATATTTTCGCGAAGTAGGGAATATTCTCGGTCATATTAAAGCGAGCCATCCGAACAAAACTCTTGGCGACGGCCTACAACGACTCGCGCGCTGCTGCGCACGGAATATCGCGGAAGTAATTTGCCTCTGTACGTGATAAGATACAATAATGATGTCTAAAATGTTACCAAAAACAGTTTTGTAGTTTTATTAAAAACTTTGTAGCGGGAAGTTTCTTCGCCGTCCTACAGAAAGAAAAGTCATCAGTGAATACATTGTTAGCTACGCAGTTGGCACAGTTTCACACCTCTTATACTATTTTATTTTTTATCTCAGAGTACTTTTATGTTTCCAAAATAAAAGATGCAGCATATGCATCTGTAAATATTGAGGATGTTCATGTATTTTTTTCCAGTCCAATTACATTAGTGATAATGTTAGTACCACAGGTTGAAGTAAAAAATTATTTTCCTCCAAAACTTCCTGTAAAGTTAGTTTTCATTTTTTTCCATAGCAGCTACTGAGAATTTTATTTTGGATAGTACTCTATCACATTCTAGACTAAAAATAGAGGTGACCAAATTTTTTTAAAATTTTTTATGAACATTTAAAATTATCGCTATAAAAAAATTGGCAATGCTGAAAGACGGCGAGATGACCCTGAAGCCCTATTTTCGTGCCGGCCACTATAGTCATTTCCTTTCCTGTTCCACTCGCCGATAGAGTGAGGAAAAGCTAATGTCTATATACCTCTGTATGAGCCCTAATTTTTCGTATCTTATGTGGTGTGTCGTCCCCACCCAAAATGAATGTTGGCTGCAGTAACTCAGGTCTTCAGTCAGCTACAAATGACGGTTCTCTAAACTTTCCCAGTAGTGTTCTTCGAAATGAATGTCTTCTTCCCTCCAGATATTCCCACTTGGGCTCCCGAAGCATATCCGTAACACCTGCAGGTTGATCGAACCTATCAGTAATAAATCTAGCAGCTCACCTCTATGCTTGATGTCTTCTTTCAGTTCGACTTGTGTGGATCCCAAATATTCGAACAGTACTCTGGAATAGGTTGCAGTAGCCTCTTTATGCGGTCTCATTTATAAAGAATAACTCTTTCCTAAAATTATCCCAATAAACCGAAGTCGACCGGTCGCCTCCTCTACCACAATCCTTACATGCTCGTTCCATTTGATACCGCTTCGCAGATGTTACCCCCAGACTTTTAAACGACGTGTCTGTGTCAAGCAGGACACTACTAACGCTGTATCCGAACATTATGGGCTTGTTTTTCCTACGAATCCGCATTAACTTACATTTTTATACACTACTGGCCATTAAAATTGCTACACCAAAAAGAAATGCAGATGATGAACGGGTATTCATTGGACAAATATATTATACTAGAACTGACATGTGATTACATTTTCACACAATTTGGGTACATAGATCCTGAGAAATTAACAAACACATTTGGCCGTAATAACGGCCTTGATACACCTGGGCACTGCGTCAAACAGAGCTTGGATGGCGTGTACAGGTACAGCTGCCCATGCAGCTTCAACGCGATACCACGGTTCATCAAGAGTAGTGACTGCCGTATTGTGACTAGCCAGTTGCTCGGCCACCATTGACAAGACGTTTTCACTTGGTGAGAGATCTGGAGAATGTGCTGGCCAGGGCAGCAGTCGCACATTTTCTCTATCCAAAAGGCCCGTACAGGATCTGCAACATGCGGTCGTGCATTATCCTGCTGAAATGTAGGGTTTCGCAGGTATCGAATGAAGGGTACACCCACGGGTCGTAACACATCTGAAATGTAACGTCCACTGTTCAAAGTGCCGTCAATGCGAAGAAGAGGTGGCCGAGACGTGTAACCAATGGCAGCCCATACAATCACGCCGAGCGATACGCCAGTACGGCGATGACGAATACACGCTTCCAAGGTGCGTTCACCGCGATAACGATAAACACGGATGCGACCATCATGATGCCGTAAACAGAACCTGGATTCATCCGAAAAAATGACGTTTTGCCATTCTTGCGCTCAGGTTCGTAGTTGAGTACACCATCGCAGGCGCTCCTGTCTGTGATGCAGCGTCAAGGGTAACTGCAGCCACGGTCTACGAGCTCATAGTCCATGCTGCTGCAAATGTCGTCGAACTGTTCGTGCAGATGGTTGTTGTCTTGCAAACGTCCCAATCTGTTGACTCAGGGATCGAGACGTGGCTGCACGATCCATTACAGCCATGCGGATAAGATGCCTGTCATCTCGACTGCTAGAGATACGAGCCCGTTGGGATCCAGCACGGCGTTCCGAATTACCCTCCTGAACCCACCGATTCCATATTCTGCTAACAGTCATTGGATCTAGACCAACGCGAGCAGCAGTGTCGCGATACGATAAACCGCAATCGCGATAGGCTACAATCCGACCTTTATCAAAGTCGGAAACTTGATGGTACGCATTTCTCCGGCTTACACGAGGCATCACAACAACGTTTCACCAGGCAACGCCGGTCAACTGCTGTTTGTGTATGAAAAATCGGTTGGAAACTTTCCTCATGTCAGCATGTTGTAGGTTGTAAGCTCCCCACAAAAATTTGATTCTCATTTAGTGTAACCTTAAAACAGAAAAATTCCTAAACCTCTCAACAGTAAAAAATTATAATTATGTCGTTCACATTCAGTGTAACGTCCCAACAAAAAATAAATTCAGTAACCTGGTAATAATACAATGTAACTAACCTCTCAATTAAATTGTCGCTCACTTATAATTTTTCAATAACTGACTGTGAATTTAACCTGGTAGATTTTGTACGTCAGCAGTGCTGCGTCATGGCCCTGAAAGATCATTCTGAATAAAAAAAGAAAAATTCTTACCTCAATGAAGTCGCCGGATAACGCGTATATATCTGCTCTTACAATAAATTTTTCTGGCACAGCCCTGTGCAATGCTGGCCGATAGATTTGTCATTTATGAAAGGAAACAACTGATTTTTCTTTTGCAATAATCGGGATGATCATGGATTGGAGAAATTAGTAAATTCTTTAACTTGAAATGAATAGTTGTTAAAAGTTACTTTTTATGGGAAAGGTTATTATTAGGAGATTATTTTTAAAACATTTATATGGGTCTTGAGATAACAATACTACATATGCGCGAGGCTGCTTTTTACCTTATACAATAATGCTCAGGCTCCGGAATCGCTGCACCACGACCGGCCCGGCCAACACGATACACCAGACCAGACTAGACTGCTCGCTAGCAACAACTTACTCCTACTGCTACACAGTTCCTACTGCAGTCAACACTGCTCTCTGGTCTGAGATTCTCTTATACCTTACATATCGCAGGCAGCGCGTGAGCAATACATCGAAATTACATCTGCTCGGACCTCTTACAAATCTATTTAGTTACAAGTCTACAGTCACAGAGTATATACATTATTGATAAGTGCAGAACATATTAAGCAATGAAATAGAATGCACACGCACTGAGTACAGAATATATCAAGAAATGACAAAAAGTATACGCAATGAGTACAAAAGATATTAACAAATGACAAAGTCCACACGCACTGTATAAGTCTTTAGCATTTTTACATAACATATCATGAAGTGAAATAAAGTGCACACGCACTGAATACAAAATATATTAACAAATGACATAAAGTGCACACGCACTGTATAGGTCTTTAGTATTTTTAGGACAACTGAGGGAGGAGGATATTAGTGTTTAACGTCCCGTCGACAACGAGGTCATTAGAGACGGAGCGCAAGCTCGGGTGAGGAAAGGATGGGGAAGGAAATCGGCCGTGCCCTTTCAAAGGAACCATCCCGGCATTTGCCTGAAGCGATTTAGGGAAATCACGGAAAACCTAAATCAGGATGGCCGGAGACGGGATTGAACCGTCGTCCTCCCGAATGCGAGTCCAGTGTGCTAACCACTGCGCTACCTCGCTCGGTAGGACAACTGATCTTATTAACAAATGAAATAAAGTGCACACGCACTGAAAAGTCTTTTGCTTATTTCAAGAACTAGGAAAGGAATGGGAAGGATTTCATCATGGTTGTAGCACAGTAGGTTGCACGTAGCTGCACTGAAAGTCCATATCCTTCTACAGAAGCACAACACCAAGTGAGACATTCTGAAGTTCTCTTCCCTGAAGTATTCATCAGTATAGCCAAGACACTGAAACGTTGCATCAATATTGTATGTTATCATTTTGGTAGTACACTAGGTACACCAAACAGTAGGACCATAATGACCTCTCCATCGTTGAAGGTGGTGGACAGCTTGATATGTCAACACCACATTCTTGGAGAATCCATACTCTCACATCAACGTAGAATTAGTGCAAAAACCAAATACAGTGCTCCATGATCATGAGGATGGATAGGAGAAACGGATATTGCAGTAATTTCTGGTAATTAGGTCAGAAGGTGAAGGACATTAAGTCTTATGCTAGTCATTATTGAGAATTACATTAGTCTATCAACCGATTTGAATAATTACTGGCATTCATTGGCTAGTTACTAAACATGTAGCAAGTATTGAATATTACAAAGCACTATTCATAACTCATCTGATTGCGGTAATTATTGGCACTCGTTGGCCAGTTACAAACTATTCATATAGTTTTACAAAACATTATTCAGTATTTTTCACAAGTCATCATTCAAAAGAAGAGTTAACTATTGGCATAGCATTTATAGAGTATGAATGGAAATGAAGTCCCATGCTTCTTTACAGAGCGTAGGGGAACGATGCGGGAGACCCGCACCGCCTTACTAGGCAAGGTCCTAATGGAGGTGGTTTGCCGTTGCCTTCCTCCGACCGTAATGGGGATGAATGATGATGATGAAGACGTCACAACAACACCCAGTCTTCTCGAGGCAGGAAAAATCCCTGACCCCGACGGGAATCGAACCTGGGACCCCGTGCTCGAGAAGCGAGAATGCTACCGCGAGACCACGAGGGCGGACTTATAGAGTATAACAAAAATATTATTTACAGAAATTGTTGACATTTATGCATTATTACAAAACATCATTCAGTATTACTCAGAACCCATCATTCAAGTGACATAGGACATATTTAAAATGTAACACACTGTAACTATTACTCAAGGTCTGTGCTCCAATAATACATAGATATAATGGATTCAATACATCTGAGAAATTTGCATTATATTTAGAACTAGAAATATATCCAAAACTGGTAGCATTATTTGGTTGTATACTGGTAATACACTCCTGGAAATTGAAATAAGAACACCGTGAATTCATTGTCCCAGGAAGGGGAAACTTTATTGACACATTCCTGGGGTCAGATACATCACATGATCACACTGACAGAACCACAGGCACATAGACACAGGCAACAGAGCATGCACAATGTCGGCACTAGTACAGTGTATATCCACCTTTCGCAGCAATGCAGGCTGCTATTCTCCCATGGAGACGATCGTAGAGATGCTGGATGTAGTCCTGTGGAACGGCTTGCCATGCCATTTCCACCTGGCGCCTCAGTTGGACCAGCGTTCGTGCTGGACGTGCAGACCGCGTGAGACGACGCTTCATCCAGTCCCAAACATGCTCAATGGGGGACAGATCCGGAGATCTTGCTGGCCAGGGTAGTTGACTTACACCTTCTAGAGCACGTTGGGTGGCACGGGATACATGCGGACGTGCATTGTCCTGTTGGAACAGCATGTTCCCTTGCCGGTCTAGGAATGGTAGAACGATGGGTTCGATGACGGTTTGGATGTACCGTGCACTATTCAGTGTCCCCTCGACGATCACCAGTGGTGTACGGCCAGTGTAGGAGATCGTTCCCCACACCATGATGCCGGGTGTTGGCCCTGTGTGCGTCGGTCGTATGCAGTCCTGATTGTGGCGCTCACCTGCACGGCGCCAAACACGCATACGACCATCATTGGCACCAAGGCAGAAGCGACTCTCATCGCTGAAGACGACACGTCTCCATTCGTCCCTCCATTCACGCCTGTCGCGACACCACTGGAGGCGGGCTGCACGATGTTGGGGCGTGAGCGGAAGACGGCCTAACGGTGTGCGGGACCGTAGCCCAGCTTCATGGAGACGGTTGCGAATGGTCCTCGCCGATACCCCAGGAGCAACAGTGTCCCTAATTTGCTGGGAAGTGGCGGTGCGGTCCCCTACGGCACTGCGTAGGATCCTACGGTCTTGGCGTGCATCCGTGCGTCACTGCGGTCCGGTCCCAGGTCGACGGGCACGTGCACCTTCCGCCGACCACTGGCGACAACATCGATGTACTGTGGAGACCTCACGCCCCACGTGTTGAGCAATTCGGCGGTACGTCCACCCGGCCTCCCGCATGCCCACTATACGCCCTCGCTCAAAGTCCGTCAGCTGCACATACGGTTCACGTCCACGCTGTCGCGGCATGCTACCAGTGTTAAAGACTGCGATGGAGCTCCGTATGCCACGGCAAACTGGCTGACACTGACGGCGGCGGTGCACAAATGCTGCGCAGCTAGCGCCATTCGACGGCCAACACCGCGGTTCCTGGTGTGTCCGCTGTGCCGTGCGTGTGATCATTGCTTGTACAGCCCTCTCGCAGTGTCCGGAGCAAGTATGGTGGGTCTGACACACCGGTGTCAATGTGTTCTTTTTTCCATTTCCAGGAGTGTAGTTGGGACTGGTAATAATTTTTTTTTAACAATGCATTGCGTTGGGATCGATAATTGCTGGGGCATGAAAATATATGCTTTTGACTTATTGCTGGAAATAAGGATTAATAACGTCATTCGTCATGAGTCAGCTGTAGCAAGGTTATGAAACTAGTAGAGTATATGTGATCACATTCATAAATGATAGACACAACTGGGTAAAAAAATGCAAGTACTAGAACAGATTTAATGACTAACTGCTTATAGCACATTAATTTCATGAATAGCTTCTCCTGGAAAAAATACAAAATGGATTATTGAGCTGAAAGAAGAAATGCATATTATGCTGAAAAGTAGTGAACTTCGAATTAACAGGTAATGTATGTACTCTAGCTGTCTTTTCCAAAACATTCAGTCATTCTACCATGTGACATAAGACATACTGTCAAAAGGAACTGCAACAAATACCTAAATAACTACATAGCATTTATTAACTAATAGTAAATATATAAACTTCATCATTATTCTCATCTGCAAAGAAAAACTTCATTATTCATATTACCATAACTTCATCACTATCATCACCTGCAAAGAAAAACTTCATTATTCATATTACCATATTCTTCATATAACTATTCATCATCATTTATTATCATCTGCAAAAAATAGACACTTCATTATTCATATTCATATTACCATTTATTCCATATAACTATTCATAGCATACAGTTTCTTATTTCTAGCATATTTCATCACTAAAATTAACATGTGTAATTCTGTCTGACAGCTTGCATCAATCGCCTCGTATTCTAAAAGAAAAATAATTAGTCAAGACTGCTATCATACCATGTGTATAGTATATTCTGGTTAATGCTTGTTAATTCTGATCATTTACTCTTCATGACAAGATATTGCATTTTCTTTCGTTCATTCCGATGGTAAATTTTCCATTTCAGAGTAAACCACTGTGGTTTGTTTAATTTATTTCTTGTACACGTTATTGCTTTCTGAAAATGATGAATAAGGATTAATATCTTGCATTTAAATCATATACCCATTAGATAAAAACTTGTTTCTTGTGATACAACTAAGCATACAGCATAGCATGACAGAAAACGTATTATGTCAAAAACATAGACAGTTTTCAAGTGCAAAAACTGTATACACAGTATCATAATGCAGTAGCAAAAAATGTAGAATAGTCAAGATATTGAGATATCATAAGAAAAAATGTCAAAGTCAACTGGTGTTTGTTATATCTTAAAGATTACATAGTGCTTACAGACAAAAATTCTACTTTCGATAGGAAAACAATCATACATACACAAAAAATGAAAAATGTGCCCAGTCTGATATATAACGACAAGAAAAGCGAGCTGCTAACCTTACCTTACCGGGCACTTGCCAAGAAAAAATATAATAATCGTCACAGTAAGTAGTCACATAGATAGAATTGCATAAGTGGTCATAAAATATGTAAGTTTATCTGGAAAAATGTGCTTGGTCTGATGTGTAACGACAAGAAAAGCGACCTGCTAACCTTATCTTTCCGGGCACTTGCCAAGAAAAAATACGATAATTATCAGTAACTAGTCACATAAATATAATTGCTTAAGTGGCCATATAAAATTCAGGAAATGGCATTACAGTGTGATAAATCGTTAAGTATGTTCATTCAATAAAGGGTTTAATATTGGAGACATGGTGATAGTCTTTGCTTTTTCTGGTTCTCAAAGTTTCAACGTGTACTACATTGGGGTGAGGAATGCTGCGAATTCGATATGGACCTGCGTATAGAAGCTCAAATTTATTGCAGCTACTCTTTCCTCTGTTGGATAAATAGTGCGTACGTACTAATATCTTCTGTCCTATGTGAAAGTCACGGCGTGTGCAAACCTGTTTTTGCTGTCGTCTCCGGCGCTCTGCGGCACGTTTGATGATGTTCAGCGCAATGTCAATTCTTTCATGGTGGCGTAGTCGACGAAATGTAGGAAAGGATACTAATTCTTTAATTTTGTTGGGTGGTTCAACATTTTTCAATATAACAGTCGGAGATAGCATAGTAGATTCATTTGGTATGGAGTTAATTACATCCTGGAATGAGAATATGTGTGTATCTCAATCAATATGTTTTTTATGGCAGTATATTCTACATAGTTTACCAATTTCTTTCATTAGTCGTTCACAAGGGTTCGAAGAAGCGTGATACATGTATATATAGATCGGAGAAATGTTTCTAGCTCGTAACTTACGTGTCCATATCGCAGATCGAAATTGTGGCCCATTGTCAGAAATTACTTTCAATACATGTCCTACATGAAATAAAAAATGTTTTACAAATGCATTCGAAATAGTTTTAGCAGTAGCTCTGCGTAACGGAGTGAAGGTAACAAATTTCGAAGTGAGTTCAACAGCGGCAAAGATGTAACGAAAACCTTTATTAGTTCTGGGAATTGGACCAAAAATGTCTACAGCTGCCATGTGTCTCAATTTAAGGGGTACAATGGGATGTAACGGAGGAATATGCGAAGTCCTGTCTGATTTAGCTTTCTGGCAGATTTTACATGACGTTAAAACTCGTCGAATACGTTTCTCCATTTTCGCAAAATAACAATTCTATCTGAGTATAAGAAAACATTTTCTGGCTCCATAATGTGCGTAACTTAAATGAGTATACCAAATTCATTTGTTAACAAGCTCGTCAGGAATACATAATAACCAATTGTTGCAGTCAGGGTGAGAGCGGCGAAACAGAATGTTATTGTGTACAGTGTAATGATTTCTAATGGTACCATTATTCTTATCTTGCCAAAGGCGTTTAATTTCTTTCCACACGTTGTCTTTGCTCTGTTCCTGTGTTATGTCTCGTAATGATGACGAAATGAAATTTTCAAATGCAACTTGTTGAATGTACAAGACGCTAAAATTTGCTTGGCAGAAGTTGGTTGCGATGTCCTGCTGATTGTTGCTGAGAGAACGGGATAGTGCGTCTGCTACAACATTTTGTGTACCGGGAATGTGAACAATTGTAAAATTAAATTCCTGTAAATAAAGTTTCCATCTGCTTAACCTGTCATGTGTAAATTTTGCGGAAGGTAAAAACTGTATCGCTCTATGATCTATGTAAACAGTAGTATGTCTTCCATAAAGAAAGTGCCTAAATCTCGTAAATGCCCATACAAAATAACACATAATGTTTCAAGTTCTGTGACAGAATAATTGCGTTCAGCAGGTGACAGAATACGACTTGCAAACGCGATGTTTTTAATTGCTGTAGTACCGTCTTCTTCAATTTCCTGAAAAATGTGTACGCCCAAAGCGGTGTTAGAACTGTCGGTGGCAATGGAAAAATTTCTAGTAAGATCTGTGTGTGATAAAAGTGGTGCGTTCAACAAAGCTTGTTTCAGATTGACAAATTCAGACTGCGCTTGGCTATCCCAGGACCAAATAGCGTTTTTACCCGTTAACTGGCATAATCTAGGGGTGTCTAAAGCAGCGTAATGAATAAATTTACGGAAAAAGCTAATTAATCCCAAAAAGCTGCGTAGTTGTTTCTTCGTCGTTGGAATAGTAATGTCACGTAAAGCTTTAAGTTTTTCCGGGTCAGGCGCAATACCTTCAGCTGAAATTACATGTCCAAGATATTTTAAGGAAGTTTTGCCAAAGTGCGATTTGCTAAGATTAACTGTGAGTCCTTCTGCACGACAAGTTTGCAACAGTTGTTCAAGAATCAGACTGTGTTCAGACCAGTTAGCTTCTGCAATAAGAATGTCGTCTACATACGTTGTGATTCTGTCTTTAAGTTCTGTCGGAAGTATACTATTCAAACCGCGAATAAATGCTGCTGTAGAAATAGTTAAACCGAACGGTAATTTGCAAAACTGATAACAGTCACCAAAACAGAGAAATGCTGTGTACTTTCTGCAGTTCGGATGGAGCTGAATTTGCCAAAATCCCGATTTCAAATCTAACGTGGAATAAATAGCAGTACCATGAAATTTCTGTAGAAGTTCTTCTAGTGTCTGTGGGCGATCTGTTTCATTAATAATAATGTCATTGGTGTGACGCGAATCAAGTACGAGCCGAAGTGAACCATCCTTTTTCTTAACAATATGGAGCGGGTGTATGACGGACTAACTGCCGGTTCAATAATTCCTTGGTCAAGCATAGCTTGCAATTCTTTCTTAACTTGTTCTCTGTGAATATAAGGAATGGGATAATGTTTGGCTTTAAATGTGTCGTGCTGTTTAACTAGAAATTCATACGAAAAACCGGACATAGTACCAGGGACGTTGTCAAAAACTGGAGCTTGCTGTAAAAGAATATTGCGTAGCTCTGTACGTTCGTCGTCTGTATTTGCACTGCTTTGCTTTGCTTTATCAGAAATCATTTGCATAACGTCATAGTCGGCTTCGTCTGGAGTTTTATAGTTGTGTACGTACGTATCTGTGAACAATGTCAAATGACAGTCTATATTACGTGATGCAGAAATGACCTCTGTTCGATTAATTGTTTGTTCTTCTGCAGATAAAGCGTGCTGAAATTCTAATGCCAGTTGTACATTTTCATCCTTTAACTTTAAATAGGAATTTTGAAACTCAATAACTGCGTCGTGTTGTACCAAAAAACTCGTACCTAAAATAACGTCTGTTGTCAATAAGGGAACAATCCAAAAATTTGCGTGGAACGTATGACCTGGAATACAAAACGATAAGTGTGTCTGTAATTTTACGTCTACTCCTTTACTAGATACTGCTCCTTTTACTTTGGTTTTGCCTAATGGTACGTAGGAAGGTATTCTTTTGTTACATTCGTTGAAGGTTTCTTCATTTATAACTGACATAGGTGATCCAGAATCGATTACTGCTGAAAATTTGGATGATCCAATCTTTACTTCAATGACAGGGTGGGAAATGGTTTTTTGAATAACTGGTTTTTCATGCAAAAGTGTGTCTCGGATGTCGTCAAAAGTAATAACATTTTCGTAAACAAGATTCTGTCTATCTGAAGTATCGCTTACGTTGCTGGAGGGTGCAACCTGTACTGTATCTAGTCAAATTCTATCTGACGTGCTGTTATTTGCAGGAAGATGCTGTGGCATTTAGACTATTTGTACTGTCCTGTTACTTCGTCCTGACGTATTAGGTTCGGGATGATACCTACTGTCTGGTTCATTCATGATAATCTGTTGTTGTGGTTGATTATGCTGCTGGTAAGACCGACTGTTATTGAACGTACGCTGAAAATTGTGCTGATTACATTTACATCTGTCATGATAGTCATTGCTATACGGCGCGTTGCGATACGAGTTGAAATGATGTGTCTTCTGTACATAGTGGTTTCCTTGTTGCTGTGCGTTACTATTTGGCGGAGCCGACGTTATACGCGTAGGCGGCGAAACATTAAAGCTTGGTTGACCTTGCGCATTACATTGTTGGTTAGGTATGCTAATCGGCTGGTTTTGTTGCTGTTGTTGGGAAAAACCTCTATTGTTACCAAAATGTGGTTCCTGTTGCTGATAATTTTGACGATACTGAAAATTAAAATTTTGTCTGTTATTCAAGTTCTGGTGGTTGTCGTTCCTGGGGCGTCTATTACCTTTACTATTGAAATAGCGTGGCTGATGGTAATTACTGTATGTTGGTTGTTCTTGGTTATGATGTGAAAAATTTTTGTTTATGAAGGAATAATCTGATTGCTGAACTTCCAAAAACTGTAACAGATCTCTGAATGCCGAAATATTTTCTTTCTGCTGACCTGTTAAGTGATACTCTTAACGATCGTGGTAATTTAGAAATACATAATTAGATAAGTGCAGATTCACTGTATGGCTCATTTAAGTACTGGTTTTGTTGGACCATGTGTTCAAAAAATTGCGTGACAGTGGGAAAATTTGAGTTCTCATAATTCGGTAAACTAATTAGTTGATCCTTGATTCCGCGCTGTGTCGTCTTCGACCAATACGCTGACAGAAAAGCATTCTGAAATTCTTCTACCGAGTAGCACTGTCTCTCGATCGGTCTCATACGAGTTGCCGGTTCGCCTTCCAAAAAACTGCAAATAAATTCAATTTTGTGTGTGACGGGCCAAGTTGGTGGAAAAGCAAAGCTAAATTGTTGTATTCAATCCAAGGGGTGAATTTGTGTTCTGTCATTTTTAAATACCTTACATTTTCTCACGGATAGAAAGTGATTGTAATCAAAATTATCGTCTCTGTATGTCTGAACAGGTTCAGGATTGTATGATAATCTGTTTGTCTGTGACTGTTCGGAATCTAACTCACGTACTCTCTGTAAATTACCTAAATTACACTGGCTGTGTGAGTCTGACAAATGTTCGGAGAGTGGCATATGCTGTGATGTGTTAAAGGCTGAAATATTTTTCATCTCCATCACTTCTTGCTGTAAAGATGGCAATTTTGTGCGTAATGTGTTATTGGACGAACCTATCTCACTGATCGTCTGCTGTAAATTTTGGAATTCGGGTGTCTGATTAAGCGAAACTGGTGACGTATCGTCTGTTTTGGTGTGATTATTATTTCCGATGATATCAATACGACTGGCCAATTCATCATATTTTTCAGTCAGTGCTTTTACCTGATCACCGTTTTTAGTATCACAAGCATTAATTTGTTTTTGTATTTTACGTGTGGTTTTGTTCAATTTTTTTACGTCTGCTTTGATGCCATCGGGATCCTGTATTAGTTCCAACTTTTCAAGTCTGTTGGTCATTGTTTTAAAGTCTAATGTGTGTCTGTCTGTTGTGGTTTTAAGATCGGAGATTTCATCATGCAATTCGGTGTTCAACTGTTTGATTTCGTCTGATACTGTAGCAATATTATTATCTACGTATGTTTTTGCTTTCGAAAACCATTTACGCTTATCTTCCTGTCTCTGTGCAGTAATTGTTTCCATGACTTGTTGCTTTACTTTATTCTGTTTCTGTATAAATTAACGATAACGCGTTTCACTGTTTAGTAGGTGGTGATTAAAACGTTCGTCAACTAGGCTGTTCTGTTGGTCAAATTTCGCGTCCACTTTCGCATCCAGCGTGCGTGAAAGTTCTGCTGACATTAATTTAAACTCGTCGCGTAACTGTGTTGCGTTCTCAGAGCATTGTTTAGCGACTGCACTAATTTCATCTCTAAGTAATTTCGTTGTGGCTGCATGTGTATTACTTAATTATTGTGCAACAGATCTAATTTCCTCAATACTGTTGCTAGCACAAACCTTAATTTCCTCACGTAATTGTTCTTTAGTATCGTGACATTGCACGGCAACGGCTGTAATCTGTTCACTAAGCCGTTTGAAATTGTTGTCTTGTTTTTCATTCGACTGTTTGTAATTGTTGTCTTGTTTTTCATTTGACTGTCTGAGATTTTCATCAAGTTGTAGCAATGCTGCCATAACTTGATCCATGCCAAAAGTAGCGACTCTATTTTCTATGATGTGTGATGGTGTATATGCATGTGACACGTTTTGAATAATCATTTGGTCATTGTCTGATTCACGAAAAGGTTCGCTAATCGGATGTGCACTGTTGGCCACTACATTGGAATCAAATAAATCTGACGTGTTTTGTGTATATTGTTCACCTTCGTTAGAAACAATTATCTGTTCGCTACGTATGTTTTGCAAATCATGTGTGTCAAACTGGGCAGCGTTCATTGTAATGGAACGTGCCGCGTCATCAATTGTTACATTTACTGTGGACATAATTGAATTTGTTTGTTCATCATTAGGATCAACACCATTAATAGTGATCGGCACGCACTGATTATCTGTAATTAGACGATTATAACTATTACACTGAGTGTCGCAAGTATTATCGGTCAAATTATTCGAGTCGGCTATTTCACTCATTGCACATCGCGATGTACTGTTAACAGTTTTTCGCGGCATTTTTCACAAATCGAAATTAAGCACAAAATCAATCAAAGTCAAGGCAAAAATGGAACAAATACAATTACAACAAAGAGCAATAAATTGCCGATGACCTGAGAAAGAAAGAGTGACAAGTTAGTAAGTGCGTTGCGCCAGATGCAAACTACATTTAAAATTAAGTAAATAAGAGCAGATATATAACTGACTACCTCTCAGAAATTCACAAAGAAAATACGATCCTGGCCGGTTGTCGCCAAGTGTAACCTCCCCACAAAAATTTGATTCTCATTTAGCGTAACCTTAAAACAGAAAAATTCCTAAACATTTCAACAGTAAAAAATTATAATTATGTCGTTCACATTCAGTGTAACGTCCCAACAAAAAATAAATTCAGTAACCTGGTAATAATACAATGTAACTAACCTCTCAATTAAATTGTCGCTCACTTATAATTTTTCAATAACTGACTGTGAATTTAACCTGGTAGATTTTGTACGTCAGCAGTGCTGCGTCATGGCCCTGAAAGATCATTCTGAATAAAAAAAGAAAAATTCTTACCTCAATGAAGTCGCCGGATAACGCGTATATATCTGGTCTTACAATAATTTTTTCTGGCACAGCCCTGTGCAATACTGGCCGATAGATTTGTCATTTATGAAAGGAAACAACTGATTTTTCTTTTGCAATAATCGGGATGATCATGGATTGGAGAAATTAGTAAATTCTTTAATTTGAAATGAATGGTTGTTAAAAGTTACTTTTTATGTGAAAGATTATTATTAGGAGATTTTTTTAAAAACATTTACATGGGACTTGAGATAACAATACTACATATGCGCGAGGCTGCTTTATACCTTATACAATAATGCTCAGGCTCCGGCATCGCTGCACCACGACCGGCCCAGCCAACACGATACACGAGACCAGACTAGACTGCTCGCTAGCAACAACTTACTCCTACTGCTACACAGTTCCTACTGCAGTCAACACTGCTCTCTGGTCTGAGATTCTCTTATACCTTACATATCGCAGGCAGCGCGAGAGCTATACATCGAAATTACATCTGCTCGGTCCTCTTACAAGGTGTCGCCACCGGCACCAACCTTGTGTGAATGCTCTGAAAAGCTAATCATTTGCATATCACAGCATCTTCTTCCTGTCGGTTAAATTTCGCGCCTGTAGCACGTCATCTTCGTGGTGTAGCAATTTTAATGGCCAGTAGTGTATATTAAGAGCCAGCTGCCATTCATATCACCAACTAGAAATTTTGTCTAGGTCATCTTGTATCCTCCTACAGTGATTCAACATCGACTCCTTACCGTACACCACAGCATCATCAGCGAAGAACCCCAGTTTGCTGCCCGTATCTGCCATATCATTTATGTATATAAAAAATAACACGGTCGTATCACACTTCCGTGGGCACTCCTGATGTTACCGCTGTCTCCGACGAACACTGGACGTCGAGGTCAACATACCATGTTGTATTATTTAAGAAGTTTTCGAGCCAGTCACATATCTGGGAGCGTATTCCATATTTGCGGCTGAGGCGAATGCCAGAATTGTTCCACTGAAGAGACCAGGTCCACGGCTAATTTCAGATTGCGTTCCGTCTCTAACGGTCGCCCGTCGAATGGGAAGTTAAATCCGAATGTCCCTTCCTCGTTCTTTTGGATTCGAAGCTCTACCAACGTCTGTATTTGCCGAACAAATTATGGGAATTCGGGTCCGCCTATTATACAAACAAAATTTTTTTGAAAATTTGTGGTTAGGTCTTATGGTTATGGGACCAAACTACTGAGGCCATCGGTCCCTAGGTTTACACACTACTTAATGTAACTCAAACTAACTTACGCTAAGGACAACACACACACCCATGTCCGAGGGAGGACTCGAACCTTCGATGGGGGTAGCCGCGCGGACCTTGACAAGACGCATGAGACCTCTCTTTACGTTTCTGTATACTGACAGCTTGTTACCTGCTACTAAGTGATGTTAGTAAGAGTTTGGTTGGCGAGTCAACAAATCATTTCATCGATAAACGTTGTTTCGTTGTGCGAAAATATTCCGCGACTACATTTTTCGATTATTTAAAATTGTTCTCGGCGTATCCGATCTCATTTGCTTTGTTCCTCTGTTGTGAAAATGCAACAATGGCACGATACATGTTACAGAGGAGTTCCGCTCACAGTTATTCTTACTCACTTCACAAGACACACAGTGGAGGCATAGTATTTTGTGGAGAGAGTGAATGTTAAATGCAGGAGGAGTGAAAAAATCCAGCTTGCGAGTGGACAACGTTTCGCTCCGCTGATTGCGGAAAAAATAATGGTGCTTGGCATTGATGCCTGAGAACAGTATGAAAGCTAAATTAGTTCAAGTTTCATTAGAAAATATTATATTAAACCAGACATGGTCAAATGTAGTATCGATTGTGTTGTACCGTCGTTGCTCAACACTGATCGCTGATTCAAGGTGTTATGGGTAATATCTTAGAATAATTTTAGATCGAGAGATGTATGGAGGACTCTCAAGTGTAAAGACGTGTTGTATCTGATGTGTGCTGGATATATAAGTACTCGCTACGGGTAGTAATGATTTTTTATCTGCAAGATACTGTGATGTTTGCTAACTGTAAACGGAATCTCAACAGAAGTTGGAAATAATTAAGGTAAAGATAGTTGTTTTGTTACTAATGCAATGCGCGTATTCATAAGTGGATTGAGACAATGTATAACATTCACATCGAATGATTATGTAAAGCTAATTGTTAATGTATAATCCGTTTACTGAGTGTGTTAACTGTGAGCATTATTAATTTACAATGAGCCAAATTCAAGTTTTAAAGTTACTTACCCCAAGTCAGTACGTTCCCTGATCCATGTCATTTTTGATTAACTATTTTTCTCAAGAAGTTATTCTCTCTAACATATTCGATTTAATTGAAATGTATGCTAAGCAGCAGCCCTGCAAAGTAGCTGTTTGCTAACTATATAATTTAAAGTACTAACAGAGAGCAGCGCGAAGAGCGTTACCATTGCGCAGATAAACGTAAGAAATTCTATTATTTCAGGGATAGCATTCATTAAACGAAGGGACCTCACTTTCAAATTGATCAAGTTTTAGATTATGCTGATCCATTACGGATATTTTAGAAACGTGACTGTATATTGAATGTAAATAAGTTATACAAAACTGCAACCAATCACTTATGCTAGCAACAATGATGTAATTTCCTGAAACCAGATGAAGATGAATCTGAAAAGGCTCGAAAACCGGTTCATGGAATAAAACATAATTTTTCAAAAAAGTGACTGGTTACAGTTTTGTATAGCTTATTTACATGATCAAGTTTTGTTTTATTACCATGGCCAATTTCAAATCAATAGTGTTGCGTCAGATTAAATTTTTGTGTTATGTAAATTCATGCAGTTTTGGTTTGGTTTAAGGTTATAGAGGGTTTAAATTTTCGCTGTTGTTGTTGTTGTGGTCTTCAGTCCTGAGACTAGTTTGATGCAGCTCTCCATGCTACTCTATCCTGTGCAAGCTTCTTCATCTCCCAGTACCTACTGCAACCTACATCCTTCTGAATCTGCTTAGTGTATTCATCTCTTGGTCTCCCCCTACGATTTTTACCCTCCACGCTGCCCTCCAATACTAAATTGGTGATCCCTTGATGCCTCAGAACATGTCCTACGAACTGATCCCTTCTTCAGGTCAAGTTGTGCCACAAACTTCTCTTCTCCCCAATCCTATTCAATACTTCCTCATTAGTTATGTGATCTACCCATCTAATCTTCAGCAATCTTCTGTAGCACCACATTTCGAAAGCTTCTATTCACTTCTTGTCCAAACTATTTACCGTCCATGTTTCACTTCCATACATGGCTACACTCCATACAAATACTTTCAGAAATGACTTCCTGACACTTAAATCTATACTCGATGTTAACAAATTTCTCTTCTTCAGAAACGCTTTCCTTGCCATTACCAGTCTACATTTTATATCCTCTCTACTTCGACCATCATCAGTTATTTTGCTCCCCAAATAGCAAAACTCCTTTACTACTTCAAGTGTCTCATTTCCTAATCTAATACCCTAAACATCACCCAACTTAATTCGACTACATTCCATTATCCTCGTTTTGCTTTTGTTGATGTTCATCTTATATCCTCCCTTCAAGACACCATCCATTCCGTTCAGCTGCTCTTCCAAGTCCTTTACTTTCTCTGAAAGAATTACAATGTCATCGGCGAACCTCTTTATTTCTTCTCCATAAATTTTAATACCTACTCCGAATTTTTCTTTTGTTTCCTTTACTGCTTGCTCAATATACAGATTGAATAACATCGGGGAGAGGCTACAACCCTGTCTTACTCCCTTCCCAACCACTGCTTCCCTTTCATGTCCCTCGACTCTTATAACTGCCAACTGGTTTCTGTACAAATTGTAAATAGCCTTTCGCTCCCTGTATTTTACCCCTGTCACCTTTAGAATTTGAAAGAGCGTATTCCAGTCAACATTGTCAAAAACTTTCTCTAAGTCTACAAATGCTAGAAACGTAGGTTTGCCTTTCCTTAATCTTTCTTCTAAGATAAGTCGAGGGGGCAGTATTGCCTCACGTGTTCCAGTATTTCTACGGAATCCAAACTGATTCCCCGAGGTCGGCTTCTACTAGTTTTTCCATTCGTCTGTAAAGAATTCGTGTTAGTATTTTGCAGCTGTGGCTTATTAAACTGATTGTTCGGTAAATTTTCACATCTGTCAACACCTGCTTTCTTTGGGATTGGAATTATTATATTCTTCTTTAAGTCTGAGGGTATTTCGCCTGTTTCATACATCTTGCTCACCAGATGTCAGGACTGGCTCTCCCAAGGCCGTCAGTAGTTCCAATGGAATGTTGTCTACTCCGGGGGCCTTGTTTCGACTCAGGTCTTTCAGTGCTCTGTCAAACTCTTCACGCAGTATCGTATCTCCCATTTCATCTTCATCTACATTCTCTTCCATTTCCATAAAATTGTCCTCAAGTGCATCTAAATTAATTCGCATCTAAATTAAATTTACATTCTCGCAGTCGGTAAAGTTCAGTACAGCCATATAAGCTATGAGATTTGTTAGCTCGTTGCACATGTTAGGCAATCAATTCTGCCTGACTCATGTAGTACTATCACCGTCAGAGGGTGGTACGGGACCACGAGTCCCACCGCCACACCTCCAAAGTGAATTACCCCGGACTACAAGTCCATTAAAAACAATATAATAAATAGCTCGTTGCCATTTTATTCCTATTGTAACGGTTGTGGTTCGAAGCAGTAACAGTATCGTAATGTGAATCATGTGTTGAACGTACGCGTTTGAAGGCAGCTACGAAGTACGGGGTGGCAAAGTTATTGAGTTATGGAGACTGTGTGCAACATTTCAAAAGAAGCCGAAAGTGGGGTCGGGGAAGATTAGGCTTTGACCTCACGTGTACGAAAGAGAACATCAGCTCGGGAGGGGGAAAAACCAATGGAGAATTTACCTGAAGGGGTGTAAGAAACCTGAACGTGGATGATCTGACCAAGGATTTGGGTCACCGCTCTCCCGAATGCTAATCGAAACCCCTAGGCACCATTATTCATACTAGGGTTCGAAATGTGATTAACCAAAGTATCAAGAAAATGACAAGGCAGGAGGTGGAGGAAGAAGGTGATTGCATGGATCACAACAAACTGCTACATGCCATTGATGGTCTTTGTGTTATGGACATGAACGCGGTCCATATGATAATCCTCTGTCTAACGTTTCGTCTTGCAGTGGTAGAGACATCATCAGAGGCTGTGACGTCTCAGAAAGCAGTTACAGTCGCAAATAAGCTCAGCAAACCGAACTGTTTGTACGTATCCACGCAATGGTCATCGCACCGCTGCCTACGATCACGGAGTAGTCCTATCGTGTGCTACGGAGTTTGTGACGGAGAAGAGTTGGCGTTGTTTGTAGCACTAAGGCCCACAACTTAGAAATTTCAGTCTCTTCTTTCCAGTTAAAGTTGTTTTTGTGATTTTGGATTTCTCTGGCCTCATTGTACAACCTATCCAAATAATCATTAGACCTTAGTAAAACCATGCTATCAGAGAAAATAATTCGATGGTTCTCGGATCTCGGTGCACGATACGCTGCTACTGATGTATTCGTTGCCCCGACGTCAGTTTCTCTTGTGTTCCTTAAGGCGGGTGTTAATACATCTTTTTTTTTTTTTGTTCCTGAGTACACTTCTCAGCAGGTACAAGGCATTTTATGTACTCTTGCCGTGGCAAGCGGAGGCCGTGGCTGTGCCTCTGTACCTACGGCGATACTCCGCAAGCAACCGTATGGCGAGTGGCGGAGGGTACCATGTATCATTATTAGTCATTTACTTTCCTGCTCTACTCACAAATACAGCCAGGGTAAAACGACTATCTATATGCGTCCATATGAACCCTAATTTCTCGTATCTTATTATCGTGGTTATTACGTGCCCTATATGTAGGAGGTAGTAAAATCCTTCTGCAGTCAGCTTCAAATGCGTTCTCTAAATTTTCTCGGTAGTGTTCCTCGAACGACCGTAGTCTCCCTCCAGGGAGTCCCATCTGAGTTTTCAAATCACTTGCGTGTTGTTCGAACCTACCAGCCACAAATCTAGCAGTCTGCCTCTGAATTGCAACAACGTCTTTCTTTAATCCGACCTGATATGGATACCAAATACTCGAATAGTATTCAACAACAGGTCGCACTGACGTCCTATATGCTGTCTCCTTCACAAATGATTTCCAAAAATTGTCTCCGTACAACGAAGTTGACCATTCGCCTTCCCTACCACAGTCCTCGCATGTTCGTTCCATTTCATATCTTTCTGCAACATTACACCCCGATATTTAAACGACATGACTGTGTCATGCTGGTCACTACTAATGCTGTATCCCAACATCACTGCTTTTTTTTTCCCTACTCGACCTCATGAAGTTACATTTTTCCACGATTAGAGCTAGCTGCCATTCATCACATCAGCTACAAATTTTGTCTGTTATCTTGTATCCTCCTACAGCTATTCAACATCGACACTTTACCGTACACCACAGCAGTTTCAGCAAAGAACGGCAGACTGCTGCCAATCCTGTATGGTTCAAATGGCTCTGAGCACTATGGGACTTAACTTCTAAGGTCATCAGTCCCCTAGAACTTAGAACTACTTAAACCTAACCAACCTAAGGACATTACACACATCCATGCCCGAGGCAGGATTCGAACCTGCGACCGTAGCGGTCACGCGGTTCCAGACTGTAGCGCCTAGAACCGCTCGGCCACCCCGGCCGGCAATCCTGTATGTATATAGAAAATAATAACGATATTGTCACACTTTCCTGGGGCACCCCTGACGATACCCTTGCTTCTAACGGACACTCACCGTCGAGGACAACATAATGGGTTCTATAATTTAAAAAGTCTTCGACCCACTCACATGTCTGTGAACCTAGTCCCCATGTTGTAACCTCGTTAACAGTCTGCAATAGGGCACCGTATCAAATATTTTCCGGAAATCTAGAGATTTGGAGTCTGCCTGTTTCCCTTCATCCATAGTTCGCAGTATATCATTTGAGGAAAGTGTAAGCTGAGTTTCGCATGAACGATGCTTTCTAAAACCACACTGATTCGTGAACATAATACTCTCGGTCTCAAGAAAATTGATTGTATTCGAACCGAAAATGTGCTCAGGGATTCTGCAGTAAATCGATCTAAGGGATATTGGTTTTTTTTTATTTTGCGGGTCCGACCGTTTGCCCTTCTCGTATTCCGAGTCGCCTGAGCTTTTTCTCCAATTGCTTGGGACTTTGCGCCTGGCGAGAGATTCGCGGTAAATGCAAGCTAGGTAAGGGGCCAATGCTGTAGCGAACTCTTTGAAAATCCGAGGTGGGATTCCATTCAGACCTAATGACCCATTTGCTTCCAACTCTTTCAGCTGTTTTCTAAACCAGGGACGGTTATTACTATGTCGTCCGTACGGAGGTCTGTTCTGTGATCAAACGATGGTATGTTTGAAATTTAAAACTTCGGCTTTCGTTTTGCTGTCTTCAACTGCCACACCAGCTTGGTCAACAAGTGACTGGATGGAAACTTTAGGCCCGTTTAGTGATTTTACATTGGCCGAGAATTTTCTCGGGTTCTCTGCGAGATCTTTTGCTAAAACATGAAGGTGGTAGTTGTTGAATGCTTCGCGCACAGATCTTGCCACAGATTCACGAATATCTGCTAACCTCTGCTTGTCGTCATTTGCCCGTTCTCTTTTGAACCGAGATTGCAACATCCTCTGCTTCCTCAACATTTTCAAAATTCTGCAGTGTTCAAATATTCGCGCACCTTCGTTATTGGTTTAAACCCGACATCAACACCGTGTTTACTAAGCGCTCTGCTTATGCAATCTTTGACAGTTTTTGCAAATGGACGGAAAACGTTACCTTGAGTTGGTTCTTTTACATCAGAAACTTTTCATCTTTTAAAGCGTATTACTACATTTATCTCGTTGTCAGAGTAGAAGTTTCGTCTGAAGGCACTTCTTAAATGATCGAGCTTGTCCTGAAACTACTGAGGTTCGCAGATTCTTTTAGCTCGGCCCTACAATGTTCTGATCATTCCTTTTTGTGCTTAGGATGATGACTGGAATTTTTGTGAAGGTACCTATCCGTGCTAGTGGATTTTTTGCAGACTTATGTTCTAAGTTCCGTCGGGATGTCTAAGTACCTCTGCATCCAAATGTGAAATTTGACTGTCTTGCTCTTTTGCCATAGTGAACTTTATATAAGAATTAATATCATTCAGGTAATTTAGAAATTTTTTCTTCTGAATGTGGCTACGTAACGAAAGTATCATCGGTGTGCCTAAACCAGCATGAGGGTTTCTTCTTCGGTGTCTGAAGGGCTGCTTCTTTGGATTTTTACACATAAAATGTCGCTGCAACAGTGCTTACAGGGAGAAGGCGTCAAGAGCCACAACCAGATTTCTCAGAAATTTTGCTCAGTGAAAGAGAGGTAAAAATAAACGAACATTTGTCTCGACTTACCCGTAGATACTCGACCGTTTCTGAAAAAAAGACAAAGTTTTCGAGGGACCTTAAGTGCCTTTTAGCGATCCAGTATTTCAACTGAAACGGTGGCTGGTGTCTCGGTCCCACACTTTTGCGGCCCGTGGTCGAAACTTGATTATTAATTTTATTTTTGTTTTTTATTTACCTACCCAAGACCGTAGAAGATTACTACACGAATGTTTTGCAACGTACATTGAAATAATCTAGTGATTGTATGCTTGGTAAATGTATAAAAAAATAAATGAGAAAGTCATGCAAATTGTTTTCTGTGAAATTCCTTTAGTGTCAATTGCAATCGATAGTTTTCGGTAAAGCGATCCGTTATGCGTGGTTTGCCGTGAAATCTTCAGCAATATTAATGATCTTTTTCCTTCCCGAGTGAGATTCATACGAAGAAATGTCTCTGTGGCAAACCCTTCCTACGACGCTCGCTGTGTTCGAAATTTCTATGTATCGAGTCTTAATCCAAGAGAACGCACCGAATCTTCCTGTAAAATGAACATAATAATAAAATATAAGTATTACTACAAGGTTTGATATAAGAAAACGTGAGTTTAAAAAGATTGTTACCCCTGAAAAAACCATATATATGATAAACGTATGACACTGATTGTGAAACTCAGTTGTAATTTTACAATTAATATAACGCCCTTGTATCCTCTAACTTGACAAGAAACATTCGAGCAGTAACCTTCTACGGACATCGGTACATAAACGACAAGCAATATAAACAATAATCGGATTTCGAATACGGAGCCCAAACGTATGAAACCGTGACTCTAGCCACTGTGTGACCATGTCGGCTGAGATCATCGTTCTCATAAAGGCATCTAAAGTATGTCGCAAACTTTGACGGTCGTTTTCTACGAAACGGTCGAGTATCTACAGATAAGCTGAGGAACGTTTTCGCTTATTTTGGCTCCTCATCTACTGAGATAAGTTTCATGGAAACCGGGCTATAGCACTTGCCGCATTACAGTCGTCGGTGGGTTCCCCATAGCCATACCACCAGTTGCTCATAAAACTTGTTGTCCCAGTGACAGTAAGTTGATTTGAGACAATGTTTCCAGATCACTGCTATATCATTTGTGAAATTAACGTCGCGTGGATATGTATAAAATTTTCGGCTTGCGCAACTTGTTTCAGATTGATGCTGCATTCTGAATCATTAAAATCTGTGACGATATCTCCAGCGTTGCAAGACAAGTCGTTAGGCAGATCTGGTAGCCACGAACAGACCAGACCTCATCGACGGTGTCAGTGTTGAGACAGGGATTAGTGATCATGATGTTGTCATTACGACTATGGTTACGAAAGTTAAAAAGTCTATCAAGAAGGCAAGGAGAGTATTCTTACTAGAAAGAGCAGACAAGCAGTCGTTAGCATCCCACTTAGTAAATGAAGTCGAGGGACGTGGAAGAATTATGGGCAAATTTTAAACACATTGTAAATCACGCATTGGTGGAGTATGTGCCGATAAAGTGGGTTACGGACGGAAAAGACCCACCGTAGTTTAACAGCGCAATTCGGAGAATGCTCAGGGAGCAAAGACAGTTGCACTCGCGGTACAAGAAAGATAGGGAGAATGAGGACAAGCAAAAGTTAGTAGAGATTCGTGCTGATGTGAAAAGAGCGATGCGCGAAGCGTACAACCACTACCACCGTCATACCTTAGTAAAAGATCTTGCTGAAAACCCAAGGAAATTCTGATCTTGCGTAAAATCGGTAAGCGGGTCGAAGGCTTCCATTCAGTCACTCACTGATCAGTCTGGCCTGGCAACGGAAGACAGCAAAACGATAGCTGAAATTTTAAATTTAGAATTTGAGAAATCTTTCACGCAGGAGGATAGTACAAACATACCGCCGTTTGAGTCTCGTACAGATTCCCGTATGGAGGACATAGTGATAGACATCCCTGGGGTTGTGAAGCAGCTGAATGGGTTGAAAATAAATAAATCGCCAGGTCCTGACGGGATTCCAATTCGGTTTTACAGAGAGTACTCTACTGCATTGGCTCGTTACTTAGCTTGCATTTATCGCGAATCTCTTGCCCAACGTAAAGTCCCGAGCGACTGGAGAAAAGCGCAGGTGACGGCTGTATATAAGAAGGTTAGAAGGACGGATCCTCAAAATTAGAGACCAATATCCTTAACATCGGTTTGTTGCAAGATTCTCGAACATATTCTCAGTTCGAATATAATGAATTTCCTTGAGACAGAGACGTTGCTGTCCATGTATCATCACGGCTTTACAAAAGCATCGCTCCTGCGAAACGCAACTCGCCCTCTTTTCACACGATATCTTGCGAACCATGGATGAAGGGTATCAGACGGTTGCCATATTCCTTGACTTCCGGAAAGCGTTTGACTCGGTGCCCCACTGCAGACTCCTAACTAAGGTACGAGCATATGGGATTGGTTCCCAAATATGTGAGTGGCTCGAAGACTTCTTAAGTAATAGAACCCAGTACGTTGTCCTCGATGGTGAGTGTTCATCTGAGGTGAGGGTATTATCTGGCGGGGCCCAGGGAAGTGTGATAGGTTCAAATGGCTCTCAGCACTATGGGACTTAACTTCTGAGGTCATCAGTCCCCTAGAACTTAGAACTTCTTAAACCTAACTTACCTAAGGACATCACATACATCCATGCCCGAGGCAGGATTTGAACCTGCGACCGTAGCGGTCAAGCGGTTCCAGATTGCAGCGCCTAGAACCGCACGACCACTCCGGCCGGCGAAGTGTGGTAGGTCCACTGTTGTTTTCTGTCTACATAAATGATCTTTTGGATAAGGTGGATAGCAATGTGCGGCTGTCTGCTGATGGTGCTGTGGTGTACGGGAAGGTGTCGTCGTTGAGTGACTGTAGGAGGATACAAGATGACTTGGACAGGATTTGTGATTGGTGTAAAGAATGGCAGCTAACTATAAATATAGATAAATGTAAATTAATGCAGATGAATAGGAAAAAGTATCCCGTAATGTTTGAATACCCCATTAGTAGTGTAGCGCTTGACACAGTCACGACGATTAAATATTTGGGCGTAACATTGCAGAGCGATACGAAGTAGGACAGGCATGTAATGGCACTTGTGGGGAAGGCGGATAGTCGTCTTCGGTTCATTGGTAGAATTTTGGGAAGATGTGGTTCGTCTGTAAAGGAGACCGCTTATAAAACACTAATACGACCTATTCTTGAGTACTGCTCGAGCGTTTGGGATCCCTATCACGTCGGATTGAGGGAGGACGTAGAAGCAATTTAGAGGCGGGCTGCTAGATTTGTTACTGGTAGGTTTGATCATCACGCGAGTGTTACGGAAATGCTTCAGGAACTCAGGTGGGAGTCTCTGGAGGAAAGGAGGCGTCATTGTCGTGAATCGCTACTGAGGAAATTTAGAGAACCAGCATTTTACTGCCGCTAACTTACATTTCACGGAAAGGCCACAAATATTAGATGAGAGAGATTAGGGATCGTACAGAGGCATATAGGCAGTCATTTTTCCGTCGTTCTGTTTGGGAGTGGAACGGGGAGAGAAGATGTTAGTTGTGGTACGAGGTACCCTCAGCCACGCACCGTATGGTGGATTGCGGAGTATGTATGTAGCTGCAGATGTAGATGAATTATGCCCTGCATCACGATCTGTGTCCATAAAAGGAAACTCAACAAGAACGCAAATACTGGCTGTGGAAACATGCATTCTTGATATTACGAGTCATCTAGGTTGAGGAAACCGCGCGCTGTCATTCATGAGTGGGGCGTCGGAGGCTGTGACTTGTGTAACCTAATATAAGGGAGTCTTGTCGCCATTGACCGCCCTTGCACAGCCGCAATCAGCACGATGGCTCCCCGTGCAGCGCCGGCTGCCGTAGCACGCTCTCATGCACACGCCAGCGGCTACCGTACCGAGTTCAATGAATGCAGCCAGCGAGCGCACTTTTCGCAGCCTGCGGACGCGCACGGCGCACTTACAAATATGGTGTCCATTATGCAGCGCACGTAAGCTGAACGATGCAAGGGTCGGCCATTTCCGTAACACACGAACTGACCCCGGCGTATATTTGTTCCTCCTGGAATGATCATGAATACATGAATAGCTAGGACGCAGTATTTATTGTCAAAGAGGACGCGGAGCACGGCCGCCCTGGCGACACGAGGGATGTGGCCGCGTTTGTTTCATAATGGATACGCGCGCTCCCCTGGCTCATTGCTTTGAATATCGCAGACCGTGCCGTGCCGGGCGTGTTCTGTGACTCGCAAGTACCCTGACCTGCCTCACAGTTTTTCTGAAGCTTTAAAGTGGTTCTTTAAGAATCAGGACACAGAAAATATGACGCACTTATTAAACATTTTTTTTAGTAAACGTAACAGGTAATGTGATATTGAAGTTAATCTACTCCCAGAAAATATACCGACTGCTGTACAGGGTGCTTAACAGTATTATGTTGTCAAAACTATCGATCGCCGCGCCACGGTTCGGTTATTGGAGGAACGAATAAATTGTCTAGTTTATATTTATCGCCGCCAGATGTCAGTTGTGTTCTGACTGCTTGGCTACCGTCACACGTTGCAAAATGGCTACTCCGCAGCAGAAATAATTTTGTGTTCTCGAGTTTACGAAGTATAATTCCCGTGCAAAGACGTTTCAGGTTGCCGTACGAAACTGGTCCTCCGAGTGGGTGGAACGTTCGCAACTGGTATCGACAGTTGGCAGCCATCATGTTTCCGACGAAAATGACGCACGAATTAAAAACCACTTTTCCAATGCAGTCTTACAAACTCAATTCGTCCTGTCAGTCGGAAGTTACAACTAACTGCATACAACAACAATTTGGAGAGGTTTGAGACATCAGTTGGTTATGATACCATACAAGGTAACCGTTAGAGGCTACACATCATGACGACAAACGCAGATGTGGGACATTTCTCTTATTGACAATGATGGAACTTTCGCGCAACGCATCCTGTTCAATGATGAAGCGACTTCCCAACTTAGTGAGAAAATAGACAAACACAATATTCGAATTTGGGACCTACAGAGCCCACATGCACACACTAAACGTGTACGAGATTCACCAAAAATCAATGTGTTTTGTGGGATATCCTACTCATCCGCCGCACGGGATAGCCGCACGGTCTTAGGCGCCTTGCCACGGTTCGGGCGGCTCCCCCCGTCGGACGTTCGAGTTCTCCCTCTTCCCGTAAAATGAACATCAGAATATAATATAAGAATAAGAATAAGATTTGATATAAGAAAACGTGAGTTTAAACAGATTATTACCCCTGTGTGCTGTCCTGTGCGTAAGTTAGTTTAAGTTAGATTATATAGTGTGTAACCCCAGGGACCGATTACCTCTGCAGTCTGGTCCCATAGAAACTTGCCACAAATTTTCAAAACTTTTCCTACTCATTCATTTACGTCCCATTCTCGTTTGATGGAAACATGGTTAACGGTCAGCAGTTTCTTGCTGTGTTACAAAACTGGTTTCTTTCCGAGGTTGAAGCAGGCAGCTTCATTTTTCATCAAGACGGCACACTGGAGTCACCAAATGAGTGAATATCTGAATGAAACTCTACTGTGCTGTGGGATTGGTCGTCAAGCAGATGCCGACTTAGCACTTCTCAGCTGGGCTTCACAGCCTTGTGACTTCTTATTGTGGGGTTACATCAAGACCAACGGTTATGAACCAACACTACCACAGAACCTACAAGATTTGAAGAACCGTATCCGTAATGCCGTAACATTATTGACAACGGACATGGTCACCCGAGTGTGCGAGGTATTCGAGTAGGGTTTGTGTCGCTGGTGGAGGACTTATTGAACATATCCAGTCTAAACATAGTAGATTCGTAAATACACTCCTGGAAATGGAAAAAAGAACACATTGACACCGGTGTGTCAGACCCACCATACTTGCTCCGGACACTGCGAGAGGGCTGTACAAGCAATGATCACACGCACGGCACAGCGGACACACCAGGAACCGCGGTGTTGGCCGTCGAATGGCGCTAGCTGCGCAGCATTTGTGCACCGCCGCCGTCAGTGTCAGCCAGTTTGCCGTGGCATACGGAGCTCCATCGCAGTCTTTAACACTGGTAGCATGCCGCGACAGCGTGGACGTGAACCGTATGTGCAGTTGACGGACTTTGAGCGAGGGCGTATAGTGGGCATGCGGGAGGCCGGGTGGACGTACCGCCGAATTGCTCAACACGTGGGGCGTGAGGTCTCCACAGTACATCGATGTTGTCGCCAGTGGTCGGCGGAAGGTGCACGTGCCCGTCGACCTGGGACCGGACCGCAGCCAAGACCGTAGGATCCTACGCAGTGCCGGAGGGGACCGCGCCGCCACTTCCCAGCAAATTAGGGACACTGTTGCCCCTGGGGTATCGGCGACGACCATTCGCAACCGTCTCCATGAAGCTGGGCTACGGTCCCGCACACCGTTAGGCCGTCTTCCGCTCACGCCCCAACATCGTGCAGCCCACCTCCAGTGGTGTCACGACAGGCGTGAATGGAGGGACGAATGGAGACGTGTCGTCTTCAGCGATGAGAGTCGCTTCTGCCTTGGTGCCAATGATGGTCGTATGCGTGTTTGGCGCCGTGCAGGTGAGCGCCACAATCAGGACTGCATACGACCGAGGCACACAGGGCCAAGACCCGGCATCATGGTGTGGGGAGCGATCTCCTACACTGGCCGTACACCACTGGTGATCGTCGAGGGGACACTGAATAGTGCACGGTACATCCAAACCGTCATCGAACCCATCGTTCTACCATTCCTAGACCGGCAAGGGAACTTGCTGTTCCAACAGGACAATGCACGTCCGCATGTATCCCATGCCACCCAACGTGCTCTAGAAGGTGTAAGTCAACTACCCTGGCCAGCAAGATCTCCGGATCTGTCCCCCATTGAGCATGTTTGGGACTGGATGAAGCGTCGTCTCACGCGGTCTGCACGTCCAGCACGAACGCTGGTCCAACTGAGGCGCCAGGTGGAAATGGCATGGCAAGCCGTTCCACAGGACTACATCCAGCATCTCTACGATCGTCTCCATGGGAGAATAGCAGCCTGCATTGCTGCGAAAGGTGGATATACACTGTACTAGTGCCGACATTGTGCATGCTCTGTTGCCTGTGTCTATGTGCCTGTGGTTCTGTCAGTGTGATCATGTGATGTATCTGACCCCAGGAATGTGTCAATAAAGTTTCCCCTTCCTGGGACAATGAATTCACGGTGTTCTTATTTCAATTTCCAGGAGTGTAAGTTTCATATTTGTATTTCTTACTGTCCGAACAGGCCATGAATGCCCAACGATACCGATGGGCCGCCGTGTCATCCTCAGTCGTTAGGCCTCGCCGGATGCAGATACAGAGGAGCATGTGGTCAGCACACCACTCTTCCACTCGTTGTCAGTTTTCGTAACAAGTGCCGCTACTCCTGAACAAGTAGCTCCTCAGTTGGCCTCACAAGGGCTGAGTGCATCCCCGTGGCCAACAGCACTCTGCAGACCCGGACGGTGACCCATCCAAGTGCTAGCCAAGACCAACAGTGCTTAACTTCGATGATCTGGCGGGAACCGGTGTTGCCACTACGGCAAGGCCGTTGGCCTGTATAACAAATATAAGAGTTCGAAATATGTACAATCTTTTTGAAATACCCTGTACAATATCTGATCAAAAGTGTCCGGAGAAGTGGTAGCGTTTATGAATTCGGGGTGTATCCTCCTTTTGCCTTAGTGACGGCTTGAACCCTGATGGGGACACTGTTAATGACTTGCGCTGAATGAGGGTGGACGTATGGCACCCCATTCTTCCTGAACAGCCGAAACAGGGGAGGTAGTAATGCTGGATGCTTTTGCCTCATCTCATGAGGGACATGAAAGGGAAGCAGTGGTTGGGAAGGGAGTAAGACAGGGTTGTAGCCTCTCCCCGATGTTATTCAATCTGTATATTGAGCAAGCAGTAAAGGAAACAAAAGAAAAATTCGGAGTAGGTATTAAAATCCATGGAGAAGAAATAAAAACTTTGAGGTTCGCCGATGACATTGTAATTGTGTCAGAGACAGCAAAGGACTTGGAGGAGCAGTTGAACGGAATGGATGGTGTCTTGAAGAGAGGATATAAGATGAACATCAACAAAAGCAAAATTGAGGATAATGGAATGTAGTCGAATTAAGTCGGGTGATGTTGAGGGTATTAGATTAGGAAATGAGACACTTAAAGTAGTAAAGGAGTTTTGCTATTTGGGGAGCAAAATAACTGATGATGGTCGAAGTAGAGAGGATATAAAATGTAGACTGGCAATGGCAAGGAAAGCGTTTCTGAAGAAGAGAAATTTGTTAACATCGAGTATAGATTTAAGTGTCAGGAAGTCATTTCTGAAAGTATTTGTATGGAGTGTAGCCATGTATGGAAGTGAAACATGGACGATAAATAGTTTCGACAAGAAGAGAATAGAAACTTTCGAAATGTGGTGCTACAGAAGAATGCTGAAGATTAGGTGGGTAGATCGCATAACTAATGAGGAGGTACTGAATAGGATTGGGGAGAAGAGGAGTTTGTGGCACAACTTGACCAAAAGAAGGGATCGTTTGGTAGGACATGTTCTGAGGCATCAAGGGATCACCAATTTAGTATTGGAGGGCAGCGTGGAGGGTAAAAATCGTAGGGGGAGACCAAGAGATGAATACACTAAGCAGATTCAGAAGGATGTAGGTTGCAGTAGGTACTGGGAGATGAAGAAGCTTGCACAGGATAGAGTAGCATGGAGAGCTGCATCAAACGAGTCTCAGGACTGAAGACCACAACAACAACAATGAGTGGAACATCATAAGGCTAGGTCGGAACCCTGGGCAGGTCAGTCCATTTTAGAAATGTTCTTGTTCATAAACCATTTCCACACGTATGCTGCTTCATGATTCGGTGGATTGTCATGCGAAAACAATTACCTCCGCACTACTACTCTACTTTACTCAATACACAACTCTGCAAAACGTGTTTATATTCTTACTCATTTAGCGTTCTCTTAAGCGCAGTACAGTCAGCGCAAAAATTCACTTTATTTCTTGAAATTTTTTGTCTAATTACGTCGTTCCAAACTTTTACCAGATAAAATAAATGACTACGTCTCTACACTGAATACACTATCTGATCAAAGATATCTTGACACTAGTGAGAGGAGACTAATGAGGGATGTGTCCACCATTCAGTCTTATGGCCGCTTGAACTCTGCTTAGGACGCTTTGAATAAGCGCTCTGAATGTCTGTGGAGGAATGGCAGTTCATTCTTTCTCAGTTTATTTATTTATCGTAAGAAAAAATATATACAAAGATTGCAAAGCTGCTACACGTCATCATTTAATTATAGCTATCCAGCATAAAAAAACACAAATGACAAAAGCTGCGTATGGATATCAAGATCTTTCACGTATTTTATCACAGCATTCGTTGCTGTGAGGAAATCTTCGATAGGACCCTAGTAGGCACGTGTGGGACATGTCCATATAACATGAGGAACCCTCTGTCGTTCCGCACTATAGTCACACGAGGTGATGAAGATTTGTCCCAATTGTAGAGAGCGTCTGCATGTCGTCCATGGCCCGTTCAGATGCGGTTCAAGGTAGTCCAAATTTCCCGAGGCTGGTCGAATCCAGGGGGTTTCTCCTGGATACAAGGCAGCTTCAGGCACTGTATGGAACAGTTTCGTTGCCAGCAGCGTTTCCATTCATCGATGGTACTAAATTCAGTTTCCATGAGAGTCTTGGCTGTGATGAGAGTGGGATGTCTTGGTCTTAGTCTTTTTCGCTCCTCAAGAAATATGTCGTCCATTATTGGATGGTCCGTGTTACTAGCAATCTGGTATTCACGCAGTAGCGCACTCTGACATCAGGAGGTGGAATGTGGCTCAAGATACATTATGTAATCAAAAGTATCCAAACACCCCCATAAACATACGTTTTTCATATTAGGTGCATTGTGCTGACCCCTACTACCCGGTACTTCATATCAGCGACCTCAGTAGTCATTACCATGAGAGAGCAGAATGGGAGAGTCCGCGGAACTCACGGACCTCGAACGTGGTCAGGTGATTGGGTGTCATTTGTGTCATACATCTGTACATGAGATTTCCACAATCCTGAATATCCCTAAGTCCTCTGTTTTCGATGTGATAGTGAAGTGGAAAAGTGAAGGGGCACGTAGAGCACAAAAGAGTACAGGCCGATCTCGTCTGTTGACTGACAGAGACCGCCAACAGTTGAAGAGGGTCGTAATGTGTAATAGGCAGACACCTATCCAGACCATCACACAGGTATTCCAAACTGCGTCTGGATTCACTGCAAGTACTATGAGTTAGATGGGAGAAGAGAAAACTTGGATTTCATGGTCGAGCGGCTGCTCATAAACCACACATCACGCCGGTAAATGCCATATGTGATCGTGTTTACTCGCTTGGTGTAAGGAGCGTAAACATTGTACGATTGAACAGTGGAAAAACGTTGTGTGGAGTGACGAATCACGGTACACAATGTGGCGATCCGATGGCAGGGTTTGGGTATGGCGAATACTCGGTGAACGCCAGCTTATATAGTGCCAACAGTAAAGTTCAGCCCGCATCTCGTGGTCGTGCGGTAGCGTTCTCGCTTCCCACGCCCGGGTTCCCGGATTCGATTCCCGGGTCAGGGATTTTCTCTGCCTCGTGATGGCTGGGTGTTGTGTGCTGTCCTTAGGTTAGTTAGGTTTAAGTAGTTCTAAGTTCTAGGGGACTTATGACCACAGCAGTTGAGTCCCATAGTGCTCAGAGCCATTTGAACCATTTTGAGTAAAGTTCAGAGGCGGTGGTGTTATGGTGTGATCGTGTTTCTCATGGAGGGAGCTTGCACCCCTTGTTGTTTTGCGTAGCACTCTCACAGCACAGTCCTATATTAATGTTTTAAGCACCTTCTTGCTTCCCATTCTTGAAGAGCAAGTCGGGGATGGCGACTGCATCTTTTAACACGATCGAGCACCTGTTCATAATGCACGGCCTGTGGCGGAGTTGTTACACAACAATAACATCCCTGTAAAGGAGTGACCTGCACAGTGTCCTGAACTGAATCCTATAGAAAACATTTGGGATGTTTTGGAACGCCGACTTCGTGCCAGGCCTTACCGACCAACATCGATACCTCTCCTCAGTGCAGCACTCTGTGAAGAATTGGCTGTCATCCTGCAAGAAACCTTCCGGCATCTGATTGAACGTATGCCTGCGAGAGTGGAAGGTGTCATCAAGGTTAAGGGTGGACCAACACCATATTGAGTTCCAGCACTACCGATGGAGGGCGCTACGAATTTTTCAGCCAGTTGTCTGTATACTTTTGATCACATAGTGTAGGTAGCCAATATGCGGGAGTAGGTAACAATGACACACTGTACGTCACATGTGTCCCATGAGTGGTGGTAAGGAGCAGTCATCTCAAAGAAAAGATCTAAATTCAAGAAGGAGAAGCAGCCAGATAATCTCAAAGATATCCTGGTTAAAATTAATTTGTCACAAGACATGGTCCTTCTCAGGATCCTCAAGCTATAAACCTTGGACCTGTCATCAAGGTACGTCAAATCAACATTGAAGGCATAAGTAAATGAAAATTCCAAGTCTTACAGAAGATTTATTCTTCCTCAAGAAGCGAAACCAGAGTACGTAGTCACGTTTGACACAGGACTTCAGAGTGATGTCGGCGTTCTAACTCCTCGTGTAGGTGTTCCACTGGGGTTCAGGCCAGTCCATTTAGGAAATGTTCTTGTGCGCTAATCATTGCCTTATATATGCTGCTTTATGTCAGTGTCATCGCCTGCGAACTGTTTCTCAAGTGGACGCAATAAACAACGCTGTAGAATGTGTTCAGATCCTTCCGTATTCACCATTTTCGTACACGCTATAAGGTGACCACATCAGAACCAAAAAAGCAATGCCATACCATGGGACTACCTACTCCGTACTTGATGTGTGTATGCAAGATACTATGTACTTCATTGTTGGCACTACACATAGTGGCAGGTAAGTACTCTAGGCATTCGCCAGACCCGAACCTTCCATCGAATTTCCACACCTCAAATCACTCGTGTGCAGTCATCCAGTGTCCAGCAGCCTCGCTTTTTACACCACCTCAAACGTCACTCAACACTGACTGATGGTATTATATGAGGAGCCGCTCGACCGTAGTACCCCATTGTTTTTAACTCCGTACGCACACTCACTGTGCTAGCTGGACTGATGGCAGCATTTAAGAACTCAGAAATTGTTCCCTCCACTGATTTTTCCATGTGACGTTTTACAACGATCCTCAGAAAATCTCTACCGTCCCTGTCCGTCATGACGTGGCGTCAGCCGGGTCTCTGTGTAGCTGTTGTTATTGCTGCGCGTTTCCACTTCACACACCAACCGATTTGGGCAGCTTCAGATGGGTTCAAATGTTCCTGATGTGTTTGTTACTCCGACTACATCCAATAGCTAGTCCACGTTCGAAGGCACTGACGTCAGTTGACGCTTTTCGCGAGTTTCTCATTACGATCGGGGAGGAAATTTAAAAACAGGACACTATTTCCCGACGACCAATAAAACCTGAAGAAAGGCAAGCATTTATACACTGCTTAGTGGCAACCGGAGACATTGTTTCACATTTCAATAGCTGCATTATATCAGACAGTTCCTGATGTCTGCAGTGACGTAAGTGAATCAATTCAAGGATTTTACTAACGTATGCATAAGAGAGGCAATGTAAAAAAAAAGGATTATTGAAATATGAAATTTACATGCCATCTGTCAAAGGGGCTACTTGAAGGACTGATAGCATGATCCTGGGTAAAAAAGTTGTATTCACCATAAAAAATCAGCAACATAACAGTGACATGTAAGCCATGTAGACACAGATACCATGAAAATAAGCAACGAGAATGATCAGATCTTCCGTATACTTTAAATTTTAATCAGCTTAATACAGGATGATAATTATTCTTCTATATGAAATAGAATCGTCATAACTTCTGTACGGTTTGCGTAGGACGTTCAAACTGCAGCGCTGACCACGATGCATGATGGGAATTGGTATGCCCAAACATGGTTTGGTTTAGCGGCGAAGCCCAATTTCCTTTGGATGGGTTCGTTTATAAGCGAAATGGGCGCATTTGGGGGACTGAGAATCCGCATTTCGAGATCGAGAAGTCTCTTCACCCTCAAGGGTTGACTGTGTGGGGTGCAATGTCCAGTCACTGAATAATCGGCGCGATATTCCTTGATAGCACGGTGACTAACAAACGGTACGTGATGCTTTTGGAAGATGGTTTCATCACCATTATCCAAAGTGACTCTGATTTCGACAAGATATGGTTCATGCAAGACGGAGCTCGACCCCTTGAAAGAAGGAGCACCTTTGATTTCCTGGAGGAGCACTTTGGGAACCACATTCTGCCTCTGGGGTATCCAGAGGTCACTGGCACAGGCCTCGATCTGCCGCCATATTCTCTGAGTCTGAACACATGCGACTCCTTTTGGTGGGACTATATTAAAGACAAGATGTACAGCAAAACCGCAAAACCATTGCTGAGCTGAAAAGAGTAATCCAGAAGGTCACAGACAGCATCGATATTCCGACACTTCAGCGGGTCATGCAGAATTTCGCTATTCGGCTGCTCCACATCATTGCCAATGAGGCAGGCATATCGAACATGTCATAACCTAAATCCGAATATCTATGGTGACGTTATCAGGGTGAATAACTGTGTGCACGCCCTAGTTTCTAACTAGTTTACGTTTTCTTAATACAGTTCAGTAACTGTCATCCTGGCCGAGTGGTTCTAGGCGCTTCAGTCTGGAACCACGCGACCGCTACGGTCGCAGGTTCGATCCTGACCCGGGCGTGGATGTGTGTGATGTCCTTAGGTTGGTTAGGTTAAAATAGTTCTAAGTTCTAGGGGACTGATGACCTCAGCTTTTAAGTCCCATAGTGCTCAGAGCTATTTGAATCATTTTTGAACTGTCACCCTGTGTATATGTACTCGCAGCTGTTTACTTTCCTTTTAAATAGAAAAGAATTACGAAGCTTGTGCTCACTCCGCTCACTGCTGATGGAATGGGCAAACTGAAACAGTACAATGTAATATTCCGATACGCTGTCTCGAAACAGTGAAACAGTTTGTGTTTTGTAATCTAATAAACCTACACGTTTTATCATCTTGAATGTCTACTGTATAAGTATGTTCATATAAACACAAATGAGGTGCGAGAGCGCTAATCATGTCGCAGAAAGTATGAAACTATCACTTTGGCGTCTTGGCAGTTTCGTATTTCCTGCAGCAAATGCACTGCTTTCGTGTCGTGTGACTTTCATACTTTTCATTTGGCTGAGGACAGCCATAGCTGAAGACAGAAGAACCACCACGAACGAAACTGGAGGTGGGAGCTAACTGCAGAAACTACGGATATGCCACTGGGATTCCCACATTCCCTTAGTATGGGTAATATACCCATCCTGCTAATTTCCATGCACACAAAGGAAATCATTGTGGATAATAGGCACAGTGACTAAAGACTCACAAATAACGCTAAATACTTCGAATAAATAATAAAATATAACAAAAAAATTTTGTCTTTCAAGGTGTTTCGAACCATTACTACAAATTCACCATGCTTCCCAACCCTTCCCGTTCACCATTACACTATCAGTGATACGTCAAACAGATTGCTTGCAATTATACCTACATCAAATTTATGTAATGTCTAATAACTGTCACTCTACGCCTTTTTTTATTCAAAATGTTGTAGGGTTATTTGCGTTTCTTAATATGGTTACTGTACATGAACAGAGAAGCGTCTGTTATAAAAAAAAAGTGTAATTTAACTGAATGATTTTCACATATTTATTATTTTGAATGTGAATAGTATGCGTTGTTTTATTGTTTGGTTAGTGTTTATAAAGCAGATATTACGCCATTTCGAAACAGGACAGTCAGCTAGAAACGAAGCTTTATTTTCGGATATCTTAAGCTTCATGCTATTGCTTGTCAAAAAGATTTCGACACTCTTGAATGAGTTTCATGAAGTGGTATGTTGTGTTTCAGTACCTGTGCCGAGCCCGAATCTCGTCCGACACACAGTGGAATGAAACATCACTGTTTCGACACAATTAGTCCGTTCCAAGCGTAGGTGCACTGAAACAGCCTTATTTTGAAACAACGATACAGTTTCTGTGTCTGGCTCGAGATCGAATCTGGTCCGAGACAGGGGCGGAATGAAACACCACTGTTTCGAAACAGTGAGCCACAACCGTTCCGAAACACTGAAACAGTTCCACGTATCGATACACTGTATCGAAACATAGAAACAGTGCCCAAGTCTAATGTCTAGCATTTATGGCCTTTATAAAGTCGCCAGTAGGGCCCTTGAGTCCGTCGACAGCCTGTCTCATATCTATCAAGTTTCTTTTCCTTCGATAGGAAAGCACGTAAGATATCTACACGATGGGGCAAATAAAAGTGGCTCGGAGATCAGAGTTTCAGGATACAAAGAAACACACCAGAGTGAAGGAACTGACTATGCCAGATGTTGAAAAGATCACCATTCATCTGCTGCACTTTTGGGCCCTGGTCAGCAGGCTTCTGAAGGCGGATCGAAGATGGACTACTGGAATTGCTGTAGTTCTGTCTGACGCCATTTTCGGACAAAGAATTGCATGGTATACTGTTGCTGTCACATTGACATAAACTGCTCAGTAACCTACTGACCACTGCTCCACTCTCGCTGACACAGCCCGCACTACGCTCTGAACCGGCGTGGATCGCGTGGCGGGCGTACATGTGGTGTTGCGCATCACAGGCTGTGGTTCTACGCATACATTCGCTCCCAGCCGGATCCACTCGACCGGGCCACTTCCCCCCCCCCCCCCCTTCCCCTGCAAATTCTTCTATCAGCAACATTACATTCTCGCCGGACCATTCTATCATTCTCGAAACTCATGCCAACAACAACTGAAGTAGACAACATAGAAGACGAAAGTTTTCTGTACTGCTGGCGCCAAGGCGGAGAGGACGTGAACTTCCTTTGATGGTTCACTGGAAACCGACAACCAGTGGAACACGAGCGAACAGCTGTGAACGCCAGCAACACGTGAAGGACAGCCGTTTGTTCACGCGCGCATATCGTTTGCGTCTGAGGGAATAGTTGGCTGTTGCGTGTTCGCTTCAGCGTAAAACGCGATTTAAATACAACTGGGGACTGAAATGAACAGATGACACAGTTTTCCTTTCTCCTGAGGCTGACAGCAGCAGCAGAGATGAAAGTAAGGTAGATTATGGTGAGATGATAGGTACTTAATCTCTCATGCGAAACACTGGAGATGCATGCACACTGAAGACTCGATAAAGTAGACTTAACATGCAGTACTCAGATGACTTGTCTTTTGCTGTGTTCCTCGACAACCGCTTAGCAAACCAGCCGCTAAAAGTCACAGTTAAGGGGCTCCGGAACGCCCTATACTTGCAATGTTAAAATAACGCTTATAAATTACATCTTTCCTCACAAAGTATTTGAGGTAGGAAGTTGAACATTTAACAGATTATTTATTGGAATATGGGCTACAACTTAACACAGGGATTTTACAAAATTTTAGTTCAGTTATTAAAGATGATTTTTTTTCAATTGTAATGAAAATTCACAACACTTTTTTGCAATTTTTTATTTATATATTCAAAAATATACAGTTTTTTGGAAAAAGGCTGTGTTAAATTATGCAGAAGGTACTGTGTAACATTTACTGAAAGTTTGAAACAAATATGTTTGGAAGATCCTTAGAAAACATGTAATTAGTATGAGAAAATAAAAGTTTTGGGAATCGAGCGACAAAGATTGGATTAACTTTTTAGTGCATTCCAGATCCATAGGATGGATTATCTTCATCCTCTGCAAACTCCTCCTCCAGCTTCCTCTTGTTCCTCCTCCTGTTTACTCTTGCTTGTATTTCTAGACTCTTTACAGCCCTGTCTGCAGCCCGAAGGCGTTCCTTGTCTAAAGCAAGCATCGCTCGTACCATGTTAGAACCTATCTTCATTCCCATATTTCTAAATACCTTGCACATTACAATGTTGCCATCATTGAAAGTCGCAACAGCATCATACACACCAAAGTGAAGTGTTTCTATTCCAACAAATACAGTCTTGGGGATTCTCGACCATATAACGCTATTTACACTTTCATTGGGGTTTTGAGTTTTTCCGTGAATACACTTTTTCAACAGTTCAGGTGCTGCTAAGTCTCTGAAAATAGGTTTTATCACCTCCATTATTGCATGAGGCAGACTATGCTTATGAGTGTACACTTCACCAGTTAGCAATCCTTTGTTATATTTACACCAACTGTCTTCTTCTTTGGGACACAAGCTATGTTGGGGATTTTCATCGGTTGAAGAAGTATGAAAAAAAAAGAGCCCAAACAGCCTTCTTCATTTCGTCGACACTTTGGATTCCTAATTTCTAATAACTTTACTTTTACTCATTATTATACTTCAACAAAACAGAGACTCAAGAAACAGAATTAATTACGAATATTTTCGAGACAACGACAGAGTAAATAAACATGAAACAATCGACAATCACACCAGCGATATATATTGAACCATCACAGGTTAGCCACAACACATACTTTATCTCACATGATTAAATGTACCTGATGAACACGGACGTTAATTATAACACCATTTGACAGCAGTTTAACAGCGCCACAGTGGGTCACGCCCATGTAGAACACATTTAAAAAAAAATTTAAAAATCGTTGTAGTCTTCGGAATTGAATAAATTATATATCTATTAAAAGGTAATAGTCTGCAGATTCAGAAAACGCAAAAAAGTAAAAATTGAACTTTTCATGATTTTGAGCCTTTCCGGAGCCCCTTAAGATAATGCCATAAGTATCTCGGAATCACAGTGGATCGTTAACTGTCAGTCAGGGTTCATGTAACTTGCAGCAAAGTTAAAAATCAGGACCAACCTCATCCAGAAACTAGCCGGAACTCCTTGGAGGGGCTCAAACTGACCTTCTTCGAACAGCGAGCGACCTTTCTGTTGCTGAATATTGCGCTCCAGTGTGACACCAGAGAGTGTATGTCAATAAGGCGGATGTTCACTCGAACTATAGCATGAGGATAACAACGGACACCTTGAGATCAGATCCTCTGCGTTGGCTGTCTACTCTCGGTAACATCGCTCCGCCACATTTGAGACTCTGTCACTGTCACATGGAAAAAGATAAATAACTCACAGTTTTCCCAGAAGGCTACTTGTCCAGGAAATACGCGCAGCCCACCCAGCATACTCATCAGGTCAAGGAAACCATTCTGGGCAGTGAGATCCAACCACTCAAGACTGTGGATGTGTGGAAGGAGACACAAAAACAACACCAGCACATGTCGCCGTGGACTCACTGACACCTCATTCTTAGACTGTGAAGTTTCAGAGCAGACAATCGACTAAATTGTGGAGAAACGTCCCAAGAAGTGTTTTAATGTAAACTGCAATGATATCATCAATGCCTCTCCAACAGCAATGGAATGGATAGACTTAGTCGACATCACAGTGTAAGGTTAACTGAGACTAGACCTCTTGCATATTCCTTTCTTACTTTGCTGTGTAATTATTGCTGTGAATAATGTATTTATATCTATACGACAAATAAGAATAACAATAATAACAACTTTTCTGGAAACAGCCACCCTAACTGTGCTTATGAATCATAAAAATGATCATATAGACGAATAGTTGGTGTAATGCGCACAGGCATTCAGATTTCGTTGTAAACCTTAAAATTTTTCACTACTCGTACATTGTTGGATTATGCAGCAGTAGTGGAGGTTCTGTGCAACGAGGGCGTAAGTTTACCTTTCGTACCCTGTAAAAGTATGTTCACAAACTTGTCTAGGGCATACAGCAAATAGGAAGTTTTCCTGCTCGTGGTGACTCTATTTCACGTAACATGTGTTCAATTTCCATACAGCTGTACTCTTATACTTTCAAAGAAACATTCCGAGACAAACTTTAAAAGGTGCTCGGCTGTTGCGTCGGATTCTTCTGTACACGAGCACATCTTGTGCCTCTATTGAGAGGAGATGGTCCACAGTATAGGTGAATATTTTGAACTTCCTAACGCGAGGAAGTGACTGTTGCGTACATTCGCATTTTTTGTTTCATGTTCTGTTCCTGCGACAGAATCAGAGACAATTTTCTTTAAAAAATAGTAATTTTCGTCTGTATACGAGTACATAAACGTGTACGAAAAAGGTGGGATCTGGAAAGAACAGCATGATTAAATCCGAATTCGGTTAGTAGGACGTATACTAGAAATTGAGATAATGGCTGAAGCACGCGGCGGAATTTGCCCCGCGGGTAGCTTTTCCGAATCTTACTAGTGGGAAAGCATTCGTAGATATTTTCAGACACTGCGGAATGAGTAGGGACGGAACGTTTCTAGTCACCGGACAATACATCTTCGTGCTGAGTTCGAGATCAAGAATTTTACAGTGTCTCGTGGAGTGTGAGTCTTCGACACTGTTAGTAGTGATCCGTACGATGGATGGGTACATTTTTCTAGGTGGACCTCACCGGTAAGAAAATCGAGACTTTGCATAGCATGCTGCTGGTGAACCCCACGAGACCTCACGTAGTGATCACCGATGTTAAATCAGATACAGTGGAGGATAAATGGAAATACCCCAGCAGACGACATCTAACTTTGGTCTATGTAGCGTTCCAGAGCGACTGCCAAGACAATGACTCCACAAAAAATATTATACAGTGTGATTCTGTGTTGCTGTGACAAACTTTCAGGGATGATGGAGAAAGGCAAATATAGCAATTTGAAGTGATGGACCTTGGTCCGGAAACTACCGACTCGAAAACTATAAGCGACAATAGTTGTGATACCTCTGACAGTGGCACCCATGTACCGGTAAAGCTGTTGCTAAGACTATACGGTAGGCAACTTTCAGAGCTGATAGTATAGACCAAAACAAGAAAAGGCCACTATACATGCGCTATAAAGTGCATATCCTAAAAGCTATGAGCACTTGTTCACCTTCGCTACCGTGAAACACAACACTCTCCCTGAATTGGCAATATATGCCTCAACCTCTAGTTGTAGTAGAGTGACTGTGTACGCGAGGTTGTACTTGTACATATACAAATCAATCCGGTCTCGCTGTTTTTTTCTGATTTTCACTAACCTTGCGTCTCCAGAGACGTCCTTTCGCTGCAGTGGAAGCGCTGGTCATGGGATTGTACACAAGTGGCGGATGTAGCGCTGTAATACTGATGTTGTTGTTGATGTGGTCTTCAGTCCTGAGACTGATTTGATGCAGCTCTCCATGCTACTGTACCCTGTGCAAGCTTCTTCATCTCCCAGTTCCTACTGCAGCCTACATCCTTCTGAATTTGCTTAGTGTATTCATCTCTTGGTCTCCCTCTACGATTTTTACCCTCCACGCTGCCCTCCAGTACCAAATTGTTGATACCCTGATGCCTCAGAACATGTCCCACCAACCGATCCCTTCTTCTAGTCAAGTTGTGCCACAAACTCCTCTTCTCTCCAATTCTATTCAATACCTCCTCATTAGTTATGTGATCTACCCATCTAATCTTCAGCATCCTTCTGTAGCACCACATATCAAAAGTTTCTGTTCTCTTCTTGTCTAAACTATTTACCGTCCATGTTTCACTTCCATACATGGCTACACTCCATACAAATACTTTCAGAAACGACTTCCTGACACTTAAATCTATACTCGATGTTAACAAATTTCTCTTCTTCAGAAACGCTTTCCTTGCCATTGCCGGTCTACATTTTATATCTTCTCTACTTCGACCATCATCAGTTATTTTGCTCCCCAAATAGCAAAACTCCTTTACTACTTTAAGTGTCTCATTTTCTAATCTAATACCCTCAGCATCACCCGACTTAATTCGACTACATTCCATTATCCTCGTTTTGCTTTTGTTGATGTTCATCTTATACCCTCCTTTCAAGACACTGTCCATTCCGTTCAACTGCTCTTCCAAGTCCTTTGCTGTCTCTGACAGAATTACAATGTCATCGGCGAACCTCAAAGTTTTTATTTCTTCTCCATGGATTTAAATACCTACTCCGAACTTTTCTTTTGTTTCCTTTACTGCTTGCTCAATATACAGATTGAATAACATCGGGGAGAGGCTACATCCCTGTCTCACTCCCTTCCCAACCACTGCTTCCCTTTCATGCCCCTCGACTCTTATAACTCCCATTGTTGTTGGGATTGGGTTGTTTTGGGGAAGGAGACCAGACAGCGCGGTCATCGGTCTCATCGGATTAAGGAAGGAAGTCGGCCGTGCCCTTCCGGAGGAACCATCCCGGCATTTGCCTGGAGTGATTTAAGGAAATCACTTATAACTCCCATCTGGTTTCTGTACAAATTGTAAATACCCTTTCGCTCCCTGTATTTTACCCCTGCAACCTTCAGAATTTGAAAGAGAGTATTCTAGTCAACATTGTCAAAAGCTTTCTCTAAGTCTACAGATGCTAGAAACGTGGGTTTGCCTTTCCTTAATCTTTCTTCTAAGATAAGTCGTAGGGTCAGTATTGCCTCACGTGTTCCAACATTTCTACGGAGTCCAAACTGATCTTCCCCGAGGTCAGCTTCTACCAGTTTTTCCATTCGTCTGTAAAGAATTCCCGTTAGTATTTGGCAGCTGTGACTTATTAAACTGATAGTTCGGTAATTTTCACATCTGTCAACACCTACTTTCTTTGGGATTGGAATTACTATATTCTTATTGAAGTCTGAGGGAATTTCGCCTGTCTCATACATCTTGTTCACCAGATGGTAGAGTTTTGTTAGGCCTGGCTCTCCCAAGGCTGTCAGTGGTTCTAATGGAATGTTGTCTATGCCCGGGGCCTTGTTTCGACTTAGGTCTTTCAGTGCTCTGTCAAACTCTTCACGCAGAATCACATGTCTCATTTCATCTTCATCTACATCCTCTTCCATTTCCATAATATTGCCCTCAAGAACATCGCTCCGGTGTAGACCCTCTATATACTCCTTCCACCTTTCTGCTTTCCCTTCTTTGCTTAGAACTGGGTTTCCACCTGAGCTCTTGATATTCATGCAAGTGGTTCTCTTTTCTCCAAAGGTCTCTTTAACTTTCCTGTAGGCAGTATCTATCTTACCCCTCGTGAGATAAGCATCTACATCCTTACATTTGTCCTCTAGCCATGCGTGCTTAGCCATTTTGCACTTCCTGTCGATCTCATTTTTAAGACGTTTGTATTCCTTTTTGCCTGCTTCACTTACTGCATTTTTGTATTTTCTCCTTTCATCAATTAAATTCATTATCTCTTCTGTTACCCAAGGATTTCTACTAGCCCTCGTCTTTTTACCTACTTGATCCTCTGCTGCTTTCACTATTTCATTCCTCAATGCTACCCATTCTTCTTCTACTGTATTTCTTTCCCCCATTCCTGTCAATTGTTCCCTTATGCTCTCCCTGAAACTCTGTGCAACCTCAGGTTCTTTAAGTTTATCCAGGTCCCATCTCCTTAAATTCCCACCTTTTTGCAGTTTCTTCAGTTTTAATCTACAGTTCATAACCAATAGATTGTGGTCAGAGTCCACGTCTTTCCCTGGAAATGTCTTACAATTTAAAATCTGGTTCCTAACTCTCGGTCTTACCATTACATAATCTATCTGATACCTTTTAGTATCTCCAGGGTTCTTCCATGTATACAACCTTCTTTCATGATTCTTGAACCAAGTGTTAGCTATGATTAAGTTATGCTCTGTGCAAAATTCTACCAGGCGGCTTCCTCTTTCAATTCCTAATTCCAATCCATATTCACCTGCTATGTTTCCTTCGCTTCCTTTTCCTACTGTCGAATTCCAGTCACCCATGACTATTAAATTTTCGTCTCCCTTCACTACCTGAATAATTTCTTTTATCTCATCATACATTTCATAAATTTCTTCATGATCTGCAGAGCTAGTTGGTATATAAACTTGTACTACTGTAGTAGGCATGGGCTTTGTGTCTATCTTGGCCACAATAATGCGTTCACTAAGCTGTTTGTAGTAGCTTACCCGCACTCCTATTTTTTATTCATTTTTAAACCTACTCCTGCATTACCCCAATTTGATTTTGTATTTATAACCCTGAGTTCACCTGACCAAAAGTCTTGTTCCTCTTGTCACTGAAGTTCACTAATTCCCACTATATCTAACTTTAACCTATCCATTTCCCTTTTTAAATTTTCTAACCTACCTACCCGATTAAGGGATCTGACAATCCACGCTCCGATCCGTAGAACGCCAGTTTTCTTTCTCTTGATAACGACGTCCTCTTGAGTAGTCCCCACCCGGGTATCCCAATGGGGGCTGTTTTACCTCCGGAATATTTTACCCAAGAGGTCGCCATCATCATCTAATCATAGAGTAAAGCTGCATGCCCTCGGGAAAAATTACGGCTGTAGTTTCCCCTTTCTTTCAGCCACTCACAGTACCACAACAGCAAGGCCGTTTTGGTTAGTGTTACAGGGCCAGATCAGTCAATCATCCAGACTGTTGCCCCTGCAACTACTGAAAAGGCTGCTGCCCCTCTTCAGGAACCACCCATTTGTCTGGCCTCTCAACAGTTACCCCTCCGTTGTGGTTGCACCTACGGTACGGCTATCTGTATCGTTGAGGCACGCAAGCCTCCCCACCAACGGCTAGGTGCATGGTTCATGGGGGGGGGGGGGTAATACTGATACCTTGAGGGAATCCGTAACTGGTCGAATAGCAGTAAAGAGCACACAGTTCCAATGTTTAAGAGATGCCGTTTAGTGATGCCTGTGGTTTCTCACATCAGAGTTCCTTGTACAGTTACTGTGTTGCACAGCGTAGGTATCACTTCATTCTGCAGCTGTAGACAATTTTCTCTTTTAGTGCCTGCGACATTTCAGTTACTTCCGATACACATTACGTGACCGTAGGATGGATCGACCCACTACTATGCAGTTATAACTAAAATTTTTAAACATGTTTGCTAACAATTGGCGAAAGCCGCCCCCGTCTACGGTGGACCCCGCTACCCCACTGGCGCTGCCAGGCCCGGACATTTAGCTCCAAACAAGAGACTTTCTGGATCACTTGTTTGAGCCACGGAAACTTCACTCAGGCAGTCGCAAGTTTCTGATGTGGGTGAAACTGTGACGCCAAGTTTGCCCATCCAGCTGCTACACGAACCTACTTTTCGTTCAGACGCCATTTTCTTCTTCTTTACAGACAGCAGGATTTGTGTAGTATTGCACCACTTTATGCAGTCTCAGATACCTGTTATCTAACATAATGTTACATCCTCTTCTATAGTAATAAATGGACCGACAGCGAGATTCGATCCTGAGACCTCATGTTTATGAAAATAAACCTATACTCATTCGTCTGCGGAATCCTTGAATCCTAGGGACCATACAAAGTAAATGTCCTGTTGTAAGAGACCAGGACGGGGTGGATATGGATATAAGCGCAAGAAGTGGGGGAGGGGCGGGAGGGAACTTTTTGGGTAACCTGCGAGATCTGTTCGCCATCTTCGTACCCACCATACTGGATTGGACTCAATTCCTTCAACGGGGGGGGGGGGGGGGGGGGGGGGGTCGGTCATGTGATACATGTTTCAAGGGTAGAATTTCACGAAAACACAACAGTGAATTGCGTTGTGCAATATCTTTGATAGATAAAAAGTTATCCAATACTTGTTGTGTAATTCGTCATCAATCACGACACGAATGGCATGCAACACACTGCAAAACAAAGTGCACTTCAAGAAACATGTTCGCCATACTGTCCTTGTACCTAAAGATCTTTCGCTATATGGAGAAAGTTGGCATGGACATGTCGCAACACAGCGGATATGACCGTACCACAGTCCACGGTAATTTCCTGTTCCATCTTGGAATTTCAAGGCATACATCACGAACTTCAGATATCCCAACAGGTAGAAAGCTGTGTGGGGATCAGTTCACGTGAACATGGTGGTCACTGCACAGGTCCACGACGGCCAATCCAAAAACCGGGCAACAGCGTGTCAAACCATTCCCGTACACAAGCACCGTAGTGGGGTGGAGCCCTATCGTACTGAAAGCACGAAGGAACTTCGCCGTCTTCGTTGAGAGCCATACACGTCACCACCTCATGCAGCGTCTGTAGATAGGTCGCAATGTTGGGGATTCCCATCAGAAACATACGGCCAATGAGCCGCAGTCGCGAAATGCCACACCTTACCATCAATTTTTCCTTGAGCCCTAAAGGGAGACATACACGTCGCGTTGACCAATGACCAGTATTGCAGGTTTTCCTTGTTGACCCGCCCAGTGACGTAAGAATTCGCCTCAAAACTATGAAGAGTTTGTTGTAAGCAGTAACGCGATCGGTAAATGTTCTGCTATCACCCACTCACAAAGTACACTACTGGCCATTAAAATTGCTACACCAAGAAGAAGTGCAGATGATAAACGGGTATTCATTGGACAAATATATTATACTAGAAGTGACATGTGATTACATTTTCACGTAATTTGGGTGCATAGATCCTGAGAAATCAGTACCCAGAACAACCACCTCTGGCCCTGATACGCCTGGCAACTGAGTCAAACAGAGCTTGGATGGCGTGTACAGGTACAGCTGCCCATCCAGCTTCAACACGATACCACAGTTCATCAAGAGTAGTGACTGGCGTATTGTTACGAGCCAATTGCTCGGCCACCATTGACCAGACGTTTTCAATTGGTGAGAGATCTGGAGAATGTGCTGGCCAGAGCAGCAGTCGAACTTTTTCTGTATCCAGACCTGCAACATGCGTTCGTGCATTATCCTGCTGAAATGTATGGTTTCGCAGGGATCGAATGAAGGGTAGAGCCACGGGTCGTAACACATCTGGAATGTAACGTGCGCTGTTCAAAATGCCGTCAATGCGAATAAGAGGTGACCGAGACGTCTAACCAATGGCACCCCATACCATCACGGCGGGTGATACGCCAGTATAGCGATGACGAATACACGCTTCCAATGAGCGTTTACCGCGATGTCGCCAAACACGGGTGCGACCATCATGATGCTGTACACAGAATCTGGATTCATCCGAAAAAAATGACGTTTTGCCATTCGTGCACCCATGTTCGTCGTTGAGTACACCATCGCAGGCACTCCTGTCTGTGATGCAGCGTCAAGGGTTACCTTAGCCATGGGCTACGAGCTGATAGTCCATGCTGCTGCAAACGTCGTCGAACTGTTGGAACAGATGGTTGTTGTCTTGCAAACGTCCCCATCTGTTGATTCAGGAATCGAGACGTGGCTGCACGATCCGTTACAGCCATGCGGATAAGATGCCTGTCATCTAGACTGCTAGTGATACGAGGCCGTTGGGATCCAGCACAGCGTTCCGTATTACCCTCCTGAACCCACCGATTCCATATTCTGCTAATAGTCATTGGATCTCTCGACCAACGCGAGCAGCAATGTCGCGATACGATAAACCGCAATCGCGACAGGCTACAATCCGACCTTTATCAAAGTCGGAAACATGATGGTACGCATTTCTACTCCTTACACGAGGCATCACAACAACGTTTCACCAGGCATCGCCGGTCAACTGCTGTTTGTGTATGAGAAATCGGTTGGAAACTTTCCTCATGTCAGCACGTTGTAGGTGTCGCCACCGGCGCCAACCTTGTGTGAATGCTGTGAAAAGCTAATCATTTGCATATCACAGCATTTTCTTCCTGTCGGTTAAATTTGGCGTCCGTAGCACGTCATCTTCGTGGTGTAGGAGTTTTAATGGCCAGTAGTGTATATCCTTCTGTCAGCGCTGTCTTCCGCCACATGTTGTCGGAGTTGGCTCGTGAATGGTTGCCATTTCTGTCGCTGTAGAATTCGGTGGCTACTGCTCCGAGAAGCGCCATGCCGTTGGTCGAGTCGCCTGACACCTTGGACGGGATTCGTGGATACTGTTGCTAACACTGCCGTAGTCGTAGCCTCATCAGCTGCTGTGCGGGGACGGTTGAAACGGGGTATGTCTGCCACCGATTCCGTTTCCTGAAACTTCTGATCAATTTCCTGACGGCTCTTTGCGTGATGGGTTCACTGGCAGGATGTCGCAGGTTGAAGTCCCTTGTAATCTCTGTGGAACTCCGGGCACCAGCTAGCACAATGATTTGGATTCTCTCTTCTTTGGTCAGTGGCATGTTGCCCTTCACATTAACGGCACACCTGTAACGAAAGGAACAAAGCGTGATCAGATTTGAGCACGCTGCATGAAAAATTACACATAGCATAACAAATGATGCACAATTTTTTACCTGTCAAATATATTGCAAAATTGACTTCACCACTGAATTTCTCGTCATATTGTTCCCTTAAAACATGTATCACAATACCGGATTCCCATTGAATAAATGTGAGCTGAACCCAATATGGCGCATACCAAGGCAGACGGCTCTCACAAATCACTCAAAAAGTTCCGCCAACCTTCTTTGCTTATAACCATATCCCTGACACCATTTTCCCGACCTTTAGGCCGGTTCAGACTTATGAAATACCCTGTATATAAGCACGCCTAAAATTCGCAACTCCATTTGCTCGAAAACGGTTGGGAGTTTCACCTTCCTGATTGCGTTTGTTGAAGTCCTGTCCGTACCGTACACACGCTATCAACACGAATCGAATCGGTCCTCTTATGAGTGACCGATTTTATTCGCCGATTTGTAAAAGTGGGCATAAACACTGTGGCCGAGTCAGTCGTTGGCTGCGTACTGTCCTGGTAGAAATGGGTACCTGATGCACCACATTAAAAGCGACGGCGATCTAACAGTGGTGCATCCATCGCCCCGTAAACCTCTACGAAGGCTACGAGACGTCCGCGTTGCGACGGGGCGGTAAATTATAAGTGCGGTTGCAGAGAGTTCACACGAATGTGCATATACAAATGTTGGTTAAAAATGTTATTGCAAATTTTGGCTCTCACGTAAGTCTCAGGAGATGATTTCCACACTTGGTGCATTAGTACACTTCCACATCCGCGCATTTGTTATAGTTCTTGAATTAATTATTCACTCAGACATTAGTACAGTTTAGGCTAGGGAACCAGAATTAGGCGATTATTATATTAAAATCAGTTTTTCACGATACGGTTCAATCAGTATTTGTTGGCGCTGTCCTTTTCTTTCACACAATGAAATTAGCACTTGTGAGACGGTTTACAGTCTTACTTTAATAATGATTTGACTCCGAGCCCCCAATAGCAGTAATGTAGGCTGCTATAAACTAAAATTACTCAATCAATTCGAACAGAACCACAAGTCCCACTGTCCATATGCTTGCACACTTGCACTGTTAAACAATACTCTTTGTCGAAATAAATCGGCACGAAAAAGAATTCTCAAACGACCACATGGGCCACCCTCAACTGGCTTGCTCGCCACCCACCCTCCAAAACGACTGACCAACGACTGACCCCTGGCCAAGATGACCGCTCACTTATATAAGCTCGGACGTCAACCCAAAATATTATATAGTGCCGTTCTTTACGTCACAAATTTTCTATTGAATTTTATAAGCAATTTTCCCTCAAACTTTGTTTATTGCTCTTTATGGGCTTAATTATTTACGAATCTTAACATATGACTACGGCACTCGATCCGCTATGACGAGACGTTTTTAATGAGTGCTCGCTCATCCCTGTAAGTTGTTGTTTACTATTTTTATTAATCTTTCAGTATTCCTGATATTAACCGATTTCGAGGTCACTATAACTTTTGCATCTCGTGACTTGAAATAAAGATCAATCTTTCAGAAGGTGCATATTGCTGACGACAATCCACTGCCGCATCGCTCTTCACCGTAAGTTCCACAGTTTTCGTGTAATGCGCGAAAAACCAAACAATGCGCCAAGCTGCGGGCTACGTTCCCGCCGGAGACCATCCCACCGAACGTTGCAAATCTCGCGCGGGGGCGCCACGCGCTTCCGCGAATCACGCACCATGTAGCGCGCTCGCTCTCCACAAAGCAATGCTTGCATACTAGACCTATTCATCTAGTAACGGGGTTTGTACCGTCACAGCCTGTCAAGCAGTTACTGTTGTCCTATGAGGTTGTTTACTCGTCTCAAAATTTTTCTCAACGATATTGAAGATTTGGTTCAAAATGTTCAAATGGCTCTGAGCACTATTGGACTTAACATCTGAGGTGATCCCCTACAACTTAGAACTACTTAAACCTAACTAACCTAAGGACATCACACACATCCATGCCCGAGGCAGGATTCGAACCTGCGACCGTAGCGGTCGCGCGGTTCCAGACTGAAGTGCCTAGAACCGCTTGGCCACTTCGGCAGCCTATTGAAGATTTACCCTAGACACTATTTCCCTCGGAAACTCAGTTGTTGTGTAATTTCCGATGTGCTGTAACTCATGTGTCTTTCACCGATGGTCGACTTTTGCCCATCAAGCTGATACACACTGAGATGACAAAGGTAATGGGATAGCGATATGCACAAACACAGATGGGGGTAGCATCTCGTACTCGAGGTATAAAAGGGCAGTGCATTAGTGGAGCTGTTATTTGTTGCGAGGTGATTCACTGAAAAGTTCTCCGATGCCATTTGACCTTACGACGTGATTAACAGACTGTGTTCAAAATGGTTCAAATGGCTCTGAGCACTATGGGACTTAACTTCTGAGGCCATCAGTCCCCTAGAACTTGGAACTACTTAAACTTAACTAACCTAAGGACATCACATACATCCATGCCCGAGGCAGGAATCGAACCTGCGACCGTAGCGGTCGCGCGGTTCCAGACTGTAGCGCCTAGAACCGCTCGGCCACTCCAGCCGGCAGACTGTGTTCGCAGAATGGTAGTTGGAATTAGACACGTGGGGCATTCCATTTGCGAAATGGTTAGGGAATTCAGTAGTGCGAGATCCGAAGTGTCAAGAGTGCACCGAGATTACCGAACTTCAAGCATTACGTCTCACTAAGGACAACGTAGAGGCCGCAGCCTTCACTTAACGACTGAGAACAACAGCGTTTACATATACACTCCTGGAAATGGAAAAAAAACACATTGACACCGGTGTGTCAGACCCACCATACTTGCTCCGGACACTGCGAGAGGGCTGTACAAGCAATGATCACACGCACGGCACAGGGGACACACCAGGAACCGCGGTGTTGGCCGTCGAATGGCGCTAGCTGCGCAGCATTTGTGCACCGCCGCCGTCAGTGTCAGCCAGTTTGCCGTGGCATACGGAGCTCCATCGCAGTCTTTAACACTGGTAGCATGCCGCGACAGCGTGGACGTGAACCGTATGTGCAGTTGACGGACTTTGAGCGAGGGCGTATAGTGGGCATGCGGGAGGCCGGGTGGACGTACCGCCGAATTGCTCAACACGTGGGGCGTGAGGTCTCCACAGTACATCGATGTTGTCGCCAGTGGTCGGCGGAAGGTGCACGTGCCCGTCGACCTGGGTCCGGACCGCAGCGACGCACGGATGCACGCCAAGACCGTAGGATCCTACGCAGTGCCGTAGGGGACCGCACCGCCACTTCCCAGCAAATTAGGGACACTGTTGCTCCTGGGGTATCGGCGAGGACCATTCGCAACCGTCTCCATGAAGCTGGGCTACGGTCCCGCACACCGTTAGGCCGTCTTCCGCTCACGCCCCAACATCGTGAAGCCCGCCTCCAGTGGTGTCGCGACAGGCGTGAATGGAGGGACGAATGGAGACGTGTCGTCTTCAGCGATGAGAGTCGCTTCTGCCTTGATGCCAATGATGGTCGTATGCGTGTTTGGCGCCGTGCAGGTGAGCGCCACAATCAGGACTGCATACGACCGAGGCACACAGGGCCAACACCCGGCATCATGGTGTGGGGAGCGATCTCCTACACTGGCCGTACACCACTGGTGATCGTCGAGGGGACACTGAATAGTGCACGGTACATCCAAACCGTCATCGAACCCATCGTTCTACCATTCCTAGACCGGCAAGGGAACTTGCTGTTCCAACAGGACAATGCACGTCCGCATGTATCCCGTGCCACCCAACGTGCTCTAGAAGGTGTAAGTCAACTACCCTGGCCAGCAAGATCTCCGGATCTGTCCCCCATTGAGCATGTTTGGGACTGGATGAAGCGTCGTCTCACGCGGTCTGCACGTCCAGCACGAACGCTGGTCCAACTGAGGCGGCAGGTGGAAATGGCATGGCAAGCCGTTCCACAGGCCTACATCCAGCATCTCTACGATCGTCTCCATGGGAGAATAGCAGCCTGCATTGCTGCGAAAGGTGGATATACACTGTAATAGTGCCAACATTGTGCATGCTCTGTTGCCTGTGTCTATGTGCCTGTGGTTCTGTCAGTGTGATCATGTGATGTATCTGACCCCAGGAATGTGTCAATAAAGTTTCCGCTTCCTGGGACAATGAATTCACGGTGTTCTTATTTCAATTTCCAGGAGTGTAGTTCTCAAAGCTAAGAGACAAGCAACACTTCGTGAAATAACGGCAGAAATCAATGTACGACGTACGACAAACGTGTTCGTAAGGATAAAGCTGCGAAATTTCGCCTTAATGGGCTATGGCAGCAGGCGAGCGATGCGAATGGCTTTGCCACCACGAAACAGCCTACGACGCCTCTCCTGCGCTCGTGACCGTATGGACTGAACCATAGACGGCTGGTAAGCCGTGACCTGGTCGGATGAGTCACGATTTCATTTGGTAATAGGGTTCGAGCATGGCGCAGACCACACGCAACCGCGGGTGCAAGTTGTCAACAAGGCAGTGTGCATGCTGGTGGTGACAGCAATGGTGCGGGCTCTATTTACGTGTGACGGACTGGGTCCTCTGCAACAACTGAACCATTCGTTGACTGGAAATGGCAACGTTCGGCTACTTGGAGACCATTTGCAGTCATTCATGGATCTCATGTTCCATGATGGAACTTTTGTGGAAGGCAATGCGCCTTGTCATCGGGCACAATCGTTCGCGTTTGGTTTGAAGAACATTCTGGACTGTTCGAAAGAATGATCTGGCCACCCATAGATCATTTATGGGACATAATCTGAAGGTCAGCTCTTGCACAAAATCCTACACCGGCAACACTTTCGCAGTTATGGGCGGCTATAGAGGCAGAATCGCTGCATGTTTCTGCAGGGAACTTCCAAAGACTTGTTGAGTCCATATCACATCGAGGTTGCTGCACTAAGCCGCGCAAAAGGAGGACCGAGGCGATATTAGGAGGTATCGCATGGCTGAAAACTGACCCTCATCATTAATAAATGTAATGCAATCCTCATAAGTAGATGAAAACACCTATTGTGAGTGGCTTCAACCAGCCATCGGTCACAATCGGCCAGTATCTACATAGCGCGGCTTAAATTTTTTGACATCAGACATTTAGGGTATGAAGGGGTGACGCTGTTCCTAGTATGGACCTGACGAGATATCATTTCGATTCTACACGGAGTACGCGAAAGAACTTGCCCCCCCCCCCCATTCTAACAGCCGTGTACCGCAAGTCTCTAGAGGAACGGAAGGTTCCAAATGATTGGAAAAGAGCACAGGTAGTCCCAGTCTTCAAGAAGGGTCGTCGAGCAGATGCGCAAAACTATAGACCTATATCTCTGACATCGATCTGTTGTAGAATTTTAGAACATGCTTTTTGCTCGCGTATCATGTCATTTCTGGACACCCACAATCTACTCTGTATGAATCAACATGGATTCAGGAAACAGCGATCGTGTGAGATCCAACTCGCTTTATTTGTTCATGAGACCAAGAAAATATTAGATACAGGCTCCCAGGTAGATGCTATTTTCCTTGACTTCCGGAAGCCGTTCGATACAGTTCCGCACTGTCGCCTGATAAACAAAGTAAGAGCCTACGGAATATCAGACCAGCTGTGTGGCTGGATTGAAGAGTTTTTAGCAAACAGAACAGAGCACGTTGTTCTCAATGGAGAGACGTCTACAGACGTTAAAGTAACCTCTGGCGTGCCACAGGGGAGTGTTATGGGACCATTGCTTTTCACAATATATATAAATGACCTAGTAAATAGTGTCGGAAGTTCCATGCGGCTTTTCGCGGATGATGCTGTAGTATACAGAGAAGTTGCAGCATTAGAAAATTGCAGCGAAATGCAGGAAGATCTGCAGCGGATAGGCACTTGGTGCAGGGAGTGGAAACTGACCCTTAACGTAGACAAATGGAATGTATTGCGAATACATAGAAAGAAGGATCCTTTATTGTATGATTGTATGATAGCGGAACAAACACTGGTAGCAGTTACTTCTGTAAAATATCTGGTGTATGCGTGCGGAACGATTTGAAGTGGAAATTAACTACAACTTCTCCCGGATAATTATTTTGTTCAAACTGCACAAGAATTGCACCTGACGTAGTGTAATAATGTTGACTGTAAGCTGTGTTCGTATCACTAAAATTACAGACCGTACATCAGAGCTTTTATAATGGCGGCCAACAAAAGATAGAGGATTTCTTTTTTAATGAAGATTTTCCTTTTCCCAATTAATCATTTAAATTGCTGCCACCAATAAAAAAATTATTAAATTGTTTCTCAAATTAGTTGAACACAAACCCATGCTATTTTCAACTAGAAGTACAGACGAAGTTGCTATATAATTGCAACTAACAATGGCTGCGCTTCTTGCGGCTCAAATCGATTCGCGTCTTGCGTCGTCGATGTACATCAGAAGAAGACGACAAGGTACAAAACGAAAGAAAAGAATGACATAGATTAACAAAGACTGTGAGACAAATATTGTCGCTGTTTTACATAATTAGCATCTTTCTAAGAAATAATTACATAATTGAATGAATATTATCCACACGTTCATATTCCACTCGTAATAAAAAAAATATGTATATCGTGGATGTTATATTGCCCCTTGGGCTGATTAAAAAAATAGTTTATTCACCATGTTTATGTCTCAACATCCTTCTTTTTTATCAGTCCACATAATCCACGAAGATTCATTGTTTCTAATGTTCGAATATTTGACTTCAATGTAACTTGTCACAGAAAATTGTATTTGAATTGAGCAATAAAAAAAAAAAACTCCGTGACTGTATTGCCTCGGAAATTGCTTCGGATACTTCCCGGATTATCTTATTCCGCCCCCCCCCCCATTTGGGTTAGCTGTAATCGGAAAACTGGGATCAAAACCGTCCAAGTGGCTTCAAGACAATACATTCACCTACTATTTACAGTCAGGTTTGACATAGTTGAGATTGTACAAACTGGATTACGAATTTATGTTTATGCCGTATGTGCGAAATACACTCCTGGAAATGGAAAAAAGAACACATTGACACCGGTGTGTCAGACCCACCATACTTGCTCCGGACACTGCGAGAGGGCTGTACAAGCAATGATCACACGCACGGCACAGCGGACACACCAGGAACCGTGGTGTTGGCCGTCGAATGGCGCTAGCTGCGCAGCATTTGTGCACCGCCGCCGTCAGTGTCAGCCAGTTTGCCGTGGCATACGGAGCTCCATCGCAGTCTTTAACACTGGTAGCATGCCGCGACAGCGTGGACATGAACCGTATGTGCAGTTGACGGACTTTGAGCGAGGGCGTATAGTGGGCATGCGGGAGGCCGGGTGGACGTACCGCCGAATTGCTCAACACGTGGGTCGTGAGGTCTCCACAGTACATCGATGTTGTCGCCAGTGGTCGGCGGAAGGTGCACGTGCCCGTCGACCTGGGACCGGACCGCAGCGACGCACGGATGCACGCCAAGACCGTAGGATCCTACGCAGTGCCGTAGGGGACCGCACCGCCACTTCCCAGCAAATTAGGGACACTGTTGCTCCTGGGGTATCGGCGAGGACCATTCGCAACCGTCTCCATGAAGCTGGGCTACGGTCCCGCACACCGTTAGGCCGTCTTCCGCTCACGCCCCAACATCGTGCAGCCCGCCTCCAGTGGTGTCGCGACAGGCGTGAATGGAGGGACGAATGGAGACGTGTCGTCTTCAGCGATGAGAGTCGCTTCTGCCTTGGTGCCAATGATGGTCGTATGCGTGTTTGGCGCCGTGCAGGTGAGCGCCACAATCAGGACTGCATACGACCGAAGCACACAGGGCCAACACCCGGCATCATGGTGTGGGGAGCGATCTCCTACACTGGCCGTACACCACTGGTGATCGTCGAGGGGACACTGAATAGTGCACGGTACATCCAAACCGTCATCGAACCCATCGTTCTACCATTCCTAGACCGGCAAGGGAACTTGCTGTTCCAACAGGACAATGCACGTCCGCATGTATCCCGTGCCACCCAACGTGCTCTAGAAGGTGTAAGTCAACTACCCTGGCCAGCAAGATCTCCGGATCTGTCCCCCATTGTGCATGTTTGGGACTGGATGAAGCGTCGTCTCACGCGGTCTGCACGTCCAGCACGAACGCTGGTCCAACTGAGGCGCCAGGTGGAAATGGCATGGCAAGCCGTTCCACAGGACTACATCCAGCATCTCTACGATCGTCTCCATGGGAGAATAGCAGCCTGCATTGCTGCGAAAGGTGGATATACACTGTACTAGTGCCGACATTGTGCATGCTCTGTTGCCTGTGTCTATGTGCCTGTGGTTCTGTCAGTGTGATCATGTGATGTATCTGACCCCAGGAATGTGTCAATAAAGTTTCCGCTTCCTGGGACAATGAATTCACGGTGTTCTTATTTCAATTTCCAGGAGTGTACATTGAAGTTTTATGATTTTTTTAACAGTTTAAATATATTTCTTGTGTATGACAAAAATTTCTTCCACGTCGACCCGTCGGAACGCAGTCAGGTAGTGACTGCCGCCGGTCCGCCCCTGGCCACGTCGGCGTAGCGTCAACTGCCGTCGGCTGCGTCGTGATTGAGATCTGCTGTCGGCCGGAACTACCCCTGCAGCAGCTCTGGATTCTCTTGTGCCTCGTCATTCAGTTCAAGACGGGTACATGAAATGTCAAAATACATGTGTCAGTGACAAGATGAACACTCTTACCATCCTGTGGAGAAAATTTGTTAGTGTCCATATCACTCGCATTCACACAGAAGGAATTAATTTTGTCCTGTATCTTGACACTGTTCAATACAATGTAGCGATTCATCTAGGAATTCATCACAATATGCACATTTCAATCACGGCACTGTTAATCACACACGTGTCCGTAGCGTGCTTTGTGTATACGCGGAGAATGTGATTACACTTTCTCTCTCGCGACGTGCTGCGAAGGCAACGTTGCATTGTTTTTGTGGGGCGCGGCTGGCTCTACAGTCAGTCATATAATATTTTACCCTCAAAGACGCTCCGAATCGAATTATTAGAGGTCACGAGTTCCTTTTAACTGCTAATGTTGGCAACAGAACTTAACGTCCATAGCGTTGCTGTTACCTTCGACACTACATGAGTGTTCTTAAGATTTCTTGATCACAGTTTATCACTGTTCACATTTTTCGCTAAATAAATAAGTGTCCACTATTGTGCAGTTATTGTAAGACACAGATCAAGTTTCTGATTGCTGTGAGTACATGTCCATAGTACTTACACACAGTCTATATGCGAACGACACCGTTCATGAAAAGAGGTCTGGTACGTTTGCACATATTTTCGCATTACAATGACTGAATAACAAGATCAAAATTTTATCCAGTTACGTAAACATCATACAGTATAAAACTTTAGGAATCTGCTACATTGTTGTGATCATTCGATCATTCTCGAACAATCGAGATAACAGTACATTTCCATGTTCATGGCAAATACACATATTTTATCATTTCTTGGGACAGAGATCCATGTTTGACTTCTTTTAACCGGAATGTCCCTGATAAGCCATTTTATATGACTTCAAATTGAAATGTGTACATTAATTAGTACACAGTCAGATACTATTTGAGAGGTGGCTGACAGGATCACACAGCTCACACATGACCAACACTCGTTGCATGTATGGGACTATATGACTCAACCTCATTTAAAATATTTTATGCATTTCATTGATATGTATGCTACATAAAAAAATAATAAAATTTATTACATCTAATATAATAATATTTAAGTGAACTTTTATGAAGTACTGATTTCTTTTATTAAAATGTGTTTATCATGGAGATTCTTTACTCCTTGCACAAATAATTCAAGAATATTATATTGTGACACTTGACGTGTAAATCTACAAACTAACAAACATATAATATCATTGCATTACTAAAACTAAACATCACATTTATTAATGTTTGGTACATTAGCATCTCTTATTAGTCCTTTCTAAATACAAACATTTTATTGCAAATATTTTTTCATGTCTTTATGGCAATATAGAACCTTCCTCTTCGTCCAGCTTACAATAGGTCTTGTGCGGGAATACATTCATTTTATACTGATAATATTTTATGATACCAGGTTGTTCAACGAATACTTCGTGATATTCAGACAATAATTCGGTCAATTGCTTAGTCTCAGAAGTATTAATGCAAGTTGTCTCGCTGGGTACATCGTTATTTCGGTTTTGACTACGTTTCTGCAGGTGCTCTTTGTTCAACATTAACATCGTCTGTTTACTAACAGAAAGGTGTACCTTTTGCATTAAAGGAAGGTTTGCACCGAACTCCCGATTCAACATCAAAGTTATCGGTCGCTGTTGGTGATTAAGATCACACGTCCCCCGGGCAAGATTCCTTTTCCCGAAGGAACTCATGTCCAAGTACCACTGGTACGGATAAGTTATCTATCAATAGGAACGTGCATGTCAAGCGATCATTTCCTAAGGAAACTTCCACCTGTGTCTGGAATTTTACGGTTTGTATCTTATTTCCCAATGCTCCAATAACCTTGCAATTTGCGACGGGTAAGATCGGTAATTTTCCTAGTTACGAAACCTCCTTGAAAAATTGCATATTCATTACGGATACATTTGCACCTGTATCGAGCAGAATTGTAGTTGGCATCCAATTTATACTCCCGTTGACACTTGCTTGAATTATTTCCTTTTCTATCTTATCAGAAATGACAAGTTCTTGGTATAGCTCATCTTCTAATTTATTTCCATCCTGATATCGAATCATTTTTATACTGTGCTTCTTAGACCTACTGCCTTCCTTGTTGCCCTCGGTCGCCTGGCGAAGGCCTACAGGGACCACAATTACAGGGCTATTACAAATGATTGAAGCGATTTCATAAATTCACTGTAGCTCCATTCATTGACATATTTTCACGACACACTACAGATACGTAGAAAAACTGATAAAGTTTTGTCCGGCTGAAGCCGCACTTCAGGTTTCTGCCGCCAGAGCGCTCGAGAGCGCAGTGAGACAAAATAGCGACGGGAGCCGAGAAAGCGTATGTCGTGCTTGAAATGCACTCACATCAGTCAGTCATAACGGTGCAACGACACTTCAGGACGAAGTTCAACAAAGATCCACCAACTGCTAACTCCATTCGGCGATGGTATGCCCAGTTTAAAGCTTCTGGATGGCTGTGTAGGGGGAAATCAACGGTTCGGCCTGCAGTGAGCGAAGAAACGGTTGAACGCGTGCGGGCAAGTTTCACGCGTAGCCCGCGGAAGTCGACGAATAAAGCAAGCAGGGAGCTAAACGTACCACAGCCGACGGTTTGTAAAATCCTACGGAAAAGGCTAAAGCAGAAGCCTTACCGTTTACAATTGCTACAAGCCCTGACACCCGATGACAAAGTCAAACGCTTTGAATTTTCGGCGCGGTTGCAACAGCCCATGGAAGAGGATGCGTTCAGTGCGAAACTTGTTTTCAGTGATGAAGCAACATTTTTTCTTAATGGTGAAGTGAACAGACACAATGTGCGAATCTGGGCGGTAGAGAATCCTCACGCATTCGTGCAGCAAATTCGCAATTCACCAAAAGTTAACGTATTTTGTGCAATCTCACGGTTTAAAGTTTACGGCCCCTTTTTCTTCTCCGAAAAAAACGTTACAGGACACGTGTATCTGGACATGCTGGAAAATTGGCTCATGCCACAACTGGAGACCGACAGCGCCGACTTCATCTTTCAACAGGATGGTGCTCCACCGCACTTCCATCATGATGTTCGGCATTTCTTAAACAGGAGATTGGAAAACCGATGGATCGGTCGTGGTGGAGATCATGATCAGCAATTCATGTCATGGCCTCCACGCTCTCCCGACTTAACCCCATGCGATTTCTTTCTGTGGGGTTATGTGAAAGATTCAGTGTTTAAACCTCCTCTACCAAGAAACGTGCCAGAACTGCGAGCTCGCATCAACGATGCTTTCGAACTCACTGATGGGGACATGCTGCGCCGAGTGTGGGAGGAACGTGATTATCGGCTTGATGTCTGCCGAATCACTAAAGGGGCACATATCGAACATTTGTGAATGCCTAAAAAAACTTTTTGAGTTTTTGGATGTGTGTGCAAATCATTGTGAAAATATCTAAAATAATAAAGTTATTGTAGAGCTGTGAAATCTCTTCAATCATTTGTAATAACCCTGTAGTTTGTCGGCTCCTGTGAATTTTGTTTGGTATCAGAAGGTACCTTTGTTATTTTCACATTTTGTGAATTTTCTGTTGTAGTTGGAGGTGGCCTGCTTGTGTCCCACCACGGTGGATATTGGTTGTTTGACATCGGAATAGCTTGGACATAGTTTACCGGCTGGCCTGTGTTAAAAGAACCTTGCGACGGTTGCCAATGGCTTGGTCCTGGTTGCCCTGCCAGATCACCAGTCAAGCATTTAATATCATTTAATAAGCGAAAAACAATATATAAAAAATAAGAAACACTAAATATTTCGACTTGCGTACGTGGCATGGCGTCGTAAGTGAAATGGAAATATGTCTCTTAACCTACTGGGTCACCGCTTTGCGCATGTGGAATCACAAAGCGTGTGGGTCACTTGTTCTTTGGATACGACAATGGAAGGCAAGAAACCCAACACTGATTCGGTGTCTGGTGACGTTTATTATGTCTTCAGTCCGCGCTGGCGTTCCTAGTAACAAAAGACTAAGGGCTGTACAAAGAACTCTTTCTCTTCGTGAGTGCAGAAAAATTAAACATATAATCCAGATATATGCAGTCAGATCAACCACTGTGAAATGGAGGAAGAAGAAATTTGTAAATTTCAGTTTGCCTTGAATTTACACGATATAATACAGTTAACTGTTTCTTATAGAACTTACGTGGCAAACATATCGGTAGTACATCGACGAATAATGTAAATCTATTACTTCCATAGTTATATAGTGTGTACCCACCATTACGATTTTATCTCTGTTTTACCCTCTATTTTGTTTTAACAGTTCTAACGCTATACTGTGGGCTACAATGTTATATGTGAACCTTCGTTCTAGTTAGTTATATCTCTTCACGAGTTTAATCAAAAATGTTGTGTCTCACTTACCTAAACAAGTTCAAAGCTCGCTAAGAAACTGTAAGACTTAATAACTGGATGTCAAACATTTTGTGTAGATGACTATAAGGGTAAAAAACTAAAAACCGATAAATAAATAATAAATATGAAACAAATTATACGAACACGTGGTAGGAAACGCAAATTTTAACAGAAAAAGCAGAAGTAACTAAAAATCAACCGATGTAAAAGGTGAAAAGCAACTGGCAATTAAATACTGGAACTCCAGCAATAAAAAGTCGTTTCAGTTTACAAAAGGAGTGTTTACACACTTTCCGCGGAAATTGGCCACACCAACAAAAGTGTTACCTTGAAATTATCTATTCAAGTTTTATACGAGTCAAGTTGAAATGACACGAGTGAGTCTCCATCTGTAAGGCCTTTCTCCTTTCACAACGTTCCTTTTTTATTCACGTACTTGCTGGATGGTAATAAATTATTTCCCTTCTCTTGCGTCCTCGCGGTTTAACTGTCATCATTATGTCACGCCATTTAGACTGAAAGTGCCCATTAACACAGGGAACAGGATGCAGACTTAGCTGCATCCTTTGTAAAGGAAATGAGCGGAGACACCAGGCATCCGGGCCCGACATCCGTTCGAAAGAAGGAGGCGGGACTTAACCTGCAGTCGACGAAGCATTATTCACAGTTGTACGAAGATAGGGAAGCCAATCAGTTGACTTCTGTTTTTAGAATTCACATCATCATCACCACGTAAAGTGATTTGGAGAACGCACAAAAAAAGCTAATTCGTGACTGGCAGGCGTGGTTTTGGAAGCACTGCTTCCCACATGTTGGCCGGGTGTTCCAGTGCGGGTATCACCTCTCGTGTCGAAACCATCATAAGTGTTGTGAACACTCTCTCGAAACTTCTTATTTAATCCGTTAATGTAAGCACTGTTCTGTTTTCATTTTAAAGAGCGTAGATGAAAAATTTGTCTCGTTCCTTTTTTAAACGCGCATCTACACTCATGCTCATAAATTAAGGATAATTGCAGAATGTGGTGCTACACAACGTGGCACTACACGAAACTGGTGCTAATAGCATAGGCACATAGGGAACACACACGACACTGATCTTTAAGTCCACGGTATTGGTGATAAGTTGAGAAAACCGTCCCGAAACACATGTGCTACAAAACGCCACTGTTTCCTGCTCATGTACCCCGACATCACTATGGAATATGATCACCATGCACACGTACACAGGCTGCACAATGGGTTGGCATACTCTGGATTAGGTGGTCGAGCAGCTGCTGAGGTATAGCCTTCCATTCTTGCACCAGTGCTTGTCGGAGCTCCTGAAGTGTCCTAGGGGTATGAAAGAGTGCACCGATACGTCGACCGAGAGCATCCCAGACGTGCTCGATGGGGCTTAGGTCTGGAGAACAGGCAGGCCACTCCATTCTCCTAATATCTTCTGTTTCAAGGTATTCCTCCACGATGGCAGCTCGGTGGGGCCGTGTGTTATCATCCACAAGGAGGAAGGTGGACCCACTGCACCCATAAAAAGGCGGACATACTGGTGCAAAATGACGTCCCAATACACGTGACCTGTTACAGTTCCTCTGTCAGAGACATGCAGGGGTGTACGTTTACCAATCATAATCCCACCCCACACCATCAAACCACGACCTCCATACAGGTCCCTTTCAAGGACATTAAGGGGTTTGTATCTGGTTCCTGGTTCAAGCCAGATGAAAACCCGGCAAGAATCACTGTTCAGACTATCCCTGGACTCGTCCGTCAACAAAATCTGGTACCACTGTTCCAATGACCATGTACTGTGTTCTTGACACCAGGCTTTACGGGCTCTCCTGTGACCAGGGGTCAGTGGAATGCACCTTGCAGGTCTCCAGGCTAATAAATCATGTCTTTTCAGTCGTCTGTAGACGGTGTGTCTGGAGACGACTGTTCCAGTGGCTGCGGTAAGGTCCCGAGCAAGGCTACCTGCAGTACTCTGTGGCCGTCTGCGGGTGGTGTTGTACACTGTGGACGACCCGTACTGTAGAGCCTGGAAACGTTTCCTGTCTGCTGGAATCGTTGCCATAACCTTGAGATCACACTTTGTGGCACACGAAGGGCCCGTGCTACGACCTGCTGTGTTTGATCAGCCTCCAGTCGCCCTTGTATTCTACCCTCATAACGTCATCAATATGTGTTCTCTGAGTCATTTTCATCACACAGCCACCATTAGCACGTCGGAAAACGTCTGCTCACTTACTCGCTGCACCGTACTCTGACATGCACCAACACACGTCTGCGTATGTGGACTGATACCCCGAGGTGATTTAAACCCGCAAACCGCCCACCAGAGCGTTGTTTCACCATGTATTAGCATTATCCTTAGTTTATGAGCATGCGTGTGTATTAATGAAACAATGAACTCGCTCATGATAGCTGATCGCCCTCAACGGCACATAATGACGCAATGCCCAGCTCTCTGTTTCCCTGAAATGTCGGTCCACTGGAATGTGTGATGGTTGGCTGATGCGGGAGAGAGGACCAGACAGCAAGGTCATCGGTCCCATCGAATTAGGGAAGGATCGAGAAGGAAGTCGGCTGTGCCCCTTCAGAGAAACCATCTCGGCGCTTACCTGGAACGATTTAGGGAAATCACGGAAAACCTACATCAGGATGGCTGAACGCGAGTTTGAACCGTCGTCGTCGCGAATGCGAATGCAGTGTGCTAACCATTGCGTCACCTCGCTCGGTGGAATGTGTGTGTCAGCAATAAGTAACTAATGACGTCCCAAACTATTTTAGACGTATTTTTAATGGGAAACATCGGTGGGCGATAGCTGGATACGAAACAAAAATCTTATCAGCTGATTCACGTACGTTCCGTTATGTCGTGTCCCATCCACTGGTACCTATTGTTGTTGTTGTTGTGGTCTTCAGTCCTGAGACTGGTTTGATGCAGCTCTCCATGCTACTCTATCCTGTGCAAGCTTCTTCATCTCTCAGTACCTACTGCAACCTACATCCTTCTGAATCTGCTTAGTGTATTCATCTCTTGGTCTCCCCCTATGATTTTTACCCTCCGCGCTGCCCTCCAATACTAAATTGGTGATCCCTTGATGCCTCAGAACATGTCCTACCAACCGATCCCTTCTTCTGGTCAAGTTGTGCCACAAACTTCTCTTCTCCCCAAACCTATTCAATACTCCCTCATTAGTTATGTGATCTACCCATCTAATCTTCAGCATTCTTCTGTAGCACCACATTTCAAAAGCTTCTATTCTCTTTTTGTCCAAACTATTTACCGTCCATGTTTCACTTCCATACATGGCTACACTCCATACAAATACTTTCAGAAATGACTTCCTGACACTTAAATCTATACTCGATGTTAACAAATTTCTCTTCTTCAGAAACGCTTTCCTTGCCATTGCCAGTCTACATTTTATATCCTCTCTACTTGGTCCATCATCAGTTATTTTGCTCCCCAAATAGCAAAACTCCTTTACTACTTTAAGTGTCTCATTTCCTAATCTAATACCCTCAGCATCACCCGACTTAATTCGACTACATTCCATTATCCTCGTTTTGCTTTTGTTGATGTTCATCTTATATGCTCCCTTCAAGACACCATCCATTCCGTTCAACTGCTCTTCCAAGTCCTTTGCTGTCTCTGACAGAATTACAATGTCATCGGCGAACCTCAAAGTTTTTATTTCTTCTCCATGGATTTTAATACCTACTCCGAATTTTTCTTTTGTTTCCTTTACTGCTTGCTCAATATAGAGATTGAATAACATCGGGGAGAGGCTACAACCCTGTCTTACTCCCTTCCCAACCACTGCTTCCCTTTCATGTCCCTCAATTCTTATAACTGCCATCTGGTTTCAGTACAAGTTGTAAATAGCCTTTCGCTCCCTGTATTTTACCCCTGCCACCTTTAGAATTTGAAAGAGAGTATTCCAGTCAACATTATCAAAAGCTTTCTCTAAGTCTACAAATGCTAGAAACGTAGGTTTGCCTTTCCTTAATCTTTCTTCTAAGATAAGTCGTAAGGTCAGTATTGCCTCACGTGTTCCAGTATTTCTACGGAATCCAAACTGATCTTCCCCGAGGTCGGCTTCTACTAGTTTTTCCATTCGTCTGTAAAGAATTCGTGTTAGTACTTTGCAGCTGTGGCTTATTAAACTGATTGTTCGGTAATTTTCACATCTGTCAACACCTGCTTTCTTTGGGATTGGAATTATTATATTCTTCTTGAAGTCTGAGGGTATTTCGCCTGTTTCATACATCTTGCTCACCAGGTGGTAGAGTTTTGTCAGGACTGGCTCTCCCAAGGCCGTCAGTAGTTCCAATGGAATGTTGTCTACTCCGGGGGCCTTGTTTCGACTCAGGTCTTTCAGTGCTCTGTCAAACTCTTCACGCAGTATCGTATCTCCCATTTCATCTTCATCTACACCCTCTTCCATTTCCATAATATTGTCCTCAAGTGCATCGCTCTTGTATAGACCCTCTATATACTCCTTCCACCTATCTGCTTTCCCTTCTTTGCTTAGAACTGGGTTTCCATCTGAGCTCTTGATGTTCATACATGTGGTTCTCTTATCTCCAAAGGTCTCTTTAATTTTCCTGTAGGCAGTATCTATCTTACCCCTAGTGAGATAAGCCTCTACATCCTTACATTTGTCCTCTAGCCATGTCTGCTTAGCCATTTTGCACTTCCTATCGATCTCATTTTTGAGACATTTGTATTCCTTTCTGCCTGCTTCATTTACTGCATTTTTATATTTTCTCCTTTCATCAATTAAATTCAATATTTCTTCTGTTACCCAAGGATATCTACTAACCCTCTTCTTTTTACCTACTTGTTCCTCTGCTGCCTTTACTACTTCATCCCTCAGAGCTACCCATTCTTCTTCTACTGTATTTCTTTCCCCCATTCCTTTCAATTGTTCCCTTATGCTCTCCCTGAAACTCTGTACAACCTCTGGTTCTTTCAGTTTATCCAGGTCCCATCTCCTTAAATTCCCACCTTTTTGCAGTTTCTTCAGTTTTAATCTACAGGTCATAACCAATAGATTGAGGTCAGAGTCCACATCTGCCCCTGGAAATGTCTTACAATTTAAAACCTGGTTCCTAAATCTCTGTCTTACCATTATATAATCTGATACCTTTTAGTATTTCCAGGGTTCTTCCATGTATACAACCTTCTATCATGATTCTTAAACCAAGTGTTAGCTATGATTAAGTTGTGCTCTGTGCAAAATTCTATCAGGCGGCTTCCACTTTCATTTCTTATCCCCAATCCATATTCACCTACTACGTTTCCTTCTCTCCCTTTTCCTACACTCGAATTCCAGTCACCCATGACTATTAAATTTTCGTCTCCCTTCACTATCTGAATAATTTCTTTTATTTCATCATACATTTCTTCAATCTCTTCGTCATCTGCAGAGCTAGTTGGCATATAAACTTGTACTACTGTAGTAGGTGTGGGCTTCGTATCTATCTTGGCCACAATAATGCGTTGACTATGCTGTTTGTAGTAGCTTACCCGCACTCCTATTTTCCTATTCATTATTAAACCTACTCCTGCATTCCCCCTATTTGACTTTGTATTTATAACCCTGTAGTCACCTGACCAGAAGTCTTGTTCCTCCTGCCACCGAACTTCACTAATTCCCACTATATCTAACTTTAACGTATCCATTTCCCTTTTTAAATTTTCTAACCTACCTGCCCGATTAAGGGATCTGACATTCCACGCTCCGATCCGTAGAACGCCAGTTTTCTTTCTCCTGATAACGACCTATTATGGTGCCTAAAATTCTTCGGGGAATCGTCGAAGAGAGGTACATGCCGTAAGACATTGGCAAGAAGGAGGAATAGGATAACAAGACGTCAGGGAATATATTCTATTATACGAGAGGGAGGAGGGAGCTGTAGAGGGTTAAAACTGTGGGAAGACAGATTGAAATACAGCCACAGGTAATTGAGGACGTTGGATGCAAATTCTACTCTGTGATGAAAAGGTTGGAACAAGAGAGGAATTCATAGTGAGCCGTATCGAAACAGTCAGATTGTAGACACCCACAACCAACCTTCCAAACAGAACCAAAGGCATTAGGGAACAAATAATGTCAGCACACTCAAAACTGTGTTTAACATACATTGTTTGGTACCGAAAGCTCATTAGCAATTTGATTACTTTACAAATACGCCGCACGAATGAGAGGGAGATGTAAGATTGTAAAATTTTCTATGAAAAATTTGATATACCGTTAATATCGTTCTCTGGCGGTACTATCAATACTGACTGAAAACCGAATCTTTCCAATACCAAATAAGTTTTAGTGAACTCGTCGTTTTTAGTTACCAAAATGAATGACATGAAGCAGGCCAACGCTCCTGACATATGAGAGTTGTTCGATAAGGAATACAATTTTTATTTCTCTGCCAGCTTAGGTTGAGAAAATGCGGAATTTGCTGTGGGACATGGTGGAATATGGACGCTTCAGCCCATATTGCTTTATGAAGTTCCGGCAGGCGGCGGCACTGTATGTAGCATTCAAAATGGCGTCTGTAACGGAGGTGCGGTCCAAGCAGAAAGCTGTCGTTGAGTTTCTTTTGCCGAGAGACTAAAGCATCACAGATATTCATAGGTGCTTGCAGAATGTCTGTGGAGACCTGGCAGTGAACAAAAGCGCTGTGAGTCGTCGGGTGAGGTGTCTGCTACCATCGCAACACTACAGCGCAAACCTGTCCAGTCTCCTGGCCGGCCGCACATGGCTGTGACTCCTGCAGTGCTGGAACGTGCGGACACCCTCACTCGACCTGATCAACAGATCACAGTCAGACACCTCGCTGAACAGTTGGACGTCCACCAGTTGGGGTACTCAAAGGGGTGCCCGCCTGGTTCCTCAACTGCTACCAGAAGACCATGAAGAACAACGAAAGACCATGTGTGCGGAACTGTTGGCGCGCTACAAGTGTGTTAGTGACTTTTTTTTGTCGAACATCGTCACAGTCGATGAAATGTGGGGTTACCACCTCGAACAGGAAGCAAAATTGCAATCCATGAGGTGACGCCACACCACCTGTCCCCGAAGAAAAAGTTCACAGACGCACCCTCAGACGGTAAAGCCTTGGCGATGGTCTTCTGTGACTCTGAAGACGCTATTCTGTTTGCTCACGGTGCAGAGATCAACTCTGCCTCTGTTCCAGAGGGATCGTCCGTTGGTTAGAAGGAGATCAGATGAGGGCCTGCAACCAACCTGCATGTGTGCTAGACACACTTGGAGTTATGGTTTGGGGTGCGGCTTCGTATGACACCGGGGGTACTCTCGTGGTAGTCCCACGCATTCTGACTACAAATTTGTACGTCTACCTGGTGATTCGACCCGTTGTTCTTCCATTATGAACAGCAATCCAGGAGTTGTTTTCCAACAGGATAACGCTCGCCCACATAGCGCTGTTGTAACCAGATATGCTCTACAGAGTGTCGACATACTGACTTGGCCTACTCGATCACCAGATCTGTCTCCAGTCGAGCACATACCTTACATCGTCAGGCGACGAATCCAGTGTCGTCCACAAATAGCATCAACCTTCTCTCTACTGGCCAATGATGTGCAACAAGCATGGAACTCCATCGCACAAACTGACATCAGCCCCTGTACACCACAATGCATGTGACAGTTACATGCTTGCATTCAACATTCTGGCGGTTACGAATGTACCAACATTTCACATTTGCAGCAGCTTATCTAGCGCTTACATTAACCTGTATACGAAAGTACTCCTGAGTTTTCATTACTGTACGTTGGTTATTTTTTGGTGTTGCAATCGTTTCACCGTCAGTGTACATGCTTTGGAATTGTGGTGCAATAGAAAAATGTTGGAAATTGGACGTGTGAATGGAGCATATAATGAAGAGGCACTGAACTGAATTTTTGGGAAAAGAAATTTATGACACTATTTGGCAAAGAAAAGAATTGGCTGACAGGAAGCCTCTTCGGGCATAATAGAAGAGTAAAAAGAATAAATCTGGAGGGAGGCGTGGGGTGGGGGGCTGGGGGGCTGGGGCGCTGGGGGATGTGTGTGTACAAATTATAGTCCTAGAGAGAAAGACCAACTATTCAGTACAGTGAGAAGGTTCCAGTGGATGTAGGTTGGAGGAGTTATGCAGAGAGGAAGAGTCCAGGACAGGACAGACTTGCACGGAGAGCTGGCGGAAGACGACAACAACACGAACAAGCGGTAATCTGAATGTAGTTGACAGCATTGGATGCGACCCCTCTCTCGGGGACCGTAGGAGATGATAGAGGAAGTGCTGCTTGCGCGTGATTGCAAAACTGTAGCGGCTCGGTTCCCATGCACCTGTTATATTAAATATAAGGTCGTGCGTCTGCATATGGATGCGGCACCTAATGACGACAGATTCCCAGAGTTTAGGGGGGGAGGGGGAGGCTATGTTAATAGCGGAGACGGGTAGCCGCCGTGTAGCGACCGCGGCAGCCGCCATTAGCATATAATGCCGGGCCATTTGCATAGGCGATGCGCCGCGCCGCGCCGCTCTGCGACGCTACGGCGACGGCGACCGAGCCGTGACTCCGGCCGGATATCGTCAATTAGAAATAATAAGCCTGCCGGGGTTCGCCGCGGAGACCGCGGGCTGGACGCCCGTCCGCGGCACATCCGCCTGTCCACACTCACACCTCAAGGGCAGCCGCTTTCGCTCCACTTGTGCTTTGCTGCAGGCAAAGTTTATGCGATGTATGACACAACCTCTCTGGGGAGCAGTGTTTTGTGATCGGCGAATAATTTGATATCAGCTGGCAATGGGATCTTGCCATCTGGCTTTCTTCTCTTTTATTCATAAAGGATTTGAAACTCACGAGGAGAACGTGGCGAGTGCGATAACTCCATTTGCCAGAAACCACTGGACTCGCATTCGGGAACGCGACGGTTCAAACCTGCGTCCGGCCATCTTGATTTATGTTTTCCATGATATGCTCAAATCGCTTCGGGCAAATGCCGGGATGGTTCCTTTGAAAGGGTACGGATGACTTCCTCCCCTTCCTTCCTTAACCCTATGGGACCGATGACCTCGCTGTTTGGTCCATTCCCCCAAAGCAGCCACCCGACCAATCATTATTTTGAGGCACTTTATATGCCGTTCAGCACATAAACACACAAGTCGTATCGTTGGCACAGTGGCTAGCATCACAGTTTTACTTTCTTGCTCCCCGTTTTCGAAACCCCATTATTGCTTTCGTTTTATTTATTTCTTTAATGGTTCAAATGGCTCTGAGCACTCTGGGACTTAACTTCTGAGGTCATCAGTCCCCTACAACTTAGAACTACTTAGACCTAAATAACCTAAGGATATCACACACATCCATTCCCGAGCCAGGATTCGAATCTGCGACCGTAGCGGCCGCGCGGTTCCAGACTGAAGTGCCTAGAACCACTCGGCCACTCCGGTTATTTCTTTAATTTTCATTGTTTTCATCTTTCTATCGACGTCTGCAACAGATTAATACAGAAATGTGTAAAACAGCAAATGAGTGAAAAACTTGGAACTGTTTTCAGCCGAATTGCTGTTGTATACTTTGTCCATAATATTGGTGGTCTTGTGTACTTGTTCCCGAGAAGAGCGTTTCGGTCGACTAGCAAGTACACCCGTTTATTCTTGCAGCCTGCAAGAAGGTCTTGTATTGAGTCGACTGTGACTTGCCCAGCTGGTTTTGACCTCTTGAGCGAATTAGTGAAGAAAGCACATCATTCCCGATTTAGTTCTCAAAACGAACAGACGGCAATGGACCATAAACATATATATTATATAATAAGTGTGTGACACTATGAAAGTCAGTTGTAATTTTACAACTAATATAACGCCCTTGAATTACATAACTTGATAGAAAAAGTTCGTGTTGTAAGCTACGGATTTGTGTAGATAAATGAGAAATAAGAAAAATAAAATCAACGTAATAACCGGGTTTCGGACGCGGAGCGCAAAAGTGTCGGACGGTAGCGCTACCAACTCTGTTAGAGCTTCCACTGAGATAGTTACATGCTCAGCGGTATATAAAATACCTCCAAAACTTTGACTGCCGCTTCCTCATAAACAGTCTACTATCTACAGACAAGCCGAGACACGTCTTCGCTTCCAGAAACTTCGCTCAGTCTTCCAGTGAGCGAAGTTTCTGGAAAATCGCATTGTGGCACTTGGCGTGTTTTCCTTGTCAGTGTTCATACACCAGTTTCCTATAGTGCTGCGAACATAAGAAGGTGGGTAGTGTGGCGATGAGTAGTGGCGAAAAGTTGCGTATCGTGTGATACTCTAGCAAGAGCGTCATTCTGCAGCGTCTGCCAGTAGCAGACCCTTCATGGTGCTCCTAGAATATTTAGCGTTTCTTTTCGCTACGGTGAGGTTACTTAGCTACCACAGTATTCATTGTTAGTGGCATAAAGTAAACACGCTAAGTATTACGTTAAGAACTGAAGGCGGTAGTTTTCGGAGCATTTAATTCTACTAGGTAGGGAAACTCAGAAGCGGGAACAGTGGCTCCCTGTAGCGCTGACCCAGGAGTTGCCAGTTACGAGCGTAGGCCACAGCAGGCGGAGCGGGGGGGGGGGGGGGGGGGGGCGGAGGGGGGGGCCGGAGACACAGAGCAACACTGGCTCTGTAGTCATTAACAAAAACTGAAATGTTAATTCACTTATATTGGATCATCTTTTTAATAAAAAAAATTCATGAATTTTTAATTACTAGCTGCACGAAAACGAGAGTAATCGAAATAAATTAAAATTTGGCACAAAAATACGAAACATTAAATAGAATATAAAATAATTTTTTTTCCAGAGATTGAATGATGTTGTTTATCAATCTAATTGTTTCTTTAGTTAGTGATAAGACATTTCACATGTCTCCACCAAATTATAATTTCTCACACAAGCAAAAATTGAAAATGAAAAGATATTATTTTTATTAAAAGAAGATCTATCCGGGTACGCTTTGGTGTGGCTCAGTCACGTTAACTGGAAAAGAAAGAAAAGACAAAGTACACATTACTAATATACCTGGGAATTGGATATACGTCCAGATCTTCCTCTTTCCTTGTCGCTGTCCCCCCCTCCCTCTCCCTTCCCCTCTGTCCTCTCTCTGTCCCTCACCTCTTCCCCCTCCGTCTATCCATTTTATCCATTTTCTCGTCTCCCCTACTGTTCATCTCTTCCTGTACCCTCTCTCTGCCCATCTCCTCATTTCCGTCCTCCAGGACCATTTCCTCCCATTACCCTGTCCATCTCCCCTTGCACCTGTTTCTCGCCTTGAGTCTTGTTTACTGTTACTGGAAATTCAGATTCTATAGTAGTACCCTAATCATAAGACGATAAGGCAGAAATACAATTTTCCTGTTTGCTGTGATAAACCATCTGTGAGAAAGAAAACTAAAAAAGCACATTGTTCCTATTACAATTTATGTATAAAAATATATACGGGGTGAGTAATGTACGACGTAACATCCCTTTTATTTAGTGAACCGTTACACATACCGAAATGTGGTTTTTGGTCAATGTTAGAGAGTCGAGGGGCAGGTACTTTTTGTTTGGATAATGTTTTTAGTGTCGATATCAACGGAGATATTGGAGCAAGTATGTGCTTTTTTTAAAATAGATCCGTATACTTCTTATAACTGCTTTCGATAGCTCTTTAGAAGACAATAACAGTGATACAGCGTTTGTTAATGTTGACTTCTAAACCTGTGTGAAAGAATCCAAGGAACGTCCTACAATGTGAGAGCACGGTGGCCGGAAACGGCATTTGCGGTGCAGGCAGTGCCAAGCAGGTGTCTCGAACGAGGCTGCGTGGTTGTAAGGAAGGCCTGCGTCACGAGAATAGAGGTTTACTTCCCCCATTAGGACCTAGACGCAGGCTTCGCTACTAATTTTGTACATGGAAATACGATATAGGCTGGAATCTACCGTATCACAAAGGGCTTAGGAAAACTATTTCACATTTGTGTATCCTCCCAGATTTATCTGAGCTGAAACAAACTGTTCATTCTTCAGAAATGAGGAGTGCTTACACGCTTAAAAAAAGTAACTTCTGTATTAAATATTAAAATGTTAGAAGGAAGATTTTACCCTTCTTTTCCTGTATGTGGCTGTGGGCTTCTTAGAGGTAAAATACATGCTGTCGGGCAACTGTCTCTACCTAAACTGCTCTAAATTATATCATATGGAATACACACGTTGAACTAAACATTTTATTAAAAATTCTTTGGTGACCATCTGTACACTGCAAAATAAATATTCTTCCTAAAGAAACGTTGTTTCATGCTGAACTTAAGCGCGTAAGAGTAGTGTTACCAGTTACGTGCAATAAATGCTGACGACTTTGCAGTGCAATTTCGTACACACGTCAATTAAATAAACAATTTATTAACAATGGCGTGATAACCACCCAAAAAATGTAACACATACTTTTTCTTCCAAAAAACTAACTTTATACTTTATTTAAGAACTACTCCCCATCCCGAACAGGCCATGAAGGCCTAACGGGACCGACAGGCCGCCGTGTCATCCTCAGTTCATACACGTCACTGGATGCGAAAATAGAGAGGCATGTGTCAGCACGCCGCTCTCCCGGCCGTATGTCAGTTTCCGAGACCGGAGTCGCTACTTCTCAATCAAGTAGCTCCTCGGTTTGCCTCACAAAGACTGAGTGCACCCCGCTTGCCAACAGCGCTCGGCAGACCGTATGGACACCCATGCTAGTGCTAGCCCAGCCCGACAGCGCGTAACTTCGGTGACCTGACGGGAACCGGTGTTACCACTGCGGAAGGCTGTTGGCATCCTTCATTTAAGCACGTGTTCAAACTGTTGACCATGGGATGACAGGTACATTCCCAATCGTCGTTCGAAAGACCGATGAACAGATGTTATTACAGTGGATGATATGGTAGAGTATCACTGGCGATCCGATGACCCGTATCGTCTGACGTAGTTGGGGCTTCGTCACAGACTGTATCTTTGATTTGCTGCCCAAGGAAATAAATCAAGAGGTAAAATTGGGAGATCTCGTCGGCGCCGGCCGGTGTGGCAGAGCGGTTCTAGGCGCTTCAGTGTGGAACCGCGCGACCGCTCTGAAAACGCACACACTAATGGCTTTTTCTCCTGGCATCTGACGCAGCTGGGTGCCCACGACGCATTATGTGCAGGTGGTCACTTAACTTTCTTACGGAAATCTTTACGACAGCAGTTTCCGCTACAGTGACAGTTTCATATACAAAATTTCACGGGTCGAGAATTTGCTTTGCAAATGTGTAGAAGCAAAATCTTATGAATATAGCAGTGTCCAAAAAATTTTCGCCAGCATTGTGATACATTCACGTATTTACACACATTTCATAACTCTTAAAGTACGATTCTTGGTTTCCAACATCCTTTATCACAAGTCAGAGTCCCTAACCACTATTCATTACTCCTTACCTTATTAGGCGCTTCAGTGTGGAACCGCGCGACCGCTACGGTCGCAGGTTCGAATCCTGCCTCGGTCTTGGATGTGTGTGATGTCCTTAGGTTAGTTAGGTTTAAGTAGTTCGAAGTTCTAGGGGACTGATGACTTTGGATGTTAAGTCCCATAGTGCTCAGAGCCATTTGAACAATGAACGTTCAAGCAGAAACGAGCCGCCTGCAGTGCAGGCAAGTAAACAGACAAATGTGTTGACATTCTGACACAGCGCAGCACGAGAGCTCTGCTTGGCGGTATTTGCACCGCTGATGCTGATTCCAGCCACCGCACTCTCAAATTCTAGTATGTTTCCAGATTTTTTTACGAGAGGTTTCAACGTCAACATTGACAAACGCTATATCACTGTAACTATCTTCTCAAGAGCTACCGAATGCAGTTATAAAAAGCATACGGTTCCATTTATAAAAACGTCTTGTTTGTATATTTCCTTTGATTCTAGAGCAGAAAAACGTGAACCAAACAAAGAAATACGTGCCTCACGGTGCTTTAACGTTTGCCAAAAACCGCATTTCGGTATGTGTAACAGTTCACGAAATAAAAGAGAGGTGTTATGTCTTATGTGATTCACCCTGTATAACGAGAAAGAATATATGTGGGAGAAATAATTCGTCTAGTGTTTTAAATACTCCAGTATCGTTGTTAAAATTATCTGGGACAAAGGAAAAAAACGCCCGTTTTTACATTGGAGCACAGCAGAGCATTTTCTTTCTCGCAGACTGTTTTTGACAGAAAACCAGTACATATTCGTTTAAAAACTATGGAGACCACGTGCATTATCGTTTAAAACTTGAAGTAAATCCGTCAACAACTATTCGAGATTTTTGGTAACAACGTGCCCCCTTTACATATATTAAATATTTATTTACGTATTGATTACACTTAAAATATAAGCATATAAAAACTCGCATGTACAGATGCAACGTTATGTCAATATGTCAAAGCGCTCGATCAGCAATTTTCCTAGTTTTCCGAGCACAAACATATGCAGGTTGCACTTTTTTATACAAAGATAATGACTGAATACTTGTTAATTAACAATATTTGATAATTATAAACAAAGAATTGAAATACAAGTAAGAAGAAAATATGCCCAATTGAACTAGAAGCTTCGCTATGAGCAATCTCGTATGCAAAGTACATTTCTGTATCGTGGTTTCAGACACCAGTAAACAACATTTTCTCTTCTTCAAGAAAATGAATATCTTTGACTGATTATAGTAAAGAGAAATTGCAACATATGTAAATACTTGCTTCTTCATAAGAACATAATTGTTTCTTGATAAAATATATAACTGCTACTTCAGTTAATAAATGGCATAGCCAAATTAAATATTTCAGCTTAACATACCTTCATCTTCTTAGAAAGACACTTTTTCACTAATGTTCTTAAAAAAGAGAAAGTAAAATAAATGATAGAATATATTTGGTTCTTCATTAAACTGTCTTCTTCTTTGGCGAAAAAGTAAATAAATAGAAATATAAATAAATAATACTACTTCTTGTTTTGAACTCCCTAATAAATACTGATGAAGTGACACGAATTAAAGAAGTGCCAAATCACCTATGTAAAGTTGCTGAAATAGATGTAAAATCAAATATAAAATAGCACACTTAGCTAATGAAATTTGATAACATTATGTACGCAGTTGATGTACTCTGAAATGAACATATAAAATCATTTAGTACGTGGCTTTCAGCTTTGTTCAGTATTCCTTGCATCAGAATACATGTCCTGCTTTAATTTCAGTACAGTGTTAACCTATTATTGCTTACGAAATATTGCTTTTCCATACTGCCAAATCTGTATTATGAACTCTTTTGATGTCATATTTATTGAATTCAATTTCAATGTAAGATCTGTATTCCTTATGTAAGTGTAATCGTCTTTTGTTCATCATATATTTAACAAAATTACCGACAGCTACATTTAGAATTTCCTTAAAGCCTGGTATCTGGAGATCTGCGAACATTCGCTCCTCTAATGCAGCAATATGGGTGTGAGATTTACACAGGGAATCTTTTAAATCACATTTTTGTGCTTTGTGTGGACTTTGATTTTTTAAATATTTTTCGCTCTTGTTTTATAAATTTGTTGCCTCATTTTAATATAATTATACGAATTCATTTCTCCAACATTAGTCACTGAAATTTTTGCATTTCAAAAAATGCGCTAGCGTAAAACTGATTTTCCTCTTTTTCCCACAATGAGTGAGAACTATTTCCATTTAGGTTATCGTCATCATTTTCAGTATCAGTCACCATTTCGAATGGGTCATTATTTGTTAACGCCTGCTCTTCCTCTTCGGTAGAGAGGTACATTTACGAATGACGGACATGTTTCTGTAAAACAATCTTAACTTCAAACTCTATTCAGAACAGGCAAGGGAAACCAGTTATCCAACCATTATTCATAAAAAGAAATTACTCGCCCGTATTCAGTTAAAACTTGAATTATACAATCATATAGGTTTTGAAGGGAGCTCGAATACACTTAAGGTGTGCAACACTAACTAGTAAGCCAGCATATGTTACCAGAACCTCACTCATACCTGAATTAGAATGTATGTTTCACAGCACCTCCTGTCTCTTCAATTATACGACTACAAATTAGTAAAGTTTTAAGTTTCACATAAGCAACAGTAGCGAATCGCGAAAGGTGTGGACCAATAACACCATCTAACTTTCTCAACAACAAAATCCAAATACACTTGACTTCACACTTTCACGATCAAAACTAAACTTCAATGTATTTCTTCTTGAAAATGAAAACGTATCCAAATACTGTATACACTCCTGGAAATGGAAAAAAGAACACATTGACACCGGTGTGTCAGACCCACCATACTTGCTCCGGACACTGCGAGAGGGCTGTACAAGCAATGATCACACGCACGGCACAGCGGACACACCAGGAACCGCGGTGTTGGCCGTCGAATGGCGCTAGCTGCGCAGCATTTGTGCACCGCCGCCGTCAGTGTCAGCCAGTTTGCCGTGGCATACGGAGCTCCATCGCAGTCTTTAACACTGGTAGCATCCCGCGACAGCGTGGACGTGAACCGTATGTGCAGTTGACGGACTTTGAGCGAGGGCGTACAGTGGGCATGCGGGAGGCCGGGTGGACGTACCGCCGAATTGCTCAACACGTGGGGCGTGAGGTCTCCACAGTACATCGATGTTGTCGCCAGTGGTCGGCGGAAGGTGCACGTGCCCGTCGACCTGGGACCGGACCGCAGCGACGCACGGATGCACGCCAAGACCGTAGGATCCTACGCAGTGCCGTAGGGGACCGCACCGCCACTTCCCAGCAAATTAGGGACACTGTTGCTCCTGGGGTATCGGCGAGGACCATTCGCAACCGTCTCCATGAAGCTGGGCTACGGTCCCGCACACCGTTAGGCCGTCTTCCGCTCACGCCCCAACATCGTGCAGCCCGCCTCCAGTGGTGTCGCGACAGGCGTGAATGGAGGGACGAATGGAGACGTGTCGTCTTCAGCGATGAGAGTCGCTTCTGCCTTGGTGCCACTGATGGTCGTATGCGTGTTTGGCGCCGTGCAGGTGAGTGCCACAATCAGGACTGCATACGATCGAGGCACACAGGGCCAACACCCGGCATCATGGTGTGGGGAGCGATCTCCTACACTGGCCGTACACCACTGGTGATCGTCGAGGGGACACTGAATAGTGCACGCTACATCCAAACCGTCATCGAACCCATCGTTCTACTATTCCTAGACCGGCAAGGGAACTTGCTGTTCTAACAGGACAATGCACGTCCGCATGTATCCCGTGCCACCCAACGTGCTCTAGAAGGTGTAAGTCAACTACCCTGGCCAGCAAGATCTCCGGATCTGTCCCCCATTGAGCATGTTTGGGACTGGATGAAACGTCGTCTCACGCGGTCTGCACGTCCAGCACGAACGCTGGTCCAACTGAGGCGCCAGGTGGAAATGGCAAGGCAAGCCGTTCCACAGGACTACATCCAGCATCTCTACGATCGTCTCCATGGGAGAATAGCAGCCTGCATTGCTGCGAAAGGTGGATATACACTGTACTAGTGCCGACATTGTGCATGCTCTGTTGCCTGTGTCTATGTGCCTGTGGTTCTGTCAGTGTGATCATGTGATGTATCTGACCCCAGGAATGTGTCAATAAAGTTTCCCCTTCCTGGGACAATGAATTCACGGTGTTCTTATTTCAATTTCCAGGAATGTATCAACGAAAACAAAATGCACATCAAAAACGTCGATCTATAGTCCATAATATTAAGTTAGTACGTCTGTATGTTTGTTTACATCCTTTCAAGCTTGGGTGAGTTGTTGCCTGTGGCAGGGATTGTGTAGCGCAGTGAAATCAAAATAGATGGAAAACACAAATTTTCCTTTCGTAAGTTATATGTGCTCCAGGATTAAATCCGTATTTGCTAATAACTATAAAAGATCCATAACGCTACAAACAATCATAAAAGTGGGTACCGTCTGATGATCAGTCGCTGCGTCACTTGTGATCAGTCAGATACAATAAAAATTTAACCGTGGCGAAAGGCCGTTGGTTGCAGCTATTTCTGAAAAACTTTATTCGTAACATTAGCAGTGTTCCAAATACGTAATGGATCAAAGTTTAAGTATTAAAATGATTTTATATAGAAAAGGATTTGAGATGCTGATAAGTGGAATGTTGGTATTAAGAGATGTGTGCAGTATTTTGTACTAGCTGTGCAGAGACAGGGTGGGATGGAATGGGCTGGATAGAGTAGGCTATGACTGGAAGAAGGGACAGATTACAGGCATGAACTGATGGCCTGTGTGAGAGGGCATAATGAAATTACTTCGTGCATTTTTTACACCTGCGTACGGTACAGCTGAGCGCGCGATGGGTCACTGAGCTGAAGAAACTTAAAGGTCTGCTCTGTCTCTGACAGTTAAGCGACGCAGTGCTGGATGGTCACGCTCAGCTGATCAGTACGCTTCGTCGTCACCTGCGTGGGAACGCCCATAGCTGCCAGAAGACGCGCCGATGCTCTGCGACGTCCCCATCCTTCGCCAATTCTCGAATTTCAGTTGGTCCTAGCGAAAGCAGCCCATTCGTACCACGACTCGAGGCTCAAAGCAGATGGATGCACCTTCAACTTCCAGAAACAAACACGCTGTAGCTTGCAGAATGGTAAGCATTTCTGGTATAATGTAACCTAGGAATGGAAGTACCGGGCAAAACAAGGACTGAGCATAATTCATATCAAGATTTCTATTAACAGTCATCAGAAAAAGTAACTTTAGCAATTAGATCAACAGGACCTTGACATATTGGGACAAAACCATCCTACTATATACAATCATTCGAGAAAAATTACTGATAATCGATGAAACACTCTCTTCAACCGTTCTTTTCCTTTGTGAATATGATAAATGATTAAGTAGAAAACTCAAGAACGCCGCAAATAACAGTGTCTTATAACAAGTATAGCATGATAAAACATCGGGCAACGAGGTCCGGATGAACAGCCCCGGAATTACTTAGGGCAGGCCAGATACACTGCTCACCACATGCCTTCTTTTCTAAGCAACCAGTGGGCACACCTTCCAAGCAACAACATACAATGTTATCCTGATGAACAGAGAAGGAGATTCTATGTAAAACGAGTGAACACTTGTCATCAGATTACACATTGGCAGTGTAGACAAGACAGTCGTGATAAGAGACTAGAAAATAATAAGATGACTGGCCGAGGCAACCACCAACTCTTACACCTTAGTGCATGGAAGTTCAGCAGCCAAGCGAAATTCAGCTTCAAATCTTGCCTTGAGGCGGAAATTGTAAACACCGAACCGTCGCGCGGAACGGAAAACACAGGTGGAAGGGGGACGCGAACGGTTGGCTTGTGAACCTCACCTACGTTAAATACAAGCTCGGCTTTGAATTAAAACCCAGAAAAATACATGCAACAAGATTTGCCCCTATAAGACGCATAAGCTTGTGGGCTCCAAATAAGTAAAGAAAGCGACATGGCAATTTAGTGCCAGGCAAAGAAAAAAAAAAGATTTGAATGCCATGAATAATGAAACATTGAACGTCAAAAGAATTTAAATAAGCAGTCCAATACCACAATAATTTAAAACATACAATAAAATAATGTCTCTATGACAAATACGAAATTTTTAGTAGTATGTTTTCATACGGGCTACTCAAATCACCTGTCCATACACAGGAACAAGGAGTAACAACAACAGGAGGCTAAACCAAGTTCAATATACTAGCAGCAACACACAAGCACGTGCAGGAAGCGAACCAGTCATAATTATCACTCTCACAGCGGGGAGAGAGATCTGCCTTGATGAATCCCGCGTAGTTTCAGCACCGAAGCAACGAACTGAAAGTTGGTCACGGAGCGTCCAAGGCCGGTGTGCTGTGACAAGCACTGCAAACACTTGGAGCCATCAGGAGATGCGTGGATGAGGACGATCCACCACCCACCTCCAAATCTGGTCGGCTAATGGTATAATGTGCAGAAGATGTTCAGCCAGAAAAACCTGGAAGTCACACGGATAATAAAATAAACAGCCAGCCCATTACTCCGTGATCCGTGCTCTCCATGCTTCTTCACTCACTGACTCTCCCAGAAAACTACCTTAATATCATTCGCGGCAAACGTGCCACGCCCCCTTCACGACTAAGATCATGTTCCGGGAGACATGCCATCAGCTATCGATCGGGCAACGGGTTAGTCAGCGCGGGAAGGAAGGGGGATTTCAGGAATGAATTAATGACTTGTGAGGGAAGGGACATGGAATGTTTTGAGATGGAGGGCAGGTGAAACGTATTGATACAATGTGACAACAAGCTAGAGCTCTCAAGGATAGGGTGTTAGGACTGACGTATGTGGGAGATGTGGGAGAGGCGAAGTTGCTCTAACTGTTTGAGGAGCTGTGGAAACTTCATGAACTGGTACAGGCTGAGGAACTAGTTGGATATAAAATTTCAAATAATACAACGTATTTGTGTCAGTTACTTTTCATTTTCTCCCATGGCGCGTTTCGAGAGTTTATACGCTTATCTTCAGGTGGAAAACAGCGATGGCTTGTTACACGTGTACCAGCTGGATGCTGCTAGTTGTTTGTTTTGGTTTCATTTTGCTTCAAAGAGTGACAGGCAGTTGATATCGTCATACGGCACTAAGGTTATACATTTGAAATCGTGACGAAGTTACTTACAATCTGTTCCAGTGTACAAAACCCTGCAGTTCATCAGAAACGAACATTTTTGGCTTGATTTTTCACACAGAGACATGAACCTCTAATAAAAACATACAAAAGATCGTGACAATGTAAACATATGGTACTTTGCCTCAGAGATCATTCATAGCTAGTTTAATTTGTGGATCAGAGATATAAAATTATTTCTTTCCTTACAACACCTTGTTAAAAGTATCACATTGTAAAACATATGACAGCAAGGTAAAATTTTATATATATATATATATATATATATATATATATATATATATATATATATATATATATATATATATATATATATATATATATATATATATATATATTCTCTAAGACAAGTACTGCAGCTTTACATTGCTGCAATCTTTGGTGTGTTTATATTACTGGTTAGTGTTTCTGCGTGAAAAGTCAAGACAAAAGTGTTCATTTCTGAAGAACTACAGAGGTCTGTGCACTGAAACAGATGGAAAGCAACTCCATCACCATTTCAGATGTATAATCTTAGTGCAGCATGACGATAAAAAGTGCCTGTTGTCCTTTTTGTAGCGAAATGAAACCAAAAAGAACAACTAGCTGCATCGAGATGGCACACATGTAACAAGATATCACCATTTACCATCTGAAGATAAGTGTATAAACTTTCGATATGTGTCGTGGGAGGAAATAAAAAGCAAATCACATAGCTTAAGTGTTTTATTTTCCTTAAAACAATCGAATATGGATTAGATTAGATTAGATTTACTTTCATTCCAATTGATCCGTAGTGAGGAGGCCCTCCAGGATGTAGAACATGCCAGAAAAAGAATAATACATGCCAAATATTTACAACTCAAATAAATAAGATAATGTACCATTCCACAGGTCCCAAGTGGAATGATTGTCATTTTTAATGAACACTATATGAAAGAATCATTTTACAAACACTAATGCACTGAATTTAAAATAAAAAAGTTTTTTATTTATTTATAAGGTAATAAACGTGTAATACAACTACTATAATACTTATTTACAATTAACACATTACTGCGCTGAAATTGTGCAGAAGACACACACGAATCAGTTGGTTCTACTGAGAAATTCATCAATGGAATAGAAGGGGTTGGCCACCAATAAATCCTTTAGGCTTCTCTTAAACTGAATTTCATTGGCTGTTAAGCTTTTTATGGCTGCTGGTGGCAAGTTATTGAAAATGTGTGTTCCTGAATAATGCACACCTTTTTGTACAAGGCTAAGTGACTTTAAATCCTTGTGAGGATTATTCTTATTTCTAGTTTAAGGATGACATAAGGAAAGGCAGTTGGTTGTGGAAAGCGAGGTAGCGTGCAAGTCGTTACAGAATCGGGAGGGTGCTATGATACTTGGGATGCGCGGAAGTACATCACCACCCACAATCTTTACCATAATTGACTAGGGAGTCACCAATACTGGGAGAGCCAGCCCTGTTTTGGCAATAGTGAGCAGAGAATACTTCAGCTTAGCTGGACACCTAGAATGTTCAGACTTCTGGAGCCCAGCAGGACATTTGTTCTCCAGAAGCCTCACAGCCGTCTTCATCTTGTAGAGCTTGCACTGAGTCACAAAACGGATGTAGATCTCCTGAGCAGATTCAGAGTCTGCAGCCACCACTCCATTCGCCCACTTTGGAAGAACTGTATGAGTGTAGTGAGAACATGCGGCAACTGTGTGTGTCATGATGAGGGGCCGCGAACTTACCTATTTTGAAATTGTTTTAGCCTAAATGAATTCACGCAGGCAGCTCACTTGACTTACGTGGCGGAACTGGTGCTTCCATATAACATTCTCGATATGTTATTTTTGGTCTTAGATTCTATTGATTAGTTGCATTCGCAGTCGCTGACATTTATGTTGGCAATTTTAATCACTTTACTCGCTATGCTATTTCTGCCCATTCATTCCAGGGTTTTAACGTGTCCTTTTGTGAATCCCATTCAGTCTTTGTGCATCCTAAGCTGACTGTAAATTCAGTCCATGTTTACTAATGAACCTTTGCATTTTTTAAATAATTTAACTTGAATGTGTTCATTAGTTTCATTCTGTAGTTACAGAAAACACTTCTTCAATATATCTATGTCATCTATTGACCCACGTTGCCATGTTTGTTGGTACCACCAATATTATCATTCCAGATTGCAGTAGTTTCCATTGTATGACTTTTTGATTAATTAATTTCACATGATTCCTTATATGGGGCAATCTATTTTCTAGTTAAATCACCAGTTACAGGTCTCACTAGCACCATAGGGATACGCTGACCACCCAACCAGTGTCGCACAATTCTTTACAATCATTCTCCCTGTGACACATTTTTCTATTTTAAAAAAATTAAACTGACTACTATTCAACCATTAGTACACTATCATTTGATTTGAAAACATCTTACTCAACTATTTCTCATCGTGGAACTCAATGATTTTCTCTTAAGAATCCATGTTAAAAATAGCCTTAATCACTACGAATAATTTTTTTTTCTGTTTCTGAAGAGCTTTGCAGGAAACAAGGTAGATGTCTAGTACAGGAAGAAAAGCAGCAGTGCTTGAGTTGCAGAAAGTATGTTTATCAGATGTCTTATGGCCAGCCGCGGTGGCCGAGCGGTTCTAGGCGCTTCAGTCCGGAACCGCGCTGCTGCTACGGTCGCAGGTTCGAATACTGCCTCGGGCATGGATGTGTGTGATGTCCTTAGCTTAGTTAGGTTTAAGTAGTTCTAAGTTCTAGGGGACTGATGACCTCAGATGTTAAGTCCCACAGTGCTCAGAGCCATTTGAACCATTTTTAGTTGTCTTATGATTTGTGTATGACTGCAACAGACCGGGGGCACAATCCCATTTCAATGGAAATGGCTACAAGCCACGTTATTCAAACACTTTTATGTTAGTGAAATATCTGGCATGATTGTTCATTCTTATTTAAATTCAATTACTTTTTTGCAACACCGACTGTAAACTGTTGTACTTACAGAGTAAGTGTTAACTGTTTAGCCAAATTTCCATATGTTCTTTGTAGATCAATAGTGTTCTTAAATTTGATTGAGGGATGAACATTCTGTGCATGAAGGCGTATTTCGATTTACTTTGACAAGGAGACCGAAGGGCCAAAAAATTGCTACACCTGCCTAATATCGTGCAGGGCCCCCGCGAGCACGCAAAAGTGCCGCAACACGACGTGCCAGGGGCTCGACTAATGCCTGAGATAGTGTTGGAGGGAACTGACACAATGAATCCTGCAGGGCTGTCCGTAAATTAGTTACAGTACGAGGAGGTTGAGATCTCTTCTGAACAGTACGTTGCAAGGCATCCCAGATGCTCAATAATGTTCAGGTCTGGGGAGTGTTTAAACTCAGAAGAGTGTTTCTGGACACTCGGTAGCAGCTCTAGACGTGTAGGGTGTCGCATTGTCCTCCTGGAAATGCCCAAGTCCGTCGGAATACACAAATAACATGAATGGATGCAGGTGATCAGACAGGATGCTTACTTACGTGTCACCTGTCAGAGTTGTATCTCGACGTATCAGGCGTCCCATATCACTCCAACTGCACACGCCCCACACCATCACAGAGACTCCACCAGCCTGAACAGCCCCTGCTGACATGCAGCGTCCACGGATTCGTGAGGTTGTATCCATACCCGCACACGTCCATCCACTCGGTGCAATTTGAAACGAGACTCACCCGACCAAACAACATGTTTCCAGCCATCAATAGTCCAATGTAGGTGTTACAGGGCCCAGGCGAGGCGCAATGCTTTGTGTCGTGTAGTCATCAAGGCCACACGAGGGGGCCGTCGGTTCCGAAAACCCGTATCGATGATGTTTCGTTGAACTGTTTTCACGTTGACACTTGTTGGTGGTCCAGAATTGAAATCTGCAACAATTTGTGGAGGAGTTTCGCTTCTGCCACGATCAACGATTCTCATCATTTCTCGTTGGTCCCGTTCTTGCAGGATCTTTTCCTGGCCGCAGCGATGTCGGAGATCCGATATTTTACCGGCTTCCTGATATTCATGGTGCACTCTTGAAATTGTCGTACGGGAAAAATCCCCATTTCATCACTACCTCGGAGATCCTGTCTCCATCGCTCGTGCGCTGACTGTAACACCAAGTTCAAAATCACTTAAATCTTGATAACTTGCCATTGTAGCAGCAATAACCGATCTAACAACTGGGCCGGAGACTTATTGTCTTATATAGGCGTTGCCGATCGCAAAGCTGTATTGTGCCTGTTTACATATCTCTGTATATCAATACGCATGCCTATATCACCTTCTTTGGCGCTTCAGGATAAAAACCTCGCAGTAACCTTACACATCTAACTAGAACACTAAAACAGATTAACACTCGGTCAGAAATAAACGGTGGACCTTCAACTACTAACCTTCCAAAATAAACACCACAATAGGTCAGAACTAGTAAATGTGCTATCTCCCCAGCCTTCTTCCTCTTGTGGATTACCTAAGACTGGCGCCGCTTTCCGCCCCCAGTCGCTGTCTTCTTCTGTCTTGACTTCCCCCAACGTTCATATTCTTTGCTCCATTTCCTCGTGGGCGACCCATTTTCTTGTGCTGGGATGGTATCCATCGTAGTATCCTATTCTGTATTGTGTCCTAATCTACCCTACTCAAAGAACCAAACCACATCAGCTCCTTTTATCGGACGTCGTCACGTTTCCATATCCATTTTCATTCTTTGTCGGATTAGGTCATTTCTTAACCTGTCCATCCAAGTACAACTTGGGCTTCGTCTTAAGTAGCTCAGCTCAGTGTCAAGCAATTTATTCTTATTTCTCTTTAACTAATGTCCCAGTTTTCTGATCCGTACAGAAGTACACTCTGGATCATAATCTTATACATTCTGTCCTTCCTCCTCCTTATTATTTTTTTGTTCCACTGAACAGAGCTCATTGACTGCGTTGCAGCTCGCATTTTATTAATCGTACTAGTGATTTCATAATTATTGTGCCCTGATTATTAGATAATACCCTAAGATTACTTCTCCATCTAACTCCAAATTATTTACTTGTTACATTCCAATTCATGTTCATCTTCATGCCAACCTTACTGAATTCGAGTTTAGCCTTCCTCACGATAAATGTTACAACATCTTCTACTAGTACAACCTGATCATCTGCATAATATAGGCTAAATATCTTGCTGTCCTCTCCTGTCACTCACACAACCTGGTATTTTCTATGGTAAGTCCGCAGTAACTCTCCTAGATACAGTTTATAGAGGGCTGGTGACAGCTCACATTCCTGCAGAAGACCATTATTTACGTCAAATTCTTCTGTCCACCTATTCACATTCCTTACTCCCGCCGTGTTATTTTCACATAATTACATAACAGTCCTCAGCAACCTCTGATCCATTTCCATTCCTTCCGACTTTTTCACATATTCTGTTGGTAGCTGCATTATCATAGTTGCATTAGATCAATCAATGCAACACGCATCTGCTGGCCAACCATTGTGCGTTTTTCACGTGCTAGTTCCCTTGTGATGATGCCCATTACCAACCTCTTTGTTAGGAATTCTGCTTGCTCTTCTTGCTCCTGGTGACTTATTCCTTTCTCTACCACATCTTTCATTACGTTCGAGTACTGTCTTCCAAAGAAAGAGATCACTGCCAATCCTCTGTAATTATTTGGGTCATTGCGCGACCGGTTCTTATGCACCGGGCTTACGGATCGTGTTTTCATTCCGGTGGAACATGTTCTTCTCTATTTAACACTCTTTCGAACAGCCTTCTTAGCATCTCCAACAAATTGACCCACGTTCTGGTACCATTTTCATCTTACAGTCACTCACAGCTTGCTGAAGAACTTTTATATCTAAACGCCGTAATTCCCCCTGTTGCATTCCCACCCCACATGTACGTGAAAATTCATGACGATTCTCCCGAAATAAAATGCATTCTCTATTGAAAATTTTCCATCTTGGCAATGAGTGGGGCAGCATGTACACTCATGTGAACCTTTTCCCCGACTACCAATATTATTTTTATGAGCCAATCAGAGTTCTTTTCCAAAGTTTGATTAAGAACACCTGGCTGCCTCCTTTTCGTCACGGTGTCATTCTTTGATTTGATAGTGTGTCTTGCTTCCCACCCCACAGATATGTAATTGTCTAAAAAGCATTCTTAAGGCTCCTGGCAGCCCTGAACGTTTACTGTCTCCTAGTTTCACCAGAATGCCACCTACGGTTAGGACCTCTGGACAGGTCTGGGCTACGTTGCGCCCCAGTTGCTGCGACCACCTGTTCACTCACGGCTTTCAGAGTCACATTTATGACCCTGTAAAGCACGCGTACACGGAAATGTCCCACGGCAGCTCATGTAATTTGCTGGCAGAAAGAAACGACTCCAGAGTGGAGAAACGCAGAACAGAAACTAAAGGAATTCGTAATCACTATAATAACTCCTGTTTGCGTGTAAACTCAAGTGTACTACTCATTTTATGACTTTACGGAGTTTGCTGCTTTAAATAAATGAATGACCATTAGATGTGTATCAGGCAGGTAGACGTTGCACGTAACAGAATGTTTAATTGTAAACTGATATAATTTATCTCAATAAAGTCAGTAATTCAGAACAATACAGGTATTAATTGTTCCTGGAGAACACGTCGCAAACCATTCACTGAATTGTCATTCGGGTGAATTAACAGCAGAACCTGTACTGAGTATCAAAATGAACTTGCTTCACAAAGACACAAAGAAACAACAACCACATGTGGAATGCAACTCAAGAAAATAGTTAAGCATGAGCCATAAGTTTGTCGCGAATGATTAACAAGATCAGACAGTACGTGTGCATTTTCTACACACAGCCTGGCAACACTTCGGTACTTATTGAGCAGCGTTCAGTAAACACATCCTTTCTCTATCCAGCCGGGCACAAGGTAGTCTATTCTAAACAGATGCCCTGTGTTCCTACTACGATAGGTAGCCATCTCAATGGTTCGTTCATCTGGATAGTCAAAGCATACTTCCCATAAGCCTCAAGACTACCCTTCAGGTAAGTAACCTATTTGGACTCGAGACTAAGTACAGAACGGAGTCTTTCCAATAAAATTGTGACAACGAGTAATCGAAATAACTCAGATGAGCTAAATAACAAATTGAAATATGGATGTTGTCTGAGCGCGAGGAGGGGCCAGAGGGAGAAACAGCGAACACCCAACATTTAAGTGGCAATACAGTCGTACTGCATAAGACTTGGTTGTATATTTCACATTTCTCTGGTACAAACTGTCGGTCTACTGATAGACGCAGACAATTTCACAGAGCTTCACATTCAAGTTGCCACGTAATCGTGACTTACTTAGTTTCGTAATCGGAAAAAGACCTTCCTCATATATATGTCAACCGAAATATTGCAGCACTTCTGAAATCTCATTACGGAGACCCGGAAAATCCTACCTGAGAAAAGCAATGTAGACGTGCTGGAAAGTTTTAGCATTAAAAGCTTTGTAATAAAACTGGAATTACCTTTCAGGTCAATCAGTTGCAACTACACATGGAGTGGGGCGCTTTCAACTGAAACGGCAAACGGTCTGGAAAACAGCTCGGAAACATATGTAAGACTGACAGTGTCCTCAAAACTTTTATAAAAGTACAGTTGCAATTCTTGCAAGGCCACAATGATTTCTTTAAACCTAATGCTTTCTTTAACGCCAGTGAACTTGGGGAACTGAATTGTCTTTGTATGATTTTATTTTTAAACGCATCTTCATCCAATGAGAAATAGGTGACCTTGCAGTGTGTGGTGAAGTTCACTGAAAAGGCGCAGTCTGCAATCCATTCTAGATGTTTTAATTTTCGTTCGTGCACGTCTCTTTCCTTCATAAATTCAACAATAGCGAGATTTAAATCGAAAAATCATTCCAGGCATGCCCCTTAACTTGACCAACGTACTTCTCAGTAACATATTTTTCGTTCATTTTCATTGGAAACTATTGGAGGAGGAACTTAAGAGCGCTCAACGGCGCTGTTATGAGCATTGAAAACTGTTGCAACCGAAAATGGAATAATGGGTGCGACTTCAGAAATTTTACTATTCCTACCATTAATTTACTCAAGTGAAAATTTAGAACAAAATCGTTTCTGATGTACAGAACAATGAATCCCGTCTGCCGGTCTTTGTAAGTTTTTGCTCTTTTACTGTCATCGAAAAGTTTAAATTCATTCTGATGGCACTATAATGTCATTTCATAGCACATCAGCAGTATACGTCGCTTATGTGGATTCTCATCCTTCTCATCTGCCACTCCCATTCATTTTAAAGGATTATGACGAAAGAGCTTTACGTAACCTCTTTTTCTGCAAACAGACACTGCGCCTATGAACGTTCTTCATACAATGAACAAGTAGCGAATGGTAAACAGCGGTGACACCACGACTGACGAACTCAGAGATATGTGCAGATCTCAAAATGCCGCACCGCAGTGTTAAATGAGGTGGCACGCTCTTCCGGGTACTTCCGAGAAGGACCGAGCAAAGCCGAATGACTGACTGCGCCTTGGCCCACCCGCGGATCGCATACGCAGCGCGCGTGACATTTGGCATGCCGAGGCCGGTCCTGGCGTAGCCCAACAACACCATATGGGATCTTCCGGCCAATACTGCTATCATTTCGTTTCAATGATGGACCGGAGTGTTCTGACGATTCGTCTTTTAATTACACTACTAGCCATTAAAATTGCTACACCAAGAAGAAATGCAAATGATAAACGGGTATTCATTGGACATATTATACTAGAACTGACATGTGATTACATTTTCACGCAATTTGGGGGCACAGAGCCTGAGAAATCAGTACCCAGAACAACCACCTCTGGCCGTAATAACGGCCTTGATACGCCTAGGCATTGAGTCAGAGCTTGGATGGCGTGTACAGGTACAGCTGCCCAAGCAGCTTCAACACGATACCACAGTTCATCAAGAGTAGTGACTGGCGTATTGTGAGGAACCAGTTGCTCGGCCACCATTGACCAGACGTTTCCAATTGGTGAGAGATCTGGAAAATGTGCTGGCCAGGGCAGCAGTCGAACATTTTCTGTATCCAGAAAGGACCGTACAGGACCTGCAACATGCGGTCGTCAATTATCCTGATGAAATGTAGGGTTTCGGAGGGATCGAATGAAGGGTAGAGCCACGGTTCGTAACACATCTGAAATGTAACGTACACTGTTCAAAGTGCCGTCAATGCGAACAAAAGGTCACCGAGTCGTGTAACCAATGGCACCCCATACCATCACGCCGACTGATACGCCAGTATGGCGATGACGAATACACGCTTCCAATGTGCGTTCACCGCGATGTCGCCAAACACGGATGCGACCATCATGATGCTGTAAACAGAACCTGGATTCATCCAAAAAATGACGTTATGCCATTCGTGCACCCAGGTTCGTCGTTGAGTACACCATCGCAGGCGCTCCTGTCTGTGATGCAGCGCCAAGGGTAACCGCAGCCATGGTCTCCGAGCTCATAGTCTGTGCTGCTGCAAACGTCGTCGAACTGTTCGTGCAGATGGTAGCTGTCTTGCAAATGTCCCCATCTGTTGACTCAGGGATCGAGAAGTGGCTTCACGATCCGTTACAGCCATGCGGATAAGATGCCTGTCTTCTCGACTGCTAGTGATACGAGGCCGTTTGGATCCAGCACGGCGTTCCGTATTACCCTCCTGAACCCACCGATTCCATATTCTGCTAACAGTCATTAGATCTCGACCAACGATTGCAGCAATGTCGCGATACGATAAACCCCAATCACGATAGGCTACAATCCAACCTTTATCGAAGTAGGAAACGTGATGGTACGCATTTCTCGTCTTTACACGAGGCATCACAACAACGTTTCACCAGGCAACGCCGGTCAACGGCTGTTTGTGTATGAGAAATCGGTTGGAAACTTTCCTCATGTCAGCACGTTGTAGGTGTCGCCACCGGCGCCAACCTTGCGTGAATGCTCTGAAAAGCTAACAATTTGCATATCACAGCATCTTCTTCCTGTCGGTTAAATTTCGCGTGTGTAGCACGTCATCTTCGTGGTGTAGCAATTTTAATGGGCAGTAGTGTATTACCTTTCCTGTTAGATGAATTGGTGCGAATGTGTCACTAATTAAACCAAGACTTGCAATTATCGAGATAAATTAGAGATGGTACTAGTTCTCGGTTCTCGGACTGCCGCACCATAGCTCGCTCGGAGTCGTCCGCAATGGGAGCGACCTTGGCAGCAACACAGCTTCGTTTAAACGCGACACGTCCAGCGTGACGCGATTTCGAAAGCTTAAAACCCGTCGTCGTCGCGCCGGCCGCGCCTTTTTGCCGCAATAATAATGATTACCGCGGCGCCAGCGGGCGAGCGTGCGGTGTGCGCAAGGTATTAATTAGCCGTTTGGCCAGCAGGGGACCTACCCGGCGGCGGGCCCCGTAATTACACGTCCGGCGTGTCTGCTGTCACCGCGCCAGGCCTCTCGGTTCGCTGTATTAATATTAATGGTGTCGCCGGGCGGTGGGCGTGTCGCCTCAAAAGCAGCTCCGCAGCCTCCTCGCCGACAGTGGGCCCTCCGTGGCAAAGAGCGTGTTACCGCGCTGACAAGGTCCCTGGTTCCAAATACAGGGCGATTCCGTGATGATGTTATAAACTTTCAGGCACGATGAAGAAGGGTAAATGTATCAATATGGGTTAACGCACCCTTGTCGGATAACAACCGAGTCGAAAGTTATAAGCCAAAACCCTTCTAACACCTCCGACTGTGGAATACATTTACCGGAGCTATTTATGCTAAGATTTCAGGGTAGGCTGTCCCGCCGAGCACTTAGCTGTAGAGATTGGGATGGCAACTCACAAGGGAACCTCCCCATCGCAACCCCCTCAGATGTAGTTATAAGTTGGCATAGTGGATAGGCCTTGAAAACCTGAACACAGATCAATCGAGAAAACAGGAAGAAGTTGTGTGGAACGATGAAAAAAATATACAAATTGAGTAGTCCATGCGCAAGATAGGCAACATCAAGGATAATGTGAGCTCATGAGCTCTGGAGCGCCGTGGTCTCGTGGTTAGCGAGAGCAGCTGGGGTACGAGAGGTCGTAGATTCAAGTCTTCCCTCGAGTGAAGAGTTTAATTTCTTTATTTTCGCAAAGTTATGATCTGTCCGTTCGTTCATTGACGTCTCTGTTCACTGTAATGAGTTTAATGTCTGTGTTTTGCGACCGCGCCGCAAAACCATGCGATTAGTAGACGAAAGGACGTGCCTCTCCAACGGGAACCGAAAACATTTGATCGCAAGGTCATAGGTCAACCGATTCCTCGACAGGAAAACACGTCTGATATATTCTATACGACACTGGTGATGGCATGTGCGTCACATGACAGGAATATGTTGTCGACCCACCTAACTAGTACACTTGGCGAATGGTTAAAAAGATTCTTCTACCTTGCCCGATTTAGGTTTTCTTGTGGATGTGATAATCACTCCCAAAAAAGTGATGAAAACGTAAGAGTTTGCCTCATAAACTGAAAATAAGAAATTAAATTCTTCACTCGATGGAAGGCTTCAACCTACGACCGCGCGTTCCACAGTTGCTCACGCTAACCACGGGACGACGGCGCTCCTGAACTCACATTGCCCTATATGTTGCCTATGCTACGCATGGACTACTCAGTTTGTATATTTTGCTTATTTTTTTCGTAGTTCCACACAACTTCTTCCTGTTTTCTCGATTGATCTGTGTTCAGTTTTTCAAGGCCTATCCATTGTGCCGAAAAGATGGAAGACTCATAGAATAGGCACATCTTGGTGCTGGAACATGAAAATTATCGATGCATTACTGCCTGCTGGCCAGATGTGTTGCACACTTAAAGTGCCAACATGTAGCAGATGGGACAAGAAGAAAGGAAAGACACTGTCATAAGTGAAGTTAAACAGACGACGACTCGAATACTAGAGAAACAGCTCAGTCGTTTAGCCTCAATCAAAACTCTGGTGCAACGCATGCCGGTTCCAGGTGTATACTAGACACCCACTCCCGGTTTTTCCATCCAAGTCACTGTTTTTCTACTCCCAGCAGTCGATAAACTATCAAAAATTTTGTGCATTTGCAAAGATAATCTTTAAAACTTACGCAGAACTTTACGAAATTTGATTACTGTAAAAAAATTCCCTCTCAACTTGCTTTTTAATTAAATAAATGTGTCTCCTGTCTTTTCTTTGCATAAAGCGAATTTTACAAAAACGGCACTCAATTGGTCTGCAAAAGCCACCTAAATTAAAGCGCATGAGTGTCAAGGCCAATTTTGAATATCTTCTCGTCCACTTATACCACCAGCTTTCCTTAAGCTTAGTAAGTTAACCTTCCTCTGGAGGGTAAGGAAAGAATAAAAAAGACTGTTTCACAACTTGTCCAGTTCGATGTAAAATTAACTTTTACAAGCACAGAAGGCTAGGAGTAAGAGGGTCAGAGAAATAAAACGATTTAACTGTTAATTTTGCACTGTTTAAATTCACAAATTTTTGAGGTTCACTCTACACAAGCTTGAATTTTACATCTGCAAGTGCACGATTAAGATAATGGGGTAAGGAGGGAGAGGATAATCCAAAATGTCACACGGCGCTCATGTGTTGTAGGTTAGGCTTTTGTTGGCCAATTTGAGGCTGTTTCCCGGCTTCAAAGACCACAGACGTATCACATTGTTCATCTCGTCTTCCCCTGCAACGCTGCAGTGTGTTGTAAACAGTTAGCGTTCACACCCTGTATAGTCTTCAGCGTTCGCCATATTTCTGCGAATGACGTGTAACAAGTAAACACAATCAAATTTTTTTGCAGTTTATGTTGAACAAAAAATATTATTATAATTAACTTGTTGGCTTAGTTATAAACAATACTAAAACATCTTGTAGGCAGCGAAGTTCTCTGTGATACTGCGCAATTGTGTCTCACTACGGGAGTCTGATGGCGGATACATATGTTTCTGAATAACTGACGTATTGTCAAAGGATGAGCTCGTTACTGACACAACTTTTTAGCAAGTTTATATCCAGTTCGAATCACATTCATCTGTTCGCAGATGTTGCCTTCATCCATCTTCACATCCTCGTACGATTAGCATCTTAGTAAACATGTACTGAAGTTTTGTTGTCACAAACTGCTAATCTCTCATCCTATCAGATTGTGACAGCACATGAATTGTGCATAAGTAAAATTTACGTCATTTTGCTTGTTGTGCGTGTATCTGAAGATGGAATGTTGGTCGAAACCGGTCAGCGGTGAAAGGTCAGTGATTGTGTCAGGCATTAAAATCGTTGAAAGGAATCCAGTTGCCATTTTGAAATACTGTAATAGTGTACGACTGCGAATATGCTGCTTACAGGCAGCTTTATTCCATACATCTCCCGTAGTGGGTGGAGGAGCTATTTTGAGCGGTTACAGAACCGCTAGAACGCAGGATTCAATAGTAGTAGGCCCTGACAACGATGATGGTACAGTGTCTCGTCACTTTGTGTCAATCGAGGTTGTTTAGTGGCTGCATCTGATGTGAAGACGATTTGAAATAAGTACGTGGAGACCACAAATGAAATGTCTTTACAACTCCGGCCTGAAAGGGGTAAAGAAACTGCATGAGTAGAAAGAAAATTTTTGCTGAAATCAGATGGAACTAAAGTATTCTAAATTTAATTATAAATTTTAAAACAGAGTGAAATCTAATAATTCAACATAGATAAGAGAAAGAGTTTTTTTTTTAAGTAACAGGAATTACTCCATCAAGAGAGAGAGAATACGTTTACACTGCGAAAAATAGAGGTGGTACCTGGTTTTGCTATTTTGTCAGACTTGACAAAGATGTTAATTCTTAGGAGCTCTAGCTGAAAGAAAATAAGAAAAATGAAAGACATCCCAAATGGACTATGCGGAAGAAGGCGATGACAGACTGCAATAAAGGCAATAAGCGGAGCAAGGAGAGCTTTAAAAAATGAGGCTCAAACCTTCGCCCAATCATCCTGGCTCAGGTTTACTGTGTTTTCCATAAATTACATCCGGCGAGCTTTGGATGTTTCATTTGAAATGAACGCGATTGATTTACTTCCGCAACAGGAGACTGAGCACCGTTTCCAGCGACCTTATCATTGGCGGAATGACAAACCCTTGTCTTACTTTTCCTTCTGCGTCTTCTCGTGCACCAAATATTACTTCTCGCCCCATCGACTGATTCCCCAGACTGACTGCCCGCAGTCGCCTCCACAGATGACTGAACCGCCACTTCAGGTGCTTCCAGGCGACTGGTTCTCACTTTCACGGCTGAATGAACCCGCCAGTGACTGCTTCGCGACTCCGTGACTCTCATCCCTTAATACCCGTCCACTGGACGCGAAACCAAGTGCTACCTGGCACCGCTTGTCAGTCACTAACCATCGAATTCGCCCCCGATATGTTTACAGGTGGTCACGTAGTAGATGAAGTTAAGGAATTCGGCTACCTAGCCAGCAAAATGACCAATGACGGAAGGAACAATGAGCACATCAAAAGCAGACTAGCAGTGGCAAAAAGGGCATTCCTGCCCAAGAGAAGTCTACTAGTAGCAAACACAGGCTTCAACTTGAGGAATAAATTTCTGAAAATGTACGTTTGGTCCACAGCATTGTATGATAGTGAAACATGGACTGTGGGAAAGCCAGAACAGGAGAGAATCGAATCATTTGAGATGTGGTGCTACAGAAGAATGTTGAAAATTAGGTAACGAATAATGGGATTCTGCGCAGAATCGGAGAGGAAATGAATATATGGATAACACTGCAAGCAGAAGGGACAGGATGAGAGATGTGGCGGTTTTTGTGTATCATCAACATCGACAAGTGCAATGAATTTGGATGATACGATACTCTATGGTATTCTGCGGTTTGAATTCACTCTGTTTTTTTTTTTTTTTTTTTTTTTAGCAGTTGCATTAATTTGATTTTGTAAATGATTCTGAATATATTAATACACATGTATAATGCATTATTCAAACTACAACTTCTCCCGGATAATTATTTTGTTCAAATTGCACAAGAATTCCACCTGACGTAGTGTAATAATGTTGACTGTAATCTGTGTTCATATCACTAACATTACAGATCGTACATCAGAGCTTTTATAATTTTTTTTTGCCTTCTATGGATGTAATTATTCTTAGCAAATTGATCATGAAAGGGAACCACAGAATACCACCCGCACACAACACTGACGTATGCTACCAGAAATATTTTTCTCCGTGATTCGTGCCTAGTTTAATTTTGGCCACATACATCAGAATTGAAATCTTGTTCAACAATAAATACCATCAGCACCGTTCTTAGAAAATGCAGTCTGATTCGATTAATTTTTTTCCTTTATAAATAGAGTTCAGTACCTTCGGTACACATTTATTTCTTACACATCGCCGGCCGCGGTGGTCTAGCGGTCCTGGCGCTGCAGTCCGGAACTGCGGGACTGCTACGGTCGCAGGTTCGAATCCTGCCTCGGGCATGGGTGTGTGTGATGTCCTTAGGTTAGTTAGGTTTAAGTAGTTCTAAGTTCTAGGGGACTTATGACCTACGATGTTGAGTCCCATAGTGCTCAGAGCCATTTGAACCATTTTTGAAGAGGTTGGCACAGGAGAGGAATTCGTGACGGGCCACATCAAACCAGTCAGAAGACTGACGACTCAAAAAAAAAAAATGTTTATAGAGTGACCGGTCCGGCACTACGGCTGTGTGAATTCTCATTTTCCAGAGTGGAGAAAGAGCAGGCCCACTCAGCACTGTTGTAAACAAACCGGTTCTAACTAATATAACTAGCGAAATTTTGACCGTGAATTTGCCTGAAATTTTAACTTGGAAAATCGTAACGAAGAAAATTTTGATTATCTTGGGCTCAAAGGAACTCGTTTCACTAAAGAAGTATTGCTGGCTGCCCTACATGCGAATATCGACAGTCGCCTCTTTGGCGAGCGCAGAGCATGATTGTGGAAAGTGGTGGCTCAGTTTCTATGGTATGTGTGTGTGTGTGTGTGTGTGTGTGTGTGTGTGTGTGTGTGTGTGTGTGTGTGTACCATGCAGTGTCGGTGATAAAGCAAAGCAGCAGAACGTAATTTACAGCGTGTTGCCGAAGTAATTAAAGCTAATTCCACACATGGGCCTTAACAGAGGTTGAAAATACCGAATAGGTTGTAAATTTTGACCGGTTTCGGGCTCTCATAAGCGTATCCTCAAGTGTCGCAACTGTGCTGTGGCCCCCGAGACGCCGAGGTGGACATGTACTATGGGCGGTGAGCTGCCAATTACCGCAGAACAGAGAGTCAATCCGAAATGCTGTGCCTTGTCAATAGACAACAATCAACCGTATCGGGTGATTCAGTACAAGCATCGTGTACTTAACAGTTTATTTTAAATGAGCACATCGTCATTTGACCGTATTATTGTTTAGTTAATTACGACCCAGGTTTCGGCCTCTTACGCCAGTTTCAAGCGACTGAGTTTATGTCACTAACATATATTGCATCAAGCTCAAAATTGCCCATAAATTAAGGAAAATATTGGCTCCCACGAAATGCCAGATGTAAGAGTAGATTGACCATCTTCCGTTAATAATAGTGAGGGCACGTCATATTTAGTAAAAACGGATCTTTGGTAGTATATCAGAGATGAGTACGGCTCAAGGGTATGTACTCATCTTTCATATACCATATGCTAAATATGACGTACTCCCACATTATTTGTAGATCTTATTGCAAGATGGTGATTTTACGTCTGGCATTTCGTGGGCAGCCAATATTTTTCTTAGTTTATGGGCAATTTTGAGCATGATGCAATATATGTTAATGACATAAACTCAGCTGCTTGAAACAGGCGTAAAAGGCCGAAACCTGGGTAGAAATTAAATAACACAGTCAAACTGTGATATTTTCATTTAAAGTTATTGTGTGACTGTTGCCCAGCAACATCAATAAACTGTTTAGTGTACAATTATCAACGCAAACATTAAAAGTGAGACAGGCACACAAAATCGGTTTGACCAAATAACACGAGCGTACATACATCCCGTCCTGATATCGTACAGCTAAATCATCAAACAGCCGTGTCGCGATGGGTCACGCGTCTGTTCGTGAGAAAAGCTGATTACATCACTAGGACCGATTAACGCCAGTTACTCGTCTGATATTATAACAGCCTGTTTCAACAGTGGATTTCATGCTTTTGTGCTCCAGGCTTTTGAACTGACAAGGTCACGCCACGACGTTTGAAACGCGGATTTACTGCAAACTTCGTACACTCGTAGTACTCCATGAGGACAACAAAAAGTGTGAGCAGTAGCGCGTACTTCTCAAGCGTTATTGAGAAAATTGCGAGATAATTTCGGTCGTCAAATATATACCCGTGCGTGGCCGTTTTTACCAGGAAGCGGCAGCAGCTGAGTGGGCAGCGTTGAAGCCGCGTAATCGCTGGCTCGAGTCCCGTTCGTCAGTTTTTTTTATTTCTAACACAGTCATTTATTTACTGTTTACATTACAATTGATATAACGGGAAAAATACGTGTAATCGAATGAACTTTTGTTAAATTTACAATGTTATTTGGAAGTGTACAAATTTTTACTATCGCAAATAACATAATATTCATAACTATCGACTAGAAAACGATCAAATGCATAAAGTGATACTGAAAATATATGCTTGTCCCTGTCTTCAAAATTGTTCGTGTTTAATGGAAAAAGAACGAGAAATTGCTTCTCATGAAAACGTTATTAAAATACACTCGATACTGCATGATCAATTATTAGCGCCGATATTTGGCGAAATGCTGCGTTATGCATGGTTTGCTTCTAAATTATCGGCTGAAAGAGAGGTTTTTGAAAATGTTAACGGGGTTTGTTTTTCCACGGAAAACCTCAAAAGATCTTATGCATGTGGAAACAGCATTTATTCAATGCAGCCGGTGCCGTTTAACGTTATGTTTTCCATGTTTTTACGAAAAATACTATCCTGCCATTGTACTCGTAATGTCGAACGCGATGATTAATTGTGCATCTTTCGAAAGCCGTCTGTGGCGGTCAAAACTTGGAGGTAACAAGTAGTTTCGGGCTCGTTCCAGGTATAAGGGATTTCTCATACATTTTCAGTATCACTTTATGCGTAAAAACTGCCACGCACGGGTATATATTTGACGACCGAAATTGTCTTGCGATATTCTCAATAACGCTAGAGAAGTACGCGCTACTGCTTACACGTTTTGTTTTCCTAATGGAGTACTAGGAGTGTAGGAAGCTTGAAGTAAAAATGGTTCAAATGGCTCTGAGCCCAATGGGACTTAACGTCTAATGTCATCAGTCCCCTAGAACTTAGAACTACTTGAAACTAACTAACCTAAGGACATCACACACATCCATGCCCGAGGCAGGATTCGAACCTGCGACCGTAGCGGTCACGCGGTTCCAAGCTGAAGCGCTTAGAACCGCACGGCCACACCGGCCGGCTAAGCTTGAAGTAAATACGCGTTCCAAACGTCGTGGCTTCCCCTTATGAGTTATTAATTTTTTACAGACTTTCCAACGGACTACATAACGGAAATGCCACTGAATGATTACTGCGGTTGTTCGGTATAGGCCTGTTTGTTGTGAACAGCGCAGCTAAGTACTTACAGTGCTCGACTATCAGAATATATTTGGGTCTCGTCTGATAAATTTAGACCTCATTGTGTGAGTGTCTCCTCATCCTGTTGAACGATAAGCACAGCAGCATTCCACTTCTAGTTGACAGAGGGAGGAGCAAGAAGACATCTGCGGGGAAACCAGGTACGCAGTGTTTTGGTACGTGGTGGTAAAATATGTCAACCTCGTTCCTGCGCTTGTGTGACTTGTGCAGTGTACAAGCTGACGAGGATCTGTTATATTTCGTTGTTTTATTCCCGGGCATCTTACAAAGCGTGTCGAATTAGTAAGCAAACCAAAAAGTATATGTACGCTGATCATCACCAAGAACATTATAACCACTTACCTAAGAGCCGGTATGTCCACCATTGGCATGGACAGCAGGGGCGACGGATCGGAGCGTGGAAACAATGAGGCCTCAGTAGGTCGCCAGAGACAGTTGGCACCACATCTGCACACAGAAGTCACCAAACAAATGGCTCTGAGCACTATGGGACTTAACTTCTAAGGTGATCAGTCCGCTAGAACTTAGAACTACTTAAACCTAATTAACCTAAGGACGTCACACACGTCCATGCCCGAGGCAGGATTCGAACCAGCGACCGTAGCGGTCGCGCGGTTCCAGATTGTAGCGCCTAGAACCGCTAGGCCACTCCGGCCGGCTCAGAAGTCACCTAATTCCCGCAAATTTCGGTGAGGGGAGTGAAGTACTCTGACGTCATGTCTAATTACATGCCAGATGTTTTTGATCGGGTATAGATATTGAGAGTTCGGGGGCCAGCACATCAACTGGAACTTGCTACTGTGTTCCTCGAACCACTCCATCTCACTCAGGCCTTGGGACATCGTGCATTATCTTGCTGAAAAATGTCCGCAGCTCGTGGTCGTGCGGTAGCGTTCTCGATTCCCGCGCCCGGGTTCCCGGGTTCGATTCCCGGCGGGGTCAGGGATTTTCTCTGCCTCGTGATGACTGGGTGTTGTGTGATGTCCTTAGGTTAGTTAGGTTTAAGTAGTTCTAAGTTCTAGGGGACTGATGACCATAGATGTTAAGTCCCATAGTTCTCAGAGCCAATTTTGCTGAAAAATGCTGGTGCCGTCGGGAAACACGATTGTCTTGAAGGGTATACGTGGTCTGCAAGCAATGTAAGATGCACCTTGGCCGTCATGGTGCCTTACACGAGCTCCACTGGACCCACTACTGTCAACGTGAATGTTCCCCAGAGCATAATGGAGCCGCCGCCAGTTTGTCTCCGCCCCACAGTACAGGTGTCAAGGATCCGTTCCCCTGGAAGACGACGGATTCGTGTCCATCATCACCATGATGAAGACGGTAACGGGTTTCATCAGACCTTGCAACGCTCTGCCACTGAACCATCATCCAGCGCCGATGGTCACGTGTCCATTTCAGTCCTACTTGTCGATGTCGTGCAGTTTATGTTGACACATGAATGGGTAGTCGGCTGCGGAGACCCATCGTTACGAGTGCTCGGTGCAAAAAAATTGGAAACTTGTGGTAAGGTCTTATGGGACCAAACTGCTGAGGTCATCGGTCCATAAGCTTAAACATACTTTATGTATCTTAAGCTAACTTACCCTATCTACAACACACACACACCCATGCCCGAGGGAGGATTCGAACCTCCGACGGGGGGAGCACGCGAACCGTGGCCAGGCAACATAGACCGCGCTGCTACCCTGCGTGGCTCCTCGGTGCACCGTGTGTTCAGGCACACTTGTAGTCTGCCCAGCATCAAAGTCTGATAGTTCCACAACAGTCTGCGCCGGTCCTGTTTTAACAGTGTGTCCAGCCTACGACGTCCGGTGTCTGTAATGAGGGGTGGCCTCGCATTTCAACGACGTCTTTACGGGGTTTCGTCATGATTTCGCCACGTGTTGAAGACACGTGGAACACCCGACAAAGCGTGTAGTTCCCGAAAAGCTCTTGCGGGCCCTCCGGGCCGTCACAATCTGTCCTCGGTCAAACTCAGATAAATCCGCCCCTTCCCCATTCTACACACGCACAGCACGCTCACTGACACTAAATGCATCGTGCGTGTGTCTGAGTAGCACTCATTCTTCGCCAGGTAACGTTACTGTCACCTGGACGAGTTTATATCGATATTAAGTCAGTCGTCAAAATGTTCTGGCTGATCAGCTTACAGCTGAATACTGTGATCACTTTGTAAACAACAATGGAACAAGTTTCGATACTGCTCAATTATATCTATCAAAAACAAATAAACTCACACTCCCTCATGAGTATGCTGTAATATGATGATGTAAGAGATGTAAACATAGTTCTCGTCAGTCGGCCGGTGTGGCCGAGCGGCTCTAGGCGCTGCAGTCTGGAACCGCGCAACCGCTACGGTCGCAGGATTGAATCCTGCCTCGGGCATGGATGTGTGTGAAGTCCTTAGGTTAGTTACGTTTAAGTAGTTCTAAGTTCTAGGGGACTGATGACCTCAGATGTGGTCCCATAGTGCTCAGAGCCATTTGAACCATAGTTCTCGTCATCGATCGAGAGTCATGTTTTAAGCTCCCACCGATTTAGCGCCTTCATGAATGTTACGCGAGAAGCCTTTCGTCTATTGGAGTCCGCAGGCTCATGGTAGACGCCGTAGGATGGCAGGGTCGCCAAGTGTAACCTCCCTAGAGAATTTTGTATGAGAAAAATGAGAATAGAACCTAGTGTAACCTCCCCAGAGAAATTTTAAATAGACAATAATTAAATGTTAGAACTAGCAATCTGACCCATGTATAAGCTGCCCACAAAAAATGAAAGTCAATTTAATAAGAAATGAAATCTCAGTGACAATTAAAACGTAAATAGACCGAAATGTCGATCTTTAGGCCCTGATTAAACTCAGATTCTTACCTCAGTAAAACTGGATCTGCTCTCATTTTTCGCCATGGCTTGGAGGAAATGCATCGCAAATATATATATATATATATATATATATATATATATATATATATATATATATATATATATTTGAATTTAAGAGAAACTTTTCTTTAAGGAAATGCAGGGGCAATATTATTTCAAAAAAGGATTCTTTGTTAAAAATGGTTGGTTTAAAAACAAAATTATTATTGGGGCGATTCTTGCACAAATTAGTTACAGTTAATTTACATTACATTATCAGATGTGCGCAAAGCTGCTTCATTCCCTTATTTAACAATATACCTCGTCCTGAATCCCGACCATAGAGCCATGTCGACGCCCGCCGACTCCTCACACACAACTGCGACTGTCTCTCGCGCGCTACTAGCACCGACTGCATCTACCGACTCGCCTCATGCAACTACTAACTCGCAACAACTCACTCGCGCTACTAACTACATGCTCTCTGGTCAAGGATTGTTATGGCTCACCATCGCTGCGTACGCGTTTCAACGTATATGAGCATACATCCCTCTAACAGGCCTGTAAATACACACGCAGTAACAAATAAAATAAAATAAAAAGAAAGTCAGAGGTGGTAAATAATAATAACCATAGTAGTAATGACCACGACTAATTAACAATGGCCGGCCGGTGTGGCCGTGCGGTTCTAGGCGCTTCAGCCTGGAACCGCATGACCGCTACGGTTGCAGGTACGAATCGGGCATGGATGAGTGTGATGCCCTTAGGTTAGCTAGGTTTAAGTACTTCTAAGTTCTGGGGGACTGATGACCATATATGTTAAGTCCCATAGTGCTCAGAGCCATTTGAACCAATTAACAATGTCAACAGTAAATAGTGTCTGCTCTCACTGAAAACTGCATTTATTTATAGAAAAACCAATGATCGCAAAAAGTTTGTCACAAATTAAGAGAATTTTCAACTGAGATTCTCTGAATACTTTCTGAGTCTTTATCTGCAGAGAACTTTGGGATGCTGCTTATCTGCATGTAAACGGCAGATCTGTATGGACGGCAGCTGGGCGGTGGTAACGGCGATATGAATGTAGATCCATCGGCGATAAAATGTATCCGTCTTCTTACCTTTTACGTGGTACTCTCAGCTGTAGTACTATCCTTCTGTGATCTCTGTTTTAGTATAGGTTGGTCAGCACCAATTGATTGTACTGTTTGGATTGCAGTCCGTTAATGTACGCCCATAACGTCTCTGACACACATGCTACAATTGGTAACAAGTATACAGTTTCGACAGAATATAAAATCCTCATTCTCTTGTTGTTCACTGGAGAAACCTCGCTCGAATTCGTAATCTGGCGTGTCAGTGTCACACACAGAGGGATTTTGCTACGCCTACTACTGGGTTTTAGGCAACCCGCGACGCTTTCAAATTCCACATGCAAGATTTTCATATTCTCAAACCTTTGGTCCACAGAAAAAATGAACAGGACCTAACTGTAGAAAATTTTCTGCAGCTAAATTTTGTACTGGGATGCGTTCTCGCAAGAGGATGTAGTTTTCAAATTATCCAAGAAAACGTAAAAAAGTGAGCTTCAAATGCGTTTTTCTTTAATAACTTGAGAACTGTGGCCTCCAGCGAAAACTTATCCAAGTACAAGATTTAACTGCATTAAATTTCCTACAAAAAAGTCCTGTAAATTTTTCTGTAGGCCTAATAGCATGGACATAGAGAGCTAGAGAAAGTGAAAATCTTGCGTGTGGTATTTCAAAGCGTTGCGAACTGCATAAATATCAGAGGTAGGGGCAGTTGACTCATCCCGTATAATTAATAGCCGAACTGTTTCTGTAGCGAACGTCATCGATTTCACGCATGTGGAAGACAATTATGTTGCAGATAGAATAAGAATCTTAAAGTACATTAATTTCTGTAACTCTCTGTGCTGCAAAACAATCCGTTTCTAATAATCACGACAGCTGTCCACTCTCTTGTGCATTGTGCCTGCTGTTTATAACAGCACAGAAATCTGGCAGTATTCAGACAGTTTAACGTCTACTTCATAACGTTCATGTCAATATCTAGTGTCTAAAACGTAAAAGCTCAGCAGTAAATTTGCGTACGGTTTCATCCGACATAGCACTAACGCATCGTTCTCGCATCTCAGTTAGAATAACAGTCTTACATGTTACACTTAGTTTCCCACGGTGTCATTAAAGAAAGCATCACAAAGAAGATAAATGATGAAATTTTTGCACCTTCAAAAATGTGAATAAACATACTAATACATACTAATAAGAGATTCGTGTCATAGCACAAATAAAATAACACATAGTCACATTAAATAAAGAGAAGAAAGAAATTGCCGGAATCATAGAAGTTATATGCATCGAGTGAAGAGGAATGAAAAGAAAAAATATCTCTTCACTCGCAGTTAGTAATGCCTTCAGTCTGTATGTTATATAAGTGGTGAAAAGTTATAGTATTTTATAAGGGTCACAAAATAATCGAATCAGATCCTTCGGTGACTGCCAAAGTCAAGGTCGAAACATTCATCTCTCCATTGCATTGCGTACAAATAGGATAAAATTCATGTTGAGATCTCACGATAAGGACCCAGTTTTTATAGACTGGGTTTGTTTTAAATAGGATTTGATAAAAAATATGGCTCCCATGTTTGGAAAATAGATTCTTTGTTATCGTTTGTCATCACTTTCAGAAATACAGCAACCAGCCACTTTTTTTACCTATTTTTATTTACACTAATATGAGTTTCGGACTTTCATTCATCTTCAGTTGGCGTAATACATATTTGAATCTTCAGTTAGTATATCATTACAAACATTAACATTAATCTATTATTTTGTTTACGTACTACACTTGGTGAGTTGTATATTTACAATATGTTACTCCTTAGACGTTACTTACTTTCGAATCTGCTTGTTGGCTCTCCTGTTTCTCGCATTTATAAGCGTGGTACATTCACAAGAGTAGCACAGGAACCACCATGTTGCCGACTGACATTTCTGTTTACATCGGAATATCATGCGGAGTCTCTTCAACAAATTTGTTTACTACCAAACTGAGCATTCGGGAAAACACAGTACACGGCCGTTTCTCCCAAATTCTATTTCTAAAAGCACTGCACTGACGTCTTATACGACATGTTCAGCAAAGGATTTGTTTACACGAAGAAATCATATGGTCGTGCTAGCAAGTAGCCTGTTCTCTTTCTCTCTCTCTCTCTCTCTCTCTCTCTCTCTCTCTGTCTCTGTCTCTCTCTCTCTCTCTCTCTATCTCTCTCTCTCCCCTTTCTCTTTATTTCGATATTTTGTCTTCAGTTTGGTTATTATGGTGTTCGAAGCACCTGATTATCGAAATCCCAACATTAATGTCTTGACCGACAGCATCGATGTTTTGTAAGTATTGACGACCACCGAACATCGCTACAACCAACATTGAGCGTATGTTTTAGATAAAGCTGCCTACAGCTCGTAAATATCTGAAAAGCGTCATTAATTGCCGCCAAGAGGTGCAGATAAAATTTCTTCGTTGTTTCGATCCACGGAACGTCATCAGGTTCAGAAAAGCATTTATATCTTACTACGATATAAAGCCAATGGTGTCAGAAAATAGAAATCATAAATTCGTCACAGTTAATACATGGTAATATAAACTGTATTGGTGTGATGTTGTAAATGCTTTAATGAACCTGATGATGGTCTGTGGAAGTAAGTTTGTGCTTCAGTCAAGAAATTTTGTCAGCAGTTATTGGTGGTGAGTTGTGATTGTCCAACCTTAAGGGGCTCCAGAAAGGCTCAAAATCATGAAAAGTTCAATTTTTACTTTTTTGCGTTTTCTGAATCTGCAGACTATTACCTTTTAATAGAGATATAATTTATTCAATTCCGAAGACTACAACTATTTTTAATTTTTTTTAAAATGTGTTCTACATGGGCGTGACCCACTGTGGCGCTGTGCGATATGTTAATTACCTTGGTGACGATGATTCTAAAAGTTTCAAACATGCTCAAGGACTGAAGCCCTATGGTGATGATGTTGTAGTGCAGAAATTTGAGTGTATTGGACACGTACAGAAGCGAATGGAAACAAGACTTCGGCGACTGAAAGCTCCGTACAAAAAACAAAAACTCAGTGATGGTAAAGGGTTGGATGGGAAGGGAAGATTAACTGACAGTGTAATTGACAAAATACAGAACTATTATGGAATGGCTATTAGGCAAAATACACAAAGTGTCGACGAAATGAAGAAGGCTGTTTGTGCTCTTTTTTTTCATACTTCTTCAACCGATGAAAATCCCCAACATAGCTTGTGTCCCAAAGAAGAAGACAGTTGGTGTAAATATAACAAAGGATTGCTAACTGGTGAAGTGTACACTCATAAGCATAGTCTGCCTCATGCAATAATGGAGGTGATAAAACCTATTTTCAGAGACTTAGCAGCACCTGAACTGTTGAAAAAGTGTATTCACGGAAAAACTCAAAACCCCAATGAAAGTGTAAATAGTGTTATATGGTCGAGAATCCCCAAGACTGTATTTGTTGGAATAGAAACACTTCACTTTGGTGTGTATGATGCTGTTGCGACTTTCAATGATGGCAACATTGTAAGGTGCAAGGTATTTAGAAATATGGGAATGAAGATAGGTTCTAACATGGTACGAGCGATGCTTGCTTTAGACAAGGAACGCCTTCGGGCTGCAAACAGGAGGAGGAACAAGAGGAAGCTGGAGGAGGAGTTTGCAGAGGATGAAGATAATCCATCCTATGGACCTGGAATGCACTAAAAAGTTAATCCAATCTTTGTCACTCGATTCCCAAAACTTTTATTTTCTCATACTAATTACATGTTTTCTAAGGATCTTCCAAACATATTTGTTTCAAACTTTCAGTAAATGTTACACAGTACCTTCTGCATAATTTAACACAGCCTTTTTGCAAAAAACTGGATATTTTTGAATATATAAATAAAAAATTGCAAAAAAATGTTGTGAATTTTCATTACAATTGAAAAAAAATCATCTTTAATAACTGAACTAAAATTTTGTAAAATCCCTGTGTTAAGTTGTAGCCCATATTCCAATAAACAATTTGTAAAAAGTTCAACTTCCTACCTCAAATACTTTGTGAGGAAAGATGTAATTTATAAGCGTTATTTTAACATTGCAAGTATAGGGCGTTCCGGAGCCCCTTAACGGTGGATGACATTTCTAGAAGGTCCGGCAACGGAAAAAAATGGCAGTGTCACCTCAGGTAACCGAAGAGTAGGACTAATTTCCGAAAGTGGCCGACTGCGCACCGCCGAACGAGTGCGGTTTTGCGAGCCGGGTCGGGGCAGGTCGCCTTTGTGCTCGGGCGTAACGAGCGGTGACGGCGACATTTCTCAGAGCCCGGCCGGTCGCGGCCGTGTGACTGGCACGGAACGGCGGCAGCGCGACAAGAACCATCCGTCTCGCGGCCCGGACGATAAGTCACTGCGACCATTCGTTCCGAGATGACGCAGCAATTACAGGCGTCCCGTTACCGGGCGGCCGCCGGTGGCTCCCCCGGCTCCTGGCTCTCTGCCTGATCGGCCACCAGGTGGACGCTCCGCTGCGTCCGCCACCGGCCACTGCGTCTTCTTCCCGCCGCAAGTAATCGAATTCCCGTCCGCGGGCACCACGCCCGCTGCACAGGCACGCACAAAAACGGGGCCCGTGCCGCACAAACAGGGGCGCAGCTTCGGTTTCCGGCTAACTCGTTCACAGACACAATCAATTCAACGTAGATTTCTTTTTACGTCGCATTCCGACACGAGCAACTACGGTGTGCTTGGCGCTTAGGACATCGTAATTATTGTTCGCCGTATCTCACCCCATTTTGTAAACAACAGAGCAGCTTACGGAGCAGTCAAATAGCACACCGTTTTGCCTATCAGCGACGTCCTGCGAGCCAAAATCCAGCACTCTGTCCATGACGTCCCGCTATCATTTTACAAAACCGTTACTTGGAGACTACTTTGTGCAACAGAATTAAAGTGTAACTTTTCTGTAACCCTATAATTGTCTTCCACCGAGACTGATAGTTTGAAATTTGGCTCGGAGAGGCCTACAACTTTCCCCTGTAAAGGTGAAAATAGCGTGGCAACCTGTGACTGTATCCTTGGGATCGGCGGCACTTCAAAGACTAAGGTGTCAAACACGAGAAAAAAAGCAAGACCTCAAAGGTTTATGTGAGGTGCAAGACGGGTAAATAATGTCACATTTGCAAGTTTCACCACTATTCTGCCCAACGCGACAGTGGATGTCACTTACCCATGTTTCACCATTTCGTGTGATACCTCTGCGATTTAGTTCAGGGTGGGTAAAAAATACACTTCAGACACACTGCTGCACAGAATCGACATAAAGGTCTCATGAGGTGGCAGAAACGGGGTTCGATGAAACCACACCTTCCGCAGGGAGCGTTCATTTTGACACATTTTGTGCTCGGAAAGGACAGTTTGCTATGTGATGTACAACAGGGCGACGTTATTAACAAGGTTTGCCGCTGCAGACCCCTCCTCCTAGACGATTCAACCCTTTTCTAAGGACGTCTTGGTGCGCAACTTCGCTGAAAGTGGTCTCACGCGTTTGGAGCGCAAAGTGGCGACAAATTTTGTTTTAGTGTACAGGGTGGAACAACTACTGACACTTCAAAACTATTCGACGAATTTGAATATGATCCGAATCAGAAACCGATGTTTACACTTTTTACTTTTTCTCTCGCTCCTGTGGCGTTTGTGTGTGGGGGAGGGGAGTGGGAGGGGGGGGGGGGGCGGCACTGCGACATTGACGCACACATAAATAGGACGGCAAAGGTTCCTACTAGGACCCCCATTTCAGCAACACCACTGGTGCCACCAACGTACCTTTGTTGGGCACTTAAAAAAGTCTTTATAGAGAGACACTCATGTACCTGTACCTACCCGCTAGCCGGATAGGTTACCCTAGCGCCATACCTCTCTTTTCGTACACAGCCATCGGGAGCATGTGTAGAGTGGGTTGCCTATCCCGCCGGCTGTTAAGACCACATGAATAATCGCCTCTGTACATGGGACATTTTTTGGCATTTTATTCACGTGCATGTCAATGTCGCAAACCCCGTGCACAAACCAAAGGAGGGCTGGAAAAATGAGGAATGGAAAAGCATAAACATACATATCTTCTTCGAATTACGTTTAAATTACGTCGAATAGTTTTGAAGGGTCCCTCGTGGTTCCACCCAGTATACTAGAGAAAAAATGTCGAAATGATGGAGCACAGCAATCAGTCAGCCTTTTGTTTCGGTCTTTGTTAAAGAAAATCGAGATTTCGGCTAGTAAATAGCCATTATCGATGCAATATTCCAGTGTTTTAATACATGTCCCAGTACGTCAGTTACCTGTTGTCGGGGCTCCTGTCACAGTTATTCAAGAAAGGAAAGGACGACTGACTGCTGTGCTCCATCATTTTGAAAGTAATATTACGGTGATTGAGTCCATTCAGCATTCCTAATGAAAGGTAATTTTATGGATAGAAAAAATTTTGGTCGCTCCACATTCCACGGGGTTAAGATCGCATTCAGTGGGTTTGCAGCCCCAGAAGTCTGTATAGAAAGGTTGAATTGTCCAGGGAATGTCAGCAGTGTCAAAGTTTGTCAAGAATGTCGACCCCTTGTTCATCGTACTGTGAGCTATCGTATTTGAGCGCTAAAGGTGTGTAAATCTACGCTCTAAGGGAATGGGTAGTTTCACTGACCCCTTTATTCAATTTCCTAGAGTCTTCTCGTGTCTATTCTAAGCGGCTGTGTGTTTCAAATGTTTTCCTCTGCTATACGTAAGAAAACTGCATGACTTGAACAACGGGCGTCGTGCCTCTGACTTCCAACTCAGAGACATCAAACGAAGGGGTGAAATATTGGTAAGGGTGGGGGGCGTGAGGTCCTCTCCATAGCGTAACACATCCAGCTGTTGCGTTGGGCAGAGCTGTGGTGAAGTTTGATGCCAATCTGACATCATTAACCCATTACATCTCACATGAACTTCTGAACCCTGACCTCTGTCTCGCATGTCGCGACACCTCGCTGTCTGACACGTGGCCGAAGCCGGGGGCGAGGTTGCAAGGCGCCATGCTTCTGCTGCATTACAGGGGAAGACTGTGGGCACCTCTGAGCCAAATTTTCAAACTTCTGTGTCCCAATGGACGAAAACTACGATGTTTCAGAAAAGTCGTGCTTTAACTGTGTTGCACTGTGTATTAGAGCTAATTCTGTTCTCGTTGGAATTAATTTTTAAGGTGTATGTGGAAGGAAGTAATGTGCCGCCCATCTCCCCCTGGCTAGTACTCCTCACATTTTCAACAGTTAACCTCTCCATGATGCAGAATGTCTTTACCAGTAGGTTTGTTTAGCATCTCAGAACGTTCTCACACCAACTAAAAGGTTTCACTTTTACCACTGAAAGGTGTCTGTTTTATTTCTCATGACAATTTTCAGGTGGTTTTTCTCATAAATGTGAATGCAGCTGCCATTTTGATAAACGTACTCAACCTCCACAGTATTGATACAACCATATTCTTTGTAAGTCTGTTCCTGAGACCACAGATATTGCTCAGAGAGGTTACTTTTTTTGAAGAGAGTAGGGGGCAGTGTGTGTTGGAAAGTCTGGCAGTATACCTGATCTGAAAGGGAGGGAATCTGCCGTGCAGTGGAGGAAGCAGTATTTAGAAAGGATTTTGCAATAATAGGTTTTTGATAAAAAATACTGAGTAAGTGGGATGGTATTAATGGAGGAATTATGTAAGGCTAACGGGTAAGGTAATCCACGTTCTTTATATTTGTCATTGCCTAGTTCCTTATTGCTAGAACATTGCGTATGGCGTATGGTCGAAGTTTGGTGTAGAAATTTTGTAATGCAATATATAGTTTTGTCTTGTAATTGAAAGGAGTGTGAATAAAAGTAATTGTATACAGGAAATTTATTAAGAAAGAGTTTTTCTAATTTGTCAAGTTGTGAGATCTTTATAAAAGGATGTATTGTTACGGTTTGATGAAGCATAGTTTAACTTGGAGTCCTTGTTCTCATTTATCAGTCGTTAAGTTTAGTTCGTCATCTCTCATTATTTACTGTGGTATCGATAGCTACGATGCCACGGCGTAGGTGCAAGTTCATAGGTTGGCACTACGACACCGACACCGACGACAGCGGCCTCTAGCCGCACTGTGCAGCTCTACGAGCTCCACTCCAGATTCAGCCCATTTGATGCCGAGCAGACGACCAAGCAACATTGTTTCTATTTCATAGTGGGCGAGCCACTATTTGTAACTTGATGTACAGCTTCGTACCCACGTGCTCATCTCAGCCAAAGTTAAGTACATAGTAAAACCATTTTCAATTGCAGAACCAAGTGTTCTACCTTTTCCTACTCCTACTCGTTTCCTACGTTCGGTCTACCCTTCAGTTTACAGGAGCAAACCCACGTGCCGCCTTCCAGGCGGGATGCAAAATTTACCTTTATCAATGTGTTTGTGTACTCGCGTTGCACATCGCGAGTTGTGTGCTGCAGAAGCATTTTTTATGAGAAGTGATAAGGCACCTTTTTGCATTGCACATCGCAAGTACGGTAAATGAAATTTGGTTTTGGACAGTCAGATCAGTACTCCTAAAGGTAACAGGTAGCAGGACAGGCGAGCGTTCCGTGCAAACAGGAAAGCCAACAGATTTTACTATAATTAAAATTCATGTCCATTGTAATGAAAAATGATTGTCGGAATGTATTTTTGCAAATACCCACATCAAAAAAGTTTTGAATCACCTCGGTTCCGAGAGTTCCGGATCGTGTACAGAAAATTGGAATAGAGATGAACATAAACATTATTTCCGTCCTTTTTATTGCTCATGAAAACCACACATTGCTTGTTATACCACCATACAGCGAGACCTTCAGACGTGGTGGTCCATATTGCTGTATACACCGGTACCTCTAATAACCAGTAGCACGTCCTCTTGCATTGATTCACGCCTGTATTCGTCGTGGCATCAAGGCACTGTTGGCCCAGATTGACCACTCCTCAACGGCATTTCGGCGTACATCCCTCAGAGTGGTTGGCGTTTCACGTCGTCCATAAACAGCCCTTTTCGACCTATCCCGGCATGTTCGATATGGTTTATGTCTGGAGAACATGCTGGCCACTCTAGTCGAGCAATGTCTTTATCCTGAAGGAAGTCATTCACAAGATGTGCACGATGGTGGCGCGAATTGTCGTCAATGAAGACGAATGCCTCGCCAATATGCTGCCGATATGGTTGCACTATCGGTCGGAGCATGGCATTCACGTATCGTACGGCCCTTAAGGCGCCTTCCTTGACCACCAGCGGCGTACGTCGGCCCCACATAATGCCACCTCAAAACAGCAGGGAGCCCCCTCCTTGCTGCACTCGCTGGACAGTGTGTCTAAGTCGTTCAGCCTGACCGGGTTGCCTCCAAACACGCCTCCGACATCACGTCTCCGACATCCAGTGTTAAGTCCAAGACCCTATATCGATCGATCTTCGATTCTCTCCAGGTCTTTCTGCAATTACCAAGCGTAATTACGAAATACTAAGAAACTTGTATCTCACATACAAGAATCGTTGTCAGACTGGTGAAGTGTCCCTGTTATAAAACACGTGCTTTTTTTAGTTCTGGGCCACGTTCCCATGTTCTGGACCATACAGTGTATTTAAAACGCGGTCACAGGAATGGAAATAGGTCATTTCCCACTTCATTACTTAAAGTAGCTAAGCCGACCTGACACTGATCCCTTTGCTCATAAATGCAGTAACGACTCCATATTTAGAGAAAGAGGATGATCCAGAAATGTGGAAAAATGGTGTATATTCCACTGCTGTGTATTTTCCAAGCAACATACAGTGACGCAGTTGTAATTTTCAGTGACTAAAGTGTTGTTCAACATAGCCCCACGGTTTTTGAACTGAGATTTTATTGCGGGCAGACAAGCTTTCTATAATTTTGCAGCAATATATTAGTGTGACAATCATGTTTGGTTATGAAACTTCCTGGCAGATTAAAACTGTGTGCCGGACCGAGACTCGAACTCGGGACTTTTGCCTTTGCGGGCAAGGTCTCGAGTTCGAGTCTCGGTCCGGCACACGTTTTTAATCTGCCAGGAAGTTTCATAACAGTGGACACTCCGCTGCAGAGTGAAAATCTCGTTCTGGATGTTTGGTTATCTATAACTGAAACCCTGTCAGTAATGGTATTTGCTACACAATTTGGTTCTCATACAGAATTCGTTGATTTTGCTACAAAGTCGAGTGTGACCCAATGGAAAGATGTTTTTCATGTGAAAATCCGACATCTCGATAATTTGCTGCTATCAAGTCCCATTCAATACTTTTCAGAATGTCGAGGAAATTTTTAGCTTGCATATTTGTCAAAGTGTAGATCTGCTCCCTTTTATATTTAGTGCTTAATTAAAGCTAACAGCTTATCCCGCAATTCCTTTTACTTACTCTGTCATTGTTTTTTCCCCTAAGTGCATCTATAAATCAGTGTAATATTACTAAAATGTGAACTGTAAGGGATTCTGACTCATGGATATAGGTAGTGAATTATAATTCATAACAGAATTGGATACATTGCAATACTTCCCACTACAGCATTACCAGGTTAATGGGTAGTACAAGGTGACTCTGGCATGCTAAACCGACATCGTGGTGTACTTGTCAACAGTTGATATGAAATTAGGTAGTGCAGGTGTAAATGCCTTAACAACAGTACTCTGCAGTGTATAAAATGGCGCTTTTAACTCTATGTTTAACTCTATGGAAGACTGTATACATTGATAAATGCTAATATTGCACAAACTCGAGACTGCCAGATCTAAATTTGGACACTAAGATCATGATTATTTGATATTGGTCAGTGTTTTTGAAGTACCTGTTACCTTTACAGTGTAATCATAGCCAACTGTTTAGGTAGTCCTATTCTCAATAAGAGTTTTAATGTGCAGTGTCTTAGTTTAGCAAAGCAAAAAGCAGCTACATCCTTCGGATGTTTATAAAAAAATACACTTTTCTTAAACTCTGCTATAGGATTTGTGGATTTGAGATTGTGTATGTCGAATGCAATGTAAACTGTGCAGACTATCTAAAAGTCTAGTTATCTTCTTAGTCTCTCATGTCTAAAGTATCATGGCAATAATGTGTATTAATATATAACATAGTAGTACCATGTGCTATTACAGGAACTCTTAGAAGACGTAACAAATCAGATTAAGAGACTGCATTCATTGCACTGGCCGTTGTATCCATACAGTCATCTGTAACCCCAACAGAGGTAGTATGTGAGCCACGTGGACTTTCTTACTACTGTGGAACAAATAAGTTGCAACAGTAGTGTTACAAGCGTGTTTCATATGCAAAATCTTGTGTAGTGTGATAAATAATATAGACCCTTTTTTTAGTTCCAGACGTGATTAGAGATCTGTAGCGGTACCTGTGTATTGCCACAAGCAGTATAAATGTTGTTACCTGCATATTTTTAATCAACACACCACAACATCTACTTAGGAAGGAAATTTAGTGGTGTACATTTATAGAAGTATCTATCTCGATGACTTTTTAATGCAAGTTCTAATATCTGTTTTAGGCGAACTGAGGCGTTTTCGACAAAACAATACAGACGATTTAGACTTTGCCACAAAGATCAAATGTGGTTTTTTTTTTTTTCATTCGTGCTCAGAGATCTGTAATGAAATTTGCGTATCACGCTAGGCAACCTGTGTGTGTTTAAACGTATAATGTTACAATCTACCGAAAGAAAATATGTACTTGAGTGTAAATTCAGTATTGTATATTTATTGAAGCACACACATATACTGTGTTTAAAGTATTTTGTAAGCTGTGTTGCACATCAGCAGTGGAACGCTCTTTCTAGGGCAACAGTTAATCGTCTGCCATCGTGCAACTACTTTTGTCGAATATGCTAGTTTTTTATATTTTTGAAGTTGAAAAAGCATGTCCCCAAGTAAGAGACTGACGACACTTGTGGGAAATATGTGACCAACCTTACTTCAATGCTTCAAGGTTAGCGCTGTACAAAAACAGAGTAAGTCGTTTACCATAAAAAATGAGCTTCCCCAAGGATTCGTCCTAGCATCCTTGGTCTTCAACCTGTATACCACAGATATGCCAAACACTACTACCAAAACGTTTTGCTTCGTCAGTGACGTTGCCACAGCTATACAAACCAGCACACTCGAGGAAAGAGAAAATATATTGTCTGCAGGCTTAGGAAATCTCAACACATGTTACAAAGCATGGAGACTCCAACCAAATGCAGCCGTGACAGAAGTTTGCACATTCCACTTAAACAACAGAATAGCAAACCAACAGCTCAATGGGTAAATTTCTGTCAACAGAGGATTAGACACAAATACCTTGGTATCACACTCGATCAGTTGTTAACATATAAAGAACACCTGGAAAACACTAGCAAAAAGCTAAAGATTAAAAGTAACGAAATAAAGAAACTGGCTGGCACAACCTTGTGTGCTGAACCTTCCACTCTACGGACAGCATCCCTGACACTGGTATACGCAGTAGCTGACCACAGTGCTCCAGTATGGCAACACAGTGCTCATACAAGGAAACTAGACATCCATCTGAATGAATCAATGAGAATTATCAGGGTACACTAAAATCCACACCGATCTCTTGGCTGCACACCATCAGTAACATTCCACCATCTGAATTGCGACGCCAAGAAGCAACCGATCGAGAATGGAAGAAGCTGTATCAACCCGACTACCCTCCAAGACCTTCAGATTCATACAGACTTAAATGACCCTCCTCCAGACTGCTTGATATCACGCACTCCACTGTAGCACAGGAAAAACAACAAGAAGGTTGATCTTAAAGAAGAGAGGTGCAGGAGATAGAATGTTGCAACAATAAAAAATCAAGATCCGTCTGCCAACCTACCAGGTTATGATCTGAAGAGAAGTGAGTGGACACGGTAGGACAAGAATTGGTCACGCCAGGTGCAATCCTCTCATGCCCAAGTGGGGACTTCGGGAGTTTCCACCTGTGAGTGTGGGGGCCAAAAACGAACCATTCAGCATACTGACAGAGACTGCCCTCTGAGAAAGTATCTAGAGCCATTCAGTTATTTGATTAATGCTGCTCCCTTTGCTGTCAACTGGCTTCATTCAAGAGATGTTGAAATCTGACTAAATGTATCTACTTTAGTTAAGAGTTCTGATTTTATAGTCTACACGTCCTCCCTTTAATATTACTCAATTATTAACTTTAAGATTAAAACATATTGGCTTTGTGAATAAACCCTTAAACGTATCATTGCAAACTGTATCTTTTTCTCAATATTTTCTGCCGTTTCCATACGATAAATAAATAAAATGGCAGATTTATGATCTAATCTAATATGTATTGCTACGTACCAGAGTAGTACAACATCTCAATACAGGAACATGCGGAAGATGTTACAAATCCACTAAACAAAGACTGTCTACACTATGTCCGAGAAGGGATTCAGGGATTTTAATTTTGCTTTCTTATTTATTTCGTTTTTTAGACAGATCCAGCCTTATAAACATGTTTTCTTTAATTTTTTGTATTGTAGTAAACACCCTCGAACCATTATTTTCAACAAGTATGCCAACGTGTGATTATCCTCCATTAATATTTACATAAAAAATGGATGTTTTGTGTTCCCTTTTCGTATCCAATTTTTTTCTGTACCAATGTTTAAAGTAACCTGTAAGAAATACTTGCACGTTGGCAATGGGCTGCTCTTTTCCGACTAGCAGTTTATAGTTTTCCTCCAAGGCCATTGTCTTTGCCAAATACATTTTTCCTTTTTTATCTTGACCTCTTCCATTTCCATTTCTCCATATTAGCTGCACTTCAAAGAGTAACTTCTTTCTTACGTACAAACTTAAGTCTACTCGACACATTGCTTCTTTTTCTTAAGATCTGTGAAATATTATTATTTGTAGGAGCAGTAACAGTTTATGGTACATGTTTCTTAAGATCGCCGGCCGGTGTGGCCGTGCGGTTCTAGGCCTAAGTTCTAGGGGATCAAAAAATATTATGTCGAAAGCAGGCAATTTTGTTTCTAAATCAACGAATTCTGTACCAAAATCAGTCAAATTCATCGAAATCAATTAATTTTGTATAGAAATCAGCGAATTTCGTGTCAAAATCCTTCATTATATGTCTAAACCATTCATTTTTGTATCGAATTTAGCAAACCCTGTGTTGAAATCAGACGACCTTATGTAAAAAGCGGTGAATTTTCCAACACTGGTACTGTTGGAGAAAACAAACAAAAGCGTGATTAATATAATAATGATTGACTTTGTATAGAGCATAAATCGAGCACTTGTATTAGTTGCTAATCTCAGTCACAGAAATAAATGTAAATATAGTGTGACTACGGCCTCCCGTCGGGTAGACCGTTCGCCGAGTGCAAGTCTTTCGATTTGACGCCACTTTGGCGGCTTGCGCGTCGATGGGGATGAAATGATGATGATTAGATCAACACAACACCCAGTCCCTGAGCGGAGAAAATCTCCGACCCAGCCGGGAATGGAACTCGGGCCCTTAGGATTGACATTCTGTCGCACGGACCACTCAGCTACCCCGTCATGGAGATGAATATGAACAAAATTTGTTCGGTCATTACAGCCTAAACAGTTAGAGCACTAGTAACCTATTCCTTAATATGATTTCATTTCAACATATTACCGTCAGTTCTGGTGACATATTCCTTAATCTGATTTCATTTCACTCTATTAGCGTCAGTTTTCGTGTTTTAATGAAGATAACCCAGTTTTTGCTTAAGGCTCAGGTGCCTTACTAACCCAGCTGTAGCTCCCACACATCTTTATGATCATTACGAGCACGTTTTCTTGCCACAGGTGGGTTGTGACTGAAGAGGATAGCGACTACTGTTGGGTTGCTGATGTCAAGTTTCATTATTCGCTCGTCAGCCACATGACGCCACTTCTCGCAGCGGTGGAGAGACTACCATGTGTAGGTCGCCTTCTTTAGCGTCCGACCGTAAAACAGATTCACCACACATCCAGAGTGTCTACAAAGTGCTTGCAGGAGCACATCTTCCTCTTCCTGCAAATGACCACATCGAAAAACTTCCGTCAAAACGCAATGCTAACTGTCAAAATCAGGTCTTATGTACACTAAAACACATGTGATGGAGGTGGAGTGCCTTACATCGCTAGCTAGTGCAGTGTAGATGAATGCGTCAACATTAACTATCTTAAATACAACTTTATATAACCAGATTCTTATGAAATAACACTCCATGACCATCTAACAAAGGTGGTACCCACTTTAGTTTCTTGTATGTTTGTAAAGCAGAATAATGATCAACTGCGACAGTGAAAGATTTGTATATGTTTCAAAGATCGAAGATGTATGTGGCAGATGGAAATAAAGTTCGAGGAACTGACTTTTCCAATTAAAAACTCCTAGTCCAATTACTAAGCAGATTCAGAAGGATGTAGGTTGCAGTAGGTACTGGGAGATGAAGAAGCTTGCACAGGATAGAGTAGCATGGAGAGCTGCATCAAACCAGTCTCAGGACTGAAGACCACAACAACAACAACAACAGTCCAATTACACTATACTGTGTACATGTGTGTGTGTGTGTGTGTGTGTGTGTGTGTGTGTGTGTGTGTGTGTGTGTGTTTTGTAGGTCAGTGGTAGGGTCGAGAGGTGAATACACCCACTTTAAGGCTGAATCTCGATTAGAGGTTGATCCATTTGCACTGGGTCTGGCACAGGGTCTATATGTACACCCTCCCACATTACGTCCAGTCATGATTGAGAGATGCATCCACCCATGTTATGTCTGAGTATGTTTTGGAGGTGGATCCACTCACGTCATGTTGAAATAGGGTTTGGAGGTGGATCAACTGGTGTTAGGTTCAAGTATAGTTTGGAGGTGAATCCAACAGTGTTAGGTTTGGGGTATGGTGTAGGGTTACCCACGACACACACGCACAAAATAGTGTAACAGCGTTTTTGTTTCCAGGCGGATAAGTCAGTTCCTCGAACATTGTTAATATGTGTTACGCAAAGTTTAGGTCTTTGGAGTAAACGCGAGGTTCTGACAGCCACACTTAATCAGTATCCTGTGTTACCAGTATAGACTTTTTCTCATGGTTGGAATAACAATAAGACCTCATGCCAATTGAATTTTTGGAAATTTTTTTAATGTTTTTTTTACCTGAAGCTCAGAACTCAAATATCACTCGACCAAAGCAGTCGGTGCAACTCTCGAAAATGTCCGAGAAAATCTACTTTGGATTTCTCCAACGAAATTTAACACCCTAATGTTAGGTCGAATTTTCAACAAGCAGCGTGGGTGTGTGGTCGTCTGTAATGTGGAGGAGGCCCTGGGGGTGAGTGGTTTCGATTCCTGGGAAATTCATTAAAAAAAAGAAAAAAGAAAACAAATATGTACGTTGCTCCAGCATTTCCTAGAAGTGAAAATACGTAAAGATAAAAAATCTGGTAACGCTCGTGACTGGTAATAGTTGCATTGTGTCTCATTTCTGTCATCGTTTATTTACGTTTTTTTCCATTCATTTCGAATACCTACATTGTTTAAATATAAAATTCATCACATACTAATTAACACATATCTATCAGTGAATTTTGTGAAAAAAGCATGTCTTCTTATTTATAATTACATATTACATATGAAAATTCAGTTTTCATTGAAAATATATGTTCGTAATTACTGACCATTTTTAAAACATTATAAATCAAGGTTGTTTAAATTAAAAAACATAAAAATTAATTTTTCCTACTTTATGTACTTCTTGCTTCACGGAAGTGCTCGTAGGACATGCACCCCAGTTAAAAAATTAGAATTTACCAAGAATGTAAACTGGGCTCCCCAGACAGTAAGGGAATACTCTACCACATGGTCACACTGCTTGTCGGAAGACCGACCTTACTTTAGCTAGATGGTCGCGAAATTCTTGAGAATTTTTTGCAGTTGCGTCGAACTGGCTTCACATTTTGATATTTGTGTTCTAAACTTCAAGTACGTAAAATATAAAAACGTACAAAAATCCAGTTGTCGTGTAGTCTCCACATAAGGCAGTTTTCACGTGTACAGTAGACAAATGTCGGTGGGTTACTGGTGAAGCAATTCGTGTGCACAGTTTCAGATTTGAACATCTAGGCAGCGTTAATTTGAAATGAATAACCATTAAATTGTGTGGTCTCTTTCATTAAACTCAAACTGTTCGATGATAGCCGCTGAGGCGGACACTGCATAGACAAATGTACCCTATAAACCTGTCTATGCTGTGTACTTCCAGTAGTGCAGGCTGTGGAACTGCAATTCCGAGAGTTCAAGCTACGACGGTAGCTGCGACTGTACACAGGTGTCTTATTACTATCAGAAACATATGTATAACGGATATAGAGACATAATTTCCACCACCGAATCATCAAGTAACAGCATCGCGCTATCATCGCCACACTACCTTGGAATCCTGCAACGAGATGCGGTGTAACCAAAGCTGAGTTTTTTTGAAACAGGCTGCTGCAGATGAAAAGGCCTTCAGTTACAAAAGATGTGCGCTGCTTTCTCTTTGAAACAAAATGTTGTCCCAGTTATTACATAGCCTAAGGTCTACAACTCCGTCGATACAGCAGTACCATCATAGTGTTTGCACCAGATCCCTCCCTATTACTTTTCTGTTGATGTGTAAAACAGTAGTCACACTTGCTCCAATTCATTCATTGTATTTGCGGAATTAATCACTCTCGATCAACACACTCAATTTCATTTAGTAAAACATAACGATATTTGATCACCACTTGATTACACGGTCATTTACACAACTTAAATTTAGGTTGAGAATCCTATTGTGTCATTTGTAATCATGTTTTGTGTATTTGTTTCCCAGACTAGAATTCCATAGCTAAGAATTGAATGTACTGCATACGAATAGTAAGTAACTAAAAGACCATTAGACAATGATGATAGGAACTCTAAGGGCGTAACATGCTGATGACAGTCTGTTTGCAAGTATCTGTGTATCCACGCTACTTCAACTAATTATCAATATTGATTCCTTGAAATTTTTTTTTCTCTTACCCAGTCTATAGAGGTATCGTCAACACATATTTTGATGGTATTATTTTCCCTCTTCGAAGTGAAATGATTGAAATCTGTTATCTCTAACGTTCAATGCAAATTTATTGCATATTGACCAATTGGAAACTTCCTTGACAGTTTCATTAGCTTCCTCTGCAGGAAGTTCGCTAGTTCTCTTGGTGACTATAATATTGGTGTTAGCAATAAAGAGAATTTTGCCCCATGACTAACGCTACTGGGAAAGCTAGTGATGTGTATCAGCTACAGCATTACCCCTAGTATTCCACCTGGAAGAACGTCTATGTTTATGTGTTTTTGGTAGTGATAAGGGTACCTCTAGAGTTTTACGGCTATTTGAGACAGTGTGGCCTCAGATCTGACTACTTCATGTCGTAGGTATGTTCGGGATCAATTATGTGCTCCATGTCATGCTCCTAATGATTCTCTTATCAAAAGCCATAGAAGGATCTAAGAGTATGTCTGTTACACACTACACATTATCAAGAGCGTCAAGTACTTCTTTAACGAGTTATGCTATGATTTATTCTGTATTTCTATTACTTTGGAACATAAACTGTCATTCATTTAGAAGGTTGTTAGGAATACTCACCACAACGAAAAACTGTAAAATCGCATGAGAAACAGAACCAAAATTTAAACATAAACGTGGACAGTTGTCTGGCCAGAAAGATAACAGCAAGTAGTAATCGACAGAAAATCATTGAGTAAAACAGAAGTAGTATATGACGTTCCCACAGGGAGTGTTGTAGACCCTCTGTTATTCGTGACCCGTATAAAGATTTAGGAGACAATATAAACACCCGTCTTAGATTGTCTCCAGTGAATATTGTCATTTGCCATCTAGTAAAGTCATCAGAAGGTAAAGGCAATTGCAAAATGTTTTGGACACGATACCTGTATGGTGCGGAAAGTGGAAATTGTCTCTGAATAAGGAGAAGTGTGAGGTCGTCCACATGAGTACTAAGAGAAATTCTTTAAATGTCATTTATATGATAAATCACACAAGCCTAAAGGCTGTCCATTTGCTTACTAATTACAACTATCAACAACGTAAGTTGGGAAAGTCACATAGACAATGTTGTGGTGAAAACATGCTAAAGTCCACGTTTTGTTGACAGAACACGTAAAAGATGCATCAGGTCTACTGAAGAGACTGTGTACACTACGCTTGTCCGTCCTCTCCTACAGTATTGACGTGCAGTGTGGGACCCGCTTGGGATAGGCTGACGCAGGACATCGAAAAAGTCCAGAGCAGCTCATTTTGTACGACTATTGTCGCGAAATTGGGGACAGAGTGCCAAGGATGTGATTAGCGAGTTGCGGTGCCAATCATTAAAAAAAAGGCGATTTTCGCAACGGCGGGATCTTTTCACGAACTTTCAATCACTAACCTTCTCCTCTGAATGCGAAATTATTTTGCTGTCGCCAATCTATGTAGAGAAAAATCATCATCGTAATAGAATAGGAGAAATGTGTGATTGCACGGAAAGATTTAAGTGTTCATTCTTTCCCACGGGCTTTCTGAGAGTTGAACGGTAGAGAAATAGTCTGGAGGTGGTTCAAAGAAACCACTGCCAGGCACTTAACAGGAGACGCTTGTGAAACTGACCTAAAATGTTAATTTTAAATTCACTTTTTATTTATTAGCAAAACTCATAGGAAAGTTCCCAAAGATTCGACGATGAAATCATATCCGAAATGCCTGATGAGTAATTAAATGTGTGACGCGATCCTCTTATCACGCCTATGTTTTCAAGCAACACTTCAATACCTTCAGGGTCAGAGGTATAAGAACCACAACTTTCACAAGGAGAGGCTTCCAAATTGTGTCTTCGATGTTAATTAAATGTGTGACGCGATCCTCTTATCACGCCTATGTTTTCAAGCAACACTTCAATACCTTCAGGGTCAGAGGTATAAGAACCACAACTTTCACAAGGAGAGGCTTCCAAATTGTGTCTTCGATGTTAATTAAATGTATGACGCGATCCTCTTATCACGCCTATGTTTTCAAGCAACACTTCAATACCTTCAGGGTCAGAGGTATAAGAACCACAACATTCACAAGGAGAGGCTTCCAAATTGTATCTTCGATGTTGTCAAGTATACATACAGGTTTCTGGCCGATCCTGAACCTCTAAAATGTGTATTCATGGCAAAACCCAGAATCTAAATACGTCTCTAAATTCACTCATACGGAAACGATGCCCTAGAACCACCCTTTCGTTTCCTACAGTTGTCAGAATTACAACTCTGGATGCAGCTCTTGTATTTAATGATGAGAACGTACGTAGGAAGGATGAAGTTATTAGAGAGAATGGGCTACGAGATAGGAAATTTAACTTAAGACGTATGGAGAAAAATAGATTTACAGCACCTCTCTGCACTTTTAAAGTCCGGCGAAGACCTGGTAAAAGAAAGAAGATAGAAAACAAGAAACCAGAAGAGAAGACTTGAAGGGAAAGAGGTCCCTGAGTACAAACCTGGAGAATTCTAACGAGGTGACATGAGAATAAACGTTAGGTTGAACTTTTAAATCCATTTCCTGAAAATTATTTTTTTTAAAGTTATGTCCTTTTTTCTCAGAACATATGAAGGCTAGAATTATGAAATTTTGAACACTTACTTCTGTTAAAGCAATGAATGTTGCTCCAAGAGTAAAAGTTGAAATTATTAGTGTAAACTGAGATATGGGGAAAAGTGCTTGGAATTTTGCATGAATTTTATATTATAGTTAAAGAATTATAATAAAGAAATTATTAAAATTTCCACTGCCAGATATAGGTGGAGAAGAGCGTCAGGTAGAAGGAGGAGCGAGAAATGTTCAGCATGTTCAGCTGAGGTAAAGAAGCCTACAAATATACAAAATGTTAGGAAGAAGAAAGTGCTGCTCCTAGGTAGTATCCATGGGCGAGGTGTAGGCCCTTAGGTACAGGAAAGTTTAGGGGCAGCGTACCAGGCCACCAGTATCTTAATGCCAAATGCAGGGCTAAGTCATGTGATAGAGGACTTAAGGTATTTATGTAAGGACTTCACAAAAGAAGACCATGTAATGATAGTGGGTGGGGTGGGAAACAGTTTGGACAGGGATGGAACACATGACATAGGTGGTGACGTGGACAAGATATCTTCCCTCGACTCATGGCACCCACATACACTTTGTTGAGCTGTTCCCGTGTCATGATCGACCACACCTTGACGGAGATGTTAGGCGAATCAGTGTGGTGTTATGGATGGCTCTGAGGTCAGCCAACTTTTCTAAAGCTTCTCTGGTGCCAGACTGGACTATCAATAGATGGGGTTTCACTACGCATGGCCTATACTTAAACAGGACTGGGAAGGAAGATTGGTACAGCTGTTTCATGAAAGTATAGGGGGTGGATCTCAGGCAACACATAGTCAAATACCTGTTGTCATGGGTAGGAGAAGTAGGTCTTTTTTAGGATAAATCCAGACAACAGGTTCCCCTGCTTAAAGAGTATCTCCAGCAGTTTAAAAAATACTGAAACAACCACTCACAAGACAGATTTTAACACTTTAAATACCACACACACCAGATGCCACAAAGAAAAACAAACTATCGGAAAGAGGACATGAAATCAATAAAAAATAAAATACATCTATTACAAGTTGATATCCAATCTTTGAACTGCACAGTAGTTTGTGTTACTGAGCACTGGTGTGGAGACACAGAAATCCAACATGTAGTATTATCATTGTATGAAATAGCGAACTCTTACTGCGGAACTGCTTCAGGCGGTGGAGAATCATGCATTTATATCAGAAAAGGAGCACAGTTCAAATCAAGACATGACCTCAGCACACTAAGTGAAGACAAACACTTTGAAATATCAGCTGTTGAATTAACAGGGCATGATATCACGAAGAAACTAATCATTTTGTATGTATATAGATCTCCCAGTGGCAGTGTGGACACTTCTTTCAATAAATTAACTGAAGTTCTAGGTAAAGTCTAGAGTACAAAGGGTAGCATAATTCTGTATGGGGACGTTAACATCAACGCTAATACCATAAATGAATCCAGCAGCACCCTCATAAATATCCTTCAAATTTTTGGCATGTCCCTATTGGTCAAAAGCGCAACAACGTTTACTACAATGACTTCACCAGTAATTGACCATGTGGCCACAAATATGGACAGGGAAAAATGTGATGTAGCTGTAAAACATCTCGGACTATCAGACCATCTCTGTCAAATAACAACAGCAAAATAAAGCATCGAATCTTTCCCTAAACTACAAGCCTACAAACGACATCTATCAAAAATCAAAATAAAAGATTTTTAAAAGAACTAGAAAAATAAAGCTGGGATGAAGTGTATAAGGAAGTGTGAATAATAAATTCTCTAAATTCTCCACATTATTTAAATTGAACTTTGAAAAGGCATTACCAGAAGAATGCATGTCTGAATCAACATCACACAAAAATAAATGGATAACAGCAGGTATTAAGAAGTACTCCCAAACACTTAAATACCTCAGTTCCATGAAAAAGGGTCACAATGATCTAGAATTCTTAAATTTCTATCATAGATTCAGAAAGATCTATAGGAATGTGTTGATATCTGCAAAAAAGTCGTTTAATGACAAAATAATATATAATGCAGAGAATAAAAGCAAAGCAATGTGGGATATTATAAAAAAGGAAATTGGAGAGGCAAACAAATGCAGAATAACATACTTCTAAGGGAGGAGGATAAGGTAATAAATAATCCACAACAGTTAGCAAACTATGTAAATGAGCGTTTTTCAAGTATTGCAGAGAAGTTACAGCAAAAATTCCTCAAAACAAATATAACACCCGTAAATAATGTTGCAATAAATACAGTGATGTTACTCCCAACCACCGAGAATGAAGTCAATAAAACTGTTCAAAAACTAAATAATAAAATGTCAGTAGGCTTAGATGAGGTACTAACGTGTGTACTAAAACAATGCATAGAGACTATACAAGGTCCCTTAACAAATATAATAAATGAATCCTTCACATCACAGACATTTCCAGAGCAGCTAAAACAGGCAAGACTTGTGATTTTGCTTAAGAAAGGTAATGAAGAAGGCATAGAAAATTACCGGCCCATTTACCTACTGCACCATTCTAAAAAATAATAAAAGCAATTATGAAAGACAGGTTAATGAATTCCCTCAATAAATACAATATTTTAAGCGAATCACAGTTTGTTTTCTTAAGTGGCAAAAATAGAGTCAGCCATAGTAGAATTAACGAAAAGTTGTGCTTGATGCTCTAGATAAAGATGAGTGTCTCACAGGCATATTTTTGGATCTTTCTAAGGCCTCTGATACAATCGACCACAAAAGATTCTATTAAATAAATTAGAAGCATTAGGAATAAGAGGGGTAGCTAATGACTGGTTTCAGTCATACCTAGTTGATAGGGTACAAAGAGTAGAGATAACACATACTTCAAATAGATCCAAACATTTAGTAAAAACTTATCACAACCAAAATACATTAATATAGGGGTTCTGCAATGTAGCATATTAGGACTAATACTATTCCTGATATACATCAATGACTTTCCCAGTAGTGTTACTCATGGTGGAAAAATTCTCTTCGCTGGTGACAGCAATATTACAGTCACTGAAAAAACAAGAGAACTCCTCTCAGAGAAAGCAAATGAAACTCTAAAGGAAGTTTACAATTGGTCAATAAGCAATAAAGTGACACTGAACATAAAGAAAACTAATGTCATGAATTTCAGTTAGAAGAGGGAAAATGACAAAGTTAAATAAAATATAGATGGCACATCTATAGACTGTGTAACAAATGCAAAATTTCTAGGAATGAATATTGATTCTCAGTTGAAGTTGTGTGAACAGGCAAATGTTCTTGCAAACCAAATGTCATCAGCATGTGATGCCCTTAGAATCCTATCATGAGTGTGTAACATGCTGTGTATTTTAGTTACATACTATTCATATGTACATTCCATTCTTAGCTATGGCATTCTGGTTTTGACAAACAAATGCACAAAATATGAACACAATTTTCAAACTTCAGGAAAGAGCCATATGAATAATAATCAAAAATAGTAGTCGAGCTCACTGTAAAGATCTGTTCAAAACAATGGGGATTTTTAACTGCACCATGTCAATACATTTACCTCTCAGTTGTGCACATCAAAAATAACATTGGCAGTTACTGCACAAACAGCTCTGATCATGAGCATGGAACAAGAGCTAGACTCAACTTACATTTACCAAGAAAAAATAAACATAAATCTCAAAACAGCATTTTCTACCAAGGAATAAAACTGTACAATAAATTACCAAAACAGATCAGAGTAATTGCAAAAATACATTTATTTAAAAAGGCAGCTAAAAGTACCTGTTATGCAATGCATTTTATACATTTAAGGATTACTTAGATACAACAGAGAAGGCGTTTGGTGAAGAAAAATGTTATAGAAATAAATAATAATAATGATTATAAAACATCCAACAGTCCACATAAGACCTTCACACCATTTTTTTATCTTTCTTTTCTCCTTTTCTATAAATACTTACCCCTAAGCTATGCAAAGCACAACAGTAACACCTCTTCCTCTTTCTGAGCTCAACATCTCACTCATTATAGAGGGATGCTGACTCAGTTTTCAGGATAACAAAGGGGAAGTTGTGGTACAGAAAATGGCCCATAGATCACCGGTGTGTGTGTGTGTTTGTGTGTGTAGTGAGTGAAGTGTTACGAAAGAATGTGTGTATAGTGTGTGCAGTGACTGATAGTGAGATAGGAGTGAACAGTGTGGCATTACATTATTTAATAAGTTATTTGTAAAAGAAGTGTGTTGTTTACCACTAGTAAATATAAAGATTGTCTCAAACTAGAAGTCTGTAAATGTATGTGTGTACAAATTAGGTTATTTTAAATTGGTCTAAACTTGTAAATACTTTGCCATGTTCTATATCCTTGTAAAAAAAGATCTACAGATAAATAAAGCTACTACTACTACTACTACTACTACTACTACCACTACTCTTCGGTACATTCAAAAAAACCTCATGAAAGAAGATTACTATATGGACATGGCAGAGCCTTAGTACAGTGTCAGAATGGCGTCTACATACGTCTCACGTTACAAACAGCACGCTGTTGTTGAAGTCTTGTGTGCAGAAAAAGAAACCGTGGTGAACATCCATAAACGTTTGTGTGCAGCGTATGGCGATGCTGCAGTTGATAGGAGTACAGTTGGGCAATGGGTAAAGAAAGTTACAGCCTCAGGGAATGCAGAAACAGAGCTCCATGATGAGCCATGCTTGGGATGTCCTGTCACAGCCACTGCTCCACACATGCTGAATCATGCGGATGTCATTATTCGTGCCGACAGGCACATCGTAACTACACAATTGGCTCTACAGTTGATTATCAGCATTGGAAGTGCGTCTACAATGATAGAGACTCTCGGATATTCAAAGAGGTGCTCACGATGGGCTCCACGAACGCTCTCAGTGGTCCAAAAGATTTTAAAAAAAGGCCATTTCATCTGAATTGTTGGAGCATTTTGAGACCGACGGAGAGGCCTTTCTGTCACGGATCGTTACGGGGGATGGAAGCTGGGTGCACCACTTTGCACCGGGAACAAAAAGGCAGTCCACGGAGTGGCATCATCCTCATTCACCACAAAAGAAGAAATTCAAGACAACCCTGTCTGCCGGAAAAGTAATGGTGACAGTCTTCCGGATTGTAATGGCGTCATTCTCGTGGATGTGATGCGAAGAGGGTCAACCATGAATTCAGAGTCATACGTGAAGACTCTGAGTAAACTCAAGAACGGTTACCGCCGTGTTCGATCGGACAAGAAGCCGGCAGAAATCTTGCTCCAGCATGATAATGCACGCCCACGCGCAAATCTGAGAACCAGGGAACACATCGCCAAATTGGGTTGGACATCACTGCATCATCCACCCTACAGTCCACACCTGTCACCCGTGGACTTCCATCTCTTTTGGCTGCTTAAAGATTCTGTACGGGGAACACACTTTGAAGATGACGAGAGTGTCAGTCATGCAGTGAAAACATGGCTACATCTACAGGACAAGAGCTTTTACCAGCAGAAAATACATGCTCTTCCACAACGTTGGTGTACGGCCATAGAACGTGGTGGAAACTACGTAAAGAAACAGGACATGGACATGTTGATGTATATTGTCACCAAATTCTGCCTGTTAATTATAAATATGTTCTGAAAAAAAAGTGGAACATTTCTTATTAAAGGATTCACGTATATTTTCTTTAAAATCTAAGGAAATTAACAGTAAATATGTTAATTTCATTTGAAGCATGGTGTATAATTTCAAAATTGTGGATTTGGTGCATCTTTCAAACAGTGAGTGTCAACTGCAGAGCTAGTTAGGTAGTTGCGTGTTCCATTGATCAATCACACGGTTGGCAGCCGTTATGATGTGGAACATGTCAAGTGCACAATATATATATATATATATATATATATATATATATATATATATTTATTACAACACAGAGTTAAAGATTAATATTTATATTATTTACTCCATTCCCTTAAATGGCACAAAATGCATATACTATATTTTTAGATTTTTTATTTCTATTCAAGAATTCATCTATGGTATAGAAGGAGTTGTCAAGGAGATTTGATTTCAATTTATTTTTGAAGCTATTACTGCTGTCTGTCAGACACCTTATTTCATCTGGTCATTTGTCGAAAATTTTTGTAGCAGCTTATTTTACCCCTTTCTGTGCCAAAGATAGTCTGAGCAAAGGATAGTGTAAGTCTTTCTTTTTAAAGGTATTATAATTGTAACACCCCACCAGTCACTTATCTGGTTTTGGCGTGTGTTCGCCCCAGCTAATTGACTAACAGATCAACAGAGAGTGCAAAACTGCCACAATATCGGATAACACAAAAAAAAGTAACAATGCCCTGTGACTCCTGATTGAACTGTGGTGGCAGTGTTGAAATTAATTGATTCACAATTGATCACTTTTAATTAAAAAGGGGTGCACATTGATGTTATATTCAGTTATTGAACACCAGATGCAAATGTTGAACATAAAATTAATTAAGAAAGTGACTTGGGAATCGAACTACTTGATTGAAAACAGATGCAGTCGATTAGCACAAATTTATTTTAACTCCCGACCTTCAATCATCACATTACAAGACTCTCCTATCAGGCAGTGGTAATAAATTTTGCGTGGAGTAAAGCGCGATAATTCAAAAGTAATTCTTATCGACTGACCCAGGCGTAATGCGAAGTGCGTGAAAAATTCTACAATACACGGCCCATGAAACCCTCGTGGAAACTTTGCCGACGTGATCCAACAAATTAATCAGTGGCCGGAGCGGGCGCAAATTCACCGAATACAGCCTGGCGGAGCGGCGTCGTTGTGCGGACGTCGGCCGACCTCGTGGTGCTGCAAGGCTGCGCTCGTCTATTCACTCCTAGCTATCTTGCTCAGTACATAGCTGAACCAAAACTTCCTATCTCCAAGCTGAATCGTTCCATTTGCTAAGTCCTAAACTGCACAGATGTTCACTCTTTCTCAGGCAAGCTGAGTAAAGAACGCCACGTCCGCACTCTAGGCAAGCTGGGAACGGAAGACGACTACGGAGACTTCTCCCGGTATGCTCTTCGCCTCAGTTTCCCCTCCAGCAAAATCACTTACGCCAATTGCAGCGCAAGTCGCGTTAATTATGCGTCGCTTCCCAGCGCCGACCAATGCCTGCTCTGGGAAGTGAACAAATTCCCACAAAATTTCCCTTCCTCTCAACGTCTTCTATTTTGGCTCCTCCCAGGCCACCCATCACGGTTAGCGTCTGCACAAACACCAATTTTTCCGGAATTCTGACTCCCAGCAGAGTACTTCAAATTCCTCAGTCCTACGTTCCCATCGGAGGCCGGAGTATTTCATTCTGTCACTCTTCAGCTGATTTGCTTCAGACTCTGTGAACCGTCAATTCAGCGTGAAGTTGCTATAGTCACGAACACGAATATTTTGACCTCTGTTGACCGCTCTACCGTAGCTTTGCGCGGCTTTCTCGCATGTGTTTTTTTAAAGTGTAGAGCAAGCCCATTTGCAGAAAACCAATTAATGACTTTTCCGAAGACCTTATTTGTATCATTTTCAATTTTACTGTCTTTTACTGGAGCAGTCACGCAGGTGTAGATGCAAGGTGAGTTTTAGACGTATGTTTTACGCCAGATTTCCAGACGACTGCTACTCTTTCGCTGTAATCCACAGTGCGGCAGCGGTGCCCTCCTGAAGCACGGCGCGGTGGCTTTGCGTGCCCTGTGGCTGGCCTAGGCAGGGTTGACCGGCAGAAGCCAACACCGACTCAAAGGAAGGCCTTGGCGCTTGGTGGTGACGTCAAGTCAGCTAGGCACGGCGAACGCCAGGTCTGTTGCAGGCAGAAACGCCTGGGCGTGCTTTTCACTATAAATCTCTTATTTTTGGACAAAATGTTTGGTATTGTTATGGATTCTGCAGTTTTATTTAGATGAAAGGTTTTCTTACTATCGTAAAGCTACAAATGAAGATCATAGTTCTGTATTACTGACTCCTGTCGAAACAAACGTAGATCAATATGAGAAAATGCTTTGCCCCATTGCAAGCTTCGGAAATCTTACATTCAAGTAACTATAATTATTTGATTCATTTTGTTACCGAAACTTACCCCAACCCCCTGACAATGAACTCGTTTCTTTTATTTATTTATTTATTTTCGTTTGACAACGTCACTGGAAATGTGAACTAATTTACATGTGTAAATGTCCAACTGTTGCCAGTCATTAGATTACAGTCGTTTTCAACGAAAGGAATTCTAAACAGGAAACAAAATAGCTTCATACATCGAAAATACTGCTGAGCTTAAACTTTTTTAAACATGCACATTAGAAAAGATAAATATTCCCCTCTTGCAACTGAAAGGAGAAACTTTATAAGATAAAAAAAATTTATTTGATGAAACAAGTATCTCTCTTTTGCCTCTTCTTCTGTCCCCCACCCCCTCTCCCAACGTGTGCAATCGCAAGATATTTCATTAATTCAGTGCTCCTCACCCCATAGTCAACCAAGAAACCTAAAGAAGAGCACCAATATGTTCACAGTTTCTTGTAAAAGCAACCCAGTACAAATGTAACTCCCTCAGATTTACAAATAAGGTAAAGAAGCACGAATTCTGTTGCTACCGGACCATGAAGTTGTTTTTGTACGTCAATCCTTGAAACAGATGGAAATTTAAGTTCAGGAGTACACTATTTGTTAAGAAGTGTAATGAATTGCACAATTAATTGATTGCAGAAATCTCTCAGACCAATGTGTGTCGGTCAACTACCGCCAATAGTTTCACATTTTCCTGTGTCAGAGAGGTAGACACCACCATTATGAGTATGCCTGCAGCAGACCTGGCGTTCGCCGTGCCTAGCTGACGTGACGTCACCGACAAGCGCCGAGGCCTTCCTTTGAGTCGGTGTTGCAGAAGCCCGGCAGGCGGTTCCTCGCCGGTCGCGTGGCGGGAGGCGACGGGGCGGTGACAGCGGTGCGCCGACTCGGCGCTAATGGGCGCGTCTGCTCGCCAAACGAGCCGCGAAACAGGCGGGAGCCGCCGGCGCACACACGCGACGTCACGCGGTCACGCCTCCGGCAATTAGGCTGCCTTCCCGTGGACTCTTGGCGACAGCACGCCGCCACAACACGGGGCCTCCGCTACCTGCTCTGCGCGTATCGCAAGTACACGTCGGCTGCCACCGAGGACGAGATGATAAACATCTACGGACGAGCTCGAGAAATTTCAAACTCTTACAATACATTACTGTATTGTAGCGAGAAGCATTTTCCCATAGTTACCCTGCGTAGCAGATTTGTGACGCTTCAGACTAAAAGTACAAGAAGATGTACTGCACTGCGAAAATTTCTTCAGCTACTTGAACAGTTGCATCTTTGGAGTCCTGTGTAACGTGGACACGCGTATTTCAACCGTTGATATTTATTGTTACTGAACTTGAAAAACGTTAAGTTATCAAACTGAAATAAATACAATATTACCTGATGCAGGGAATTTTTAGGTATGTCTGGATACTAATAGTAACTGACGGAAAGTGATCGAGTAGAACAGAAATGATTTCAGGCGTTCCCCATGGAGAAGAAATAAAAACTTTGAGGTTCGTTGATGACATTGTAATTCTGTCAGAGACAGCAAGGGACTTGGAAGAGCAGTTGAACGGAATGGACAGTGTCTTGAAAGGAGGGTATAAGATGAACATCAACAAAAGCAAAACGAGGATAATGGAATGTAGTCGAATTAAGTCGGGTGATGCTGAGGGAATTAGATTAGGAAATGAGACACTTAAAGTAGTAAAGGAGTTTTGCTATTTGGGGAGCAAAATAACTGATGATTGTCGAAGTAGAGAGGATATAAAATGTAGACTGGCAATGGCAAGGAAAGCGTTTCTGAAGAAGAAAAATTTATTAAAATCGAGTATAGATTTAAATGTCAGGAAGTGGTTTCTGAAAGTATTTGTATGGAGTGTAGCCATGTATGGAAGTGAAACGTAGACGATAAATAGTTTAGACAAGAATAGAAGCTTTCGAAATGTGGTGCTACAGGAGAATGCTGAAGAGTAGATGGGGATCACATAACTAATGAGGAGGTATTGAATAGAATTGGGGAGAAGAGGAGCTTGTGCAACAACTTGACTAGAAGAAGGGATCGGTTGGTCGGACATGCTCTGAGACTTCGAGGGATCACCAAGTTAGTATTGGGGGGCAGCGTGGAGGGTAAAAATCGTAGAGGGAGACCAAGAGATGAGTACACTAAGCAGATTCAGAAGGATGTAGGCTGCAGTAGGTACTGGGAGATGAAGAAGCTCGCACAGGATAGAGTAGCATGGAGAGCTGCATCAATCCAGTCTCAGGACTGAAGACCACAACAACAACAACAACAACAACAACAACAACATCTAGATAATAATAGTAATTGACAGAAAGTCATCGAGTAAAACAGAAGTGTTTCCAGCGTTCCCCAAGGTAGTGTTATAGGCCCTTTGCTGTTCCTTATCTAAATAAACGATTTGGGAGACAATCTGAGCAGCCGTCTTCGGTTGTTTGCGGATGACGCTGTCGCTTATCGACTAATAAAGTCATCAGAAGATCAAAAAAATCTGCAAAACGATTTATAAAAAATATCTGAATGGTGTGAAAAGTCGCAGTTGACCCTAAATAACGAAAAGTGTCAGGTCATCGTCATGAGTACTAAAAGGAACTCGTTAAACTTCGGTTACACGATAAATCAGTCTAATCTAAAAGCAGTATATTCAACTAAATACCTAGGTATTACAATTACGAACAACTTAAATTAGAAAGAACACAAAAAATGTGGGGAAGTCTAACCAAAGGCCGCGTTTTACTGGCAGGAAACTTAGAAAATGTAACAGACCTACTGAGGAGACTGCCTACACTACACTTTTCCGTCCTCTTTTAGAATACTATTGAGCGGCGTGGGATCCTTACCAGGTAGGACTGGCGGAGTACATCAAAAAAGTTCAAAGAAAGGCAGCACGTTTTGTATTATCGCGAAATATGGGAGAGTGTGACACAGAAATGATACAGGACTTGGGCTGGAAATCATTAAAAGAAAGGCGTTTTTCGTTGCGACGGAATCTTCTCACGAAATTCCAATCACCAACTTCCTCCTCCGAATGCGAAAATATTTTGTTGACACCGACCTACACAGGGCGGAACGATCACCACGATAAAATAAGGGAAATCAGAGCTCGTACGGAAAGATATAGGTGTTCGTTCTTCCCGCGCGCTATGCGACATTAGAATAATAGAGAATTGTGAAGGTGGTTCGATGAACCCTCTGCCAGGCACTTAAATGTGATTTGCAGAGTATCCATGTAGATGTAGATGTAGAATGATTTTTATAGACATTATTCCTAGAATTTATAAGCTTATATTTTTACACGCTACGAATTCGTCATCTTAGGCATTCGAAGGCAAACTAATCTTCTTATACGTAATGAATCCTGCAGTATTTTATGGGAAAAAGAGAATTACTCTATCTCGTGGTACGGGAAGAGAGAGAGAGATGACTGTTTCATCGGTGTCTCCTCTAGTGATACCACTCAGTAAGGTGAACCAGTGGCGTAAGAAGGCCAAAGAAAGGCTGGAAACTGAGTGTCCGTCTATTATTCTTCTTTATGGGAAGAGTGGATTTATTAAATTCACTGACTGCATTACACAGAATCAAATCAGGTCAAAGAAGTACTACCATCGGATACTTTTTCACTTACTTGATATGATGGTAATAAATGCACTGTTATTTCACATTGTCATGTTCCCTACTGGAAGCTATATTCGGGGAACGCTAGGCTCAGGACCGTGGAAAGAGAACATCTCTACAGGTGCATTCAAGTTCTAAGGCCTCCAATTTTTTTTCTAATTAACAACTCACCCGAAATCTATGAAACTGGCGTTACTTCTCGACGTAATCGCCCTGCAGACGTACACGTTTTTCACAACGCTGACGCCATGATTCCATGGCAGCGGCGAAGGCTTCTTTAGGAGTCTGTTTTGACCACTGGAAAATCGCTGAGGCAATAGCAGCACGGCTGGTGAATGTGCGGCCACAGAGAGTGTCTTTCATTGTTGGAAAAAGCCAAAAGTCGCTAGGAGCCAGGTCAGGTGAGTAGGGAGCATGAGGAATCACTTCAAAGTTGTTATCACGAAGAAACTGTTGCGTAACGTTAGCTCGATGTGCGGGTGCGTTGTCTTGGTGAAACAGCACACGCGCAGCCCTTCCCGGACGTTTTTGTTGCAGTGCAGGAAGGAATTTGTTCTTCAAAACATTTTCGTAGGATGCACCTGTTACCGTAGTGCCCTCTGGAACGCAATGGGTAAGGATTACGCCCTCGCTGTCCCAGAACATGGACACCATCATTTTTTCAGCACTGGCGGTTACCCGAAATTTTTTTGGTGGCAGTGAATCTGTGTGCTTCCATTGAGCTGACTGGCGCTTTGTTTCTGGATTGAAAAATGGCATCCACGTCTCATCCATTGTCACAACCGACGAAAAGAAAGTCCCATTCGTGCTGTCGTTGCGCGTCAACATTGCTTGGCAACATGCCACACGGGCAGCCATGTGGTCGTCCGTCAGCATTCGTGGCACCCACCTGGATGACACTTTTCGCATTTTCAGGTCGTCATGCAGGATTGTGTGTACAGAACCCACAGAAATGCCAACTCTGGAGGCGATCTGTTCAACAGTCATTCGGCGATCCCCCAAAACAATTCTCTCCACTTCCTCGATCATGTCGTCAGACCGGCTTGTGCGAGCCCGAGGTTGTTTCGGTTTGTTGTCGCACGATGTTCTGCCTTCATTAAACTGTTGCACCCGCGAACGCACTTTCGACACATCCATAACTCCATCACCACATGTCTCCTTCAACTGTCGATGAATTTCAATTGGTTTCACACCACGCAAATTCAGAAAACGAATGATTGCACGCTGTTCAAGTAAGGAAAACGTCGCCATTTTAAGTATTTAAAACAGTTCTCATTCTCGCCACTGGCGGTAAAACTCCATCTGCCGTACGGTGCTGCCATGTCTGGGACGTATTGACAATGAACGAGGCCTCATTTTAAAACAATGCGCATGTTTCTATCTCTTTCCTGTCCGGAGAAAAAAAATCGGAGGCCTTAGAACTTGAATGCACCTCGTAAATTGAAGTGAGAGAAGATGCCATGCCACTGTTTTATGCTCGATAACACGGCACCCAAGGCCATCAGGGAAGCACTAAGTGAGTTAAGCAGTTGATTCTGACAATAAACAGTGAGATCAGCTACCATTGGATGGTTTACATAAATTCTGTAACGGGAGAGCAAAACTTGATTGGGTGTACGCGGAGAAGGCCTGATTGACTGAGACTCGAAATAGGATACATGGTGAGAGTCAGAAGTCGCGTGTTTCTGAGCTTAATTACTAAAAACCTGCATAATTGGTTAATTATATTAAAACTGAGTATGGAAGAGAGATTTTTGCATTGGTAGAATGAATCTGACTGGCTAGCTCTTGAAAGAATCAGTGACAGGATCGAAATCATGCATAAGGTTTACACTCGAAAAGATTAAGCAGAAATTCTGCGTTCTGCTGTGAGGGCTGCATGGAACGTACTTAGATCCGAAACTCGCCAGGGAACACTTCAATTAAAAGAGGAATCTCGATTTCAGGTTCTTTGGGAGGGCATCCTTTGGTGCAGGTCGGATGACTTAGAATTTTTCGATTTCCACAGCTGCCACTTGCTGGCACCGGTAACACTAATTATGGTGGGCGACTGCAGGGTTCGCAAACTAATTTATAGGTTGTACATGAAGATTTCTGATTAACATTAGGGGTTTCAAAGTTTTCATTCAAAAAGGGTAAGAGGAATTCACTAGCTCAACATGTACTCAGTCAAGGTAGTGGATGCATACATGATTCTTTTTGTAATTCTTTCTTTTCTCTCTGATTAACATTCAGCAGTCACTGTGGGACTTAGCTGTTCCCCGAAACTAGTGATGAATTTAACGTATTCACCTCAGATTCGATACCCAGTCCTTGTCAAGGTGCTGAAATTTTAATGCCACTGTAGTCATTTTTAGTATTTAACGAAGATAACAATTTCGTGTTTTTATGGACCTGCGTTCAACTTGAAATCTATAGGAAATTGAAATAATTAGGGTTTTATAGTGACCATTGATTCATTCAGTAGGTTGGTGAACTTCCTATTTTAATCACCTTGTGTGTTACACCAGCCATGTTTCACATTTTCCAAGACCACCCCTATTTAGTAAATTCAGTTCATTGTGGTATCCATTGTGTGACAGCCGTAATTAATTTCACATGGAGCTATGGGGAGAGATCTGATTATCATTAAGGTCACCCAGTACACATATTTCTGACATCCGTAGGATTATGTCTACGGCTCAGCCATAATCTAACACAGTGACAAGGTGTAAAACTTTTCTTCGGTTACTGCTGGTTAAGATCCTTTTACGGCCAATATTCAAATGCGGGAACCCTGTTGATGGTACTCATAGTGATGCAGTCAACACTGTAAATCCATTAGTGAATAAACACACTAATAAACCAAGACAGAACCTCCATACTGAAGGCTGCCTGGTACGTTCATGTCAAGTGATGTAGTCAAGAAAATATGTAAGTGGAGCATAGACAAGTGAGGAATCATTCTAGCTACGATAAAGGCCACAAATGCGGAAATCCACAGACCTAAGAGATTGTGACAAGTGGTGGAATGTTATAGGCTAGTGTCTGGGGACAAGCATCTCGTAAACGGCGATGATGTTCGCTTGTTTGCGAGCTACTCTCATGGGCATCTATACAAAGTGATTGACGGCGGCGAAACCACAAGCAGGTGAGAAGGTGTATGACGTCCATCATAGACCGTGGAGCTCGGAGTATTGCCCACTCTGTCAAGTACGAGAGATGGCCATCTGCGGCAGAGCGCCGGCCGGTGTGGCCGAGCGGCTCTAGGCGCTACAGTCTGGAACCGCGTGACCGCTACGGTCGCAGGTTCGAATCCTGCCTCGGGCATGGATGTGTGTGATGTCCTTAGGTTAGTTAGGTTTAAGTAGTTCTAAGTTCTAGGGGACTGATGACCTCAGATGTTGAGTCCCATAGTGCTCAGAGACATTTTTTTTTTTTTTTTTTTTTTATGTGGCAGAGCTGTAAACAGAATAGTGCTGGTGCAAGCACTAGTGTTTCGGAGCACAACATATAGCGCATGGTGTTCAACATTGGACTCTGCATCACACAACCACTATGTATTCCCATGTTGACCCACCGTCATCGTGAATCACGGTTGCAGTGATGTTGGGATCAACGGCATTCGACTCTGGATGAACGGAAACGTGTCGCGTGCTCAGATGAATCCCATTTTTCGATAACAAGGTGGTCGGTTGCGTCCACACGTGCTGTGATGCAGGTGAACTGCTGCTCAAAACAAGCACCACACCAAAGACACGGGCTGTGGAGGTAGTATTATGCTATGGAGGACATTCACCTGGGTTTGAATGAGAACTATGATATTAATCACAGCCACCACGACAGCTGTAGATTATCTGAACATTACTGCAGACCACATCCAACCACTCAAGGCTCATGTCTTCCCTGACATCGCCAGAATACTGCAACAGTGGTTTAAGTAGCACGATGATGGACTTGAAGAACGGGCTCTACTTTATTTCACTCTATGTATTCCGTCATTCGGACACATACAATTAGAGCACTTACATCGAGTTATGAACGCACTGTGATGGATATGATGTTTATCAAAGATGGTTGACAGTGACTGCGTATTGAATTCGTTGGTAGGTAATTGTACGGAGTAATCTGCGGAGACGGGAAAGATCTCAGGTTTTTCTGGATAGCTGTGGCTGCTGTGATGACGTAGATTTTCCCCGGCGTATCAAATACTGATGATTTTTACGGGTTTGCAGCCGGGTTCCATCGTCCTGACGACAACACGATATTTCGGCGGACCATCTGGCCGCCATCTTCAGGTGAGATTGAGGGCACAATCACGCCGGAACTGGAGAGACCTCAGATTCGGCGACTCCTTTGGAGGAGTCTTTATTGCTAATTGGTCAGCTCTTGGATGACAAAACTAGTGAGCTGTGTCGCCATGTATTGACATCGACGTATTTTTTATTTAACGAAGCAATTTTTGAACAAACTGACGGTGTGGTTATGGGGAGTCCTCTTTCCCCTATTGTCGCCAATCTCTTTATGGAAGATTTTGAGCATTTGGCACGTAGGACATCTTCTCTTAAACCAACATGTTTTTTGAGATACGTGGATGATATTTTTATCGTTTGGCCACATGGAATGGAATCTCTTCATCGATTTTTAGATCATTTTAACTGCCTTCATCGACGAATGGATGGAAATGGAAAAAGATGGCAAATTACCTTTTTTTGGATGTCTTAGTACATAAGAAAGAAAATGGGACTTTGGGACACAGTGTGTACCGTAAACCTATGCAAACGGACCGCTACCTCCATGCCACAAGTTGTCATCCACAACATCGTTTTACGCACACTGGTCAAGAGGGCTTATGCTGTTTCGGATTCCGATAACTTGAAACAGGAGTTGAATCACCTTAAGGTTGTTTACAGGAAGAATGGGTATTCTGATCACCAAATTACTCGTGCTTCTCAATTTGGACCCCCACGAGAACCAACGGTAGACACTCCCAAATCAGTTGCTTTTTTACCCTTCGTAGGGAAGTATTTTTTCGAAAATTTAAAGAATCCTCAGGAAATATGATATTAAAAGTGTCTTTATGCCTTTAGCCAAAACTAGATCCCTTCTTGAATCGGTTAAAGATGATTTGGGACTGAGGAAGCCTGGGGTATACAAGATTCCCTGTCACTGCGGGAAAGCCTACAATAGACAGACTGTTCATACAGTGCAAGATCGATGTGTGGAACATCAACGGCATACACGTCTGCTCCAGCCGGAAAAATCAGCCGTTGCTGAACACTGTCTTAATGAAGGGCACAATATGTCGTATAATGAGACGCAAGTTATTGCCTCGGCTTCCCGTTACTGGGATTCTGTATTGAAAGAATCAATTGAAATACGTCTGTCTGATGATATTATTAATAGAGATAAAGGTTTTCCTTTAAGTAAGACGTGGAATCCTATTTTATCACAGATAAAACAACAACGGTCTGGTTTCCGACCGGCTGCATTTTAATTTTGCGATTCCTCGCTTTTGACAGTTTTCACCGCTGGCGCTGCTGCAATTCTTCGCCTCACAGAGGGCAGCTCTTCCGTTGCTCGCGCACGCGCAACGGCCAGTACCCGCGATATAAAAGAGCCGCCGAATCTGAGTTCTCTTCATTTCCGGCATAATTGTGCACTCAATCTCACCTGAAGATGGCGGCCAGATGGGCCGCCGAAATATCGTGTTGTCGTCAGGACGATGGAAGCCGGCTACAGATGTGATGATGATGATGATTTTTGGTTTGTGGGGCGCTCAACTGCGTGGTCATCAGCGCCCGTACAATTATCCAATCTTTTGCTCAGTCCAAAGTCGCCACTTTCCTGGATGATGATGAAATGATGAGGACAACACAAACACCCAGTCATCTCGAGGCAGGTGAAAATCCCTGACCCCGCCGGGAATCGAACCCGGGACTCCGTGCTCGGGAAACCGGCTGCAAACCCGTCAAAATCATCAGCTGTGGCTGCTGCTTGGTGAAGAGAAGCTAGCAGGGCGTAGATGGCAAAAAGGCCGCTTTGTTGGTGCCAGTCGGAGAACAAGGAGGAACGCGGAAGAACGCATATCGGCCGGGCCAGGGGAGTCTGCTCACTGCTTTCGTGCACAGGACAACACGGCGGCGGACACAGACAGAGCCACAGAGGGTGGCCCCACCAGCAGCAGAGCACAGGAGAGCTCGTAGTGGACAGCAGTGCATTGTCCCCCAGTGGCTTGCGGTAGAACTTTTTACCACTTCTTATTGCGAAGTCGCGGGGGACCGGCACGGTGGTAATTGTTCTTTGTCGAGGAGAGCGCATACCTCTGATTCTGCAAGTCTCTGCCTAATGTTTCCCGTGGACCTTTCTGAGAGATCAGTGTTTGTTAGACCCACGAAAACATTTCGCCTCTGCGTCTGAAACAGGCCTGCGCGGCTGGGCGCCAGACACAATGTCGCCGGGATAGCAGTTGTGTTTTTTGAACCACGTTGGCACCCATGCCGAGCAGCGTTGCGCACGCACGGAAAAACAGTGTCTCGATTGGGACGCCAGCAGTGGCGTTGGAAAACATACCAGTGAAGGAGGACAGGGTGCCCAGAAGTAGCGAAGAGCGGAAAAGGATCACAGATTCCGGTTTTGGCCACAAGGCAAAACGGATCATAAATTTGAGACTTGGTCGCGAGGGAAGACTGATCTAATGTTCAGGTTCTCTTCTTGGAGAGAGGGACGAACATCCTTGATGAGAGAAGCGGACAGAGGTCCACTGTTCAAGTCGACGCAGCGGCGCACTGCTGCCATCTTCCAGATCATCAGTGCTCTATCTGTAAGAAAAGGTGTACCGGTACAGTGACCTTCCAGAAGACGTTTTTGAACTTTAGACTTCTTAAAATATAATTTCAGCGAATTTTCAACAATTTTAAAATTGTGAATTCAAATATATTTTACATCGTTTTAACCGCAGCAAAGGTTATATCATCTCAAAATCTGCTGTTCTGATATTTTTTTTTTCGTCAGAGGTACCGGTACGGGCAGGGTATCGTTAGGGGTAAGCTATAGAGAGAGACGGGTAAAATACATTAAGTACAAGAGTGAAGAGGGAACAATAGGAGTGGTCGACGAACAAGGAAGCGCTCGCGTAAAAAAGGGTGTAAGACAGGGATGCGATCTTGCGTCCCTACTGTTTGCTCTGTACATCGAAGAAGCAATGATGGAAATAAAAGAAAGGTTCAGAAGTGTATTAAAATTCGAGGTGAAGGGATATCAGTGATAAGATTCGCTGATAACATTGCAACCCTGAGTGAAAGTGAAGAAGAATTACATCATCTGCTGAATGGAATAAATAGCCTAATGAGTACAGAATACAAATTGAGAGTAAATCGTAGAAACACGAAAGTAATGAGAAGTAGCGTAAATGAGAACAGTGAGAAAATTAACATTATGATTGATGGTCACGAAGTATATGAAGTTAAGGGATTCCGCTACCTAGGCAGCAAAATAACCAATGACGGACGGACAAAAGCAGACCAGGACTGGCAAAAAGGGCATTCCTGGCCAAGAGAAGTCTGCAAGTACCAAACATAGGCCTTAATTTAAGAAATAAATTTCTGAGAATATATATCTGAAGTACAGCATCGTATGGAAGTGAAACATGGACTGTGGAAAAACGGGAATAGAAGGGAATCGAAGCATTTGAGATGTGGCGTTACAGACGAATTTTGAAAATTAGGTGGGCTGGTAAGGAACGAGGAGGTTCTGCGCAAAATCGGAGAGGTAAGGTATACCTAAAAAACACTGACAAGGAGAAGGGGCAGGATGATAAGACGTCCGTTAAGACATCAGGGAATGACTTCCGTGGTACTAGAGAGAGCTATAGAGGGCAGAAAATTTAGGGGAAGACAGAGATTGGAATACACTCAGTAAATAATTGAGGACGTATGTTGCAAGTACTATTCTGATACGAAGAGTTTGACACAGGAGAGGAATTGGTGGCGGGCCCCATCAAACCAGTCAGAAGACTGATGACTGAAAAAAAAAAAATGAACCGGATCGTACAGTCACAAATCAAGACCTTTAGACCACTACAGGTTTATGGAGAGAATTTCGCAGCTCCGGCATATTAGGCATATTTAAGGCAAATTTTCATTATCTGCACCATGCTCTTTCAAACAGCAGCAGTCGCTGTCCGATTTAGGCATATTGTGGTAGCCTGCAGCTCTGCAGTTCACAATCACTGTCAAACGAAATAATTACAGTCAAATTGGGTTGTCCACAATTAAAGTTGGACTTAAGGATAATTTTCCACCCTCTCCCCAACGCTGTCAACTGTACATCAGTAAATCATTCGTTTTTATTCGACAGGAGTTTGAATATAATCGATGTTGTTTATGCAACCGACGTTCAGTGTTTTTTTTCGTTTTGGTAATAAATCTGTCGTTTTTTGAATGTCATCTCTCATTCCATTAGACACTATTCCTTAGCTCATATATTAAAATAATTTATTTATGTGGGAAATAATAGGTGTTGTCTTCGAATGTAATAGGTCGTGTCAACTTCAGTTTCACTGCTTAGTGCCAGACATTGTCATTTACACATACGGGGCGTTCCACAATTTATGTTACACACGTCTAGAGGTTATAGAGGGGACTTAAGAGATCAAATTTTACACAGAAATCCATCTCCGAAAACGGTTCCTTTCCATGTTACAAAGAAAACAAGAGCTACTCAGTCGGGGATAGATGTTTGTTGTCGTTCGGCTGGTAGGCTACCCACATACATGAATGGTACGATGATGTTGTTTCACGTTATGTCCTCTGTTACCATTTTCCTTGTTTTCGTGCTTCCCTGTGATGCGTCAGCTGACATCATAGTGACTAGTACTGCAGTAACAGGATGCCTGAATACATGTTGACAGACTACACCGATATGTTGTTAACAGGATGCCTGGATACACGTTCACAGAGTACACCGATATGTTGTTAACTGGATGCCTGGATACAAGTTCACAGAGTACACCGATATGTTGTTAATTTACGTTGAAACTCGCCGTAATGGAAGAGAAGCTCAACGCCTGTACCACGAGTACTTTTCCAAAGCGTGTGACTCCATCTCATCCCATGTCTGCCAGAGTAGAACAACAGCTGCGGGAAAGTGGGAGACTCACAAGCGACAGAGCAAACTTTGATGCTCTAAGAGGGCAGCGCACTGTTGAGCTGCAACAGGAACCATCGACGAGTACTCGAGCCACTGCACGTGACTTGCACGTGCCTCACTCTTCTGTTTGGCGTGCTCTCCATTGACAGCAACTCCACCCATATCACCGTCAGAATGTACATGCCATACCCCCGACAGATTTTGTGCCACGCGTCATTTTCTGTACTTCGTTTTTACACCGTTGTGTGGAGTGTCCTCAGTTTCCAAGGCGAATTTTGTTCACCTATGAAGCGCATTTCAACAGAGAAGGTCTTCTCAATGCTCGAAATACACTCCTGGAAATGGAAAAAAGAACACATTGACACCGGTGTGTCAGACCCACCATACTTGCTCCGGACACTGCGAGAGGGCTGTACAAGCAATGATCACACGCACGGCACAGCGGACACACCAGGAACCGCGGTGTTGGCCGTCGAATGGCGCTAGCTGCGCAGCATTTGTGCACCGCCGCCGTCAGTGTCAGCCAGTTTGCCGTGGCATACGGAGCTCCATCGCAGTCTTTAACACTGGTAGCATGCCGCGACAGCGTTGACGTGAACCGTATGTGCAGTTGACGGACTTTGAGCGAGGGCGTATAGTGGGCAAGCGGGAGGCCGGGTGGACGTACCGCCGAATTGCTCAACACGTGGGGCGTGAGGTCTCCACAGTACATCGATGTTGTCGCCAGTGGTCGGCGGAAGGTGCACGTGCCCGTCGACCTGGGACCGGACCGCAGCGACGCACGCATGCACGCCAAGACCGTAGGATCCTACGCAGTGCCGTAGGGGACCGCACCGCCACTTCCCGGCAAATTAGGGACACTGTTGCTCCTGGGGTATCGGCGAGGACCATTCGCAACCGTCTCCATGAAGCTGGGCTACGGTCCCGCACACCGTTAGGCCGTCTTCCGCTCACGCCCCAACATCGTGCAGCCCGCCTCCAGTGTTGTCGCGACAGGCGTGAATGGAGGGACGAATGGAGACGTGTCGTCTTCAGCGATGAGAGTCGCTTCTGCCTTGGTGCCAATGATGGTCGTATGCGTGTTTGGCGCCGTGCAGGTGAGCGCTACAATCAGGACTGCATACGACCGAGGCACACAGGGCCAACACCCGGCATCATGGTATGGGGAGCGATCTCCTACACTGGCCGTACACCACTGGTGATCGTCGAGGGGACACTGAATAGTGCACGGTACATCCAAACCGTCATCGAACCCATCGTTCTACCATTCCTAGACCGGCAAGGGAACTTGCTGTTCCAACAGGACAATGCACGTCCGCGTGTATCCCGTGCCACCCAACGTGCTCTAGAAGGCTTAAGTCAACTACCCTGGCCAGCAAGATCTCCGGATCTGTCCCCCATTGAGCATGTTTGGGACTGGATGAAGCGTCGTCTCACGCGGTCTGCACGTCCAGCACGAACGCTGGTCCAACTGAGGCGCCAGGTGGAAATGGCATGGCAAGCCGTTCCACAGGACTACATCCAGCATCTCTACGATCGTCTCCATTGGAGAATAGCAGCCTGCATTGCTGCGAAAGGTGGATATACACGGTACTAGTGCCGACATTGTGCATGCTCTGTTGCCTGTGTCTATGTGCCTGTGGTTCTGTCAGTGTGATCATGTGATGTATCTGACCTCAGGAATGTGTCAATAAAGTTTCCCCTTCCTGGGACAATGAATTCACGGTGTTCTTATTTCAATATCCAGGAGTGTAGATACATTTGGGACCAATAAAACCCCAAAGACACATTTACACGAAGGTTTCAGCACACCTTCGGCATCAATATCTGCGCATCTGCGATGATCGTGAAATTGGACCTTACATCCTACCCCCTCCCTTCCCCCCCCCCCCCCCACACACACACACATAACGGGTGCAAGGTAATTGATATTCCAGCAACAAGTGCTGGCGGAATTTTTGGAAGATGTGCCATTGGACATTTGGCACGAATTGTTGCTCCAGCATGATAGCGCAGTAGTACATTTTGTAGTTCGCCTCCAAAAGCGTCTGAAAGTAGTCTACGGGGACACGTGGATCGGTCAAGAGAGACCACGTGCCGGGCCACCAAGATTCCCAGATTTAACTCCTCTGGAGTTTTTCTTGTGGCGCGACATCAAGAGTCCTGTTTACAAGATCCCTGTCCAGTCTTGCCTGGCAACGAGTTCTTACACCGGCTTCACAATAATTCTCTACTATTTCACTCTCGAACGGCGCGCGAAAAAAACTAACATTTATAGCTTTCCGTGCGGGCTCTAATTTCCCTTATTTTATTATGATAATTGTTTCTCCCTATGTAGTCAGCGTCAACAAAATATTTTTGCATTCGGAGGTACGTCAGTTCGTGAGCAGATTCCGCCGCAACGAAAAACGCCTTTGTTTTAATGATGTCCATCCCAAGTCCTGTATGATGTCCGTGACACGCTCCTATTTCGCGATAATGCAAAACGTTACGCTCTTCTTTGAACTTTCTCGACGTGCTCCGTTAATGCTCTCTACGTAGTAAGGATCGCAGACCGCGCGGCAGTATTCCAAAAGTGGATGAACGATCGTAGTGTGGGAAATCTCTCTAGCAGATCTGTTACGTTTTCTAAGTGTTCTGCCAATAAAACACAATTTTGGTTTGTCTTCCCCACAACATTTTCTATTTGTTCTTTCCAATTTAAATTGTTCGTAATTGCGATTCGTAGGTATTTAGTTGAATTTACGACCTTTAGATTAGACTGATTTATCCTGTAACCGAAGGTTAAGAGATTCCTTTTAGCACTCGTGTGGATGGCTTCATGCTTGTCAATATTTAGGTTATTTGGGTCAGTTGCCAATTCTCGCACCAATCAGATGTCTTTTCTAAATAGTTTTGCAATTTGGTTTGATCTTCTGCTGAGTTTAATAGACGTTAAACGACAGCATAATCTCCAAAAAAACCTAAGACGGTTGTTCAGATTGTCTCCTAAATCGTTAATGTAGATAAGGAACAGCAAAAGTGTCTATGGCACTAACTTGTGGAACGACAGAAATCACTTCTATTTTACTCGATCATTTTACTCGATGACTTTCCGTCAATTACTACGAACTGTGACCTGTCTGTCAGTAAATCACGAGTCCAGTCACCTAACTGAGACAATATTCCAATTTCATGCTCCCTTGGGGGTGTGTGTGTGTGTTGTACTTAGCGTAAGTTAGTTTAAGTTAGATTAAGTGGTGCGTAAGCTTAGGGGTCGATGACCTCGGCAGTTTGGTACGGTACCATAGAAACTTACCACATATTTCCACTACCACCACTACAACCCACAGTGTCAAAAGCTTTTTGGAAATCTGTAAATACGGAATCAATTACAAACTCCTTGTTGATAGCACTCAACAGTTCGTTTGTGTAAAGAGCTAGTTGTGTTTCACAAGAACAATGTTTTCTAAATCCGTGTTGACTACGTGTTAATAGATCGTTATCTTCGAGGCAGTTCATAATGTTTGAACAAAACGTATGTTCACAAATCCTGCTGCATATCGACGTTAACGCTGTGGACCTGTAATTTAGTGGATTACTTCTACGAGATTTCTTGAATATTGGCGTGACCAGCGCAACTTTGCAGTCTTTGGGTGCGGAACTTTCGTCGAGTGAGCCATTGTATACGATTGTTAAGTACGGAGCTATTGCATCAGCATACTCCCCATGAACCATGGACCTTGCCGTTGGTGGGGAGGCTTGCGTGCTTCAGCGATACAGATAACCGTACCGTAGGTACAACCACAATGGAGGGGTATCTGTTGAGAGGCCAGACAAACGTGTGGTTCCTGAAGAAGGGCAGCAGCCTTTTCAGTAGTTGCAAGGGCAACAGTCTGGATGATTGACTGATCTGGCCTTGTAACAATAACCAAAACGGCCTTGCTGTGCTGGCACTGCGAACGGCTGAAAGCAAGGGGAAACTACGGCCGTAATTTTTCCCGAGGGCATGCAGCTTTACTGTATGATTAAATGATGATGGCGTCCTCTTGGGTAAAATATTCCGGAGGTAAAATAGTCCCCCATTCGGATCTCCGGGCGGGGACTACTCAACAGGATGTCGTTATCAGGAGAAATAAAACTGGCGTTCTACGGATCGGAGCGTGGAATGTCAGATCCCTTAATCGGGCAGGTAGGTTAGAAAATTTAAAAAGGGAAATGGCTAGGTTAAAGTTAGATATAGTGGGAATTAGTGAAGTTCGGTGGCAGGAGGAACAAGACTTCTGGTCAGGTGACTACAGGGTTATAAACACAAAGTCAAATAGGGGTAATGCAGGAGTAGGTTTAATAATGAATAGGAAAATAGGAATGCGGGTAAGCTACTACAAACAGCATAGTGAACGCATTATTGTGGCCAAGATAGATACGAAGTGCACACCTACTACAGTAGTACAAGTTTATATGCCACCTGGCTCTGCAGATGACGAAGAAATTGAAGAAATGTATGATGAAATAAAAGAAATTATTCAGATAGTGAAGGGAGACGAAAATTTAATAGTCATGGGTGACTGGAATTCGACAGTAGGAAAAGGGAGAGAAGGAAACGTAGTAGGTGAATATGGATTGGGGCTAAGAAATGAAAGAGGAAGCCGCCTGATAGAATTTTGCACAGAGCACAACTTAATCATAGCTAACACTTGGTTTAAGAATCATGATAGAAGGTTGTATACATGGAAGAACCCTGGAGATACTAAAAGGTATTAGATAGATTATATAATGGTAAGACAGCGATTTAGGAACCAGGTTTTAAATTGTAAGACATTTCCAGGGGCAGATGTGGACTCTGACCACAATCTATTGGTTATGACCTGTAGATTAAAACTGAAGAAACTGCAAAAAGGTGGGAATTTAAGGAGATGGGACCTGGATAAACTTAAAGAACCAGAGGTTGTACAGAGTTTCAGGGAGAGCATAAGGGAACAATTGACAGGAATTGGGGAAAGAAATACAGTAGAAGAAGAATGGGTAGCTTTGAGGGATGAAGTTTGAAGGCAGCAGAGGATCAAGTAGGTAAAAAAACGAGGGGTAGAAGAAATCCTTAGGTAACAGAAGAAATATTGAATTTAATTGATGAAAGGAGAAAATATAAAAATGCAGTAAATGAAGCAGGCACAAAGGAATACAAACGTCTCAAAAATGAGATCGACAGGAAGTGCAAAATGGCTAAGCAGGGATGGCTAGAGGACAAATGTAAGGATGTAGAGGCTTATCTCACTAGGAGTAAGATAGATACTGCCTACAGGACAATTAAAGAGACCTTTGGAGATAAGAGAACCACTTGTATGAACATCAAGAGCTCAGATGGAAACCCCGTTCTAAGCAAAGAAGGGAAAGCAGAAAGGTGGAAGGAGTATATAGAGGGTCTATACAAGGGCGATGCACTTGAGGACAATATTATGGAAATGGAAGAGGATGTAGATGAAGATGAAATGGGAGATACGATACTGCGTGAAGAGTTTGACAGAGCACTGAAAGACCTGAGTCGAAACAAGGCCCCGGGAGTAGACAACATTCCATTGGAACTACTGACGGCCTTTGGAAAGCCAGTCCTGACAAAACTCTACCATCTGGTGAGCAAGATGTATGAAACAGGCGAAATACCCTCAGACTTCAAGAAGAATATAATAATTCCAATCCCAAAGAAAGCAGGTTTTGACAGATGAGAAAATTACCGAACAATCAGTTTAATAAGCCACAGCTGCAAAGTACTAACACGAATTCTTCACAGACGAATGGAAAAACTTGTAGAAGCCGACCTCGGGGAAGATCAGTTTGGATTCCGTAGAAATACTGGAACACGTGAGGCAATACTGACCTTACGAATTATCTTAGAAGAAAGATTAAGGAAAGGCAAACCGACGTTTCTAGCATTTGTAGACTTATAGAAAGCTTTTGACAATGCTGACTGGAATATTCTCTTTCAAATTCTAAAGGTGGCAGGGGTAAAATACAGGGAGCGAAAGGCTATTTACAATTTGTACAGAAACCAGATGGTAGTTATAAGAGTCGAGGGACATGAAAGGGAAGCGGCGGTTGGGAAGGGAGTAAGACAGGGTTGTAGCCTCTCCCCGATGTTATTCAATCTGTATATTCAGCAAGCAGTAAAGGAAACAAAAGAAAAATTTGGAGTAGGTATTAAAATCCATGGAGAAGAAATAAAAACTTTGAAGTTCGCCGATGACATTGTAATTCTGTCAGAGACAGCAAAGGACTTGGAAGAGCAGTTGAACGGAATGGATGGTGTCTTGAAGGGAGGATATAAGATGAACATCAACAAAAGCAAAACGCGGATAATGGAATGTAGTCGAATTAAGTCGGGTGATGCTGAGGGTATTAGATTAGGAAATGAGACACTTAAAGTAGTAAAGGAGTTTTGCTATTTGGGGAGCAAAATAACTGATGATGGTCGAAGTAGAGAGGATATAAAATGTAGACTGGCAATGGCAAGGAAAGCGTTTCTGAAGAAGAGAAATTTGTTAACATCAAGTATAGATTTAAGTGTCAGGAAGTCATTTCTGAAAGTATTTGTATGGAGTGTAGCCATGTATGGAAGTGAAACATGGACGATAAATAGTTTGTACAAGAAATGTGGTGCTGCAGAAGAATGCTGAAGATTAGATGGGTAGATCACATAACTAATGAGGAAGTATTGAATAGGATTGTGGAGAAGAGACGTTTGTGGCACAACCTGACCAGAAGAAGGGATCGGTTGGTAGGACATGTTCTGAGGCATCAAGGGATCACCAATTTAGTATTGGAGGGCAGCGTGGAGGGTAAAAATCGTAGAGGGAGACCAAGAGAAGAATACACTAAGCAGATTCAGAAGGATGTAGGTTGCAGTAGGTACTGGGAGATGAAGAAGCTTGCACAGGATAGAGTAGCATGGAGAGCTGCATCAAACCAGTCTCAGGACTGAAGACCACAACAACAACATGCGTAGATATCTGGAAAGCTACCATGTAGGGCTTCACATTGGGGTAGTGGCCGATATTAACATGAATCAAATATATCAATGTGACAGTGACGGCTAACAACCACTACCGCTGAATCAAAAGCGATATTATAAATAACTTGTATTTATTGTAAATTATCTCACGATAGAAATTAGATCATATTGAACAAAGCATGAATGAAAACAAATTAGACAAATTGTACACTGTTCTTAGATATGTTACACTGGTAAGATTGGCCCTCAGCTCTTAATGTTAAGTTGATGCGAAATTAAATTTAATTATGCTCCTGGATAAGAAAATAGTAAATGCGATCTGACTGCGTTCCTATAATCTCTTTTGTGTCTGAAATAATACGTACTTCGGACACCACCACCAAGAAACAAACCAAACAACATGCAAAAAGACAAATAACCAATAACGAATCGTAAGCAAAACTGCACGGATGCTCAGTGGATGGCAAGAACACGATCCAACAACAATTTCTGAACTTTACTGCCGCTGCTGCGGGTTTTACAATACCGTCTCCTAGCGTGCTGACTCCGTCGATACTGCTGGTGCGACGACTGCACCTGCGAAGTTGGTGAATTAAGGTAAGTCTCTCAAATATCTTGAGCAGAATAAACTACTCAGAAACTGCTAATACCACAAGCCCTATATTTCCTCTAAATGGTATACAACGCTTTCAAGACTGGCTCAACAACCGTTAAGGTGCAGCCCAGTGTCTCTTGTACTAACGTGCAATACCAGTATGATAGCTCTGTGCACTGGTTGACTACGTTCAATGGTGACTGCCAGCCTATAAGGCGGAATCAACTGCAATTATACTAGTAGTCAATGCAATGCCTATCGCGGACGCTGATGTCCTACTGTAGCTGCAGACTCTAGATCATACACAGCACAGTATTCAGAATCTAAGTCCCTATCTCAGAGCTACCGAACTTTGCGACTGTCTGCTTTCACGGCACAAGACGCTCTCCACACCCGCCTCGCTCTGCCTGATGCTCTTGCGACAATCTTGCCGCCAAACTCTGATCAGCCAATCCCGACGCTGCAAAGGCCTCCCACATCTCCCTCGTGGAGTGATACAATTTCTCCACCTATCCAAAAATTTCTCTGTCCAGACAGCGGGCGTTGACCCTCAGCGTTTCCCGCACTTTCTTATTAACTGCCCAACCAGAGCTCAGCCCATTTGCCGCTAAAACAGCGCGCGACCGGGCGGCCCCAGTGCGTACGTTGGACGCTCTTTGTCTGCTCGACATTTCCCCTCTCTCTCTCACCTGGGACCCGGCGGTGTTCCTTTTGATGCTTGCAGGTCAGCGGCCGCATCCCCTGGGACCCCCGCCCCTGCACAATGCTCTTCCGGCGCTCGCCGGCCTTCACCTCCCCGGCTGGGCCCATCCACTGCTCGCCTCCACTGGCAAATTTACTTTGCTTACACCTACAGCATGCAACTAAATATTATCACTACCAAAGCCCATATTATTTCAGACATGTGTTTAATCATCACGTATCTCTCTTTCTAACTGATGTGTTGGCAAATGTGCCAACACCTTGTAGATAGAGGAGGCCGAAATGCACGCTATAATCTAACGCAGACGGGCGTGAGGTCTGGAACAGGATACGTAATGAATGCTGTAAAGAAAAGTACGTAGCTGCTGAAATACTTAACTTTTAATCCATCATTTGTATACAGCATTCTTGATGATACAAGTGAGACTCTCTATAGAAATGGTTAATGGCGCCTTGCTAGGTCGTAGCCATGGACTTAGCTGAAGGCTATTCTAACTATCTCTCGGCAAATGAGAGAACAGGTTTCGTCAGTGTAGTCGCTAGCAAAGTCGTTGTACAACTGGGGCCGAGTGCTAGTACGTCTCTCTAGACGTTCCGTGTGGTGGCGCTCGGTCTGCAATTACTGACAGTGGCGACACGCGGGTCCGACATGTACTAATGGACCGCGGCCGATTTAAAGCTACCACCTAGCAAGTGTGGTGTCTGGCGGTGACACCACACTAATCCACCTAATAAGACTAATTAACCATTGTATTGGTTTATTTACTTCAAACATGCAGAATAATCTGCGAAATGAACGTCACAAATGAAAGCCACCTTTCAACTAAACAAAGACTTGTCGAATGCATAACATGTTGAATCGCTGCTCCGTTGTGCTGTAAATGCGGACCAGGAGTTATTAAGCAGGTGGACACTTCCGCTCGTCAGCGAACGCCCGCCTGGTGACGGCTCTTCTCGTGCCTGGCTGTGGGCAGTGGGCGTTGTCCGGCCCCTGTCAGCTCGGCTCGTTTCGCGAGCGCAGCCGGTTCCCCACAGGGCGTGTTCGGCAGCGAGCGTTCCGCCCGAGCAGTCTGCGACTGCGCTCGCTCGCTCGCTCACTCTGGCCTTGTCCGCGGCGACATTATGTAGCAATTACGCTGGCCGCTAACTGCCGTCTGTCACTGCAAAGTACCGTTTCATTTATTAGCAGTAATTGGCGAAACCAGCGCGCCCTACAACGATGTCTTTAGGCGAGTCGCTTACGTTCACGTGAGGGAGGTACTAAAGACTCACCCGAGTTGTGTTATTGCTGGCCACCTGCAATTCAATGGTCGTCGTTACCCGCAAAAGTGTCAGCTGCCCGGCACAACCGGCCGTGTAACCCGCCAGTCGTTTTCCTGTTCTTGCAACACTTTAGAGCGGCGCTTTGGCACCGCGAAGGCCGCAGCAAAGCTGCTCTTGTACCCCGGGTTACTATCCGGCTCATCATTTACACGGCGCTACCTGTTCGCCGTAGGGAGCTACATTTAACACGTACGTGTGTGTTCCACCGCGCGCGAGATCCTCAAGACTGGCTGTTAAGTTATTCTTGTTACGGATCACCTGCAGCTATTAGCGGAGAGTCTCCCTCAAAGCCGGCCGGGTAACCGAGCGGTTCTAGGCGCTACAGTTTGGAATCCTGACTTACGTTAGTTAAGTTTAAGTAGTTCTAACTTCTAGGGGACTGATGACCTCAGAAGTTAAGTCCCATCGTGCTCAGAGCCATTTGAACCATTTCTCCCTCAAAATCTGTGACTCAGTGATAGACATAAACAAGTCCTCACAAGTCTATACTCTTCTCCTCGTTGCTTCTTTGATTGCTTCTGCAGCGGACAATGTTATTTGTTGTTGCATATACAGGGTGTCCCATTTATCATTACCACCCTAAATAACTGTTTGTCCAGATGCAAATTACAAAATGTTTCAAGCAAATGTTCTTTAGCCGTCAGGGGGACATCAATCAACATGACTGCCTTCGTTGTAGCTTGGCTTTCTACATCTACATCTACTTATACAGGGTGTTACAAAAAGGTACGGCCAAACTTTCAGGAAACATGCCTCACACACAAAGAAAGAAAATATGTTATGTGGACATGTGTCCGGAAACGCTTACTTTCCATGTTAGAGCTCATTTTATTACTTCTCGTCACATCACATTAATCATGGAATGCAAACACACAGCAACACAACGTACCAGCGTGACTTCAAACACTTTGTTACAGGAAATGTTCAGAATGTCCTCCGTTAGCGAGGATACATGCATCCACCCTCCGTCGCATGGAATCCCTGATGCGCTGATGCAGCGCTGGAGCATGGCGTATTGTATCACAGCCGTCGACAGTACGAGCACGAAGAGTCACTACATTTGGTACCGGCGTTGCGTAGACAAGAGCTTTCAAATGCCCCCGTAAATGAAAGTCAAGAGGGTTGAGGTCAGGAGAGCGTGGAGGCCATGGAATTGGTCCGCCTCTACCAATCCGTCTGTCACCGAATCTGTTGTTGAGAAGCGTACGAACACTTCTGCTGAAATTTGCAGGAGCTCCATCGTACATGAACCACATGTTGTCTCGTACTTGTAAAGGCACATGTTCTAGCAGCACAGGTAGAGTATCCCGTATGAAAACATGATAACGTGCTCCATTGAGCGTAGGTGGAAGAACATGGGGCCCAATCAAGACATCACCAACAATGCCTGCCCAAACGTTCACACAAAATTTGTGTTGATGACGTGATTGCACAATTGCGTGCGGATTCTCGTCAACCCACACATGTTGATTGTGAAAATTTACAATTTGATCACGTTGGAATGAAGCCTCATCCGTAAAGAGAACATTTGCACTGGAATGAGGATTTACACATTGTTGGATGAACCATTCGCAGAAGTGTACCCGTGGAGGCCAATCAGCTGCCGATAGTGCCTGCACACGCTGTACATGGTACGGAAACAACTGGTTCTGCCGTAGCACTCTCCATGCAGTGACGTGGTCAACGTTACCTTGTTCAGCAGCAACTCCTCTGACGCTGACATTAGGTTATCGTCAACTGCACGAAGAAGTACCTCGTCCATTGCAGGTGTCCTCGTCGTTCTAGGTCTTCCCCAGTCGCGAGTCATAGGCTGGAATGTTGCGTGGTCCCTTAGACGCCGATTAATTGCTTCGAACGTCTTCCTGTCGGGACATCTTCTTTCTGGAAATCTGTCTCGATACAAACGTACCGTGCCACGGATATTGCCCCGTGCTAATCCATACATCAAATGGGCATCTGCCAACTCCGCATTTGTAAACATTGCACTGACTGCAAAACCACGTTCGTGATGAACACTAATCTGTTGATGCTACGTACTGATGTGCTTGATGTTAGTACTGTAGAGCAATGAGTCGCATGTCAACACAAGCACCGAAGTCAACATTACCTTCCTTCAATTGCGCCAACTGGAGGCGAATCGAGGAAGTACAGTACATACTGACGAAACTAAAATGAGCTCTAACATGGAAATTAAGCGTCTCCGGACACATGTCCACATAACATCTTTTCTTTATTTGTGTGTGAGGGATGTTTCCTGAAAGTTTAGCCGTGCCTATTTGTAACACCCTGTATACGCCACTAGCCACTAAGCGGTGTATGGCGGAGGGCACAATTCCCCCCTCTGTTCCACTCGCGGATCGCGCGAGGGAAAAACGACTGTCTGAACACCTCAGTACGAGCTCTTATTTCCCTTATCTTTGAATGATGATCATTACGCGTTTTGAAAGTTGGTGGTAATCATATATACTCTACATCCTCGGTGAAGACTGGATTTCGGAATTTAGTGAGCAGCCCCTTCTGTTTAGCGCGTCGTCTATCTGCAAGTGTGTCCCACTTCAAACTTTCTATGAGATTTGTAACGCTCTCGCAATGGCTAAATGTACCAGTCACGAAACTTGCCGCTCTTCTTTGGACCTTCTCAATCTCTTGAATCAGACCCAACTGGTAAGTGTCCCATACAGGCGAACAATATTCTAAGACTGCACGAACTAACGTATTGTAAGCTATTTCCTTTGTTGAAGGACTGCATCGCATCAGGATTCTACCAATAAACCGCAATCTAGAGTTCGCCTTACCCGTTACTTGTGTAATCTGATCATTGCATTTGAGATCATTTCGAATAGTCACACCTAGATACTTGACGGATGTTACCGCTTCCAAAACTGATCATTTATTTTGTACTCATACATTACAAAGATATGAACAGCGGTATGACGTTTTTAAATGCAACCCTGTATTTTTTATTCGGTAACTCATTTCCTCTCCTAAAGACCTATTCAAAAACGTATCACAGTATACCATTCACTGAAACATAACGTTATTAATTACGTAACACAAAATTGACGTTGACGCTCCCAGCGCTTAGTGCAGGTACTCGGGGTAATGGAACACGTCCACGTGCTGACGATGACAGAGGACAAATGTAAACATAAGTAGAATGCACACCCATCATTCCGTCAACCATCGTCAGTTGAAGAGTTGTGTGGGTAGAATGTACACCAACGAAGAGAAAGTAGAAACGCTACTCATCTATGGCGAATGTAAGTTAGCAGAACAGCAAATTACAATAGTGTTTCCTTATGTACAGGTACATTTAGTACACAAGTTTAGTCCTTTTAAATACTGTTGTGTAGAGTAGGCATACAGTAAAGGCTGTCCTTCCTACAAACTGCAGCGACATAACGTATCTTTTGTTGTTGTTGTTGTTGTTGTTGAAGGTAGGCGAAATGTTACGCAGGCAGGGAAACTGTACAGAGACCGACATCCTGACAAGAACCCACCTTCCCACCTACTCCATTAGTAGTGTAGCGCTTGACACAGTCACGTCGATTAAATATTTGGGAGTAACATTGCAGAGCGAAATGAAGTGGGACAAGCATGTAATGGCAGTTGTGGGGAAGGCGGGTAGTCGTCTTCGGTTCATTGGTAGAATTTTGGGAAGATGTGGTTCATCTGTAAAGGAGACCGCTTATAAAACACTAATACGACCTATTCTTGAGTACTGCTCGAGCGTTTGGGATCCCTATCAGGTCGGATTGAGAGAGGGCATAGAAGCAATTCAAAGGCGGGCTGCTAGATTTGCTACTGGTAGGTTTGATCATCACACGATGTTACGGAAATGCTTCAGGAACTCGGGTGGGAGTCTCTAGAGGAAAGGAGGCGTTCTTTTCGTGAATCGCTACTGAGGAAATATAGAGAACCATCATTTGAGACTGACTGCAGTACAATTTTACTGCCGCCAACTTACATTTCGCGGAAAGACCACAAAGATAAGATAAGAGAGATTAGGGCTCGTACAGAGGCATATAGGCAGTCATTTTTCCCTCGCTCTGTTTGGGAGTGGAACAGGGAGAGAAGATGCTAGTTGGGGTACGAGGTACCCTCCGCCACGCACCGTATGGTGGATTGCGGAGTATGTATGTAGATGTATATGTTTTCTCGTCTTGTTGCGACGCTTCAGGAAACGGGAATTTTCAACCCACTACAACGCAGTCGTCGTAGCACTCGCACAGACGAAGCTGTTAAACTAAATGTTCTTTTTGCAGTAATTTGATTTAATTATCAAGTGATTTTGGATTTAGCAATTGATTTAGTATCGGCATAATTCGTGCCAGCAGCCGCGGTTATACGATTGATACTAGTGCCGAAGTTACTGTTCTCGCTTCCGTTGCCATGAATGCAAATGTGAGCACACGACAGCTTGAGCACGAGATTGGTATTCCTAAAACCAGTGTACATCGTATTCTTACACGTCACCGGTTCCATCCTTACCATGTAGACCTGCATCAAGAATTGCAAGGGAATGATTTCCAGAATCGTGTACAGTTCAGTCAGTGGGCACAGCAGTAGATCCTCACCAACTCGGACTTCTTTTCCAACGTTCTATTTACCGATGAATGTTCCTTCTCAAACAAAGGACAGGTAAATACAAGGAACATGCATTATTGGTCCAGCGAAAACCCACGATGGAGAGTTAACGTCTGGTGTGGGATACTTGGTCCTACAATTATTTGCCCTTATTTCATCAATGGTAGTTAAAACGGCACAGCGTATGCCAACTTCCACAGACGAATTCTTCCTCCTCTTCTGGATGAAGTGCCGCTAAGAACTAGAATGCTTATGTGGTATCAACACGATGGATGTCAAGCACATAATGCCTTGCGTGCACGCCGTGTTCTGAACCGAATGTATCCTGCCAGATGGATTGGTCGAGGATGAACAGTTACTTTACCTGCTAGGTCTTCTGATTTACATTCTCTGTACATATTTCTTTTTGACATGCAGGAACGTACCGTGCTTGCTTGTAATTCTCTTCAGCAGGCAACACTGGAAGCAATAAATAATTCTTTCATTAAACGAGTACACCAGTGTATCGGTGTTCAGGGTCACCACTTTGAGCACCTTTGAAAGTTCTACTCATAGGCAACGGTACAGGAGAGCCAAGGTCAATTTTGTGTTATGTTGTTACTGTGTTTTCATTTGTTTTCTGACAATTCCAGCAAGTGGACGAGTTTGTGATCCCGGGCTCAAAGTCAATGTTGCGCTACGTAATTAATAGTGTTGTGTTTCAGTGAATGGTACACTGTGATACATTTTTGAATAGGTCTTTAGGAGACGAAATGAATTACTGAATAAAAAACACAGGGTTCCATTTTTAAAAAAATCACACCGCTGTTCAAATCTGTGTATAAAACAAAGCTACAACGAAGGCAATCCTGCTGATTGATGTCCCCCTGACGGCTAGAGAACGTTTTCTTGAAATATTTTGTAATTTGCATCCGACAAACAGTTATTTAGAGTGGTTAAGATAAATGGGACACCCTGTATGCTGAAGCATCAAATAACTACTAGTATAGGCAAACGTATTCAGATACAGAGATACGTAAACAGGCAGAATAGGCGATGCGGTTTGTAAAGCCTATAGAAGGCAACAACTGTCTGGCGCACTTCTTAGATCGATTACTGCTACTACAATGGCAGGGTATCAAGAATGGTTCGAATGGCTCTGAGCACTATGGGACTTAACTTCTAAGGTCATCAGTCTCCTAGAACTTAGAAGTACTTAAACCTAACTAACCAAGGACATCACACACATCCATGCCCAAGGCAGGATTCGAACCTGCGACCGTAGCGGTCTCGGGAATCAAGATTGAAGTGAGTTTCAATATGGTGCTATACTCGGCGCAAGAGCGATGGGGAACAGCATCTGCGAGGTAGCGATGAAGTGGGGTTTTCCCGTACGACCATTTCATGAATATACCTTGAATATCAGGCATCCGGTAAAACATTAAATCCCCGACATCACTGAGGCTGGAAAGAGATCGTGCAAGAACGGGACCAACAACGACTGTACAGAATCGTTCAACGCGACGGAAGTACAAACCTACAGCAAATTGCTGTATATTTCAATGATGGGCCTTCAACATATGTTAGCGTGCGAACCATCCATATGGAAACATCCCCCAGGCTGTGGTTAAGCCATATCTCCGGATTACTCTTTCTTCCAGGAGTGCTAGTTCTGAAGGTTCACAGAAGAGCCTCTGTGAAATTTGGAAGATAGGAGATGAGGTACTGGCAGATATAAAGCTGTAGGGAAGGGGTGTGAGTCGTACTTGGGTAGCTCACATGGTAGAGCACTTGCCCGCGAAATGCAAAGGTCCCGAGTTCGAGTCTCGGTCCGTCACACAGTTTTAATCTGCCAGGAAGTATCATATCAGCGCACACTCCACTACAGAATGAAAATCTCATTCTAAACATCCTGTCTGATCACCTTCATCCATTCATGTCCACTGTGCATTCCGACGGACTTGAGCAATTCCAGCAGGACAATGTGACATCCCACACGTCCACAATGGCTACAGAGTGGCTCGAGAAACACTCTTCTTAGTTAAACCACTTCCACTGGCGACCAAACTCCGCAGACATGAGCATTATCGAGCGTACCTGGAATGCCTTGCAACGTGCTGTTCAGAAAAGATCTCCACTCCCTCGTACTATTACCGACTTTTGGACAGCCGTTCAGGATTCATGGTTCCAATTCCCTCCAGTACTACTTCAGATATTGGTCAAGTCCATGCCACGTCGTGTTGCGCCACTTTTGCGTGTTCGCGCGGCCCCTACACGATATTAGACAGGTGTTCTTTGGCTCTTCAGTGTGTATCAGCAAAGATTTCTCATCAGAAAAAGTTTAATTTTTTCTCTTTTTTTCCTGATTATCTCTCTTTTGTTGCACTTGAAAAAAGGAAATTATTGTGTTCGGTACTCAGCTTTCGTATCAACAACAGACAAAAATCTGGTGTTTTATCTCTTTCGATGACCTCTGTCTTGGTGACTTACGATTTTGTAAATGTCCCTGTGCCGTGAGGGCACGTTTTGATACTGGTAGTGTAACACCATGACATACACACTATATACACTTTGTTGATTCATTTAGCTTTCTATTTTGTTCAACATCTCATCGTTGAACTTCTATAATTAGTGTACGATTAATTCGATAGTGCAGTGAAGTGTAATCTCTGTAATATGCACAATATGAGCAAATTACCTTTTGTTATCTTTAAAATTAAATAATTTTATTTAAATAGTCTTGTGTATAACTACCAATATATGCAAATGTTCTGTTTTATTTAAAATGTTTGTTTTCTGTTATGTAAACTGCTGACCTTCATTTACTGTTCTTAGTTATTTTGTATGTTAAAGGTGTTGTGGTTCCCCTCGGGAACGGAACTGTGTAGCGCGCGCAAATTGTGGTTGGCGTAGGTAAAAAAGGTGGAACCAAGAGACAGTCGGAGACGAGCTACCAAACTGTCAACTGCTCATGTGAAAGTTGTGTATTGTGCTGGTGCCGAGAGAGGCTTTTCGGACGCTTTCCAATGTCTCAGATGGATGTATAAAGAGCTGGAACTATTCTGGAATTGGTATCTATCATCGCCACCAAGAAATGACAGAGTCCAGCAATTCTACATCTACATCCATACTCCGCAACCCACCTGACGGTGTGTGGCGGAGGATACCTTCAGTACCTCTATCGGTTCTCCCCTCTATTCCAGTCTCGTATTGTTCTTGGAAAGAAGGATTGTTGGTATGCCTCTGTGTGGGCTCTAATCTCTCTGATTTTATCCTCATGGTCTCTTCGCGAGATATACGTAGGAGAAGCAATATACTGCTTGACTCTTCGGTGAAGGTATGTTCTCGAAACTTTGACAAAAGCCCGTACCGAGCTACTGAGCGTCTCTCCTGCAGAGTCTTCCACTGGAGTTTATCTATCATCTCCGTAACGCTTTCGCGATTACTAAATGATCCTGTAACGAAGCGCGCTGCTCTCCGTTGGATCTTCTCTATGTCTTGTATCAACCCTATCTGGTACGGATCCCACACTGCTGAGCAGTATTCAAGCAGTGGGCGAACAAGCGTACTGTACCCTACTTCCTTTGTTTTCGGATTGCATTTCCTTAGGATTCTTCCAATGAATCTCAGTCTGGCATCTGCTTTACCGACGATCAACATTATATGATCATTCCATTTTAAATCACTCCTAATGCGTACTCCCAGATAATTTATGGTATTAACTGCTTCCAGTTGCTGACCTGCTATTTTGTAGCTAAATGATAAAGGATCTATCTTTCTGTGTATTCGCAGCATATTACACTTGTCTACATTGAGATTCAATTGCCATTCCCTGCACCATGCGTCAATTCGCTGCAGATCCTCCTGCATTTCAGTACAATTTTCCATTGTTACAACCTCTCGATACACCACAGCATCATCTGCAAAAAGCCTCAGTGAACTTCCGATGTCATCCACCAGGTCATTTATGTATATTGTGAATAGCAACGGTCCTATGACACTCCCCTGCGGCACACCTGAAATCACCCTTACTTCGGAAGACTTCTCTCCATTGAGAATAACATGCTGCGTCCTGTTATCTAGGAACTCCTCAATCCAATCACACAATTGGTCTGACAGTCCATATGCTTCACTTTGTTCATTAATTCTACCTGCAAATCCACCTACCAACAAGCAATCGCCACCACATTGCGCAATCACTGTAATGGAACACTATAGTAATGTACAGTGAAGGATCAGCTCATAGGATGTTATAGTGTACCCAAATGTAAGGTAAAATTTGACTGAACTCTTGTACCCGCCGTGATTTATCCTCAGTCACATATCCACTTAGGGTCTCTCCCACGCTAAAGTGTTTACCGAGTTTCCTTTATTGAAGGCATATTAAAATTAATATGGCAATAGAGTGTGCTAAAATTAATATTGTTTGTTGGAAGGATCTTATAGATATCTCAAATTTGTGTTTCAATGCAGTAAAAGTTCAGAACTGCTTGCTAAGTACTTGTTTCTCTAGTGTATTGAAAATGTGTTTAGTTTGCTCTGCTAGTGGTCAAGATTAAGGCTCCCCCTCCATTGAAAGTATTTCAAATGCACAATGTTACTTAATTATAGAATGTTTTAATTACTCTTGTTGTTCACGTTAAATTCCGTACAATATTGGGTTCCTCTTGTGTATTGAAAGTGCGTATTAATAGTACAATAGGATCCACAGTTTATCCTTTATGCTCATGATAAATAACAATTAATAGAAAGGCCACTATGTATGAAAACAGTAATTTCTTTTATTTAAAATTCAGTGAGAAATGGCTTGTTAGTGAAATACATTTAACTTTCATTCTAAATAGAAAACTATTTAGCTGAGAGACTTAACCTATGACCAGATCATAATTTTGCAGTGAACTACATTTACAATTTTTGTCAGATAGAAAAATGTTTGAGAAGTAATATGAAACCTATGTCCAATTTACAATTCTATAGTGAATGTTAATAGTAACGTTATTGAGACCATTCAGTTTGACTAAGTCCTCAAGGTAATAGTGCGTTTTGTTTTCTGTCATATTTATGCAGATAGTCTGTTCTGATCTGGCAGCTCCAACCTTAACGTGAACATACTTTATTCAGGTGCCAGAGTTCATTGCACTCGAGTGTGGCAAAGTATAGGTTGTGTTTGCCCGTTAAAGTTACTCATACCTATTTTCTTGAACAAGAATGTCAATCATTCTCTTACCTAATTAGGCTGGCGACCGTTTTCTTTATTGTTTGAACAGTGAGGATAGGTAAAATATTGTTTGTTACTGTTTAAATATTTACGTAATTTTTACTTTCATTTGCGATAAGCCACCTCCGTTAGGTACCACACGGTCAACATAACAAAATTCCTCTCGGAGGGTAACACTGGTCTGTTGCTTTATACCATAATTGCTTTAACAAGATAGTTTCATTATTTATTTTAAACCAGCATCCCAACCATGTACCAGTATTTACGGATGGCTCTAAACAGGGGGACTCTGTTGGTTGTGCTGTTGTTTTCCCTGATCGAGTCGTCAAGTTACAGCTTCCTGCAGCGTTTACCATCTTTGATGCCGAATTGTTTGCGATCTTGCGGGCATTGGAGCAGATGAGATGTGTTCCCAGTCTTAAGTTTCTCATCTGTTCTGACTCCCTGAGTGCCCTTCAGACCATGTAACACTTGTACCCAGCGGATACGGTCGTCCAGAACATCCACGATGCCCTAGTCCACCTGCAACTGCAGGGGAAGGAGGTTTCTTTCTGCTGGGTGCCGGGGCACGTGGGTATTAGGGGAAACGAACTGGCGGATGTGGCTGCCAAAGATGAATGTTCCCTCCCTCACGTTGTTGAATGTGCCGTCCCCCTCCATGCTGTTACCTCCCTTTTGCGTTTTCGTGTTATGTGTCAATGGGAAGAGGAGTGGCTGGCAGTCGGTGAAAATAAGCTGCGTCTGGTCAAGGCCACCACGCGGCCATGGCGTACGTCCTACCAGTCATGCAGGCGGGATGAGGTTCTCCTCACTCGCCTCTGCATCGGGCACAGTCCCTTAACGCACGGTTTTTTACTCCGGCGGGAGGACCCCCCAATCTGCAGTGCTTGTGGCGTCCAGATTAAGGTCCGCCACATTTTACTTGACTGTCCTTTATTCTCTGACCAGAGGGCGGTGGTTTCCTTGCCACCGGATTTGCCCTCTATTTTGCAAGACGACGCAACGACTGTGGTTAAGGTCTTACGGTTTTGTGTCCTGTCCAATTTGTTGCCTCGGATTTTAGGGAGAGGATTTTAATGTGCTGCTGGGTGACTGGCTCACCCAGGCTTTAGGAAAGAGGTCCGCCAGTCACGATTACCTACTTGTTTCACTTCGATTTCTGTTCTCTTTTCCTTGTGTTTCCTTTCCTCTTTTAGTGCGTTTCTTCTCCTCTTGTTTTGCCTCTGTATGTGAGGATTTGGAACTGCGTCAGGTCTGTGTCTTTTAGCCGTTCTCCTTGTTCGGTGTCCGTCTTCGTCCCTTCACTGCATGTGTTCCTGTTTCTATGCGTTTGGGCGCTGATGACCACGCTGTTTAGCGCCCGAATACCTCAAACCACACACACACACACACACACACACACACACACACAGTTTCATTATTCGATCTGCCTCCAACATTAAGGTTATGGTACAGCAGTAGCGGACAGTAGTGTTATACGTGGCTTTTCCGTGACGGGACTAGTTGTTCTATTGGGGCATAGTACGTAATAAACCAAATTAGGTATTTGATTGCACAAGCTACGTAAAACCGGTTGCAGTGTTATGGTACTTCCCACTCGTTGTTAGCCTCTCTGGTCGCATTAGCTCCTCCAGCGGTTTGTCGCTTGCAGAGGGCAGGTCTGTGGGCGAGCACTCTAGCGACATTCCGGTCAGGAAGCGCTGTCGAAGTGACGGGCGGATATGCGGTATGGTTGGCAGCAACAGCAGTAAAACGCCGCGCCGTCGTGGCCGACATTGTCCTTGGCCTGCTGCTAAAAGTTTTTGACCACTACGGCTTCGGTGGGACTGAGTGTCGTCTGGCGCCGTGGAGATTGCTCGTTGGAAAGGCTATCTTTGCGCGATGCACGGAACCCAATTTGGTCTCGGTATCTTAATTAGAAGAGCCCTATATCCACTGTGGTGCCGGGTTGGGTTCCTGTCTGGCAGTTTCAAGAGCCGGGTGCACGGGCATCTGGTGAATAGCATCCGGCCGGCCGCGGTGGCCGTGCGGTTCTGGCGCTGCAGTCCGGAACCGCGGGACTGCTACAGTCGCAGGTTCGAATCCTGCGTCGGGCATGGGTGTGTGTGATGTCCTTAGGTTAGTTAGGTTTAAGTAGTTCTAAGTTATAGGGGAGATGTTGAGTCCCATAGTGCTCAGAGCCATTTGAACCATTTTTGAATAGCATCCGTTGGTTCCTGACTCTTAGGGAACTAGTCAGAACACCTACTTGATGGCAGTCCTTGGTCGAGCGGTTCTCAATTTGCGCTTCCATCTGCAAGAAATTACGGTGAACGTCCGATTTTCGTGTGCATGATTATGTTGTGTCGCACAGTGGCTATTCTAACTCGCCATCCTGGTTATCCATCGTGACATGTAAACATCTTCATTCATGAATAATTTAAAAGTTCTCACTCAAGTTACGTTTCCGTGAATGCGTGTGACTAAACTAGTGGTGCTCGAGCTGTTTGGCAGCATTTTGCAATCAAGTGTTTCATACGCAACGTTCGTCTTTTCAAGTGCATATACAGTGTCTATTTGTGTTGTAAATGCAAACTGTTACTTAGTAGAATGAGATTTTCACTCTGGGGCTTTGAGTACTATGGGACTTAACATCTGTGGTCATCAGTCCCCTAGAACTTAGAACTACTTATACCTAACTAACCGAAGGACATCACACACATCCATGCCCGAGGCAGGATTCGAACCTGCGACCGCAGCGGTCACGCGGTTCCAGACTGAAGCGCCTAGAACCGCACGGCCACACCGGCCGGCCAGATTTTCACTCTGCAGCGGAGTGTGCGCTGATATGAAACTTCCTGGTAGATTAAAACTGTGTGCCGGACCGAGACTCGAACTCGGGACCTTTGCCTTTCGTGGGCAAGTGCTCTAACAACTGAGCTACCCAAGCACGACTCACGCCCCGTCCTCACAGCTTTACTTCTGCCAGTACCTCGTCTCCTACCTTCCAAACTTTACAGAAGCTCTCCTGCGAACCTTGCAGAACTAACACTCCTAAGCCATGTCTCTGCAGTATCCTTTCTTTCAGGAGTGCTAGTTCTGCAAGGTTCGCAGGAGAGCTTCTGTAAAGTTTGGAAGGTAGGAGACGAGGTATTGGCAGAAGTAAAGTTGTGAGGACGGGGCGTGAGTCGTGCTTGGGTAGCTCAGTTGGTAGAGCACTTGCCTGCGAAAGGCAAAGGTCCCGAGTTCGAGTCTCGGTCCGGCACACAGTTTTAATCCACCAGGATGTTTCGTGTTACTTAGTACTCCGTGTGTTACGAGATAGCTTGATGAGAATACAGGCTTTCTAGGTGAATCTCTTCCCGGGTTGACAGTCGAGTCAATGCGTCGTTCTCCGGCAACGTTTACCAAGTTTTTACCTGCCATCTTCAGGTGAAGTGTCGGGTTCACGTCTCGTCCGGGTCTTTATAGCCACTGGACTACGGGCAACCCTGTATCCTCGGCGCCGATTGGGCCAATCAGGCGAGAGCGGAATCGTCTAGGCAGGAGGGGGGAGGGGGGCGGGTGTCGGCGTTTCGTCTCGATGTGGCCTGTTCATTCCGTCCGCCACCACCATCTTGCCTCCATCGGTGCATCCTCGTCGTATTCTTGCTAATGTTGCGTCCCACGCGTTACTGAGTTGGTAGCCGCTATCCCGGTCGACCAAGTTATCACTGACTCGTATCTCCACAGCCTCTTTATAATAGAGTTCCAGAAACCGTTCGCTCTGCACAGGATCTTGTTCAGGTTGAAACGTCTGTTGTTCATTGAGGCTGTACTCCGCCACAGCAGATTTTTTCCTTTGTCCGAGGCGAACTCTTCTCACGCGTTCAGAGAGGTGTTGTGAGATGTCCGATATATTGTTTTCCAGATTCGCAGGAGATGCTGTAGACACCCGTTGCTCTTCGACCCAAGTTCTCCTTCATTGAACCCATCATATTCCTGTTTTTTGCTGGAGGACGGATATTTTGCTCTTCTCCAGTATCCTGGCAATCTTAGCCGTGTACGATCCCGCGTAAGGAGGAACTCCAAGCAGTTGTTGTCCTCTTCTTCCTCAAGGTACTCCTTCTTCTTCTTGCTCGTCTTGAGAGCGCTTCTAATGTGCGTTTGAGTGTAGCCATTGTTCTGCAAGGTTTTCTTCAGGTGCTGTATCTCAGTAGTTAGACTGCCCTTGTCGCATATGTCATGTGCTCTGCAGACAAGGGTAGTGAGCACGGATTTGCGTTATGCTAAGCGATGGCAGCTCTTGGCGTTGAGGTACAGGTCCATGTGTGCTTTCTTTCAGGAGACCATGTCCCAGTGTGTGTGTGTGTGTGTGTGTGTGTGTGTGTGTGTCTGTGTGTGTGTGTGTGTGAAATCTTATGGGACTTAACTACTAAGGTCATCAGTCCCTAAGCTTACACATTACTTAACCTAAATTATACTAAGGACAAACACACACACCCATGCCCGAGGGAGGACTTGAACCTCCGCCGGGACCAGGTGCACAGTCCATGACTGCATCGCCTTAGATGTCCCAGTGTGCCGTCCTTTACCTGCTTTACTAGGTTATCGAGAAAGGTTAGGACCAATTTTTTTCTAATTCCTTTGTGAATTTGATGTTCTCGTTTATGCCGTTCAGTTGGTTGAGAAATTCCTTTAGAGTGTCCTCGTCGTGTGGCCAGACTGCGAAACTATCGTTTACGTACCGATAAAAGAAATTGCACGTGCTGTTTATAAGGCGATATCCTCGATGATGTTTGGTTTGTGGGCGCTCAAGTGCACGGTCATCAGCGCCCATACGAAGTCCCAATTTTTTAACATTCTAAATCAGCCACTGTTAAGAATGATGATGATGATGATGATGACAACACAAACACCCAGTCCCCGGGCAGAGAAAATCCCCAACCCGGCCGGGAATCGAACCTGGGACCTCGTGATCCAAATATCCTCGAAGTACCGCGTGTACATGTTGGCGATGGTGTCAGTGGAGATCCCATAGCGGCTCCATCCGCATGTTGGTAAAACTTGCCCCCGCACTGGAAATACGTGCCTGTGAGCGCACGGCGGAATAATTCCACTATGTCTTCATCGAAATAGTTCTCAAGTGGTTTCAAGGAGTTATCTAGCGATACCCTCGTGAAGAGGGATGTGACATCAAAGCTGACTATACTATAATTTTTGTCAAGCGCCACTCCTTGAGTGTCTTAACAAACTCTGTGGAAATCTTAATGTAGTAGGTACATTTATAAGTTGGTTTGAGTTTTTAATAAATACGTTAGTAAATTTGTGGTCCAGTATCCTTCCACTCAACACCAACTCTCTACGACATTGCACTCTTTCTTAGGTTATCGTTTCTGATATTCATACACCAATCAGGGTTATCTTAGTGACGTCACGAAAGGGCTGTCTTCAGTATTTGGTTTTCGTGGAAGAGATGGGAGTTTGTCAAGAGAATACTTGTTATGAATGTTGTGTATTCAAGCAAACCACATTTAGTTACTGAACGCTCCATCACAGAGATACTGGTAACTGTTGTATACAGCTTTCAGTGAGTCGGAACCATGGAAAGGACGAAACGTAGAGTTGAGTGCAGCAACAACAGTCAAGAATACAGGGTGAAAATCAATAAAACCGACGAAATGCAGGGACGGATTCTTGACTGAAATGGGGGAAAAAAGATCGTATGAACAAGTGTCTGCAAATGCATCATTGCCACGGTAGATGACGGTGACGGATGGAAGTTCCTCTGACCACGTGCCCTGTGTTCCTTGGGTGTTGCAGACCGTGTGATTCACGCAGCGTGCTATATGCAACAGTTTGGTCCGGTATTCATGTCGTGAACAAGTCGAGATGGTATTTGTGTACCGCCAAGGTGGAAACAGTCGACTGCCATCACGGCTATAGTACCCTCACAAGCACCAACAACACCGCACAAAATTTGACGCCCTTTCTCGGCTTTTCTGCAAGCACGGGTCCTGGTGGTGGAGAGAGGCAGCATCCTACGCCTATGACGCGCTATTCGGAGAGAGGTCGGAACGTGGGAAAGAGTGAGGCAGTCCATGATGCGGAGTGTGAGCGCCCGTTGCATCCCATGGAGGACACTTTGAAGTTTGTTGTGACGTGCATCCGATGTTGGTCTGTAGTATGATCCGGGACGGTATGTTGTCATTGCACGCACACCGTCCATACACTGAGGTTGTAACCTCCCCCTCACTTATCGACCTTAATGACAGTAAGAATTAAACCGCGTGTACCTAATGGAAATTTGGGAAAAGCAATCGTCATCAAAGTTAATCTGTCGGTAAAGAGGGAGGAAAGGGTTACATCTAAATGAAAGGAAAAAAGCAAATGAAACTGGTGGAAATTAATTTTGAAAAGGGGTGGAGTTAATAAAAAAAGTAAATGTGCGGTTGTTATGTAAACAATTAACTGGCGTTAATTAGATATTTGACATTTGGGGAAAATTACGGTCGCCAGTCCTATGGACAACTACTGTAATAAGTGAAAAAGAAAGGTTATTGCACATATAATTAGCATTGAAAACGTGGCAACTGAAGGTTGACACGTATTGTGTGAAAACTGAATGTTTGTCAGAGGTAATAAATTTCCTTACACTCTGACTTAATTTAGCAAAAGAATCAATAAAACCGAAAAATTGAAAGTTAATTTAGTGACTGAAATTAATAGTGAACTTTGTTTCTGAAGCACTACGAAATTCAATAAAATAAAGTTAGTCTTGGGCTACCTCAACAATCATTTCAAAAGCTACTTGAATCTACGCAATTTAGAAATAAGAGGTTTAACTTTGAAAAAAGTTCTGAAAAATTAACAATAGTAAAATTTAGTACGTACCAAGCTGAGCTGCAGTCACAGGTAAGCGAAATATGATAACAAAACTCGCACTCTTAATTTCTGCTTGTGTAACGTAAGTATTGTAGCCAGCTATGAATACTTTAACTGAACTTTGAAATTAAATCAGTGAAATGGAATGATATTACTTTAATGCTGGCATTTGAATTTCAACGACACTCGGGTTCATTCCGGAAAAGGAAGGGACCCTGCTTGGTAATGCTACTGGGACAATGAGCAACAACCGTTCATGCTAAGTTGCTGTAATTTTGTGAGGCAAATGGAACAGTTTGAAAAGCTGAGGTCTGCCATACAGTTTTAAAACTTTACGTGCTTCCAGTCTTCCTTGTTGGTTGACTGAAGGTTCGAAGTCGTCGGTCGAGGAGGTGGCGACAGTCACTCATTGTCGGCCGTCGCTGTTGCAGAAGCTGGATGTTGGCGCGCCTTCTTCTCGACACGGTCACCAGGCGAAACGGGCTCTTGATGTGTGCCAGCTAATGCTTCCCGTCCGTGACACAGTGTCAGAAACTAACCATACCCAGCATTAAAATACGAATAATATTTACAAAACAAATCAATTATACATCGACAAAAATAGCAAAACAATTACAATATGCAGGGTGATTCAAAAAGAATACCACAACTTTAAAAATGTGTATTTCATGAAAGAAACATAATATAACATTCTGTTATACATCATTACAAAGAGTATTTAAAAAGGTTTTTTTTTTCACTCAAAAACAAGTTCAGAGATGTTCAATATGGCCCCCTCCAGACACTCGAGCAATATCAACCCGATACTCCAACTCGTTCCACACTCTCTGTAGCATATCAGGCGTAACAGTTTGGATAGCTGCTGTTATTTCTCGTTTCACATCATCAATGGTGGCGGGAGAGGTTGCCGAAACACCATATCCTTAACATACCCCCATAAGAAAAAATCGCAGGGGCTAAGATCAGGGCTTCTTGGAGGCCAGTGGTGAAGTGCTCTGTCACGGGCTGCATGGCGGCCGATCCATCGCCTCGGGTAGTTGACGATCAGGTAGTTACGGACAGATAAGTGCCAATGTGGTGGCGCTCCATCCTGCTGAAATATGAATTGTTGTGCTTCTTGTTCGAGCTGAGGGAACAGATAATTCTCTAACATCTCCAGATACTGTAGTCCAGTTACAGTAGCACCTTAGCTTTCCCTTTGCACAAACACCCATTCTCTGTAAACTGTTTATACCAACGTTTAATACACCACCTATCAGGAGGTTTAACACCATACTTCGTTCGAAATGCACGCTGGACAACTGTCGTCGATTCACTTCTGCCGTACTCAATAACACAAAAAGCTTTCTGTTGAGCGGTCGCCATCTTAGCATCAGCTGACGCTGACGCCTAATCAACAGCGCCTCAAGCGAACAAATGTACAACTAAATGAAACTTTATAGCTCCCTTAATTCGCCGACAGGTAGTGCTTAGCTCTGCCTTTTGTCGTTGCAGAGTTTTAAATTCCTAAAGTTGTGGTATTCTTTTTGAATCACCCTGTATAAAGACACAGAAATGTCATTACTTCAGTTAACAAAAAAAGGAAAAACGTTATAGTACAATAGATGGAAATAGGAGGATATGCATTTCCGGCGTTACATGGTGACACAAGTCATGGGATACCTCCAGACATCGTGTTCAATCTCCTTTTTCCCTGCATAAAGCCTCAGCACAAGGCTGGATATACTCAATAAGTAGTTGGAACTTACCTGAAAAAAGTAATGAGCCATGCTGGCTCTACAGGCACCCATAATTGCGAAAGAGTTGCCGATAAAGGATTTTGTGCACGAGCTGACCTCTGGATTATGTCCCATAAGTATTCGATTGGGTTCATGCGGAGCGATCTAGTTTGTCTTATCATTCACTCTAACTGACCAGAACAACAGTGGCCCAGCGGCATGGCGCATTATCATCCATTAACATTGCTTCCTTGTCTTGGAACATGAAGTCCATGAATGTATGAAAATGATATTCACGTAGCCGAACATAACCATTTCCAGTCAATGATCGTTTCATTTGAACCAGAGGATCCAGTCCACTCTATATAAACACAACCTGCACCATTATGGAGACACCAGCAGCTTGCACAGTGCCTTCTTTCAACCTGGGGCCATGGCTTCGTGGGGTCTGCGACGCACTGGAACCCTAACATCGGCTATTAGCAACTGTAATCTGAACTCATGTGACCAACCCAAACTTTTCCAGTTGTATTGGGTACAACAGACAAGGTCACGAGCGTAGGAGAGGCACTGCAGGCGATGTCGTGCTGTTAACAAAGACCACGTGCCATATTTCGCCGCTCTGTCCTAACGGATACGTTCGTCGCACGTCCCACGTTGAATTCTGCGGTTATTTCACGCACTGTTGCTTGTCTGTTAGCACTGATAACTCTACGCATTCGCCGCTATTCTAGGTCGTTAAGTGATGGCCGTCGGCCACTTCGTTGCCTGTGGTTTCAGATAATGCCTGCAATTTGGAATTCTCGGCACACTCTTGACACTGTGGAGTTCAGAACATTGAGTTTCGTAACGATTTCCGAAATGTAACGCAACGTGCTGTGAGGGGTCTACTTGTACATGGTGCCCGATTTTGTAATATATTTCATGAAAAATTACATGAAATGGTTATCATATGTAAAAGAGATTGTGTCTCTGACACCACTGAACCAAAGATGTTGCCTGAGTGGCAGACTCTATTGTGAGTAGGGTCGCGCGGAGCGCAGTAGCAGTTGCCGTTGCACTCTGTTACAGGTAGGCTGTACGGCTTAAAGCTAGTGGCTAGCTGTGAGAATTTAGCTGTTGGCACATGGAAGCAGTGTAACCTCCCCCTCACTTATCGACCTTAATGACAGTGAAAAATTAAACCGCGTGTACCTAATGGGAATTTGGGAAAAGCAATCGTCATCGAAGTTAATTTGTCGGTAAAGAGGGAGGAGTGGGTTACATCTAAATGAAAGGAAAAATGCTAATGAAACTGATGGAAATTAATTTTGAAAAGGGGTAAAGTTAATAAAGAAAGTAAATGTGCAGCCGTTACGTTAACAATAACTAGCGGTAATTAGATATTTGAGATTTGGGGGAAATTACGGTCGCCAGTCCTAAGGACAATTACTATAGTAACTGAAAAAGAAAGGTTATTACACATGTAATTAGCACTAGAAGCGTGGCAACTGAGGGTTGACACGTGTAGTGTGAAAACTGAAAGGTTGTCAGATGTAATAAATTTCGCTACACTCTGACTTAATTTAGCAAAAGAATTAATAAAACCGGAAAATCGAAAGTTAATTTAGTGACTGAAGTTAATAGTGAGCTTTCTTTCTGAAGCACATCGAAATTCAGTAAAATACGGTTAGTCTTGGACTACCTCAACAATCATTTCAAAAGCTACTTGAATCTACACAATTTAGAAATAAGAGATTTAACTTTGAACTTGAATTAAATGATTCTGAACAATTAACAATAGTAAAATTTAGTACGTACCAAGCTGAGCTGCAGTTACAGGAAGCTAAAATACGGTAACAAAACTCGCACTCTTAATTCGTGCTTGTGTAATCTAAATATTGTAGCCAGCTATGAATCCTTTAACTGAACTTTGAAATTAAAGCAGTGAAATGCTATAATATTACTTTAATGCTGGCGTTTGAATTTCAACGACACTCGGGTTCATTACGGAAAAGGAAGGGACCCTGCTTGGTAATGCAATTGGGACAATGAGCAACAAAGGTTCATGCTAAGTAGCTGTAATTTTGTGATGCAACAATTTTAAAAGTTTGAAAAGCTGAAGTCTGCCATACAGTTCTCAACCTTTACGTGCTTCCAGTCTTCCTTGTTGGTTGATTGAAGGTTTGAAGCCGTCGATCGAGGAGGTGGCGACAGTCACTCATTGTCGGCCGTCGCTGTTGCAGAAGCTGGATGTTGGCGCGCCTTCTTCTCGACACGGTCACCAGACGAAACGGGCTCTTGATGTGCGCCAGCTAATGCTTCCCGTCCGCGACACCATGTCAGAAACTATCATCGCAAGTCTAGCGCAATTACATGCTGCCAAACCCCGAATGCGCGGCAACTCGCGGGAGCTTCACGCAACACACCTGCCCCACTCGCTACTCCAGCATGACTCCCTCTGCTCTGCCCGCGCTCCACGAGGCAGAGTTAACACTACCAAAGATCCTACACACTTTGATTCTTCACACGACCTATCGATGTAATCGTTCGATAGCAGTTTTCCCTAGGCAAGACCCAGCGTAAAAATACAAATAATATTTACAAAACAACCAATTATACATCGACATAAATGCAGAAATATATATATACAAACAGTAAAACAATTACAATATATAAAGAGACAGAAATGTCATATCTTGAGGTAACAAAAATAAGGAAAACAAATTTATAGTACAGTAGATGGAAATAGGAGGATATGCATTTCCGGCGTTACAGCAGCATAATACAGTTTTGTAAGGTAATGCAATTTCGTATATTTAGTTTTAAGTATGCAGCAATGCAATGTGAATCTTGCTAATTTTACAATACTGACCCTTCAAAGTAGGAACCAAATATTTGCCATCAGGTAGAGGTTGAAGAGGTATACCCGGTTTGTAATATTTTGTGTGTTTTGTAATCCTGATATAGACAAGTTAAATTCTGGAATCTATTTTGTCAAGTGATGTTAGACTTCTGTCATATAACAATCCAAATGTGTTTAATTACGTCAGTAAGTGAGAACTGTAGAACAACTGAGAAGTGCACTGATTTTGAAGTTAATGTAAAATGTTTTAATTACATTTTGTGAAGATGAAACTTTATTTTGAATGCAATTTCCGAATTGAAGCATTCGGTCTTAGCATATCCCGTTATCAGTACCTATTCCTCTTCCACGACGTATTTATTTAAATCCAATGAACATTTTTAAAAGAAATGGTTTTTTAATCAGAGTCAGAAAAATATTAATGTGCCAGAATCAGAAAAGTATTAATGTTTGCAACAGTTTCAATGTAGGTTGCATTGCACAGCGCTGACCCAATATCCAGTATTTTCACTGAACATTTACAAGGTTATTCATTTATCAACTAATACACTGACATTATTTGTATGAAGCTATTTTACGGCCGGCATTCCACTTCGCTGAGCCAAGACTGAATATTTTGTATGCCTATTGTGGAGAGAACAGAATACCAAGATTACATCCGTTGCGACTCAAGAGCTAAGGAAAATGTTCAGAATGCTTCAAATGGCTCTAACCACTATGGGACTTAACATCTGAGGTCATCAGTCCCCTAGACTTAGAACTACTTAAACCTAACCAACCTAAGGACATCACACACATCCATGCCCGAGGCAGGATTCGAACCTGCGACCGTAGCAGCAGCGCGGTTCCGGACTGAAGCGCCTAGAACCGCTCGGCCACAGCGACCGGCAAGGAAAATGTATTTCATTGTTTATTTGCAAAGGGAATTTCATCAGTATATTGTACAGGGCCAGAGAACTCTGTGCTTACGAGACCGAGTAAACTTCAGAGGGATGGATTTCGTTGTAGGCATTACATACTGGTTAACCATATTAAGTGGTTTAATTTTTTTTCGATTACAATACGACTGATTAAGCACACCACTTGTTGAACAACACATTAGACAGTAAATTTAAAATTTAAAGAATGTTACACTGTGTCCAGCTCCTACTACTATTCCGCGTTCAGGGTCTGTTAATTCCCGTCGTACGGTCATAATCACGTGGAAACCTTTCCACGTGGATTAGCTTAGAGAAAACGACAGCTCCACCAAGACACTGCCGTTTTATACCCTGTGTACGCAATACTATCGCTATGTGTATATCCCCCTTGATTTTTGTCACCTGAGTGTACAGGTGTCTTTCGCCCAGTCCTTTGGAGGAATCTTTTTTGTCCGAAGGTGGTCAAACAGAAAATAAAGTCGACCACTTTAAATGCTTAGCACTGAGGGTAGATGCAAAGTAGCACGTTCTAGACCTTGTGCAGGTACTGAAAAGCCGCTGCCTTTACCGTAAGAATAATCTCCTCTGCCTGTGGCAATTTCTCTCTGTTATCACGTACGGCGTTAAATTTCGAGATACCTCTGTGCGTTCACCAAGAACATTCTTAATCCAGAAAAGTACGGTCGTTCTGATTAACAGTGTCAGTTCGTTCACTCAGTGTAGGCTGTTACTGAGGTGTCTCGAAATGCTAACTCTTCCATAAATTCCATAGCAGAATAAACAGTTGAGAGTACTGATCTACTGAGACGTAATTGCAACATTCAACGAAAGCTGCACTGAAAATGATATACAGGTTGAATTACACTTCCTTAACCACCGTACAGAATGGTGTGCGCTATTGAGCAGGACTCATTTTCAACAGGCTTCCATTACAACTACAAAACACTGAGTGATAATCCCCAAGTATTTAAATCTAAGTTGAAAGGCGGGCCCACAGGTTGCCAAGGTTGTTTCGACTCTGCTGCATAAGTTTCGCCGGGAAGCCCTTACACGTCCTTCATAGAGTTCTGATCTCTCTCGATTCGGGTTCCACATTTTTCGAGCCCTGAAGAAAGACATTCATGACTGTCAATCTGTTTCAAACACAGAGGTGCGCTCGTGGGCGCGACCACGGTTCCGTAGGCAACCGCGAACGTTTTTCCATGAAGGCACTAACCGTCTTGTCTTACAGTCGCATAAATGAATTAACATCTATGTCGATAACTTTGAAATAACAAAAGTTTACAAACTTTTTTCACCTGTGTCGTTAACGTTTGACTCCCCCTTAAAGTATACAACAACAACAGCTGTGGTATGTGAGAAAGAGTGGCGAGCTCCACAAAGTATAAGCAATCTATCAGTAATTCCTATAAACCTGTGTAGTCAACCAGTGATGGAAACTTCTACCTTTTAGGTATAACTTGGCTTGTTCCACACCCATGAAGACTCTCTACCATGACAAGATTTACAGAACACAGTGTGGATGAAGAAAAGAAAAATAACTATGAAAAACAAAAGTTATTAATCCCAGTGCAACCACGGAGACAGTAATAAATGAAATAGTAGGTAGGTGCATAAGTTCGTAGCGTTTTTTCGTAAGTTTAACAAAAATAACAAATATAACAGTGACGTTAGTAATCAGTAGGATACTCCCCCTCACTATTTACAACAGGCTGCCAACGCTGTAGTAATTTTTCGATTCTGTGATTGTAGAAATGACGTGGTTTTGAGGCGAAGAACTCGCCGAACCATACTGGGAGTTCCTTGAAGGTTGTGCCATAGAGATCGGAAAAAGTGAAAATCCGAGGGCGCAAGATCAGGTGAAAAGGTGGGTGTAGAATGGCTTCATAGTTCATCTCTTGTACAGTGTTTTTTGCGTCTAGCAGAATGTGGGCGGACGTATTCGTAGAGTGGCATCACTTCACGCACTCTTCCTGACCATTTTCCTTGGTCTACGTCTGCAAGACATCTCAATTGTTGATAATATGTGTCAGCACTGATGGTTACACTTTGGGGAAGTAATTCGTGGCGAATCAGAACGTCGCTGTTCCACCAGATGCACAACATTATCTTCTGTGGGTATCCCCAGGTCTTTGTTCTGAGAGTTGCTGCTTTGTTTGGGCGCAACCGTTCCTCTTTTTACGTTATGTTAGCGTAAAGACACAACTTCTCGTCACCAATTACGAAACAGGATATGAATGGACGGTGTTGCACGCTAGCCAATTGATGACGAGTAAGCAGGGATACATGGACTACTGGCCATTAAAATTGCTACACCAAGAAGAAATGCAGATGATAAACGGGTATTCATTGGACTAATATATTATACTAGAACTTACATGTGACTACATTTTCATGCAATTTCAGTGCATAGATCCTGAGAAATCAGTACCCAGAACAACCACTTCTGACCGTAATAACGGCCTTGATACGCCTGGGCATTGAGTCAAACAGAGCTTGGATGGCGTGTACAGCCATGCTGCTTCAACACGATACCACAGTTCATCAAGAGTAGTGACTGGCGTATTGTAATGAGCCAGTTGCTCGGCCACCCTTGACCAGACGTTTTCAATTGGTGATAGATCTGGAGAATGTGCTGACCAGGGCAGCAGTCGAACATTTTCTGTATCCAGAAAGGCCCGTACAGGACCTGCAACATGAGGTCGTGAATTATCCTGCTGAAATGTAGGGTTTCGCAGGGATCGAATGAAGGGTAGAGCCACGGGCCGTAACACATCTGAAATGCAACGTCCACTGTTCAAAGTGCCGTCATGCGAACAGGAGGTGACCGAGACGTGTAACCAATGGAACCCCATACCATCAGGCCAGGTGATACGCCAGTATGGCGATGACGAATACACGCTTCCAATGTGCGTTCACCACGATGTCGCCAAACACGGATGCGACCATCATGATGCTATAAACAGAACCTGGATTCATCCGATAAAATGACGTTTTGCCATTCGTGCACCCAGGGTAGTCGTTGAGTACACCATCGCAGACGTTCCTGTCTGTGATGGAGCGTCTAGGGTAACCGCAGCCATGGTCTCATAGCTGACAGTCCACGCTGCTGCAAACGTCATCGAACTGTTTGTCCAGATGGTGGTTGTCTTGGAAACGTCCCCATCTGTTGACTCAGGGATCGAGACATGGCTGCACGATCCGTTATAGCCATGCGGATAAGATGCCTGTCATCTCGACTGCTAGTGATACGAGGCCGTTGGGATCCAGCACGGCGTTCCGTATTACCCTCCTGAACCCACCGATTCCGTTTTCTGCTAACAGTCATTGGATCTCGACCAACGCGAGCAGCAATGTCGCGTCTGTAGCACGTCGTCTTCGTGGTGCAGCTTTTTTAATGGCCAGTAGTGTATATGGCCACCTGGTGATTGTTGCGAATTTGGCTTACAGCATGTGGTACCAATACACTCGATTTTTGAGCGTTCCCCGTTGCGTACAAATATCGGACGATGGTGGAATGATTGCAGTTCGCGAGTGATGGCAGTTGTACTCGAATAGAGTGAAGTGGATCATTGTGAATTAATGCGATTAAATGATCTTCATCAAACCCCAGAGGTCTTCCTGCACGTAGAGAGTCACCAATGGCAAATGAATCCCTTTGAAATGAGAAGACCATCTTCTTGCCATTCTCTGTCCAGTGACATTATCCTTATACACGGCGCTGATGTCACCATTCTGGTGGCCTCAAACAAAAGAATAGGTGGGAAATACTGGAATCCCAGTCCGGTAAGCATTTTCACTCGTCGCCGCTGATGTCGCGCATTGTCGCGATACATCTGGCATTAGTAATCCCTTCCCTTTCGTTTGCTTTCTGCCCCATCCACCTTCACTTTACATATAATGCATCACAGCTGCGGGTTCCACGTGGGCACCAACCATTCATATAACTTCCAGTACTTGTCGTCGGGTCCTCTTTCTACGTGGCAAAGCACAATTAAAAGTCAGCTCTCATAGTCACCTATGTGCCAGTTTCTCGCAACGCTTGTTGTAATCGGACGAAAATCGTATGTGATGTCGCAATGACAACTACGCCCCTTTTCTCAGTTAATGTGTGTACCTTGAAGTGGGAGATTTGGAAGTGATCTGATGTTTAACCTTATTTGTCGTCCAAACGCTCCATTTTCAGTCATGGGTTCCGTATCAAAACTTTATTCCTGAGTCTGTTCTATAGGCCCTAAGAGCCTCTAATAGGACCTGCGAAATGCCCTATGTATTGTAAGTAGGCTGTTTAGGTTTTTATGTCGGTAACGCCACGTAGCGCTCTGTATGAAAATCACTGACTGGTTTGCATTGTTGGAATTTTTGCTATTGTATTGTTGGGCAGTTGGATGTGAACAGCGCGTAGCGTTGCGCAGTTGGAGGTGAGCCTCCAGCAGTGGTGGATGTGGGGAGAGAGATGGCAACACTTTGAGACAGGACGATCTGGACGTGTGTCCATCAGAAAGAGTAAATTTGTAATACTGTATATCATGAACTGATATACAGGGTGTCCCAGCTATCTTGTCCACCAAAAATATCTCTGGAACAGTAACAGCTATTGGAAAACGACTTTCACCGGTATCAATGTAGGGCTGGGGTCCATGAATGTACATATTTGGAAACATTCTAAAACGAAATCATATGTGTTTTTTAACACAAACTTATGTTTTTTTAAATGGACCTCCTATATTTTTTCTTCAGCAATCCATAGCGTGTCAAAGCACATACACAATGGCGTTGATTGCATCGCAATATTACCATTACATCCCGAGATATTGAGACGCGAAGTTGACGCTTGAAACACCCGACATGCGCTGCTAGCGCACGTCCTGAGGCTCAGGCGGGAACCCCATGCTGCCCATAATCGCGATGTGATTGACATGTGTAATCACACCTCCATACTTATCGAGAGGTCCGAAACGAATAATACGGTCTGCTGCCATCAACTCTCATAAACACCTAATGGTTTCCCTCTTGCACGTTTTACGTATCTACGTACACAATATGAACCAGTACCGATCGGTGTACACCCGTCAGGTTGTCTTATTTATCCTGCACACCCAAAATAAGGTTTATCTAATGCGTTATATGACCCATTGTGCCTGTCGCGCAGGGCCTGGCCCTACCTAGTCAACTGTCCAACGTAGTTCCCACTACTGCCACAGTTACCACTTCGCCTTGTTTATGATTTGCGACCAATGCAAACTCCTGTACTCCACCACCCTCCAAGCATCCCATTTGTTGTTGCTTTGGCGTGCAGTACACCGCTTGCCAGTGTAGTCGTGCATCAGAGTAATCTAGTGACGGCACGGAGGTAGTACACATTGTGAATAAACGTTGTGTTGTGGAACTTATACTGCACAGTGTAATGTACACACATGAAGATATGGTAGAAATGCTGCTGATCTATGGAGAATGTACGTTGACGAGAAATACGTTATGAGATTGCTTGTTTGTTGATAGTACTGTTAGCGAACATTATGATTATTACGTTAATACGTCTGTTTTCTACCCTACTCTACATACCTGTACTGTACCCTGTTGTAGGTGGACCAAATGCTGTTGAGGCAGAACGACTGTACAGAAGACGATTCCCTGACAAGCCATCGCCTTCGCGCCGGATATTTGGTCGTCTCACATCTCGTCTACGTGAAACGGGAAGCTTAAATCCAAGACCTCGACATCGTCCTAGAACACGTACAGATGAACGTGCTGAAGTTGCTGTGCTCGCTACCATAGCTGTGAATCCTCAAATAAACACACGTCAAATTGAACGTGAGGTTGGTGTGTCGAAATCAAGTGCACAGCGTATTCTTAAACGTTATAAATTTCATTCTTACCATGTTCATATACACCAGGATCTTCATGGAAATATCTTCCGCAATAGGGTAACATTTTGTCGGTGGGCTCAGCAAAAACTTCGGACTAATCCAATTTTTTTTTGCAGATGTTCTCTTTACCGACGAGGCATCATTCTCCAACAAAGGAATTTTCAATATAAGGAATATGCATTATTGGTCCGCAGACAATCCAAAATGGCTCCGTCAGGTAGAGCATCAACGTTCGTGGAAAGTTAATGTTTGGTGTGGGATTATTGAAGATACCATTATCGGACCTTCCTTTATAAATGGCATCCAAAATGGCAGACATTACTCCAGATTTATACGACACAATCTTCCTGTTCTCTTGGACACCGTACCTCTGAACCGGAGAATGGTCATGTGGTATCAGCATGACGGATGCCCTGCACATAACGCCTTACGAGCACGACGACTTCTGAACCGTAAGTTCCCTGGTAGGTGGATTGGATGAGGTGGCCCAGTTAGGTGGCCTGCCCTATCTCCGGACGTTACACCGCTGGATTATTTTCTTTGGGGACCAGTGAAGGATGCTGTTTACCAACATGAACCAACAACACCAGAGGACATGAAGCAACGCATTATTGATGCTTGTACAGCCATCAAAGAGGAAACAGCAGCACGAAGTAGGGCATCCTTCATCCGCAGAGTGACCGTGTGTATGCAAGCCAATGGGCATCACTTTGAGCCTGAGATGTGAACGCTATGTTTAGTATGTAGTGCTGGTATCACAGTGGAAGTTTCTAGAAAGGGCCATTTTACCCAGTGATGTTAAGAAACATTTGTTTGCAACAATTTGTCATTTAACGCTTTAGATAAACATTACATTGATAATTATGTGATAATAAAACTAATTGGTTAAACATGTTTACATTCATCTTCCATGTCCTACCTGAACTGCCCAAATCAAAACATTTTTACCTAAACAACGGTAAAACTTTTAGTCCACTTGCTCGTTTCACTAAAACCATCAACATGAACTTTACTATTAGGAGTGAATGATTAACTGTCACTTGCGCTAGATCTACAGTAAAGTAAAGTTTTAACGTTGAACGGCATCACCTTTTTAGTAACGGATTAACGATAAGCGAAGTTAACTTTGTGACTAACGTTGCGATACATACACTCCTGGAAATGGAAAAAAGAACACATTGACACCGGTGTGTCAGACCCACCATACTTGCTCCGGACACTGCGAGAGGGCTGTACAAGCAATGATCACACGCACGGCACAGCGGACACACCAGGAACCGCGGTGTTGGCCGTCGAATGGCGCTAGCTGCGCAGCATTTGTGCACCGCCGCCGTCAGTGTCAGCCAGTTTGCCGTGGCATACGGAGCTCCATCGCAGTCTTTAACACTGGTAGCATGCCGCGACAGCGTGGACGTGAACCGTACGTGCAGTTGACGGACTTTGAGCGAGGGCGTATAGTGGGCATGCGGGAGGCCGGGTGGACGTACCGCCGAATTGCTCAACACGTGGGGCGTGAGGTCTCCACAGTACATCGATGTTGTCGCCAGTGGTCGGCGGAAGGTGCACGTGCCCGTCGACCTGGGACCGGACCGCAGCGACGCACGGATGCACGCCAAGACCGTAGGATCCTACGCAGTGCCGTAGGGGACCGCACCGCCACTTCCCAGCAAATTAGGGACACTGTTGCTCCTGGGGTATCGGCGAGGACCATTCGCAACCGTCTCCATGAAGCTGGGCTACGGTCCCCCACACCGTTAGGCCGTCTTCTGCTCAAGCCCCAACATCGTGCAGCCCGCCTCCAGTGGTGTCGCGACAGGCGTGAATGGACGGACGAATGGAGACGTGTAGTCTTCAGCGATGAGAGTCGCTTCTGCCTTGGTGCCAATGATGGTCGTATGCGTGTTTGGCGCCGTGCAGGTGAGCGCCACAATCAGGACTGCATACGACCGAGGCACACAGGGCCAACACCCGGCATCATGGTGTGGGGAGCGATCTCCTACACTGGCCGTACACCACTGGTGATCGTCGAGGGGACACTGAATAGTGCACGGTACATCCAAACCGTCATCGAACCCATCGTTCTACCATTCCTAGACCGGCAAGGGAACTTGCTGTTCCAACAGGACAATGCACGTCGACATGTATCCCGTGCCACCCAACGTGCTCTAGAAGGTGTAAGTCAACTACCCTGGCCAGCAAGATCTCCGGATCTGTCCCCCATTGAGCATGTTTGGGACTGGATGAAGCGTCGTCTCACGCGGTCTGCACGTCCAGCACGAACGCTGGTCCAACTGAGGCGCCAGGTGGAAATGGCATGGCAAGCCGTTCCACAGGACTACATCCAGCATCTCTACGATCGTCTCCGTGGGAGAATAGCAGCCTGCATTGCTGCGAAAGGTGGATATACACTGTACTAGTGCCGACATTGTGCATGCTCTGTTGCCTGTGTCTATGTGCCTGTTGTTCTGTCAGTGTGATCATGTGATGTATCCGACCCCTGGAATGTGTCAATAAAGTTTCCCCTTCCGGGGACAATGAATTCACGGTGTTCTTATTTCAATTTCCAGGAGTGTAGATATGCTACAGAACCGCATCACCCCTAGCCTGTAGGATAAATACCTGCTGGAATGTACGACGTTAATGCAGGATGGCAGCAGACCGTATTATTCGTTTCGGACCTCCTGGTAAGTATGGAAGTGTGATTACGCATGTCAATCACATCGCGATTACGGGCAGCATGGGGTTCACCCCTGAGCCTCAGGACGTGCGAATGGTTCAAATGGCTTTGAGCACTATGGGACTCAACATCTTAGGTCATAAGTCCCCTAGAACTTAGAACTACTCAAACCTTCGCGTCTTAATATCTCGGGATGTAATGGGAATACTGCGATGCAATCAACGCCATGGTGTATGTGATTTGTCATGCTATGGATTGCTGAAGAAAAAATATAGGAGGTCCATTTAAAAAAAACATAAGTTTGTGTTAAAAAACACATATGCTTTCGTTTTAGAATGTTTCCAAATATGTACATTCATGGGCCCCAGCCCTACATTGATACCGGTGAAAGTCGTTTTCCAATAGCTGATATTCTTCCAGGGATATTTTGGGTGGACAAGATAGCTGGGACACCCTGTATATACGATGACTTTTGAATATTATTAAGGTAAATACATTGCTTGTTATCTACCAATTTCTTTTGCTAACTATGCCTATCAGTAGTTAGTGCCTTCAGTAGTTAGAATGTTTTATTTAGCTGGCAGTATTGGCGCTCGCTGTATTGCAGTAGTTCGAGTAACGAAGATTTTTGTAAGTTATTCATCAAAGGTATAGGTTATTGTTAGTCAGGGCCATTATTTTGTAGGGATTATTGAAAGTTAGATTGCGTTGCACTAAAAATGTTGTGTGTCAGTTTAGTGTTGATCAAAATAAGTAAAGGGTGAAATGTCTGAGTACGTTCAGTTCTGCTCAGCTGTTTTAAAATCAAATAACGGAAGAGGTTTACCAGAACAGTAAGTCATTAATTTTTACAAGGGGATATTTCAGTATCTGTGCCGATACACTGATTAATCAAAACATTATGATCATATGCTTAGGAGTGTATTAATCCACTTTTGCAACACAATAGGTATACTGACGAAACGAAACATGACGACCACCTGCTTAGCAGTGTTTTAGTCCAATTTTGGAACACGGTACAGCAGGATTCTACACGGCACGGATTCAGCAAGTTCTTGGCATATTTCCGGAGGTATGTAGAAGGAGATGCCTCCAAGCAGGTAACGCAATTTTGGTAAATTATAGGGCAGTGGTTTGTAGGCGCAGAGCTGCCATATCATACCGTTCCAGATGTGTTCCACTAGGCTCAGATGAGGCGAATTCATTGGCCAAGACATAAGCGTGATTCCGCTATCATGTTCCACAAACCACTATAGGTATATTCAAGCCACGTGATAAGGGACATTTATCCTGCTGTAAGATGCCATCACCGCTGGTAGATATCAAACATGGAGGGATGCTGTCGATTTGCAGTAATGTTCACGTTGTCTACAGCAGCCTTGGTGTCTTCGATTACTGGCACAGATGCCATGAAGCCTGGCCGAATGCCGCCGTTCTGCCCCCACCAGCAGTGTCGGTGTCGTGGTGCATATTTGGAGCAGCCGTTCCCCTCGATAACGGCGAATCCGGAGACGACTGTCGACCTGTGAAACGTGATTCTTTCGACCAGAGCACTTGTCTCCATTCATCCATGGTCCAATCGCTATGATTCAGAGCCCACTGCAATCGAAATTGACGATGTCGGTGGTTCAGCGAGAGAACACGTAGGGGTCGTCTGCTGTGGAGCTCCATGTCCAACAGTTAGCGCTGAAAGATGTTCTCTAAACCACATTCAGCTGCACTACAGCAGTGTGCTGTCATTAGACCTGCCACAGGTCACCAGCTCTTTTCTTTTACAGAACGGCAAGCACACGCTATCGTCAAAGAACGGTTCCCCATCCATCTCAAGCTCCGATTATACGATTGTTCAGGCTGCCTGAGAAGTCCACAACCATTTTTGGGTCAACGATAAGTTTTGTCTTTTACCTGCAGAACAACGAATCAGCCTCATAAGCTGGAGACCAATAGACTGCCCTTTGCTAAGGTTCTAATATGGTTTCCGTCGACTTTTCCGTACAGAAATCCCGCCGCGGACAACTACACTCCTGGAAATTGAAATAAGAATACCGTGAATTCATTGTCCCAGGAAGGGGAAACTTTATTGACACATTCCTGGGATCAGATACATCACATGATCACACTGACAGAACCACAGGCACATAGACACAGGCAACAGAGCATGCACAATGTCGGCACTAGTACAGTGTATATCCACCTTTCGCAGCAATTCAGGCTGCTATTCTCCCATGGAGACGATCGTAGAGATGCTGGATGTAGTCCTGTGGAACGGCTTGCAATGCCATTTCCACCTGGCGCCTCAGTTGGACCAGCGTTCGTGCTGGACGTGCAGACCGCGTGAGACGACGCTTCATCCAGTCCCAAACATGCTCAATGGGGGACAGATCCGGAGATCTTGCTGGCCAGGGTAGTTGACTTACACCTTCTAGAGCACGTTGGGTGGCACGGGATACATGCGGACGTGCATTGTCCTGTTGGAACAGCAAGTTCCCTTGCCGGTCTAGGAATGGTAGAACGATGGGTTCGATGACGGTTTGGATGTACCGTGCACTATTCAGTGTCCCCTCGACGATCACCAGTGGTGTACGGCCAGTGTAGGAGATCGCTCCCCACACCATGATGCCGGGTGTTGGGCCTGTGTGCCTCGGTCGTATGCAGTCCTGATTGTGGCGCTCACCTGCACGGCGCCAAACACGCATACGACCATCATTGGCACCAAGGCAGAAGCGACTCTCATCGCTGAAGACGACACGACTCCATTCGTCCCTCCATTCACGCCTGTCGCGACACCACTGGAGGCGGGCTGCACGATGTTGGGGCGTGAGCGGAAGACGGCCTAACGGTGTGCGGGACCGTAGCCCAGCTTCATGGAGACGGTTGCGAATGGTCCTCGCCGATACCCCAGGAGCAACAGTGTCCCTAATTTGCTGGGAAGTGGCGGTGCGGTCCCCTACGGCACTGCGTAGGATCCTACGGTCTTGGCGTGCATCCGTGCGTCGCTGCGGTCCGGTCCCAGGTCGACGGGCACGTGCACCTTCCGCCGACCACTGGCGACAACATCGATGTACTGTGGAGACCTCACGCCCCACGTGTTGAGCAATTCGGCGGTACGTCCACTCGGCCTCCCGCATGCCCACTATACGCCCTCGCTCAAAGTCCGTCAGCTGCACATACGGTTCACGTCCACGCTGTCGTGGCATGCTACCAGTGTTAAAGACTGCGATGGAGCTCCGTATGCCACGGCAAACTGGCTGACACTGACGGCGGCGGTGCACAAATGCTGCGCAGCTAGCGCCATTCGACGGCCAACACCGCGGTTCCTGGTGTGTCCGCTGTGCCGTGCGTGTGATCATTGCTTGTACAGCCCTCTCGCAGTGTCCGGAGCAAGTATGGTGGGTCTGACACACCGGTGTCAATGTGTTCTTTTTTCCATTTCCAGGAGTGTATTAGACTGGTTACGGCGAACTAAACATTTTTTTGAGGAGATACATTCCGAGCGGTCGTCGATGTTGCAGTAGACAGTGAAGACCATACGAGAGATTACGGGCAGAGTCGTTTCACTCGGGAACACGATATCCCAAAGTCCACTACGTGGCAAACGTTGCGTTCCACACTGACGCAAAAGACTTACCACAGCCATGTCCAGCTTCGTTTTCTTTTTGCTAATATTTGTAATTTTTTTCTTTCTCTTCCTTTAAATATTTGTATCTTTCTTTTTTCCTATTTTTGTTAATTTTTAAATTTCTTATTTTTTTTTCCTAAAAGTTTTATTTTTGCTTTTTTATTCACTTTTTCTTTGCATTATATGTAAGTTTTTATAACTAAATGTTCTTTTTGCCGTAATTTGATTTAATTATTCGTGATCTTGATAATGAGAACAATGCGCCACGCATGGCCATGTGCCACGACTTAATGCAGGCGACGAACTGTGAACGCCCTTTTCAGTGATGAGGCGACCTTCCATAGCTGTAGTCTCGTCAGTCCGCACAACAGCAGAATATGGACTGATGAACAGCCACACATCGCCATGGAATTGGAACCTAACACTCCAAGGTGATGATGATGATGAGCGTTTGGCGTCATTGGCCGGGAGGCCCCTCGCGGGGCAGGTCCGGCCGCCTTGGCGCAGGTCTTATTACATTCGGCGCCACATTGGGCGACCTGCACGCCGGATGGGGATGAAATGATGATGAACACAACACAACACCCAGTCCCTGAGCGGAGAAAATCTCCGACCCAGCCGGGAATCGAACCCGGGCCCGGAGGACGGCAATCCGTCACGCTGACCACTCAGCTACTGGGGCGGACACTCCAAGGTAAATGTGTGGCAGGGGCTCACCCATCAGCGCATTTAAGGACCATTCCTTTTTTGCTGAAGCGACAATCACATCAACATTGTACCTGGACATTCTTGAGCAATTCTGAAAGCACAACTGTTTGCTGACAACAGTCTGGATTCGGCCGTTTTCCAATAACACGTCGACCACCGCACTCTGTGCACATTCCACGTAAATCGGTTAACGAGACATTCGCAGGAGGCAGCACACTCGCCTTCGGCTTTTCTGTGTGGAGTCACATCGAAACTCAAACGTACAAGGTGGTGAGGCACTTTAAATATTTTTTCTTGTGTCTCGACCACACTTTAATTTTTCCTACAACCTTACACACTGTTGGATAAATAGAACTTAGGTCAAGACATAGGAAAAGTTATACCACTAGCCATTAAGATTGCTAAACCAACATCTACATCTACATCTACATGATTACTCTGCAATTCACATTTAAGTGCTTGGCAGAGGGTTCATCGAACCACAATCATACTATCTCTCTACCATTCCACTCCAGTCCCGAACAGCGCGCGGGAAAAACGAACACCTAAACATTTCTGTTCGAGCTCTGATTTCTCTTATTTTATTTTGATGATCATTCCTACCTATGTAAGTTGGGCTCAACAAAATATTTTCGCATTCGGAAAAGAAAGTTGGTGACTGAAATTTCGTAAATAGATCTCGCCGCGACGAAAATCGTCTTTGCTTTAATGTCTTCCAACCCAAGTCGCGTATCATATCTGCCACACTCTCTCCCATATTACGTGATAATACAAAACGAACTGACCTTTTTTGCACCCTTTTGACCAAGAAGAAATGCAGATGATACTCGGGTATTTATTGGACAAATATATTATACTAGAACTGACATGTGATTACATTTTCTCGCAATTTCGGTGTATAGATCCTGAGAAATCAGTACCCAGAACAAAGACCTCTGGCCATAACAACGGCCTTGATACGCCTGGGTGTTGAGTCAAACAGAGCTTGGATGGCGTGTACAGGTACAGCTGCCCATGAAGCTTCAACACGATACCACTGTTCATCAAGAGTAGTGTCTGGCGTATTGTGACGAGCCAGTTGCTCGGCCACCATTGCCCAGACGTTTTCAATTGCTGAGAGATCTGGAGAATGTGCTGACCAGGGCACCAGTCGAACATTTTCTGTATTCAGAAAGGCCCGTACAGGACCTGCAACATGCGGTCGTGCATTATTCTGCTGAAATGTAGGGTTTCGCAGGGATCGAATGAAGGGTAGAGCCACGGGCCGTAACACATCTGAAATGTAACGTCCACTGTTCAAAGTGCCGTCAATGCGAACAGGAGGTAACTGAGACGTGTAACCAATGGAACCCCATACCATCAGGCCAGGTGATACGCCAGTATGGCGATGACGAATACACGCTTCCAATGTGCGTTCACCGCGATGTCGCCAAACACGGATGCGACCATCATGATGCTGTGAACAGAACCTGGATTCATCGGAAAAAATGACATTTTGCCATTCGTGCACCCAGGGTAGTCGTTGAGTACACCATCGCAGACGTTCCTGTCTGTGATGGAGTGTCTAGGGTAACCGCAGCCATGGTCTCCGAGATGACAGTCCATGCTGATGCAAACGTCATCCAACTGTTTGTCCAGATGGTTGTTGTCTTGGAAACGTCCCAATCTGTTGACTCAGGGATCGAGACATGGCTGCACGAACCCTTATAGCCATGCGGATAAGATGCCTGTCATCTCGACTGCTAGTGATACGAGGCCGTTGGGATCCAGCACGGCGTTCCGTATTACCCTCCTGAACCCACCGATTCCGTTTTCTGCTAACAGTCATTGGATCTCGACCAACGCGAGCAGCAATGTCGCGTCTGTAGCACGTCGTCTTCGTGGTGCAGCTCTTTTAATGGCCAGTAGTGTATATGGCCACCTGGTGATTGTTGCGAATTTGGCTTACAGCATGTGGTACCAATACACTCGATTTTTGAGCGTTCCCCATTGCGTAAAGATATCGGACGATGGTGGAATGATTGAAGTTCGCGAGTTATGGCAGTTGTACTCGAATAGAGTGAAGTGGATCATTGTGAATTAATGCGTTTAAACGATCTTCATCAAACCCCAAAGGTCTTCCTGCACGTGGAGAGTCACCAATGGCAAATGAATCCCTTTGAAATGAGAAGATCATCTTCTTGCCATTCTCTGTCCTGTGACATTATCCCCATACACGGCGCTGGTGTCACCACTCTGCTGGCCTCAAACAAAAGAATAGGTGGGAAATACTGGAATCCCAGTCCGGTAAGCATTTTCACTCGTCGCCGCTGATGTCGCGCATTGTCTCGATACATCTGGCATTAGTAATCCCATCCCTTTCGTTTGCTTTCTGATCCATCCACCTTTACTTTACATATAATGTATCACAGCTGCGGGTTCCACGTGGGCACCAAGCATTCATATAACTTCCAGTACTTGTCGTCGGGTCCTCTTTCTACGTGGCAAAGCACAATTGAAAGTCAGCTCTCATAGTCACGTATGTGCCAGTTTCTCGCAACACTTGTTGTAATCGGACAAAAATCGTATGTGATGTCGTAATGACAACTACGCCCCTTTTCTCAGTTAATGTGTGTACCTTGAAGTGGGAGATTTGGAAGTGATCTGATGTTTAACCTTATTTGTCGTCCAAACGCTCCGTTTTCAGTCATGGGTTCCGTATCAAAACTTTATTCCTGAGTCTGTTCTATAGGCCCTAAGAGCCTCTAATAGGACCTGCGAAACGCCCTATGTATTGTAAGTAGGCTGTTTAGGTTTTTATGTCGGTAACGCCACGTAGCGCTCTGTATGAAAATCACTGACTGTGCTGTGTCCAGTCTGTGGCTGGTTTGCATTGATGGAATTTTTACTATTGCAGTGTTGGGCAGTTGGATGTGAACAACGCGTAGCGTTGCGCAGTTGGAGGTTAGCCTCCAGTAGTGGTGGATGTGGGGAGAGATGGCAACAGTTTGAGACAGGACTATCTGGACGTGTGCCCATCAGAAAGAGTAAATTTGTAATACTGTATATCATGAACTGATATACAGGGTGTCCCAGCTATCTTGTCCACCCAAAATATCCCTGGAACAATAACAGCTATTGATGCGTTTGGGCGCTGATGACCACGCTGTTTAGCGCCCGAAAACCTCAAACCACACACACACACTGGAAAACGACTTTCACCGGTATCAATGTAGGGCTGGGGCGCATGAATGTACATATTTGGAAACATTCTAAAACGAAATCATATGTTTTCTTTAACACAAACTTATGTTTTTTAAATGGTTCTCCTATATTTTTTCTTCAGCAATCCATAGCATGACAAAGCACATACACAATGGCGTTAATTGCATCGCAATATTACCATTACATCCCGAGATATTGAGACGCGAAGTTGACGCTTGAAACACCCGACATGCGCTGCTAGCGCACGTCCTGAGGCTCAGGCGTGAACCCCATTCTGCCCGTAATCGCGATATGATTGACATGTGTAATCACACCTCCATACTTATCGAGAGATCCGAAACGAATAATACGGTCTGCTGCCATCAACTCTCATAAACACATAATGGTTTCCCTCTTGCACGTTTTACGTATCTACGTACACGATATGAACAAGTACCGATCGGTGTACACCCGTCAGGTTGTCTTATTTATGCTGCACACCCAAAGTAAAGTTTATCTAATGCGTTATATGACCCATTGTGCCTGTCGCGCAAGGCCTGGCCCTACCTAGTCAACTGTCCAACGTAGTTCCCACTACTGCCACAGTTACCACTTCGCCTTGTTTATGATTTGCGACCCATGCAATGTTCTGTACTCCACCACCCTCCGAGCATCCCATTTGTTTTTGCTTTGGCGTGCAGTACACCGCTTGCCAGTGTAGTCGTGCATCAGAGTAATCTAGTGACGGCACGGAGGTAGTACACATTGTGAATAAACGTTGTGTTGAAGAACTTATACTGTACAGTATAATGTACACACATGAAGATATGGTAGAAATGCTGCTGATCTATGGAGAAAGTACGTTGACTGGAAATACGTTATGGGATAGCTTGTTTGTTGATAGTACTGCCGGCCGCGGTGGTCTAGCGGTTCTGGCGCTGCAGTCCGGAACCGCGGGACTGCTACGGTCGCAGGTTCGAATCCTGCCTCGGGCAAGGGTGTGTGTGATGTCCTTAGGTTAGTTAGGTTTAAGTAGTTCTAAGTTCTAGGGGACTTATGACCTAAGATGTTGAGTCCCGTAGTGCTCAGAGCCATTTGAACCATTTTTTTGACAGTACTGTTAGCGAACATTATGATTATTACGTTAATACGTCTGTTTTCTACCCTACGCTACATACCTGTACTGTACCCTGTTGTAGGTGGACCAAATGCTGTTGAGGCAGAACGACTGTACGGAAGACGATTCCCTGACAAGCCATCGCCTTCGCGCCGGATGTTTGGTCGTCTCACATCTCGTCTACGTGGAACGAGAAGCTTAAATCCAAGACCTCGACATCGTCCTAGAACACGTACAGATGAACGTGCTGAAGTTGCAGTACTCGCTACCATAGCTGTGAATCCTCAAATCAACACACGACAAATTGAAAGTGAAGTTGGTGTGTCGAAATGAAGTGCACAGCGTATTCTTAAACGTTTTAAATTTCATTCTTACCATGTTCATTTACACCAGGATCTTCATGGAAATATCTTCCGTAATAGGGTAACATTTTGTCGGTGGGCTCAGCAAAAACTTCTGACTAATCCAAATTTTTTTGCAGATGTTCTCTTTACCGACGAGGCATCGTTCTCCAACAAAGGAATTGTCAATTTGAGGAATATGCATTATTGGTCCGCAGACAATCCAAAATGGCTCCGTCAGGTAGAGCATCAACGTCCGTGGAAAGTTAATGTTTGGTGTGGGATTATTGGAGATACCATTATCGGACCTTTCTTTATAAATGGCATCCAAAATGGCAGACAATACTCCAGATTTATACGACACAATCTTCCTGTTCTCTTGGACACCGTACCCCTGAACCGGAGAATGGTAAATGGAAATGAGCGTTTGGCGTCAATGGCCGGGAGGCCCCTCGCGGGGCAGGCCCGGCCGCCTTGGCGCAGGTCTTATTACATTCGGCGCCACATTGGGCGACCTGCACGCCGGATGGGGATGAAATGATGATGAACACAACACAACACCCAGTCCCTGAGCGGAGAAAATCTCCGACCCAGCCGGGAATCGAACCCGGGCCCGGAGGACGGCAATCCGTCACGCTGACCACTCAGCTACTGGGGCGGACACCGGAGAATGGTCATGTGGTATCAGCATGACGGATGCCCTGCACATAACGCCTTACGAGCACGACGACTTCTGAACCGTAGTTCCCTGGTAGGTGGATTGGATGAGGTGGCCCAGTTAGGTGGCCTGCCCGATCTCCGGACCTTACACCGCTGGATTATTTTCTTTGGGGAGCAGTGAAGGATGCCGTTTACCAACATGAACCAACAACACCAGAGGACATGAAGCAACGCATTATTGATGCTTGTACAGCCATCAAAGAGGAAACAGCAGCACGAAGTAGGGCATCCTTCATGCGCAGAGTGACCATATGTATGCAAGCCAATAGGCATCACTTTGAGCATGAGATGTGAACGCTATGTTTAGTATGTAGTGCTGGTATCACAGTGGAAATTTCTACAAAGGGCCATTTTACCCAGTGATGTTAAGAAACATTTGTTTGCAACAATTTGTCATTTAACGCATTAGATAAACATTACATTGATAATTATGTGATAATAAAACTAATTGGTTAAACATGTTTACATTCATCTTCTATGTCCTATCTGAACTTCCCAAATCAAAACATTTTTACCTAAACAACAGTAAAACTTTTAGTCCACTTGCTCGTTTCACTAAAACCATCAACATGAATTTTACTATTACGAGTGAATGATTAACTGTCACTTGCGCTAGATCTACAGTAAAGTAAAGTTTTAACGTTGAACGGCATCACCTTTTTAGTAACGGATTAACGATAAGCGAAGTTAACTTTGTGACCAACGTTGCGATACACAGATATGTTACAGAACCGCATCACCCCTAGCCTGTGGGATAAATGCCTGCTGGAATGTACGACGTTAATGCAGGATGGCAGCAGACCGTATTATTCGTTTCGGACCTCTTGATAAGTATGGAAGTGTGATTACGCATGTCAATCACATCGCGATTACGGGCAGCATGGGGTTCACCCCTGAGCCTCAGGACGTGCGCTAGCAGCGCATGTCGGGTGTTTCAAGCGTCAACTTCGCGTCTTAATATATCGGGATGTAATGGGAATACTGCGATGCAATCAACGCCATTGTGTATGTGCTTTGTCATGCTATGGATTGCTGAAGGAGCCGGCCGCGGTGGTCTAGCGGTTCTGGCGCTGCAGTCCGGAACCGCGGGACTGCTACGGTCGCAGGTTCGAATCCTGCCTCGGGCATGGGTGTGTGTGATGTCCTTAGGTTAGTTAGGTTTAAGTAGTTCTAAGTTCTAGGGGACTTATGACCTAAGATGTTGAGTCCCATAGTGGTCAGAGCCATTTGAACCATTTTGATTGCTGAAGAAAAAATATAGGAGGTCCATTTAAAAAAAAAAAAACATAAGTTTGTGTTAAAAAACACATATGCTTTCGTTTTAGAATGTTTCCAAATATGTACATTCATGGGCCCCAGCCCTACATTGATACCGGTGAAATTCATTTTCCAATAGCTGTTATTGTTCCAGGGATATTTTGGGTGGACAAGATAGCTGGGACACCCTGTATATACGATGACTTTTGAATATTATTAAGGTAAATACATTGCTTGTTATCTACCAAAATATTTCATTTGCTAACTATGCCTATCAGTAGTTAGTGCCTTCAGTAGTTAGAATGTTTTATTTAGCTGGCAGTATTGGCGCTCGCTGTATTGCAGTAGTTCGAGTAACGAAGATTTTTGTAAGTGATTCATCAAAGGTATAAGTTATTGTTAGTCAGGGCCATTATTTTGTAGGGAAAGTTAGATTGCGTTGCACTAAAAATGTTGTGTGTCAGTTTAGTGTTGATCAGAATAAGTAAAGGGTGAAATGTCTGAGTACGTTCAGTTCTGCTCAGCTGTTTTAGAATCAAATAACGGAAGAGGTTTATCAGAACAGTAATTCATTAATTTTTAGAAGGGGATATTTCAGTATCTGTGCGGATACACTGATTAATCAAAACATTATGATCATTTGCTTAGGAGTGTATTAATCAACTTTTGCAATAAAATAGGTATACTGACGAAACAAAACATGACGACCACCTGCTTAGCAGTGTTTTAGTCCAATTTTGGAACACGGTACAGCAGAATTCTACACGGCACGGATTCAGCAAGTTCTTGGCAGATTTCCGGAGGATTATAGCAGGAGATGTCTCCAAGCAGGTAACGCAATTTTGGTAAATTATAGGGCAGTGGTTTGCAGGCGCAGAGCTGCCATATCATACCGTTCCAGATGTGTTCCACTAGGCTCAGATGAGGCGAATTCATTGGCCAAGACATAAGCGTGATTCCGCTATCATGTTCCACAAATCACTATAGGTATATTCTAGCCACGTGATAAGGGACATTTATCCTGCTGGAAGATGCCATCACCGCCGGTAGATATCAAACATGGAGGGATGCAGTCGGTTTGCAATAATGTTCACGTTGTCTACAGCAGCCTTGGTGTCTTCGATTACTGGCACAGATGCCATGAAGCCTGGCCGAATGCCGCCGTTCTGCCCCCACCAGCAGTGTCGGTGTCGTGGTGCATATTTGGAGCAGCCGTTCCCCTGGATAACGGCGAATCCGGAGACGACTGTCGACCTGTGAAACGTGATTCTTTCGACCAGACCACTTGTCTCCATTCATCCATGGTCCAATCGCTATGATTTAGAGCCCACTGCAATCGAAATTGACGATGTCGGTGGTTCAGCGAGAGAACACGTAGGGGTCGTCTGCTGTGGAGCTCTATGTCCAACAGTATGCGCCGAAAGATGTTCTCTAAACCACATTCAGCTGCACTACAGCGGTGTGCTGTCATTAGACCTGCCACAGGTCACCAGCTCTTTTCTTTTACAGAGCGGCAAGCACACGCTATCGTCAAAGAACGATTCCCCATTCATCTCAAGCTCCGATTATACGATTGTTCAGGCTGCCTGAGAAGTCCACAACCATTTTTGGGTCAACGATAAGTTTTGTCTTTTACCTGCAGAACAGCGAATCAGCCCCATAAGCTGGAGACCAATGGACTGCCCTTTGCTAAGGTTCTAATATGGTTTCCGTCGACTTTTCCGTACAGAAATCCCTCCGCGGACAACTATTAGACTGGTTACGGCGAACTAAACGTTTTTTTGAGGAGATACATTCCGAGCGGTCGTCGATGTTGCAGTAGACAGTGGAGACCATACGAGACATTACGGGCAGAGTCGTTTCACTCGTCAACACGATATCCCAAAGTCCACTACGTGGCAAACGTTGCGTACCACACTGACGCAAAAGACTTACCACAGCCAGATCCAGCTTCGTTTTCTTTTTGCTAATATTTGTAATTTTTTTTTCTCTTCCTTTAAATATTTGTATCTTTCCTTTTTCCCTATTTTTGTTAATTTTTAAATTTCTTATTTTTTGTTCCTGAAAGTTTTATTCTTGCTTTTTTATTCACTTTTTCTTTGCATTATATGTAAGTTTTCTTAAACTAAACGTTCTTTTTGCAGTAATTTGATTTAATTATCCGTGATCTTGATAATGAGAACTATGCGCCACGCATGGCCATGTGCCACGACTTAATGCAGGCGACGAACTGTGAACGCCCTTTTCAGTGATGAGGCGATCTTCCATAGCTGTAGCTTCGTCAGTCCGCACAACAGCAGAATATTGACTGATGAACAGCCACACATCGCCATGGAATTGGAACCTAACACTCCAAGGTAAATGTGTGGCAGGGGCTCACCCATCAGCGCATTTAAGGACCATTTCTTTTTTGCTGAAGCGACAATCACATCAGCATTGTACCTGGACATTCTTGAGCAATTCTGCAAGCACAACTGTCTGCTGACAACAGTCTGGATTCGGCCGTTTTCCAATAACACGGCGACCACCGCACTCTGTGCACATTCTACGTAACTCGGTTAACGAGACGTTCGCAGGAGGCAGCACACTCGCCTTCGGCTTTTCTGTGTGGGGTCACATCGAAACTTAAAGGTACAAGGTGGTGAGGCACTTTAAATATTTTTTCTTGTGTCTTGACCAGACTTTAATTTTTCCTACAACCTCACACACTGTTGGATAAATAGAACTTAGGTCAAGACGTAGGAAACGTTATACCACTAGCCATTAAGATTGCTACACCAACATCTACATCTACATCTACATGATTACTCTGCAATTCACATTTAAGTGCTTGGCAGAGGGTTCATCGAACCACAATCATACTATCTCTCTACCATTCCACTCCCGAACAGCGCGCGGGAAAAACGAACACCTAAACATTTCTGTTCGAGCTCTGATTTCTCTTATTTTATTTTGATGATCATTCCTACCTATGTAGGTTCGGCTCAACAAAATATTTTCGCATTTGGAAGAGAAAGTTGGTGACTGAAATTTCGTAAATAGATCTCGCCGCGAGGAAAATCGTCTTTGCTTTAATGTCTTCCAACCCAAGTCGCGTATCATATCTGCCACACTCTCTCCCATATTACGTGATAATACAAAACGAGCTGACATTTTTTGCACCCTTTTGACCAAGAAGAAATGCAGATGATAATCGGGTATTTATTGGACAAATATATTATACTAGAACTGACATGTGATTACATTTTCACGCAATTTCGGTGCATAGATCCTGAGAAATCAGTACCCAGAACAACCAACTCTGGCCATAACAACGGCCTTGATACGCCTGGGTATTGAGTCAAACAGAGCTTGGATGGCGTGTACAGGTACAGCTGCCCATGCAGCTTCAACACGATACCACAGTTCATCAAGAGTAGTGACTGGCGTATTGTGACGAGCCAGTTGCTCGGCCACCATTGACCAGACGTTTTCAATTGCTGAGAGATCTGGAGAATGTGCTGACCAGGGCAGCAGTCGAACATTTTCTGTATTCAGAAAGGCCCGTACAGGACCTGCAACATGCGGTCGTGCATTATCCTGCTGAAATGAAGGGTTTCGCAGGGATCGAATGAAGGGTAGAGCCACGGGTCGTAACACATCTGAAGTGTAACGTCCACTGTTCGAAGTGCCGTCAATGCGAACAAGAGGTGACCGAGACGTGTAACCAATGGCACCCCATACCATCACGCCGGGTGATACGCCAGTATGGCGATGACGAATACACGCTTCCAATGTGCGTTCAGCGCGATGTCGCCAAACACGGATGCGACCATAATGATACTGTAAACAGAACCTGGATTCATCAGAAAAAATGACGTTTTGCCATTCGTGCACCCAGGGTAGTCGTTGAGTACACCATCGCAGACGTTCCTGTCTGTGATGGAGCGTCAAGGGTAACCGCAGCCATGGTCTCCGAGCTGACAGTCCACGCTGCTGCAAACGTCGTCGAACTGTTTGTCCAGATGGTTGTTGTCTTGGAAACGTCCCAATCTGTTGACCCAGGGATCGAGACATGGCTGCACGATCCGTTACAGCCATGCGGATAAGATGCCTGTCATCTCGACTGCTAATGATACGAGGCCGTTGGGATCCAGCACGGCGTTCCGTATTACCCTCCTGAACCCACCGATTCCATATTCTGCTAACAGTCATTGGATCTAGACCAACGCGAGCAACAACGTCGCGATACGATAAACCGCAATCGCGATAGTCTACAATCCAACCTTTATCATAGTAGTAAAAGTGATGGTATGCATTTCTCCTCCTTCACGAGGCATCACAACAACGTTTCATCAGGCAACCCCGGTCAACTGGTGTTTGTGTATGACAAATCGGTTGGAAACTTTCCTCATGTCAGCACGTTGAAGTGTCGCCACCGGCGCCAACCCTGTGTGAATTCTCTGAAAAGCTAATCATTTGCATATCACAGCATCTTCTTCCTGTCAGTTAAATTTCGCGTCTGTAGTACGTCATCTTCGTGGTGTAGCAATTTTAATCGCCAATAGTGTATTAGAAGTGTATCTAAACAGCAGCGTCGTCGCACAGTATTTTCATGCACATTGCGAAGTATCTACCTGAACGCATTTCAGCAGCGGTGCCTACAAATGCCCCAACAATACTGCAACGTGTGTACAGGGGCATCGCGGAAAGATGGGCAACTATACTTGGATATAGAGGACACACACGTCGACCGGTAGTGATTTCATCGAATTACATTGTTTTCTTCCATGTTATATTCGTATTATTTCATATTATAAACATTTCATTTGAGTCAAAGTGCTTCTTCCCAGAAATGGTTAGGGACTTCACGGGCAGCCTGCGCTTTCCTTACCGCGTCAGATGCCAGAAAGACACTCAGGTCCCTTTAACATTCTGGGAGAGCTTAGTCCTAATACACTCCTGGAAATGGAAAAAAGAACACATTGACACCGGTGTGTCAGACCCACCATACTTGCTCCGGACACTGCGATACGGCTGTACAAGCAATGATCACACGCACGGCACAGCGGACACACCTGGAACCGCGGTGTTGGCCGTCGAATGGCGCTAGCTGCGCAGCATTTGTGCACCGTCGCCGTCAGTGTCAGCCAGTTTGCCGTGGCATACGGAGCTCCATCGCAGTCTTTAACACTGGTAGCATGCCGCGACAGCGTGGACGTGAACCGTATGTGCAGTTGACGGACTTTGAGCGAGGGCGTATAGTGGGCATGCGGGAGGCCGGGTGGACGTACCGCCGAATTGCTCAACACGTGGGGCGTGAGGTCTCCACAGTACATCGATGTTGTCGCCAGTGGTCGGCGGAAGGTGCACGTGCCCGTCGACCTGGGACCGGACCGCAGCGACGCACGGATGCACGCCAAGACCGTAGGATCCTACGCAGTGCCGTAGGGGACCGCACCGCCACTTCCCAGCAAATTAGGGACACTGTTGCTCCTGGGGTATCGGCGAGGACCATTCGCAACCGTCTCCATGAAGCTGGGCTACGGTCCCGCACACCGTTAGGCCGTCTTCCGCTCACGCCCCAACATCGTGCAGCCCGCCTCCAGTGGTGTCGCGACAGGCGTGAATGGAGGGACGAATGGAGACGTGTCGTCTTCAGCGGTGAGAGTCGCTTCTGCCTTGGTGCCAATGATGGTCGTATGCGTGTTTGGCACCGTGCAGGTGAGCGCCACAATCAGGACTGCATACGACCGAGGCACACAGGGCCAACACCCGGCATCGTGGTGTGGGGAGCGATCTCCTACACTGGCCGTACACCACTGGTGATCGTCGAGGGGACACTGAATAGTGCACGGTACATCCAAACCGTCATCGAACCCATCGTTCTACCATTCCTAGACCGGCAAGGGAACTTGCTGTTCCAACAGGACAATGCACGTCCGCATGTATCCCGTGCCACCCAACGTGCTCTAGAAGGTGTAAGTCAACTACCCTGGCCAGCAAGATCTCCGGATCTGTCCCCCATTGAGCATGTTTGGGACTGGATGAAGCGTCGTCTCACGTGGTCTGCACGTCCAGCACGAACGCTGGTCCAACTGAGGCGCCAGATGGAAATGGCATGGCAAGCCGTTCCACAGGACTACATCCAGCATCTCTACGATCGTCTCCATGGGAGAATAGCAGCCTGCATTGCTGCGAAAGGTGGATATACACTGTACTAGTGCCGACATTGTGCATGCTCTGTTGCCTGTGTCTATGTGCCTGTGGTTCTGTCAGTGTGATCATGTGATGTATCTGACCCCAGGAATGTGTCAATAAAGTTTCCCCTTCCTGGGACAATGAATTCACGGTGTTCTTATTTCAATTTCCAGGAGTGTATTTTTGCTGACCAGCGTAAATCGTAACGCGTGGACCACCCCAAAGTGACGTCACTGACGTCACGATCGGTGGCTCATTAGCAAACGCAGCCGTTCTGTGGCGAAACGCTCCTACAAGTGCCGACGTGTCCTTGCCGCACCTCGCTATGCCGGCCGCTTTATGATGCTTGTTCTGAATGCTACGCAACCGTGCGGGACTGTGGGCTGTTTCCGTCCTTGCTGGCAGGGACGCGGAGCGTTAAAGAGTTAACTACCGGTCGTCTGAGGTGGCAGCACTTTCATTTATAAGCGGTTGCCGGCGAAGCTCTCCACGTACTCCGCGCGCCCTACCCATTAGCCGACAAGTGATGGCGCCGAACGCATTCCAGCACTGCACCCGCACGCAGCACGCAGTCGGATGCTGCTTGTTAGCGCTGCGTAAGGAAGACGCGCACCACTCCCCGCTGTTCGCCGCATCCTTTGGTCTTCGGTAATAGACCGGCACTGACTTATATACTGAGAACCTGTTTTCTCTCAGGCTGCGGAAAGAGAAATCCATGTTTTTCGCAGTCTTACGCGTATCTCCGTTACCTTTGAAGCTAAACAGAGTAGTAGTCCTTCGCACAGTTACCTGTTGGGTACTGTGACTGCTGCCTGACATCTGTTTTCAGAAAACTGTGTATACGACTGTCGTTTTGCGTCAGTCTCGTGTAGAGGCTCGATTCTCAAAGAGTCATTTCTACTTCCTTGCAAAGACGCGAACCGCAGTAATCGTGATACAAGAATTTTTCTTTCTACTTTCTTACGAAAGGAAAGAAGAAGTAGAAGAAACCGGTATGGAACGGGAGGAATAGAAACAGCATTACTAGCAGAACTTTCTGTAATAGCCGGTGCGATGTACATGAATCTAAGCAAAGTACACGTTTCTCGTGCTTCTGGACACACAAACAATTGCTCCTCAGTTTAAAAGGCTGTGTAAAAGGGTAAGCCTTGGAGAAACAAGTAGGGGAGTCGTTACTACAGTACACGCTAACGAAAAATGGCTCTGAGCACCATGGGACTTAACGTCTGAGGTCATCAGTCCTCTAGAACTTAGAACTACTTAAACCTAACTAACCTAAGGACATCACACACATCCATGCCCGAGGCAGGATTCGAACCTGCGACCGTAGCGGTCGCGCGGTTCCAGACTGTAGCGCTAACGAAAACTATATGTTAAATATTAGTATGTTGTTTGAGAATAGCATCGATTTATGCAAATGAGACTTTGGCTTCCCTGACATAGTAACTACTAAAAGTGTGTAAGATGTAATACAGAAACGATGCATATATAAAATATCTCATCAAAAGTATCCGGACACCCTTTGTAATCCGGAATAGGCTACTCGATGTCACGTGAGACGAACCCGCCTTTGTAAAAGAGCTGAGGAGTGTTATGTTGTCAGTAAAGATGGAATAACAGCAGACTGGGTCGGGCAGGAGAGCTCACTGACTTCGACCGTAAACAAGTCATTGGATGTCACCTACCACACCCATCACGGATATTTCAACCCTTACACAGTTAGATTACCGTCAGTTTGGCTTTGGGAAAGGTAAAGGCATCAGAGAGACAATTCTGACGTTGCGCTTGATAATGAAAGCAAGACTAAAGAAAAATCAAAACACTTTTAACACGATTTGTCGACCTGGAAAAAGCGCTGGACAATGTAAAATGGTGCAATATGTTCGAAATTCTGAAAAAAGTAGGCGTAAGCTATAGAGAGAGACGGGCCATATATAATATGTACAACAGCCAAGAGGGAATAATAAGAGTGGACGACCAACAACGAAGTGCTAGTATTAAAAATTTATTTATTTATTTATTTTTATTTATTAATTTATTGATTTATTTAACCTGGCAAGATTAGGGCCATCAGGCCCTCTCTTACCAGGCATTCTACTTATTTTACATTCATATGGTGTAAGACAAGGATGTAGCTACATCCTATCGCCCTACTGTTCAATCTGTACATTACGGAATCAATGATGGAAATAAAAGAAAGGTTCAGGAGTAGAATTAAAATTCAAGGTGAAAAGATATCAATGATACGATTCGCTGATGACATTGCTATCCTAAGTGAAGAAGAATTACATGATCTGCTGAATGGAATGAACAGTCAAATGAGTACAGAGTAAGGGTTGAGAGTAAACAGAAGAAAGACGAAAGTAATGAGATGAAGCATAATTGGGAATAGAGAGGAACTTAACATCGGGAGTGGTGGTCACGAAGCAGATGAAGTTAAGGAATTCTTCTAGGTAGGTAGCAAAATAACCAGCGACGGAAGGAGCAACGAGGGCATCAAAAGCAGACCAGTACTGCCGAAAAGGGCATTCCCGGTCAAGAGAAGTCCAAATGTATGAGAATGTACGTTTGGAACACAGCATCGTATGGTGGTGGAACATGGACTGTGGAGAAACCGGAACAGAAGACAATCGAAAAATTTGAGATGTGGTGGTACAGACGAATGTTGAAAATTAGGTGGGCAGATAAGGTAAGGAATGAGGATGTTCTTGCGAGAGGAAAGGAAAATGTGGAAAAGGATGATTGGGCACTTGTTAAGACATCAGGGAATGACTTCAGTGGTACTAGAGGGAGCTGCAAGGCGCAAAAAGGAAGACAGTCACTAAAATACATCCGGCAAATAACTGACGTAGGTTGCAAGTGCTACGCTGAGATGAAGAAGTTGACACAGGAGAGGAATTCGTGTCGGGCCGCATCATGCCAGTCAGAAGGCTGCTGAGTGAGGAAAATAACGATTCCCAATCCGACTGTTGGTGATGTGATTGTCAAGTGGTAGTGCGAAGGAAGAATCACAACTACACCAAGACCAGACAGAGCTAATGTAATGACGGCCAGGTACGGTAGAGCACTGCGGACTGCGGTTGTAAAAAATCGCCTGAAATCAGATGAGGGAACAACTTGTTAGTTCCAGAGTGCTAACAGCAGTCCAGCTAGCTCATCGACTGTGCGGGAGGCGTTACAAAGAATAGTGCTCAGTGGTCGAGCAGCTCTGCTTAGGCCTCACATTTCTGTAGCCAGAATCAAGCGACGCTTGAGTTGGTGTAAAGAGCGACTCCACTGGACAGTGAATGACTGGGAACGAGTGGTTAAAAAAAATGTGTCAAATGGCTCTGAGCACTATGGGACTTAACATCTGAGGTCATCAGTAGCCTATAACTTAGAACTACTTAAACCTAACTAACCTAAGGACATGACACACATCCATGGCCGAGGCAGGATTCGAACCTGCGACCGTAGCGGTCGCGCGGTTCCAGACTGAAGCGCCTAGAACCGCTCGGCCACTCCGGCCGGCGAATGGTTTCAATCGATGAATCACTTTATACAGTGTGGCAGTGCGCTCGAAGCGGTTGAGTTTGACGAATGCCTGCGGAACGTTACCTGCCATCATGTGTAGTGCTAGGAGGAAAGTATCAGGGAAGTGGTGTTTTGGTATGGAGGTGTTTCTCATGGTTAACCAGTGGTTCCTTCTTACACTTCAAAGAATGCTAAATACGGAAGACAAAGAGCACATTTTGGTGCACTGTGTACTGCATACAGTAGAGGAACTTTTCGGAGCCGATGATTGTATAAGTGTTGCTGTGCACCCTATCATAAAGCATCATCTGCGAGGCAGTGGTTTCTCACAATAATACTCCTGAAAGGGAATGACCTGTCTGTCTTAGCTCCAGATCCCAATATCCAGCATCACTACATTGTCTGGTTTCGGCTCTTGAGGAGAATGGGCTGCCGTTCCTCCACAGACAGTCAGAAACGTCTCATTGGAAGTGTCTCAACAGAGTTCACGCCGTCATACGGATGAAGAATCCACGGATTCCTTGTTAATATCCACTATAGGCGTCCGGATCCTTTTGATCAGATACTGTGTAATCTGGTATCAAGTTTGTTGTTAGAATTGTCGCTACGCTCGTGAATGAAGGGAGCTTTAAGAGACACAATAATCCTTTGAGAATGGGCGCGTAGAATGGGACCCATCGTATTTTGTCTACGTCGTACCAACAGTGATTACTGTTGACAAGCCGGGGGTAGGAATCAATGGTCAGCCTGTCTTGTGCGTCTAAAAAAGACTGGAGTTCGCTAAAAATCGGAGCCAACAAATCACAGCCCACCTGTTGAATTATGTATCCTCTATTAGCTAAAATAACTAATTTCTTAATTCGAGGAGTACAGGCAATGTAGGTCGATTTCCCACCATGTCATCTGGAAAGATTTTTCAAAGCCGTTGTTAATATAAAATATAAAATAATATAAAATGACATTAAAAGTAGTGTGGAGAGGGTAGTGTCTGCTAAATGTCTAGCTCAAATATTCGTTGCGGATGCCATTCTGAAGACGGTACTGATCGCCAAGGACTTCGTCCTGGGCAGTCGTGAGTGGTGGACGCACAAATCTTCTTCATCGACACTCGTCAGTTGACCATAGGTTTCAGTATAGTGGTGCACAACATGTTAAGTATCAGTTAACTTCTTCCTTTGGCGATGGTTTTCCCTGCCTAATTCGTGCAGTAGCAGTTTTAGTGAAAATGATAGAAATAGTGATTGCGAAAAGCAAAGCAATGAGTTGACATTGAAGTATGACAGTTGTAATAAAAAAGTAGTTTCATCTCATTCCACAGAAAATCCACAACTTACGGTATCTTCATGGGCAGTTGCAATAAGCAAAAGCTCTTCAAACCACTATGCCACAAAGAACTTATACCACTGCAATGTACACACATCAATAAAAGTTTTGCATCACCTCGGTTCCGAGAATTTCGGAACCTGTTCAGAAAGTTGGAATACAGATCAACATGAACATCACTTCCGCCCTTATTATTGCTCATGGTGGTACAACATTGCATGTTGTACCACCATGCAGCGAGACTTTCAGAGGTGGAGATCCAGATTGCTGTACACACCGGTACCTCTAACGCCCAATAGCACATCCTCCTGCATTGAAGCGTACCTGTATTCGTCGTGGCTTACTATCCAAAAGTTCATCAAGGCACTGTTGGCCCAGATTGTCCCACTCCTCAACGGCGATTTGGGGTGGATTCCAAAGAGTGCTTGGTGGGTCACGGTGTCCATAAACAGCCCTTTTCAATCTATTCCAGGCATGTTCGATAGGGTTCATGTCTGTAGGACATGCCGGCCACTCCAGTCAAGCGATGTCGTTATCCTGAAGAAAGTAATTCACAAGATGTGCACTAAGGGGGTGCGAATTGTCGTCTATGAAGGCGAATGCCTCGCCAATAGGCTACCGATATGGATGCACTATCGATCGAAGGATGGCATTCACGTATTGTACAGCCGTTACGGTGCCTTCCACGACCACCAGCGGCGTACGTCGGCCCCACATAATGCCACCCCAAAACAGCAGGGAACCTCCACCTTGCTGCACTCGCGATCAACCTGACAGGGTTGCCTCCAAACACGTCTCCGACGATTGTCTGAGTGAAGGTATGCGCGACACTCATCGGTGAAGAGAACGTGATACCAATCCTGAGCGGTCCATTCGGCACGTTGTTGGTTCCATCTGTACCGCGCTACATGGTGTCGTGGTTGCAAAGATGGACCTCGCCATCGACGTCGGGAGTGAAGTTGCGCATCATGCAGCCTATTGGACACAGTTTGAGTCGTAACACGACGTCCTGTGGCTGCACAAAAAGCATTATTCAATATGGTGGCGTTGCTGTCAGGGTTTCTCCGAGCCATATTCCGTAGGTAGCGGTCTTCCACTGCAGTAGTAGCCCTTGGCCGGCCTGAGCGAGGCATGTCATCGACAGTTGCTGTCTCTCTGTATCTCCTCCATGTCCGAACAATATCGCTTTGTTCACTCTGAGACGCCTGGACACTTCCCTTGTAGAAGCCTTCCTGGCACAAAGTAATAATGCGGACGCGATCGAACCGCGGTATTGACCGTCTAGGCATGGCTGAACTTAAGACAAGACGATCTGTGTACCTACTTACTCGTGGAATGACTGGAATAGATCGGCTGTCCAACCCTCTCCGTCCAATAGGCGCTGCTCATGCATGGTTGTTTACATCTTTAGGCGGGTTTAGTGACATCTCTGAACAGTCAATAGGACTGTGTCTGTGATACAATATCCACAGTTAAATTCTATCTTCAGGAGTTCTGGGAACCGGGGTGATGCAATACCTTTTTTAATGTGTGTATTTACATTAAAACTCAAAGAAAAACAGCAAAACACGATATCTGTTACATCCAAGGAAGAAAATAGCAGGAAGAATAGGTAAGCGGAAGAATAATGCAAATTGTAATGCAGTGTCGTGTCAATGTAGAAACAGTGCATAAAAGTATTTGGAGAATTTTTTTTTCTTTCTAAGCTTGTCTACAGGAAATGGAAACAACCAGTATTGAGTAAAATCAACGTCTACATCGGCGTACATGATCTACTGCCGACAAGGTAGGGATCCCTTCCAGACTGGTGCTACAGTCACAGGTTGCACAGTGGAGGCTACTGCTGGACGATGACGAGAGCAAGTAGTGATCGTGGGAAAAATATACCTCGTATTTATTAGATGTGTGGTTTATCTGTGAGTGGGTTGGCAGCCCCGGAATCGATAATAGCAGAATAACAAAAAACTAAAGTTTATTTTTTGTAGTCAGAGCCAAATTTAGTAATCTGATCATACCAAACACTCCCTCCCGTGTTCCAATTCGGTGGAAAGTTTAAACAGTCTCTGTTTTGTGAGACTTCCTCTAGACGATATAAATAATAGAACAGTGAACTCTAGTTAACATGCGACCAGGTTCAGTCACCTGCAACAACCAAATACAAGCACTCACTGACAAAATCAATACCGACTATACCAAATATATTGATGACAAATGCAGAAAATCATCTCATTTTGTGTTAATTACCATTAGCAGTCGTCATAATAAACTGCATTACAAAAAAATAGACATTCTTAACTTTATTTTCGTTTCACCACATACAGTTAGGTCACACAGCTATATAAACAGGACATTATTCTGACTTCATTACATATTGAAAAAGAACTGTGTGAGATAATTAGTCTACAAAGCAGTTTGATCTCAGTGGATCATAACAATAAAAGGCACAAATTTGTAATCTAAAATCCAATTTTGTATACATGCATAATGTAATGTAAGAAAAACTTCTCAGATTTTAAAGTCACCTTAGAAAGATGGATGAAATTGCAATTAAATTCGACAAAGGCCCTATCCATGGGACTAAGACCTACTCTAAGAGAAGAATAATTCTTTCTTGTTGTGGTCTTCAGTCCTGAGACTGGTTTGATGCAGCTCTCCATGATACTCTATCCTGTGCAAGCTTCTTCATCTCCCAGTACCTACTGCAACCTACATCCTTCTGAATCTCTTTAGTGTATTCATCTCTTGGTCTCCCTCTACGATTTTTACCCTCCACGCTGCCCTCCAATACTAAATTGGTGATCCCTTGATGCCTCAGAACATGTCCTACCAACCGATCCCTTCTTCTGGTTAAGTTGTACCACAAACGTCTCCCCAATTCTATTCAATACCTCCTCATTAGTTATATGATCTACCCATCTAATCTTCAGCATTCTTCTGTAGCACCACATTTCGAAAGCTTCTATTCCATTCTTGTCCAAACTAGTTATCGTCCATGTTTCACTTCCATACATGGCTACGCTCCATACAAATACTTTCAGAAACAACTTCCTGACACTTAAATCAATACGCGATGTTAACAAATTTCTCTTCTTCAGAAACGCTTTCCTTGCCATTGCCAGTCTACATTTCATATCCTCTCTACTTCGACCATCATCAGTTATTTTGCTCCCCAAATAGCAAAACTCCTTTACTACTTTAAGTATCTCATTTCTAATCTAATTCCCTCAGCATCAGCCGACTTAATTCGACTACATTCCATTATCCTCGTTTTGCTTTTTTTGATTTTCATCTTATACCCTCCTTTCAAGACACTGTCCATTCCGTTCAACTGCTCTTCCAAGTCCTTTGCTGTGTCTGACAGAATTACAATGTCATCGGCGAACCTCAAAGTTTTTATTTCTTCACCATGGATTTTAATACCTACTCCGAATTTTTCTTTTCTTTCCTTCACTGCTTGCTCAATATACATATTGAAAAACATCGGAGAGAGGCTACAACCCTGTCTCACTCTCCTCCCAACCACTGCTTACCTATCGTGCCCCTCGACTCTTATAATGCCATCTGGTTTCTGTACAAATTGTTAGTAGCCTTTCGTTCCCTGTATTTTACCCCTGCCACCTTCAGAATTTGAAAGAGAGTATTCCAGTCAACATTGTCAAAAGCTTTCTCTAAGTCTACAAATGCTATAAACGTAGGTTTGTTTTTCCTTAATCTTTCTTCTAAGATAAGTCGTAGGGTCAGTATTGCCTCACGTGTTCCAACATTTCTACGGAATCCAGTTAGTATTTTGCATCCGTGACTTATTAAACTGATTGTTCGACAATTTTCACATCTGTCAACACCTTCTTTCTTTGGGATCGGAATTATTATATTCTTCTTGAAGTCTGAGGGTATTTCGCCTGTCTCATACATCTTGCTCACCAGATGGTAGAGTTTTGTCAGGACTGGCTCTCCCAAGGCCGTCAGTAGTTCTAATGGAATGTTGTCTATTCCCGGGGCCTTGTTTCGACTCAGGTCTTTCAGTGCTCTGTCAAACTCTTCACGCATTATCGAATCTCCCACTTCTTCTTCATCTGCATCCTCTTCCATTTCCATAATATTGTCGTCAAGTACATTGCCCTTGTATAGGTCTTCTATATACTCCCTCCACCTTTCTGCTTCCCCTCTTTGCTTAGAACTGGGTTTCCATCTGAGCTCTTGATATTCATACAAGTGGTTCTCTTTTCTCCAAAGGTCTCTTTAATTTTCCTGTAGGCAGTATCTGTCTTACCCCTAGTGAGATAACCCTCTACATCCTTACATTTATCCTCTAGCCATCCCTGCTTAGCCATTTTGCGCTTCCTATCGATCTTGTTTTTGAGACGTTTGTATTCCTTTTTGCCTGCTTCATTTACTGCATTTTTATATTTTCTCCTTTCATCACTTAAATTCAGGATTTCTTCTGTTACCCAAGGATTTCTACTAGCCCTCGTCTTTTTACCTACTAGGTCTTCTGCTGCCTTCACTACTACATCTCTCAAAACTACCCATTCTTCTTCTACTGTATTTCTTTCCCCCATTCCTGTCAATTGTCCCTTTATGATCTGTCTGAAACTCTGTACAACCTCTGGTTCTTTCAGTTTATCCAGGTCCCATCTCCTTAAATGCCCACCTTTTTGCAGTTTCTTCAGTTTTAATCTACAGTTCATAACCAATAGATTGTGATCAGAGTCCACATCTGCCCCTGGAAATGTCCTACAATTTAAAACCTGGTTCCTAAATCTCTGTCTTACCATTATGTAATCTATCTGAAGCCTGTCAGTATCTCCAGGCTTCTTCCATGTATACAACCTTATTTTATGATTCTTGAACCAAGTGTTAGCTATGATTAAGTTGTGCTCTGTGCAAAATTCTATCAGGTGGCTTCCTCTTTCATTTCTTAGCCCCAGTCTATATTCACCTACCACGTTTCGTTCTCTCCCTTTTCCTATTACCGAATTCCAGCCACCCATGACTATTAAATTTTCGTCTCCCTTCACTATCTGAATAATTTCTTTTATTTCATCATACATTTCTTCAATTACTTCCTCATCTGCAGAGCTAGTTGGCATATAAACTTGTACTACTGTTGTAGGCGTGGGCTTCGTGTCTATCTTCGCCACAATAATGCGTTCACTATGCTGTTTGTAGTAGCTTACCCGCACTCCTATTTTTTTATTCACTATTAAACCGACTCCTGCATTACCCCTATTTGATTTTGTATTTATAATCCTGTATTCACCTGACCAGAAGTCTTGTTCCTGCTGCCACCGAACTTCACTAATTTCCACTATATCTAACTCTAACCTATCCATTTCCCTTTTTAAATTTTCTAATCTACCTGCCTGATTAAGGGATCTGTCATTGCACGCTCCGATCCGTAGAATGCGTTTTCTTTCTCCTGATAACGACGTCCTCTTGAGTAGTCCCCGCCCGGAGATCCGAATGGGGGAATATTTTACCTCCGGATTATTTTACCCAAGACGACGCCATCATCATTTAATCATACAGTAAAGCTGTGTGCCCTCGGGAAAAATTACGACCGTAGTTTCCCCTTGCTTTCATCCGTTCGCAGTACCAGCACAGCAAGGCTGTTTTGGTTAGTGTTACAAGGCCAGATCAGTCAATCATCCAGACTGTTGCCCCTGCAGCTACTGAAAAGGCTGCTGCCCCTCTTCAGGAACCACACGTTTGTCTGGCCTCCTAACAGATACCCCTCCGTTGTGGTTGCACCTACGGTACGGGTATCTGTATCGCTGAGGCTCGCAAGCCTCCCCACCAACGGCAAGGTCCATGGTTCTTTATTTCTATATATTGTACGATATATCTGTACCTGGATGGCTGTGTTTATCATATTCCATTAGTAAATGTACTACGACCTCGTCAATGAAAGTCACAGTATGTTAGACATATTAATTTCAACACACGTCTCGTTTAATTAGCTAGCATCCGCATGATCTTCTCTTAATCTGCTAATGGTAACAACATCTTTTCTCGTTAGCGTAGAGTTAAGAATCCAAGCGTCACGTGGAATCTGTTGCTGAATAGTCCAGCACCACGTGACTTTAATTTTACTGTCCACTTGCTACCAAAACTGTGGAACAGTCATTTGCGCAACACCTGTTGGAGCCTAATGCGTATCGTCGTAAAGAGTAGGTTTCAGATTAATGAGTGCAGTCGCTAAGCACACGGAAAGGGAAGTGCCAGCGACTGCCTAGTCTGATATATTGGCCCACTTGGTCGGCTAAAACAAGAAAGCGAACCTCTTTATCTTGTGTGCGCCTCTACGCTCTCTCCTAGACAGAAACTGGCTTCACTAACTTGCGACCATCCGCTAGAGCGCGCGTCTTAACGTCGACCAATTTGTTGCCATCTACTATACTCCAGCTATGCTTGTCTCTTGGGACAGCGAACACACGGAACAACTGTACACAGAAGACTTGCAAGATACGTAATGAAAAACAAAAATAAATATCGACAAAAGTTTCTTAACCGTTTTCTAAATCTGGTCTGTGTAGTCGTGCCTGTCTCATGGACGTAAGTGAATGGTCAAAACGACTTATCTTTTATGCAATTCAGATGCACTGAAAACAGGATGACAATTTCTAAAAATAGATGGATGTGTAACGCAACAGCGTTCATTCGTTTCTAACATGGCATGAATTGTGCGGGTCCCGCTCACGAGCCACGAGTCGATACAAAGATCGATACTAAGTTGATGGTCGAGAACGCACAGAGAATAAGAGTTGCACCAGTGATACACCACCACTGATACGATCTGTGTATCTAAAGGTATTACATCGATGGTAAGTGTAGCACTTGGAGAGGAAATATTAAATAAGGTGGTAACCTCAAAACTCTTTGGTGTCGATAATGATGAGAATTTAAATAGGAAAAAGGCACATTTTGGAACTACTCAAACAACTTACTTCAGCCACATTTCCATTTAGAATCATTACAAGTGGTGGGGAGACACAAATCAGTAAGCTGACATATTTTGCACATTTTCATTCAAAATGTCATGTGGAATAATTTTCTGGGGTAACTCGCCGCTAAAAAAGAAAGTCTTCATTGCGCAAAAACGTGCTGTAAGAATAATGTTTGGTGCTCACCCACTATGGTCTTGTAGACATCTGTTTCAGATACTGGGCATTCTGCTAGCTGCTTCACAGTCTATTTGTTCCCTCATAAAGTTTGTTATAAATAATCCACTACAGTTCAAAAGTAACATTGATGTACATAATTACAATACCAGAAGGAAAAATGACATTCATTACTCCACATTAAGGTTCTCTTTAGCATAAAAAGGGGTGCAATACGCTGCAACAAAAATTTTTGTTCACTTAGACGGCAAAGTAAAATTTGGAAATAAAAGCGAAAAAGTTGCTTCTTGAATAGTCCTTCTATACCGTAGAAGAATTTCTGTTACTGTAATGTGTAAAAGGTGGTGGGTAGGACTTATTAGTCCACAACATCTGTATGCCTTTTTTCTTTTTCGAAAAAAAGAAACTTATAAACGTCCACAATGCAGTCATATGTACAAATTAATCTGCGATGTGAACGTAAAATCACTTGTTCCACATTTACGATCTAGCGTGCAAAATGATAGAACAGATATGAAACTGACTAACTAACTAACCGACGGCCAGCTCCACAAGAGCCAGGTAAGAGTTGTATTCGGATAACAGTTTAATGTAAGCCTCAAAGACGACATACGAACTGCTAATCCATCGCTAGGCAGGGTATTTGTCTTCTGTAGCGGACCGATCGCAATACCCACGTGAGGGGTTCGATGCCACCGAAGTGGAACTACCGGCGCATTCAGTGCACTAGATTGGATTAGAGATTAGATTAGTACTTGTTACATAGATCACGAATAAGACACTTCGTAATGATGTGTAACTTGTCAGGTTAATAAAAGGTGTCTATACAAGATATTACATTACAATAAAATATTACATGACACTTAATATTTTTATTTTATTTTATTTCATTTTTTTGCGGGGGTTGGGGAAATTACCCACTTACTATATCCAAAAATTCATCTAATGAGTAGAAGGGGTTGCCATTAAGAAATTCTTTTAATTTCCTTTTAAATGCTATATGACTGTCATATTTTTGATGCTATTAGGTAAGTGACCAAAGACTTTTGTGGCAGCATAATTTACCCCCTTCTTAGCCAAAGTTAGATTTAACCTTGAGTAGTGAAGATCATCCTTTCTCATATATATATAGGAGAAAGGATGATCTTCACTACTCAAGGTTAAATCTAACTTTGGCTAAGAAGGGGGTATATATATATATATATATATATATATATATATATATATATATATATATATATATATATATATATTCTGAGGCTACAGTGAAGATCTCTAGCTTTTTAAATAAGTGTCTGCATGATGATTTTGGATGAGCTCCAGCAATTATTCTGATTACACGCTTATGTGCAATGAACACACTTTTACTCAATGATGAGTTACCCCAGAATATGATGCCATACGAAAGCAGAGAATGAAAATAGGCGTGGTAAGCTAATTTACTCAGATGACCCTAACAGCACAAGTAGCTGAACTCAAACGTTTAAGCAGATCCTCAGTGTGTTTTTTCCAGTTCAACCCCTCGTCAATGCATACACCTAGAAATTTTGAATATTCTACTTTAGCTACCGATTTCTGATCGATGTCTATATTTACTAATGGTGTCATTCCATTTACTGTGTGGAACTGTGTATACTGTGTTTTGTCAAAGTTTAATGAGAGCCCATTTGCAGAGAACCACTTAATGATTTTCTGAAAAACATCGTTCACAATTTCAGCAGTTAATTCTTGTCTGTTGAGTGTGATAGCTATACTTGTATCATAGGCAAAAAGTACCAGCTTTGCATCTTCGTGAATATAGAATGGCAAGTCATTAATATATACTGAAAACAACAGAGGTCCCAAGACCGAACCTTGCGGCACGTCATTCTTGATTGTACTCCGCTGCGGAGTGATAACTCATTCTGGGAATTATTCACCATTCGTACACACTATCTGATCAAAAGTATCCGAACCACTCTGTGTAATGCAGAATTGCCCACCAGATGTCACGAGACGTGGACCCGCCAGTACAGAAGGAGGCGGGAAGTACTGGGCTGTTAGCGGAGAAGCAGTTAACAGCAGAACTGGTCGGTCAGGACAGCTCAGTGACTGACAAACTGCCTATTGGCTTCCGTCTCGGGTTCTTCGGCCGACGTTCATCTAATGATTTTTCTAACGTGGAATAGTCACCTGAACAACAAAACCATCACGGTCTTTCCAACTCTTCTAAAGCTGGCCAAGTGGACTATTGGTGATGTTTTTGTGAAGTTTAAACGCGAAGGAACAACCCATGCCAGGCAGATTCATGTACTAACGGTCAAGGACCGTGGAGCATTGCAGAACGTGGTTGCAAAAAATCTCCTGAAATCTGACGAAGGAATAACTGGTGAGTTCCAAAGCCATGCCAGCAGTCCGAAAGTGTGTGAGGAGTTCCTTGCGCAATTGACGAGCTGCTGCTCATGAGCCACACATATGTATAATCAGTGCAAAGCGATACTTCAGATAGTGTAAAGAGAGATGTCACTGTAGAGTGGATGGCTGGAACAGAGTGATTCCGAGTGATGAATCACTCCATACGCTTTAGAAATCCGATGGAGGGGTATGGGTTTGGCTAATTACAGGAGACATTCGCCTGTTATCATATGTAACGCCAACATTCAACTACGGAGGGAATGGTATTACGATATGGGCAAGTTTTCATCGAAGTGGTCTCATGTACTGTAGCAAACAGTTCGAATACGAAGACTGTATCACAGTGGCAATGCACCCTGTCATAAAGCATTATTTGTGAGGAACAATAATATTCGCGAACCTAACCCGATGAAACATGTCTGGAACATCCCTCTAGGCTGCAGGACCCAACGTAATTACCTTCTCCGGTTTCTGCTCTTTCGAAATAATGGGCTTCCATTCCTCCATAGACATTCAGACACCTCTTTGAAAGACTCCCCAGCAGCTTTCGAGCCATCATAAGGGTGAAGGGTGGTCACACCCCATATTAGTGACCGGTAGTAACTGTCCCGGTGCATTTGATCAGGTAGTACCCAAAGTTTGTTTCTAACTGTAATACTTGACTTACTGTAGGGTCTACATATGGAGCAGGCTAGAGGGCTGAAATGTGTGTCAACTGCTACCACGTGGCAATGTGTTTTTTACGTTTGGGTAGGTTAATTTGAACTAAGACGGGAGAAATTTGTAATATGTGCATAAAGAACCGAAATATGCTCCTCGTAACACAGTTACTGATATTGAAGTGATCAATAAGTCAACACACATTTAGGTCCAAATATAGTTCATCAGACCATGAGTCCTTACATTAGTATCGGTTACAACAGACGAAAGAAAATAAACAGATATTAGCATTACCACCAGAAACATTATTCCACTAGTGGAGGGGAAATGAGATAAGCCACTTGAAAACTCGGATGACTTTGTGAACTTTGGATATTCAACCCTGCGTGTTCTAAAGATGTTGAAGCCACAAAGAAAGACCTAGCGTTTCCAGCGTTGAACACTTCTGCAAAATGTATCTAGCAAAGAAGTCTAACGCTCCATAATGGGAATATACAACCACGTAAATGCAGCGCAAATGTGCAAATAACGGCAACACTCTCACCATACTCCAGATCGACCTCAGATGAATGTGCCCATTTTAGTATTACAAGACACTCTGTCTATACTAGTAGTCAGATCTGCACTTCCATCATCACGGCAGCAGGAAGAAGAAAACGTCCTGGTGTGCTTACCGTGAGACCTCGCAAAAACGAATTCTGCGCTTACCTTCCCTCATGTTTTGCTCGTACGAACCATCAAGACAAAACTTGTAGTTCCGTCCCAGAAATGTACTATCCACAGAATTTGAGGCAGACAAGTGCCTTATCATCGTGCACACGAAACGTAGTTTTGAAGGTGTTTCGCATAACAGCAGGCGTTTCCAAACCTTATACTTTTTGATATTTCGGCAGAAAAAGGTGGAATTGCTCTTGGCCACAAGATGGTAGTACATAGGTTTTAATGAGATAAATTGCTGGATGCGAAATAACAATGGCACTGGCTATAATATGATCTTTGATTACAAAATTATAGCCGACTGTCTGACTTCAGTCAGTGACTACAGCGATGATGGATTGCCTCATGACATTGGCGCTCAAAGATGTTATGCCATATTCAGAGCAAACACCTCGGCTGTACGAAATAAAACGTTAATTTGGAACGCCAGGAAAAAAAATTGTTGCTGAACTAATGGTGGTGAAACGCATGCGTGGTAGTGTTGCACGTATGCGTCATAAGAATCTGGCGCAAAAGAAACATACTTATTATTTGAGATTACAAAACTCAATTCCTGTGGTTAGTTTTGGATATCTGGTCAAACTTTGTGTGAAAACAATACAGTTTGTCAATTTACTTGAAAATGAGTATAACGTCTGTGATGTTTGAACACCTTTATTCTACACGAATGGTTCAGTGCCGCTGCGTCGGATGTTGTCGTGTAAACTGTACAATGTTTCCACGAAGCAGGTGCTCGTCATCTTCAGGTGTCAATGCGCCGCCCTTTCATACCCTGAGTACGCGATACGACCACCATTACTGTATGTGCATGTCGCTATCCCTGGCGTTTGTAATCTCAGTGTACTTGTCTTGTTATGGAGTTTATCGGACTCACGTATTCAGCTGGGAGCCCCAACAGCAAACGTCAGTAGCACCTGAAGACGATGAGCAGCCGTTAGTGGATATATTGTGCAGTTTACACAACACCATCCGACACAAAGCATGGGAACCATTAAAGCCTCTACCAGCATAACTTAATTCTATTTTTTTTTTAATGTTCAGATATTCGTTAATTCAGATCACTTACGGTCCAACCTTGTCCGGATGAACGACGTGTCACTATAGTTGTTACTGTAAGGTTGTGTTTCCATATGTAGATACAAAAAGTAGAGGTAAGTATAAAAAATAAAGAAGAAATTGTTAATGAGGGGGAATATTTCAAAACTGAAATGAAAATTCCAAAGTATAATGTACATAGCCTAGAATGAAAGCACGGTGTACCTATGCAGAAACATGTTAGATAAAAAGTTAACTGAAACATAATTTGACAATACAGATATACAATACAAATATAACCTTAATGCTCTACGTGAGGCAGCCAAAGAAGTCCTGTGTGAAAAAATTAAGTATGAGAAAAAAACTATACTATTTTGATACAGAAATGGGACACAGAGGTACAAAAGAAAGAAAGAAATATATTTAAATTGGCTAAATACATAAAGATCCAGGATAAGATAGAATTAAGAGCACAATAAGAAAAAAATTAGGAAAATGGTGACAAAAGCAAAAAATAAGAATTGGGAAAATACATGTAATAAAGTGGATACCCTAATTGGAGGTAAGAGAAGTTCAGAGCCATGGAAGATAATGAAAACACTGAGAAAAAATTCCAAAGAAACTCAACAAATTAACTACATTAGTACCCAGACCTCGGAAAAATACTTCAAAGAATTATTGACTTAAAACAGAGAAGAATTTTTGGATACAATTAATAATGATACAGAAGAAACAGAAAATATTGGCAGCATTTCACTGAACTTAGATGTAGTAAAAAAAATTAAAACTTAAAAAAAAGTAAGGCTATTGTGATTGAAGGAATACCAGCTGAACTGGTGAAATATGGTATACATAATTTCCATGAACTTTTCACAAGCCTTTTTGAAAAATGCTTAAAAGGCGAGGTCATACTAAAATACCGGAAAGTAGGATTTATATCAACAGTGCACATGAAAAAAAGAAAAGGTGAGTGCGAGGGCTGCAGAGGAATAACTGTAACTAATGTATTTAGCGGACTTTATGGAAGGATTATCAAACATTTTTTGAAACAGAATCTAAGGAAATGGAGGCCGAGGAACAGGCTGGCTTCAGAGTAGGGAGATCAACTATGGATCGTATATTTTGCTTGCAACAAACAATCGGAAAAGAGTTAGAAATCAACCCCTTCATTTAATATTTGTAGCCACAGGAAAAGCTTATGATAATATACCTACATATAATTTGTGGGAAGCTTTATATTAGTTCCATCATAACTGAAGAAGTTTGGAACTATTACAAAAACTTTATAGTAAGAAAAAAATCTCTCACCTGGATTTAAAGTTATCAAATGATTACGTCAAGAGTGCAGTCTGTCACCAACACTTAATATATACCGAAAAAGCACTGGAAAACAGGGGATCCCAGTAAATGATATTACAATATATTCATGAACAACTAATTTTGATACAAGATAAAGAAGACATAGAGTACATTACAAGGAAATTTATAGAGGAGTATAAAATGGGGACTTACGGTCAACAGGAGTAAAACAAAATATATGGTAATAGGAGACACAAATCAAGATTAGACACTGGGAGAAGGAATATGTACTATTAATCACACTGAATAGTACAAATACCAAGGAGTCAATATTCTGTCACTCCACTCCTTTTCACATTGGTCAGACGTCAGCAAAAAGACCCCGGGAGTGCGTTAGGGTCAAGAGTAAATTACTGGGTTTAGGAGTGGACCCTTATTCTATGGCAGATCACATCGGTGTTTAGCTGTAAAATTTGTTTAATTTTTCTACTGTTGTCATAGAAGCACACGTAGATTGTGGCATGACAATTTCAGGACAGCTGTCAGTCCCCATTTTATACTCCTCTATAAATTTCCTTGTAATGTACTCTATGTCTTCTTTATCTTGTATCAAAATTAGTTGTTCATGAATATATTGTAATATCATTTACTGGGATCCCCTGTTTTCCAGTGCTTTTTCGGTATATATTAAGTGTTGGTGACAGGTCCTGTTTAGCAGAAATAACACTGGTCACAACGATATCATACTTAAATTGTAAGTAGGCTGTTTAGGTTCTTTATATTGGTAACGGCACGTAGCACTCTGATGAAAATCACTGGCTGTGCTGTGTGCAGTCAGTGGCTGTTTGGCATTGTTTTAATACTCGCCATTGTAGTGTTGGGCAGCTGGATGTTAACAGCGCGTAGCGTTGCGCAGTTGGAGGCGAGCCGCCAGCAGTGGTGGATGTGGGGAAGTGAGATGGCGGATTTTTGAGAATGGACAATCTGGAAGTGTGTCCATCAGAAACAGTACATTTGTGCGAATGGATGTCATGAACTGCTATTTATATTATGACTATTAAGGTAAATACTTTCTTTGTTCTCTATCAAAATCTTTCATTTGCTAACCATGCCTATCAGTAGTTAGTGCCTTCAGTAGTTTGAATCTTTTATTTAGCTGGCAGTAGTGGCGCTCGTTGTATTGCAGTAGTTTGAGTAACGAAGATTTTTGGTGAGGTAAGTGATTTGTGAAAGGTATAGGTTAATGTTAGTCAGGGCCATTATTTTGTAGGGATTTTTGAAAGTCAGATTGCGTTGCGCTAAAAATACTGTGTGTCAGTTTAAGCACTATTATGTATAATTTTTCTAAGGGGACGTTTCAAAATATAAGGTTCTCTACAAGATTTTCTTACTTCTAGACAGTGAAGCCTTGTCTGTGTTGGTCAATGTTACGACAAATCATCCGATTCCGGTTCTAAGTTCGGTACTATTTAGGATGACAATCTAGTCTACGGAGGACGGTTGGGTTCTGTGACAAGATGAGTAGGAGATTACTCAAAGTTGCTCATTTTCACAGTAGACGCAAGCTGGTGATCCAACTTTACGCCTCTACCAGCGGCGTTTACCTTTAGCTGCGACGTGCTGTCGGCTGCATGGCTGTTCTCGCCCTCTGAAAATCCTATAAAATGCTAATCAAAATCTTTACTGACTTTATCAGCTGAAACTGTCCTACGTTTCTCGTTAGACGAGAAAACACGCAATCAGTCCTGGTCTGGGAAATATGGCGATATACACGTGCATACACTGTGCAGCGTGTATACTTCAGTGCCCTCTCAGTTCTCGGAGGAACAATTAACTACGTTGCTGCTTCGTTTCTCCACTATCGGAGCTCAACGACTCTTCAGCTGATTTCTAGCTGAATGTCAGTGAAAGTGAACGCAGTGTTCCCCACAAAAATTGCTCTTTTGGCGTCGTTCAGAGCGTGATGCGCCCTGTTCTACGCTTGACGCTGGTTCAGAGGAGAGCCCCCGAAGTCTTTGGTATTTTGTCTTTCGTAACAAACTGTCCCCACCTGTGTCCTTTCATGCTTCCCGTCACTGCTTTTTCAGACAAATGGGAGCATTCCTTTCATCTTGTGGAAACTACAAGCGCCAATCGCAAAGGCGTCGAAATATCGCCAGTTTCACTCCTTCCGAGTTTATTTCAGACAGTCGGACAATTTGTGTCCGCTCCTGACGCCTAAAAGTTACAAGCGAATATTACGAGTTCATTGCGGACCTTTTACATGATCGACTGTGTGTCTGGCCTGTTTGTAGCCGTCTGGAAATTCCCCAACACAGTTTTCTAAAGACTTTCTCCGTTGCAGGCAGCACTGGGCCGCTACCTGCTCCCGTCGATGTATCTCCCGGGGCGTTCGTTGTCTCTCTCTCGGTGCGGGTCACCAACCCCCGTTAGAAGCCTTTCGTTGTGTGCGGTCGGTGACGGCGCGACTCGCGTCTGCCCTCAAACTAAACCGTTTCTTCCAGCAGCTTTTTTTTTCACCTTTTGCTCATTGGCATGCAGGATTTGGGTTGGGTGTGTTAATACCGTCGAATCGAGTGTCATCCTTTTGCATTACATACTGTACTGAATAGCAAATGGGCTCACTATCACCGAAGTGTGTCCCGTGACAAATCCGTCTACTTGTTACTGTGTATAAAATCCCATGCAAGGTAAGAAATTAACTTTCATTCAAGCTGACGCCTTATAATGTCACACAAGATGGAAAACAAGCCAAGGATTAATTCAAGAATAAATGCTGGGAAGTTTACTATTGGAGGAGTAATTGGTATTTCAAGGGACCAAAGGTAACAAAAAGAAAAATCTTCAATGCAGTTATGAGAAGCCTTATGACTTATGGATTAGTAGTATGGACAGTTGAATCACAAATAGTAACGGAGTTGGACTTTTGGAGGCGGTCCGCAGGGATATCTAGGCAAGAAAGAATCAGAAATGAAGTCATCAGGAAGAAAATGAACGTCAAAAATTCATTTACAGATTTTGTAGTAGAAAAACGACTGTTATGGTACGGACGTATAAAAAGGACGTCAAAGGACAGACAGATGCCGGTAGATAACATTGAAAGTACCGCTATAGCAAGCAGAAATCTACTAATACCAGTATTGCTTGCCCCTGTTTTCACCATAACCGAGGTGAAATCTTCCTACTCGTCGGTCAGGGGCCTGAAGACGGCGTAATAAATCGCTGAAAGTGCTAGCCAAATAAAATAAGTTTGGAAACTTTACGGCTGAAAGGTGTTTAATTGACATCCTGTACCGAGCAGTCGAGTACCATCCAGACAGGATAGCCGAGAGCGCTAATGCGGTGCTTCCTGGCCTCCGGTAGGCTCGCCGGCCCTGCATCGAATCCGCCCGGCGGATTACCGACGAGGGCCGGTGTGCCGGCCGGCCTGGATGTCGTTTTTAGGCGGTTTTCCGCATCCCGATAGGTGAATACCGGACTGGTCCCTACGTGCCGCCTCAGTTACACGCCTCGCCGACACCTGAACACGTTCGCACTATTCCATGAATTACACTCGATGCAGACATCTGGGGTACACTAATTCCGTCCCGGGGGGTATGGGGTGGCGGCAGGAAGGGCATCCGGCCACCCCTTCATAATAACCTTGCCAAATCCGTTCCTAACAATGACGACCCTGAGTCAGTGGGGGACATGGCACCAGTGAAAGATGAAAGAAAGATCGAGCAGTCGAGTACCGCAACTATCTCTGAAAAGATGGACGCACAAACACTTTAGAATGGTTGTTCTGTGGAACTTCCTGGCAGATTAAAACTGTGTGCCGGACCGAGACTCGAACTCGGGACCTTTGCCTTTCGCGGGCAAGTGCTCTACCATCTGAGCTACCCAAGCACGACGCACGCCCCGTCCTCACAGCTTTACTTCTGCCAGTACCTCGTCTCCTACCTTCCAAACTTTACAGAAGGTCTCCTGCGAACCTTGCAGAACTAGCACTCCTGAAAGAAAGGACATTGCGGAGACATGACTTAGCAACAGCCTTGGGGATGTTTCCAGAATGAGATTTTCACTCTGCAGCGGAGTGTGCGTTGATATGAAACTTCCTGGCAGATTAAAACTGTGTGCCGGACCGAGACGGGGCGTGGGTCGTACTCCGGTAGCTCAGTTGGTAGAGCTCTTGCCCGCGAAAGGCAAAGGTCTCGAGTTCGAGTCTCGGTCCAGCAGACAGTTTTAATCTGTCAGGAAGTTTCATATCAGCCCACACTCCGCTGCAGAGTGAAAATCTCATTCAGGTTGTTCTGTGTCAGGATACCTGTTGTTGTTGTGGTCTTCAGTTCTGAGACTGGTTTGATGCAGCTCTCCATGCTACTCTATCCTGTGCAAGCTTCTTCATCTCCCAGTACCTACTGCAACCTACATCCTTCTGAATCTGCTTAGTGTATTCATCTCTTGGTCTCCCCCTACGATTTTTACCCTCCACGCTGCCCTCCAATACTAAATTGGTGATCCCTTGATGCCTCAGAACATGTCCTACCAAACGATCCCTTCTTCTGGTCAAGTTGTGCCACAAACTCCTCTTCTCCCCAATCCTATTCAGTACCTCCTCATTAGTTATGCGATCTACCCATCTAATCTTCAGCATTCTTCTGTAACACCACATTTCGAAAGCTTCTATTCTCTTCTTGTCCAAACTATTTATCGTCCATGTTTCACTTCCATACATGGCTACACTCCATACAAATACTTTCAGAAATGACTTCCTGACACTTAAATCTATACTCGATGTTAACAAATTTCTCTTCTTCAGAAACGCTTTCCTTGCCATTGCCAGTCTACATTTTATATCCTCTCTACTTCGACCATCATCAGTTATTTTGCTCCCCAAATAGCAAAACTCCTTTACTACTTTAAGCGTCTCATTTCCTAATCTAATACCCTCAGCATCACCCGACTTAATTCGACTACATTCCATTATCCTCGTTTTGCTTTTGTTGATGTTCATCTTATATCCTCCCTTCAAGACACAGGATACCTATCACGAGGAATTACATGTGTTATGTAGGATTACTGCAGTCACCCATACACCTGTACTTTTTGTGCAGTTTTTCAGAAATGCCTCGGTAGCAGCGCGCGTACGGCAGTTATCAGCCCCCGCATGCCTTCCTGCACGAAACGACAGCCGGCAGCGACGCCAGGGTAACAAATCCTGGCGGGACAGGGTGTACCTCGGCGGGCGCATACCGCGGCGGCGGCGCGCGGATCATGTCTGCGCCGTAAATCGCGCATCGTGAGGAGCGCACGGCGCGGCGCCCACTTCCTGGGCAGCCGGCAGCCGGCAGATTTACGCGGCGACCGGCCGGCCATGCAGAACCGCCGGCCAGCCGGCAGATGCTCCGCCGGCCGCGTAAAATATGCCCGCAAAGTGCGGCCGGCGCTGCGGCATGGCCGCTCGCCCGCCGGCTGTAATGGGCGCCCGTCACAGGTGAACGCGCAGCGCAGCCCGGCGCTAAGTAATCGCTCGTACACCCGGCCGTTTTATTCGTCGTCTCATCGCCGCTGCAGCCGCTCCGGCAAAAACTGGAGACTTATTGCTTACGAAGGACCACTTATAGACGCCATAGTAGGTGGATCAGATCCTCGCAGCACGGAAGCACCACCGTAGCTGCGTGGAAAGTGTGTAACACAGGAGAGTGTGCTTCCGTGACCTAAAACGACGTGCCGAGTTACCTCATAGACACAAAGAAATTGCTAGTCTCTACTACATCATTTCATCAGCGTATATCGACGAAAGCTAGAGCTGTAAAAAGCTACCGTAGACTATGATTAGTAAGAGTAAAGCTTCCTAGTGCACTACTGGCCATTAAAATTGCTACACCACGAAGATGACGTGCTACAGACGCGAAATTTAACCGGCAGGAAGAAGATGCTGTGATATGCAAATGATTAGCGTTTCAGAGCATTCACACAAGAATGGCAACGGTGGCGACACTTACAACGTGCTGACATGAGGAAAGTTTCCAACCGATTTCTCATACACAAACAGCAGTTGACCGGCGTTGCCTGGTGAAACGTTGTTGTGATGCCTCATGCAAGGAGGAGAAATGCGTACAATCACGTTTGCGACTTTGACAAAGGTCGGATTGTAGCCTATCGCAATTGCGGTTTATCGTATCGCGAAAATCATGCTCGCGTTCGTCGAGATCCAATGACTGTTAGCAGAATATGGAATCGGTGGTTTCAGGAGGGTAATACGGAACGCCGTGCTGGATCCCAACGGCCTCGTAACACTAACAGTCGAGATGACAGGCATCTTATCCGCATGGCTGTAACGGATCGTGCAGCCACGTCTCGATCCTTGAGTTAAGAGATGGGGACGTTTGCAAGACAACAATCATCTGCACGAACAGTTCGACGACGTTTGCAGCAGCGTGGACTATCAGCTCGGAGACCATGGCTGCGGTTACCCTTGACGCTCCATAACAGACAGGAGCGCCTGCGATGGTGTACTCAACGACGAACCTTGGTGCACGAATGGCAAAACGTCATTTTTTCGAATGAATCGAGATTCTGTTTACAGCATCATGATGGTCGCATCCGTCTTTGGCGACATCGCGGTGAACGCACATTGGAAGCGTGTATTCGTGATCGCCATACTGGCCTATCACCCAGCGTGATGGTATTTGGTGCCATTGGTTACACGTCTCGGTCACCTCTTGTTCGCATTGACCCCAGTGGACGTTACATTTCAGATGTGTTACGACCCGTGGCTCTACCCTTTATTCGATCCCTGCGAAACCCTACATTTCAGCAGGATAATCCACGACCGCATGTTGCAGGTCTTGTACAGCCCTTTCTGGATACAGGAAATGTTCGCCTGCTGCCCTGGCCAGCACATTCTCCAGATCTCTCAACAACTGAAAAGTCTGGTCAATGATGGCCGAGCAGCTGGCTCGTCACAATACGCCAGTCACTACTCTTGATGAACTGTGTTATCGTGTTGAAGCTGCATGGGCAGCTGTACCTGTACACGCCATCCAAACTCTGTTTCACTCAATGCCCAGGCGTACCAAGGCCGTTATTACGGCCAGAGGTGGTTGTTCTGGGTACTGATTTCTCAGGATATATGCACCCAAATTGTGTGAAAATGCAATCACATGTCAGTTGTAGTATAATATATTTTTCCAGAGAGTACCCGTTTATCATCTGCATTTCTGCTTGGAGTAGCAATTTTAATGGCCAGTAGTGTTCTATTGTTCCTACCAAACACCCATATTTCTATAACTCAAAACACCAAGGTTTCTAACACTATGTCTGTGTTTTAAGCATATGTTAACTAATTGTAATTAAGAAATTGTGTGCATAATACCTCCTCAAATGTAGGTAGATTAAAGTCTGGCGTAAGTATATAACCCAATGCTACTTACAATTTTCGTATGTATGTTGATTTATATACGTTCTAACACACGAGTATGTCTTTTTTTTATCTACCCAACTGTTGAGGAACAAAATTTTCGTTTAATTTTATCGGTTTGTAACCAGTGCTTAGCTGAATACTTTTGCAATTATTAATTCGGTAACAACATTTTTTTTTACTCTGTTTTCTTAACCTCATAAATAGAAACTGTAACGAACAATGTCACAGTACCGTAAAAAGCACTGTCATGCGAACGTATTAAAAGGAAATTATAATAAATATTTGCAAGCCAATGGGTACAAAAACAAGCGAAGCTCGCTCTAGAATAGCCTGGTCTTCTCCCTGAGGGGAGTGGTGGGGTGTATTGAGTGGGGGCAGAAAAAGTGTATGCTAGTGTAGGTGAGTAGGGAAAAACTAACCCGTAATGTTTGAATACAGCTTTAGCTGTGTACTGCCTGGACAGACACGTAAATTAAGTACCTAGGAGTAACATTACAAAGCGGAACGAAATTGAACGAGCACGATAGTGGGGAGGGCAAATGGTCGACGTAGATTTATGGGGTGAATTGTAGGAAAGAGTGGTTCATTTGTTAACAGGGTCCCGCAAGGAAGATTAGTGCGGCCCATTCTTGCGTACTCCTCTACTGTTTGGGAGACGCAGCAGGCTGGATTAAAGGAAGAAATCAAAGCAATTCAGATGCGGCCTGTTAGATTTGTTACTAGTGGGTTCGATCAGCACGCAAGTATTGCGGAATGAGTCGTGAAACCAAATGGGAATCCCTGAAGGGAAAGCGGAACATTATCGATAAATTTTAGAGATCCGGTGCGGCTGCATGCTCGAAATTTTATGAAACAATCACTGCGTCGCTAAAGTATGAAGATGCACAGGAAAGGAAACGACCAGAAGTTGTACGGGCTACACTCCGCCACGGACAATACGGCGGCTTGGAGTGTATGTATGTACATGTAGATGTAGATCAGTGGAAGGCGATTAAAAGTTTTAATGTTATAACATTCGTAGGACTTTTTATATACGCCTTGCATAACAGCGCATTACGAGAACATTTCACGTAGCACGAAGTATTTTTCGAGTAAAATGAGCCGAGCTTGGGCTAGTCTGTCTGCAGGCAGGTAACCCGTCCGGTGACGGTACGTTAAGCAGCGAGGCAGTAAAGCAGGCGTTCCAGCTCCAGGCACCCCACCGACCGCAGCTGGAGACGCCGGCTGGAGCCAGGCGCCGACGCCACAACCCGGCGCCCCGCGGTGACGCCCTCTCACGGTTTTTGTCAGCTCCGGGCAACGCTGCGCTGTCCGTCGTAAAACAAATGCGTGGCTAGGAGTTAAAACTCTTCTCCGTTTTATACCACTCCATCACTGACAAAACCCGTACAAGTACGACGAGCCGAAATCTCCAGCAAAAGAAACACGGACTGGGAACGGTCTCCAAACACTAACGCGATACGTTCAGTCGAGGATCACTGGTGACGAAGTCGGGACGGGCAGAGGTTCAGCTGCCTCGGCGTACAAACAGCTCTGTTGTTCAAAGTACATCAGTGTTTCTTAAGTGAAACCCTTTTTAATGTCCTCTTTTATCGGGGAACCCCTGGTATATTTCTGTAGTATGTTCTTCACGCAAAATTCTATACATGCGTTATTAGCAAAAAAAAAAAAAAAAAAAAAAAAAAAAAAAAAAAAAAAAAAAAAAAAAAACAGCAGTTTCTAATAATACACTCCTAGAAATTGAAATAAGAACACCGTGAAATCATTGTCCCAGGAAGGGGAAACTTTATTGACACATTCCTGGGATCAGATACATCTCATGATCACACTGACAGAACCACCGGCACATAGACACAGGCAACAGAGCATGCACAATGTCGGCACTAGTACAGTGTATATCCACCTTTCGCAGCAATGCAGGCTGCTATTCTCCCATGGAGACGATCGTAGAGATGCTGGATGTAGTCCTGTGGAACGGCTTGCCATGCCATTTCCACCTGGCGCCTCAGTTGGACCAGCGTTCGTGCTGGACGTGCAGACCGCGTGAGACGACGCTTCATCCAGTCCCAAACATGCTCAATGGGGGACAGATCCGGAGATCTTGCTGGCCAGGGTAGTTGACTTACACCTTCTAGAGCACGTTGGGTGGCACGGGATACATGTGGACGTGCATTGTCCTGTTGGAACAGCAAGTTCCCTTGCCGGTCTAGGAATGGTAGAACGATGGGTTCGATGACGGTTTGGATGTACCGTGCACTATTCAGTGTCCCCTCGACGATCACCAGTGGTGTACGGCCAGTGTAGGAGATCGCTCCCCACACCATGATGCCGGGTGTTGGCCCTGTGTGCCTCGGTCGTATGCAGTCCTGATTGTGGCGCTCACCTGCACGGCGCCAAACACGCATACGACCATCATTGGCACCAAGGCAGAAGCGACTCTCATCGCTGAAGACGACACGTCTCCATTCGTCCCTCCATTCACGACTGTCGCGACACCACTGGAGGCGGGCTGCACGATGTTGGGGCGTGAGCGGAAGACGGCCTAACGGTGTGCGGGACCGTAGCCCAGCTTCATGGAGACGGTTGCGAATGGTCCTCGCCGATACCCCAGGAGCAACAGTGTCCCTAATTTGCTGGGAAGTGGCGGTGCGGTCCCCTACGGCACTGCGTAGGATCCTACGGTCTTGGCGTGCATCCGTGCGTCGCTGCGGTCCGGTCCCAGGTCGACGGGCACGTGCACCTTCCGCCGACCACTGGCGACAACATCGATGTACTGTGGAGACCTCACGCCCCACGTGTTGAGCAATTCGGCGGTACGTCCACCCGGCCTCCCGCATGCCCACTATACGCCCTCGCTCAAAGTCCGTCAACTGCACATACGGTTCACGTCCACGCTGTCGCGGCATGCTGCCAGTGTTAAAGACTGCGATGGAGCTCCGTATGCCACGGCAAACTGGCTGACACTGACGGCGGCGGTTCACAAATGCTGCGCAGCTAGCGCCATTCGACGGCCAACACCGCGGTTCCTGGTGTGTCCGCTGTGCCGTGCGTGTGATCATTGCTTGTACAGCCCTCTCGCAGTGTCCGGAGCAAGTATGGTGGGTCTGACACACCGGTGTCAATGTGTTCTTTTTTCCATTTCCAGGAGTGTATTTATTTATTTCAAAACTAGTTTCAAAATTAACCCAAAATCTATTAAACTAACTTAAAGTCAAGGCCAAACCACCACTCGGGGCTTTTAAGTTTCAGTTTTAATGTGTTGAATAATAGGATTGTGTCACTAGTCTCACCTGAAATGTGCAGACGACAGTGCTTCTCAAAGCTCACACAACAGCAGAGTTTCAGCTACTTGTAAATTGCTTCAGTAGTGAATAGGAACGATTTTACCTGAACATCAATAGCCAAAACCAAAGGTTCTCGCACAGTCAACTTCTGGAACTGTTTTTCTTGCTTTCAGGATCCAACTTTGGAGTAAGCAGATCATCAACTGACTAGTCATGGGGAAAGGACTTGGAGAACAGAATGCGTGGTGATTAAGTGTTGCTTTTGGACGTCTCACTCATCGAATCTTCCAGAATAAAGATTCGACGCTACACACCAAACTAATGGTTTATCGAGCAGTTGTTGCTTCTACCCTGCTCTGTGCTTTCTAAACCCGTTAGCTGTATCGCCGTGACCTTAAGAAACTAGAAGGTTCATCCAACGGATTAGAAACAAAAGACTTGCTCGGCAAAGTGAAGTGAACACAGCCAGAAGGCCTCATGTTTCTTCTCTGAAGAAGCGCTGTAAGGAACAATTCAAGAATAACTTAAAGAGTCTAAACATTGACCCAAGGATGTGCCACAGCAGACGGCTGCGCGTCTGCCTCAGCTGCTGTTTTACATTTCGAGCAGAAACATCGGAAACTGGAAAGTGAGAAACGTCAGATATGCAAGCAGGCACAGCCGCGCCCTCCACTCTCTATTGTATATAATCTATATGGTCGCATGTTTCATGCCAGGATTGTTCTGCTAAGTCTTGAAAGGCAACTCTACACCTGAACTGCAATGCAAAAACAGAAATAAGGAGAAAAATAAAAACTCATATAAGAGTATAGCAGGCGACGAGGTGTATGGGTTCCAATTTTGGCAGATACACTTAATATTAGGCTTTACAGGTGAAAGCTTAATTCTCATAGCAGGTTCAGCATCACGTCTGTTGCGATATTTATTTTTTGTCGCATATAAGAAGAGAACGCATAAACAACCATGTGGGTTGTTGGGAGTATAAGTGCAGATATTTTTATTAGTGACCGATCAACATTCCATCAGTATTTACTTCATCTGCAGGCTATTAATTATAGCTGTTAGAAGTGGTACGTTTTTAAGTTGGTTAATACCTCCAAGTATGTTGGCCAGAGCAAGCCTTTAATTGTCTCTCCTTGGCAGTAAGTCAGGTGTTGATGTGTGGAACCATGGATGCAAAACGATTGGTCAACACTGACAGGTGTAGTGCACTCAGTGGTGCAGTTATGACTGTGCACAAAACATCTGGTAGTAAATTATATGACATGTTTGCAGGAACACCCTCTATAGTTACAAATGTTAAGAGAACCAACAATGACATGCGCCTCTGTTGAATATATCATTTAAATTTCACTAAAATTACGCTAACGACATTAATTGAAGGTTTTCTTCCAACGATGAATCAGATGTCAGTTTCATAAAAGTTTTGTATTCTTCTGCTGACATGGTCGAAGGCTGTTTCTTGACAATAATGGTTCAAATGGCTCTGAGCTCTGTGGGACTTAACATCTGAGGTCATCAGTCCCCTAGAACTTAGAACTACGTAAACCTAACTAACCTAAGGACATCACACACATCCGTGCTCGAAGTAGGATTCGAACCTGGGAACGTAGCGGTCGCGCGGTTCCAGAATGAAGCGCCTAGAACCGCTTGGCCACACCGGCCGGCGACTATTGACAATAAACCGGTATGTAGTCTGTGTTATTTAATCTACTGTTCAATTGGAAAATACTGTTTAGAAAATTCATGCAGATCCTTCAAGTATTGAATAACATCTTCATTAACTCTATATCTTACCTCAACCCTTTGCTCCACCAAACCGCCATTTGTTGTTGCGAGCAAACACCTCTGTTGAGCGCATTCAAATTTTTTAAAGGCAAGAATTATTTCGTGACCAATAACTTCATTTACTAGTTTGCCCTGACCTATAAAATTAAGGTAACTGCCTATTGATCTTGTTAAAGACGTCTCTTAAACGAGTAATTGCAACCAGCCACTCTGCATCAAATAACCAACAATTCAATTCGAAACAGTTTTCTTAAAGGAAAACATGCACCTCTTCCGTCAAGTAAAAAATGCAGGTTAATTTGTTTCCGAGATATTGACCTTAACAAGTAAAACCAGCTATGTATGCACACTTGTCACGTCCTCACGTAGTATTTTGAATGAACAATTACTTAGTAGTCGAGATTTTACGAAGTTAATGATTTTAATGATCTCATCAAGAGCATCCCTATAACTAGACGGTGTTTTCTTATGCGTAAAGTGCCTGCTTATCGATCATGCAGTGTTTACTAAAACAGTTTTTTGCGATATTTAACATAAGCTATACAACCTCGTTAATTATATCCCTCATCGGCAGGGATATGACTGCAGTTGTCGCACGATATGTTAGTCCCCTAACGAAAAAAATTTGGGAGACCACTTATTTCAACTACAGTACCACATGATGGTAGAGATTTGCTTAGAGAAGATCCTTCATTCATGCATTTTCATGCTGATACCTAATTACAGTATTACACTTTATACTGAGAGTCCAGCTGCATCGTTAGATTCATTCAGGGTTGGGGTGTCATTATAAGAAAGACGATATTCACCAGAGCTGGAACTACACATAAAATTTCAATCGCCAACTTTTTCCTCAGAGTGAAAATACTTAGTTCGCGCCCAGCTATGTAGGCAGAAATCATTATCAGAATAAAATAAGAGACATAAGAGCTCATACGGAAAGATTTAAATGTTCGTTCCTCCCGCGCTCTGTTCGAGAGTGGAGCGGTAGAAAAGTAGCTTAAAGATGACACTTAACTGAGAATTGCAGAGTAATTATGTAAGTGTAGATGTAGATGTAGCTCAACTCTGCTATTAACTGAAGACACTGTTTTGCGTATTTCACGAGAAATCAGCACAAAAAAAGATAACGTGACGAAAACAAATCACAATAATTACATTACTGTCGTCCGGAAAGTGATATGGCAATGGCGAACAAAGCAGAAAGGGCGACTAAGCTACACTCCTGGAAATGGAAAAAAGAACACATTGACACCGGTGTGTCAGACCCACCATACTTGCTCCGGACACTGCGAGAGGGCTGTACAAGCAATGATCACACGCACGGCACAGCGGACACACCAGGAACCGCGGTGTTGGCCGTCGAATGGCGCTAGCTGCGCAGCATTTGTGCACCGCCGCCGTCAGTGTCAGCCAGTTTGCCGTGGCATACGGAGCTCCATCGCAGTCTTTAACACTGGTAGCATGCCGCGACAGCGTGGACGTGAACCGTATGTGCAGTTGACGGACTTTGAGCGAGGGCGTATAGTGGGCATGCGGGAGGCCGGGTGGACGTACCGCCGAATTGCTCAACACGTGGGGTGTGAGGTCTCCACAGTACATCGATGTTGTCGCCAGTGGTCGACGGAAGGTGCACGTGCCCGTCGACCTGGGACCGGACCGCAGCGACGCACGGATGCACGCCAAGACCGTAGGATCCTACGCAGTGCCGTAGGGGACCGCACCGCCACTTCCCAGCAAATTAGGGACACTGTTGCTCCTGGGGTATCGGCGAGGACCATTCGCAACCGTCTCCATGAAGCTGGTCTGCGGTCCCGCGCACCGTCAGGCCGTCTTCCGCTCACGCCCCAACATCGTGCAGCCCGCCTCCAGTGGTGTCGCGACAGGCGTGCATGGAGGGACGAATGGAGACGTGTCGTCTTCAGCGATGAGAGTCGCTTCTGCCTTGGTGCCAATGATGGTCGTATACGTGTTTGGCGCCGTGCAGGTCAGCGCCACAATCAGGACTGCATACGACCGAGGCACCACAGGGCCAACACCCGGCATCATGGTGTGGGGAGCGATCTCCTACACTGGCCGTACACCACTGGTGATCGTCGAGGGGACACTGAATAGTGCACGGTACATCCAAACCGTCATCGAACCCATCGTTCTACCATTCCTAGACCGGCAAGGGAACTTGCTGTTCCAACAGGACAATGCACGTCCGCATGTATCCCGTGCCACCCAACGTGCTCTAGAAGGTGTAAGTCAACTACCCTGGCCAGCAAGATCTCCGGATCTGTCCCCCATTGAGCATGTTTGGGACTGGATGAAGCGTCGTCTCACGCGGTCTGCACGTCCAGCACGAACGCTGGTCCAACTGAGGCGCCAGGTGGAAATGGCATGGCAAGCCGTTCCACAGGACTACATCCAGCATCTCTACGATCGTCTCCATGGGCGAATAGCAGCCTGCATTGCTGCGAAAGGTGGATATACACTGTACTAGTGCCGACATTGTGCATGCTCTGTTGCCTGTGTCTATGTGCCTGTGGTTCTGTCAGTGTGATCATGTGATGTATCTGACCCCAGGAATGTGTCAATAAAGTTTCCCCTTCCTGGGACAATGAATTCACGGTGTTCTTATTTCAATTTCCAGGAGTGTAGTTATAAGGTGTGTCGCTGTTGGAGCTCTTTTCTAAACAAATAACTGCCAATCATTTTGTTATTCTGGTTCGGGTGTACATCTATGAGTGACTAATCAGTTAGTTGTTATTCTATCAGTATGCAGACTTACACTAATAGTTTTAAAATTTATTTAGTTTTTCTCTAATGTACTGGAGTAATGTGATTACGAACGACCAGTTTCATGTGTGTCTTACGACAGAATTAGAGTGCGAAACTGGAGCTCCTGGCATTACTAATAATCTTATAATAATCGTTAAGTAACGAGGGTGTAACGAAACTATTTTGTCAGAATACTACAGGAGGTAGAGAGCATCAAAACAAATATATTTAGTTGTGGTCCGTGATGGCAATTTCTGATGCAAGGGACTACTTACACAGAAGATAGTGCTAATTACAGCATTGGCCTTCGCAGGAACTGCTCGAATGCGTGACAATTGTCCTGTGTGCACCTAGTACATTGTCGGACCATTGACTGTCGTATCCGTTCGAAGATTCCTGGCATGTCCGCCATGGTACCAGAAGCGACAGCAGTTGTAGCGACAAGATGTTTTTCTTTGTCCACAATGGTTTCACACAGCGGATGGTTCGTATGCCACCGGAGGAAGAAATCCAGACAAGTGAGGTCAGCCACACGGTCACATCGGCCGATCTATCAACTCCCGAAGGTGCCTCCAAGGGGATTCGAAATACCCTATATATAAATATATTTTCTTGATTTGCCCAATAACTGGATCTTTTTAACGGCACCCTAACTCAGAAGATATAATTGCTGAACAGGTCAAAGAAAACCTGAGTCTCATTTCAAATAGGTACCCCACTCATACAATTATAGCCGGTGGTGACTTCAATCTACCCTCGATATGCTGGAAAAATTACACATTTAAAGCCGTCGACAGGCATAAAACGTCATCCGAAATTGTACTGTAAGCCTTCTCAGAAAATTATTTTGAACAATTAGTTCATGAGCCCTCTCGAAGCGTAAATGGTTCCGAAAACACACTTGATATCTTAGCAACAAATAGTCCTGGACTAATAGGATCATGATGAATACAGTAAAGACGGCCGGAGTGGCCGTGCGGTTCTAGGCGCTACAGTCTGGAACCGGGCGACCGCTACGGTAGCAGGTTCGAATCCTGCCTCGGGCATGGATGTGTGTGATGTCCTTAGGTTAGTTACGTTTAATTAGTTCTAAGTTCTAGGCGACTGATGACCTCAGCAGTTAAGTCGCTTAGTGCTCAGAGCCATTTGAACCATTTGAATACAGTGATTAGTAACCACAAAGCAGTTGCTGCTAGGCTGAATACCGTAACACCCACAACCATCGAAGAGAAATGCAAATTACGTCTATTTAAAAAAGCTGATAAAAATGCTCTTAACGCCTTTTTAAGAGACAGTCTCCACTCCTTCTGCCCTGATCACATAAGCCTAGAAAAGATGTGGAATGTTTCCAAAGAGATAGCATCGACGGCAATTGAGAGATATATACCACATAAATTAATAATTGATGGTACTGATCCCCCATGGTACACAAAATCGGTCAGATAGCTGTTGCAGAAGTAACGAAAAAAGAATGCTAAATTTAAAACAACGCAAAATCCCCAAGATTGGCAAAGTTTTGCAGAAGTTCGAAATATAGGGCGTACTTCAATGCGAGATGCTTTTGGTAATTTGCACAACGAAACTCTGTCTAGGAACCTGGCAGAAAACCCAAAGAGATTCTGGTCATACATAAAGCACACCAGTGGCAAGACGCAATCAGTACCTTAACTGAGCGATAACAACGGTGAAGTCACCTTTTCCGAAACTCCTTCTCCAAAGAAGACGAAATAAATATTCCTGAATTCCAATCAAGAGCAACTGCCAAGATGAGAAACAAAGAAGTAGATATCATCGATGTAACAGAGCAGCTTAAATCAGTTAATAAAAGCAAGGCCTCCGGTCCAGATTGTATACTAGTCAGGTTCCTTTCAGAGTATGCCGATGCAATAGCTCCATCATTTACCATTTATATACAACAGCTCGCTCACAGAAAGTTCCGTACCTGAAGACTGGAAAATTACTCAAGTCACACCAACACCCAAAAACAGAAACAGGAGCAATCCGCTGAATTACGGGGCCATATCACTAACGTCGATTTGCATTAGGGTTTTGGAACATATACTGTGTTCGAACATTAGGAATTACCTCAAAGAAAACGATTTATTGACATGCAGTCAGCACGGATTCAGAAAACATTGTTCTTGTGAAATGTCAAATTGATTCCATATTTTTAGATTTCCAGAAGGCTTTCGACACAGTTCCTCACAAGCATCTTCTAAACAGACTGCATGCCTATGGAATATCGCCTCAGTTGTGCGACTGGATTCGTGATTTCCTGTCAGAAAGGTCACAGTTCGTAGTAACAGACGGAAAGTCATCGAGTAAAACAAAAGTAATATCCGCCGTTCTCCAAGGAAGTGTTATAGGTCCTCTGTTGTTCCTGATCTATATTAACGACACAGGAGACAATCTGAGTAGCCCAATTGCTGCAGATGATGCTGTCATTTACCGTCTTGTAAGGTCATCAGATGGCCAAAACGAATTGAAAAATGATTTAGATAAGATATCATTATGGTGCGAAAAGCGGTAGTTGACCCTGAATAAAGAGGTGTGAAATTATTCATATGCGTACTAAAAGAAATCCGCTAAATTTCGATTACACGATAAGTCACACAAATCTCAGGGCTGTAAATTGAGCTAAATACTTAAGGAATACATTTACAAATAACCTAAATTGGGACGATCGCATAGATAATGTTGTGGTTAGAGCAAACCAAAGACTGCGATTCATTGGCAGACCACTTCTAAGGAGCAACAGATCTACTAAAGAGACTGCTTACGCCACGCTTGTCCCCCCTATTCTGGAGTATTGCTATGCGGTGTGGGATCCGCGTCAGGTGGTACTGACGGAAGACATCGAAAAAGTTCAAAGAAGGGCGGCTCGTTTTGTCTTATCGTGAAATAGCAGAGATAGTAGCACAGACACACGAATTGGAGTGGCAATCATTAAAACAAAGGCGTTTCTCGTTCCGACGGGAACTTCTCATGAAATTTGAATCGCCAGTTTTCTCCTCCGATTACGAAAACATTCTGTTGGCAGCCACCTACATAGGGAGAAATGATCATTACGATAAAATAAGAGAAATCAGGCCTTGCACAGAAAAATTTAAGTGCTCGTCTTTCCCGCGCGCCTTTAGATACTGGAACGGTAGATGATAATGATGTTTAGTCTGCGGGGCGCTCAACTGCGCGGTGGTCAGCGCCCGCACAAACTCCCAACCGTTGCGCAGTCCCATTTCGCCACTTTCATGAATGATGATGACAACACAAACACCCAGTCACGTCGAAGCATGTGAAAATCCCTGACCCCACCGGGAATCGAACCCGGGTCCCCGTGCTCGGAAAGCGAGAACGCGACCGTGAGACCACGAGCTGTGAACTGTAGCATTAGAGAGACAGGTTGAAGGTGGTTCATTGAGCCCTCTGCCAGGCACTTTATTGTGAGTAGCAGAGTAATCACGTACATGTACATGATGTACATACCAGAATCTCTGGCGAAAGACATCAGAACTGCACATTTCGGGATGTGGTACGACAAAACGTTTGCTGCAGTTGAAGTGATGTAGAAACATGCCTGATTGGTGAGAGACTAGAATGTATTTTATGTAGACCAGGTGCAAGAGTGCCGTAGCGTGCAGCTTCGCCACGCATTTCTTCCATCGCCACGCCATGCTGTCTGAGCGACAGGAGGGAGCGGGTGAAACTACAAACGAGCCGCATTTAAATGGCAGTGCAGTCGCATAGCTCATTACTTGGTTTTGTATTTCAAATTTCTCGGCAATATAAATCACAAACGAAACAATTTTTCAGTATTATTTAATTACGCGAAAGAACTTGCCCCCCTTCTAACAGCCGTGTACCGCAGGTCTCTAGAGGAACGGAAGGTTCCAAATGATTGGAAAAGAGCACAGGTAGTCCCAGTCTTCAAGAAGGGTCGTCGAGCAGATGCGCAAAACTATAGACCTATATCTCTGACGTCGATCTGTTGTAGAATTTTACAACATGTTTTTTGCTCGAGTATCATGTCGTTTTTGGAAACCCAGAATCTACTATGTAGGAATCAACATGGATTCCGAAAACAGCGATCGTGTGAGACCCAACTCGCTTTATTTGTTCATGAGACCCAGAAAATATTAGATACAGGCTCCCAGGTAGATGCTATTTTTCTTGACTTCCGGAACGCGTTCGATACAGTTCCGCACTGTCGCCTGATAAACAAAGTAAGAGCCTACGGAATATCAGACCAGCTGTGTGGCTGGATTGAAGAGTTTTTAGCCAACAGAACACAGCATGTTGTTATCAATGGAGAGACGTCTACAGACGTTAAAGTAACCTCTGGCGTGCCACAGGGGAGTATTATGGGACCATTGATTTTCACAATATATCTAAATGACCTAGTAGATAGTGTCGGAAGTTCCATACGGCTTTTCGCGGATGATGCTGTAGTATACAGAGAAGTTGCAGCATTAGAAAATTGTAGCGAAATGCAGGAAGATCTGCAGCGGATAGGCACTTGGTGCAGGGAGTGGCAACTGACCCTTAACATAGACAAATGTAATGTATTGCGAATACATAGAAAGAAGGATCCTTTATTGTATGATTATATGATAGCGGAACAAACACTGGTAGCAGTTACTTCTGTAAAATATCTGGGAGTAGGCGTGCGGAACGATTTGAAGTGGAATGATCATATAAAATTAATTGTTGGTAAGGCGGGTACCAGGTTGAGATTCATTGGGAGAGTCCTTAGAAAATGTAGTCCATCAACAAAGGAGGTGACTTACAAAACACTCGTTCGACCCATACTTGAGTATTGCGCATCAGTGTGGGATCCGTACCAGATCGGGTTGACGGAGGAGATAGAGAAGATCCAAAGAAGAGCGGCGCGTTTCGTCACATGGTTATTTGGTAACCGTGATAGCGTTACGGAGATGTTTAACAAACTCAAGTGGCAGACTCTGCAAGACAGGCGCTCTGCATCGCGGTGTAGCTTGCTCGCCAGGTTTCGAGAGGGTGCGTTTCTGGTTGAGGTATCGAATATATTGCTTCCCCCTACTTATACCTCCCGAGGAGATCACGAATTTAAAATTAGAGAGATTAGAGCGCGCACGGAGGCTTTCAGACAGTCGTTCTTCCCGCGAACCATACGCGACTGGAACAGGAAAGGGAGGTAATGACAGTGGCACGTAAAGTGCCCTCCGCAACACACCGTTGGGTGGCTTGCGGAGTATAAATGTAGATGTAGATGTAGAATTATTTTTGACGCGCTGAAGACATAATTTTTATCTGGTACAAACCGTCGGCATACAAACAGAAACAGACAACTTCACGAAGTTTCGCACTCCACCTCCCACGTAACCACGACTTATTTATTTTCATAACTGAAAAAGTTCTACCTGTGAAGAGCAATGTAGACATCCTCGACAGTTTTAACGTAAAAGTATTTGCCCTTAAAGCGGGAATCCTCTTGCAGGTCAGTCAGTTACATCTGCACATGAGCAGGGCACTTTCAACTTTAAAGGCAATAGGTATGGAAAACAGCTCAAAGCAGATGTAAGACTGACTGTGACCTCATAACCTTTTTAATTGTTTCAAGGCCACAATGAATTCTTCAAACCTCGTGTTTTCTGTAACGTCACTGAGCTTACGGAACTGGACTGTGTTTGAAAAAAGGTCTCCTTTCTATAAAGCGATTTTCTTTTTAAAAGTATCCCCGTCAAATCAGAAAGAAGTTGCTTCTCACCTTTCAGTGTTTGGCTGTGGGCAGCGTGCAGCCAAGCCCGCTTAAAATGAGAGTTCTGCAAGACATTCCACCTGTTATAATTTATGTTCGTGCACTCCTTTTTTCTTGATAAATTCAACAATAGCGTATTTTAAATCGGAAAATCGTTCCAGGCTTCCCTTTACTTAACCTACATACTTTGCTGTAATATATAAATTCTGCAAACTCATCGTTCAGTTCCAACAAAAACAGTTGCAACTAACAGTGGACTAACGCGTGCGACATCAGAAATATTACTATTCATACCGCCAGTATTTTCACCAACTGCATGACTGCAAATTTAACGCAAAGTACTCCCTGATGAGCTGAACAATGAATCCCGTCTGTCGATCGTTGCAATTATTCGGACTTTCACTCTGAACTAAATATTTACATCCTTACTGGTTAGTATTGTAATATCATTTCCCAGCAAATTTGCACTGTCGCGTCCGCCTCGATAGCTGCTCCGCGCGACCGCTTGCCATGCAAAGTGGCCCGGGTTCGATTCCCGGGTTAGTCGGAGATTTTCTCCACTTAGGGACTGGGTGTTGTGTTGACTTCATCATCATCTCCTCTCCATCGGCACGCTAGTCGCCGAAGTGGCTTCAACTACAAAGTCCTGCACCAGGCGACCGGTCTACCCGATGGGAGGCCCTAGCCGCACGACATTATTTTGCACTACCCAAAGCTTGCGCAACTGCGTAATACACTACTGGCCATTAAAATTATTGCACCATGAAGATGACATGCTACAGACGCGAAATTTAACCGACAGGAAGATGATGCTGTGATAAGCAAATGATTAGCTTTTCAGAGCATTCACACAGGGTTGGCGCCGGTGGCGACACGTACAATGTGCTGACATGAGGAAAGTTTCCAACCGATTTCTCACACACAAATAGCACTTGACCGGCGTTGCCTGGTGAAACGCTGTTGTGATACCTCGTGTAAGGAGAAGAAATGCGTACCATCACGTTTCCGACTTTGATAAAGGTTGGATTGTAGCCTATCGCGATTGAGGTTTATCGTATCGCGACATTGCTGCTCGCGTTGGTCGTCGTCCAATGACTGTTAGCAGAATGTGGAATCGGTGGGTTCAGGAGGGTAATACGGAATGCCGTGCTGGATCCCAACGGCCTCGTTTGGCGTATCACCCTGCGTGGTGGTATGGGGTGCCATTGGTTACACGTCTCGGTCACCTCTTGTTCGCATTGACGGCACTTTGAACAGTGGACGTTACATTGCAGATGTGTTATGACCCGTGGCTCTCCTCTTCATTCGATCCCTGCGAAACCCTACATTTCAGCAGGATAATGCACGACCGCATGTTGCTGGTCCTGTACGGGCCTTTCTGGATACAGAAAATGTTCGACTGCGGCCCTGGCCAGCAGATTCTCCAGATCTCTCACCAATTGAAAACGTCTGGTCAATGGTGGCCGAGCAACTGGCTCGTCACAATACGCCAGTCACTACTCTTGATGAACTGCGGTATAGTGTTGAAGCTGCGTGGGCAGCTGTACCTGTACACGCCATCCAAGCTCTGTTTGACTCAATGCCCAGGCGTATCAATGCCGTTATTACGGCCAGAGGTGGTTGTTCTGGGTATTGATTTCTCAGGATCTATGCACCCAAATTGGGTGAAAATGTAATCACACGTCAGTTCTAGTATAATATATTTGTCCAATGAATACCCGTTTATCATCTGCATTTCTTCTTGATGTAGTATTTTTAATGGCCAGTAGTGTACATCTTGAGAACTCTCATCACTCTCTTCTGCGATTCCCACTCATTTTTAAAGGCTTTTCACGATCGATCACTAGACCGCTTCTGTTTGTGCAAACATCCAGGGGACCTGTGAACGTCCTTCACACCACGTACAAATAGTGGAGGCTACACGGCGCCGACACCACGGTTCTTCCGAACTGAAGAAAGTTGTCGCAACTGAAAAATACCACACCGCAGCAGTAAATGAAATGTCGCTCTGTACCGATTACTTCCGGGTAAGGAACGAGCAATGGCGATACAGGAATAGCCGTGGCTCTCACAGTCCGCGAGCTTGGAGCTTTGCACGCCGTGGCCGGCCCTGGTCTAGATGGTGGGTGGGCAGGCGAAGACAGCTGTGGCCAACCGACTCGCCGTTATCTTCTCTGCCTCATCCACCGCTCTGCACGTGCTCCACTGCTGCTAACTACCATACATCACTTCGTCACTTTATCTGATTCGACTCTATTTGGTGTGTACAATGCTCGCTCTTAGTGTCAGTGTTCTGTTACACTTGTTCGGTTCTCTCGAGACATGTTCTAAAATAAAATAGCGTAAGGTTTTCGCTCGCCGCGTGCAACGGATAAAATGACTACTTGTTTCAGTAAGAAAACCTAAAACACAAAAACTACCTGAAAAATCTGAAAGTGCCCGACGCCGCCAAAGGAAGCACTTCAAACTGAGTCACTACTGCTCGCTTCACCCAACGTCACTTCCTCTCCTTGTATTGAGGATGTCAAAGAAGGCCATAAACAGTGGCAAAATGTTGAACTTTGGGAAAAAAGGGCGAGTTTTGTAAAATATACAGGTGGCCTCTTATACACAACAAAAAATTTGATTATAAGGTCTGCCGACAAGTTGAGAAAAATCTGGCATGAATACGTCTGTGCAGTGGGCTGGAAGTGATATCACTAGTTCAGAGGAAATGTGTGCTAGTCAATTAGGAAAAAGATATTCGATTAAAAAGACAGTGCTGCACAGGGAGCAGGTGGAAAAGTTTTACCAGAGCCCCACAAAGAACACTAGACAACGTCTGTTTGAAAAGAATATCAAAATAGAAAGACGTTACGACGAGAGCCTTTCTCACTGCTTCCAATTCTGAATCAGAAATAAATGTTCAAGAGCTCAATTCACGCTACTCACAGAATTACAGGACGGATGAGGAAGCGAGTGTAGAACAGTGGCCCCTTGATTTCTACTCTATGCAGCCCTCAACACTGGGCTTGTATTTGCCCCGTTTCTGATCTCTATAGGACAGTTGTGTTTCCCTTGGTGCATTTGAGAGCGGAACAGCAAATGGAATGACTTGCAGTGTGGCAAGGTAACCACCACCCCACATGCTCCGTAATGTAGATGTTGGTTCGAAAAGCATCTACATAACTACCAATGAATTTCAAAATACCGCCTAAAAAAGAAATTTGCCGAAAAAAGAAGAAAAATCTACGCTTCCACCGGACAAAACTACTCTCACACAACCGGCTGGAGTGGCCGTGCGGTTCTAGGCACTACAGCTGGAACCGCGAGACCGCTACGGTCGCAGGTTCGAATCTTGCCTCGGGCTTGGATATGTGTGATGTCCTTAGGTTAGTTAGGTGTAAGTAGTTCTAAGTTCTAGGGGACTGATGACCTCGGAAGTTGAGTCCCATAGTGCTCAGAGCCATTTGAACCATTTTTACTCTCACACACACGAGCGATATAATTTCCCGAATGGCTCCCCGTCCAGCCAAGCGCCGTGTGTGCAAAAACTCGGATGGACTGGCGCGTCGGGTCCTCCGCAAAGGGGCAAGGTGAGACCCGGCGCGGCTAGTTTTGGACCAGCCGGAAATCCACCAGGACACGTCAGTCTATCTGACAAGTCCTTGAGTGCGAGATTGCAAGTTCAGTCTTCAGTAACACTTACTTGAAAGAACTGTGTTAACAATTATGACACGAAAAATATTAGCTGCTAATGGTTCACCATGTGTATCAGGAGGGTGACAGTAAACAACACCGAGAGGTACAGAGATTAGTCCTCTATGGCATGTACACTATTTGATCAAAAGTAGCAGGACACCCCCATAAACATACGTTTTTCATATTATGTGCATTGTGCTGCCACCTACGGCCAGGTACTTCATATCAGTGACCTCAGTAGACATTAGACATTGTGAGAGAGCAGAATGGGGCGCTCTGCGGAACTCACGGACTTCGAACGTGGCCAGGTGATTGGGTGCCACTTGTGTCATACGTCTGTACGCGAGATTTCCACACTCCTAAACATCCCTAGGTCCACTGTTCCCGAAGTGATAGTTAAGTGGAAATGTGAAGGGACACTTACAGCTCAAAAGCGTACAGGCCGACCTCGTCTGTTCACTGACAGAGACCGCCAACAGTTGAAGAAGGTTGTAATGTGTAATAGGCACACATCTATCCAGACCATCATACAGAAATTCCAAACTGCATCAAGATACACTGCAAGTACTATTACAGACGGAAGGTGAGAAAACTTAGATTTCGTGGTCGAGCGGCTGCTCATAAGCCACACATCACGCCGGTAAATGCCAAACTACGCCCCGCTTGGTGTAAGGATCGTAAACACTGGACGACTGAACAATGGGAAAACATTGTGTGGAATGACGAATCACGGTACACAGTGGGACGATCCGATGGCAGGGTCTGGGTATAGCGAATGCCTGGTGAACACCATCTGCCAGTGTGTATAGTGCCAACAGTAAAATTCGGTGGCGGTGGTGTAATGGCGTGGTCGTGTTTTTCATGGAGGGGCTTGCACTCCTTGTTCTTTTGTGTGGCACTATCACAGCAGAGGCCTATCTTCCTGCTTCCCGCTGTTGAAGAGCAATTCGGGGATGGCGACTACATCTTTCAAAACGATCGAGCACCTGTTCACAATGCACGGCCTATGGCGGAGTGGTTACACGACAATAACATCCCTGTAACGGACTGGCCTGCACAGAGTCCTGATCTGAATCCTATAAAAGACCTTTGGTATGTTTCGAAAAGCCGACTTCGTGCCATGCCGACATCGTTACCTCTCCTCAGTGCAGCACTACGCGAAGAATGGGCTGTCATTCCCCAAGAAACCTTCCGGCACCTGATAGAACAAATGCCTGTGAGCTGTCATCGAGGCTAAGGGTGGGCCAACAACATATTTAATTCTAGCATTACGGATGGTGGGCACCACGAACCTGTGAGTCGTTTTCAACCAGGTGTCTGGATACTTTTGATCAGATACTGTATGTATTACCTTCACGAAATGGACATTGTCGACATTCAAGAAGTGTTCGAAAGAAAGCATCAACTTGCACCATGAACACCGAATGAAAAATGGCGCACTACAATGATCACAAAGCATCGCACCATCAAGATCGAAGGCGAATTCCTTGGTAGCTATAATCAGCTAGGTATTCACTCTTAAACAATGCTTCTAGAATGTTATTTTTGTAATTGGTGGATGAGAACTGACAGAATGTGTTGTCATACAAGCAAATGTGAGACAATCTTTCGTGGAGCTTACCGTAAAACTGGTTATCCTTCAAGGCGTAGTTGAAGATAGGGTGACAATATGTTTTATAGGCACAGAAAAATCGAACATGAAGAGGCTGCTTTTGACTAATGGTTGCAGGTGGTGTGAATTGCAATGTCACATCTTTCAGAAGGTATAGTTTGCTCTAATGCAGCATGAGTATTATTCGGAGACCAGGAATGGAGCAAAATCATGTTATTTTGACCAGCTATTGGCTGAAAGCAGTGCTCATACCATTGTTGTAGTTTTGTTGCGCTCATTTTCCCACCCTTGTTTGCTGTGAGGTAAACATTCCCTAATGCCCTTCCAAGTTCATTCACTCGAGAAAGAATCACAAGGGCAGAGTACCTCCAACATCTTGCAGCACAATAAATAAATTTCCAGCCTATTTACCATCCAAATCAACAGTCGGCATAATTGTTTAGAATGCGTTAAGGCATTGATGTAAGTTGACCTTGACACAACTATTTGGTTACCTACAATTTCCAGTGTTCCTTTCCTCTTCACATCCCGGTTGGTTGGAGTTGAAAATAAATTTCTAACTGGCCGATGGGATAAGTAAGTTTATCTCACCCAAGAACATTCGGGCCGATTCCGCTGTTTGCAGCGCATCGTGCTGTTGACGCTTTGTTTAAAATTAGGTTATCTTAAGGCTTCCAATTCTGTACCTCTGTTTCTAGTTATGTAACCATTCATTGCTTCCTTTGAAATAACTGTTATCTATGACGTGCGCAATTCGATGTGCATAACGTAGTAAGGGACTACCATGCACTTCCTGTAAGTTGCATCGTGCATCCTTGAAACGCACAAACACCACTTTTTGTACCAAGTGCGCCTTGTCCTCCAAAGAATACCCCTAGTCTTTCTTAAGCGCTACGCGGTAATATTGCTGCGGACTTATTCGAAATCTGTAATTATTATTAATATTATTATTATTATTATTATTATTACATTGCTGGCCATTAAAATTGCTACACCAAGAAGAAATGCAGACGATAAACGGGTATTCATTGGACAAATATATTATACTAGAATTGACGTGTGATTACATTCTCACGCAGTATGCGTGCATAGATCCTGAGAAATCAGTACCCAGAACAACCACCTCTCGCCGTAATAACGGCCCTGATACGCCTGGGCATTGAGTCAAACAGAGCTTGGATGGCGTGTACTGGTACAGCTGTCCATGCAGCTTCAACACGATACCACAGTTCATTAAGAGTAGTGACTGGCGTAATGTGCCGAGCCAGATGCTCGGCCACCATTGACCAGACGTTTTCAATTGTTGAGAGATCTGGACAATGTGCTGGCCAGGGCAGCAGTCGAACATGTTCTGTATCCAGAAAGGCCCGTACAGGACCTGCAAAATGCGGTCGCGCATTATCCTGCTGAAATGTAGGGTTTCGCAGGGATCGAAGGAAGGGTAGAGCTACGGGTCGTAACACATCTTAAATATAACGTCCACTGTTCAAAGTGCCGTCAATGCGAGCAAGAGGTGACCGAGACGTGTAACCAATGGCACCCATACCATCACGCCGGGTGATACACCAGTATGGCGATGACAAATACACGCTTCCAATGTGCGTTCACCGCGATGTCGCCAAACACTGATGCGACCATCATGATGCTGTAAACAGAACCTGGATTCATCCGAAAAAAAAATGACGTTTTGCCATTCGTGCTCCCAAGTTCGTCGTTGAGTACACCATCGCAGGTGCTTCTGTCTGTGATGCAGCCTCAAGGGTAACCGCAGCCGTGGTCTCCGAGCCGATAGTCCATGCTGCTGCAAACGTCGTCAAACTGTTCGTGCAGATGGTTGTTGTCTTACAAACGTCCCCATCTGTTGACTCAGGGATCGAGACGTGGCTGCACGATCCGTTACAGCCATGCGGCTAAGATGCCTGTCATCTCGACTATTCTGCTAACAGTCATTTGACTTCGACCAACGCGAGCAGCAATGTCGCCATACGATAAACCGCAATCACGATAGGCTACAATCCGACATTTATCAAAGTCGGAAACGTGATGGTACGCATTTCTCCTCCTTATACGAGGCATCACAACAATGTTTCACCAGGCAACGCCGGTCAAGTGCTGTTTGTGTATGAGAAATCGGTTGGAAACTTTCCTCATGTCAGCACGTTGAGGTTTCGCCACCCTTGTGTGAATAGACTGAAAAGCTAATCATTTACATGTCACAGCATCTTGTTCCCGGCGGGTAAATTTCGCGTCCGTAGCACATCACCTTCGTGGTGTAGCAATTTTAATGGCCAGTACTGTATTTACCATGTTGCGCATGATTTTTCATGTCCGTAGTTATATTTAGTACCGGCTTCTTGTACAACGATTGCGCTTTACTACGTTTCACTGAAGATGGTGTTTGTGGCTTCCTGTCCGACAAGAATGATGAATTACATTGCTAGACATCTGTTTCAGTATCAATTTCACGTGTTAAGCACGTATCGTCATTGGAGTTCTTCTCATGTAAATCGTCCGCGCAGTTGAGCGTATATAACACCACACATTCCATGGACTCATCCTGCAGACGTGCCAATATTTCTTCTGCCACTTCTTTCTCACTCTGCGAAATTCCTTGGGTGCCTTTCTGACGAGATGTCAACTTCGTCAACTTTTGTTGTTGATATACGTCAGTGTTTGCTTTATCTATCGTTGCAATTCCTCTGCTTTGTATCAACACCAGTAGCACTGTAGCACAGTTTTGAGTTACTCGTCGACTGAGCAATTCAACTACGCTCCTTAGCCTCATGCTGTTCTCGCCATTTCCCACTCCCGGGTTCCCGGGTTCGATTCCCGGCGGGGTCAGGGATTTTCTCTGCCTCGTGATGGCTGGGTGTTGTGTGCTGTCCTTAGGTTAGTTAAGTTTAAGTAGTTCTAAGTTCTAGGGGACTGATGACCATAGCTGTTAAGTCCCATAGTGCTCAGAGCCAATTTGTTCTCGCCATTGGATACGTCCAGTCCCACCGTCTGTTGGCATTAGCAGCCGCTATTGTGGCTGCATAGTAGACATTATATGGAGCACAGAATTCCATAAACACCATTGGCATTTTACGAACATGGGCTCAAGGGATCCCTCGAGAGATCCTCCACATGCGGTTGAGTTCGGCTCGGCGGAGAGGCTTTTGGCCTGCAGTAGCACGCGTGTCTGGCGGCCTGTAAGGATCTCGGCGACGGGCGGCGACCGGGATGCAGAAAGTGAACGGCTTTACTTGGCCACGGCTGCGCACTGTCCTCGCAGTGCGTGTCTGGGGCCGGCGGCGCTCGGCACGGTAAGCGCCGTGTCTCCCCGGTCACCAGCCAGCCGGCCGCGCGGCCGCGTTTTCATTAGCCAGAACGAATTTGCATGTCGTCAGATAAGCCGGCCTGACGTGACGCGCTAATTACAATACAATGGCTGCCGGCCCCAGCAGAGCGGAGTAATTGGCCGCTGGTCGCGGCACTAAACTCTGTCTCCCCCTCGCCCGCGGCTTTCACTTCCGCGGGCCTAGCGGCAACACTGACGAAGAAATGCACGGCCCGGGAAGCACGAGTCACTTATCACCAAGCGAGAGGTGGAACAGTGGCAGTCGCTCTTCTAGACGTGGGCACGGTACCCACTGCGGCTGCAGCTGCGTGCACAGAAAGGTACCGGCAGAAATCGAGTCCAGCAGAGACCTAACACGAAGGTCGGATAACCCGAGAAGGCGGATACGCACTCCTCAACAGAGTATTAAGAGCAAGTGTACAGCCAGAGTTTCTTAAGCAATCAACCCTCGTCATTTTGTGAACATCTGAGCGAGGGCACCTTACGGAATGCTCTACCCTCTTCAAGTTCCTTAATACTTATAGGATTTGAATGTCAGTGCCCAGAAATCAATTTGTTAAAGCATTGTGACGTTTAAAAACATAAATAAATTTAAAAAAGTTAAAAAATGGAAAAAACTTCTTTGATGATTACAAGGTTTTCGGGCACTATTAACTACGAAACATTAGTGAAGTATTGCTTTTTGTCGGTGGATGAACTCGCTGGTTAGAATCTCACTCGTAGCAAATGCTTAGTTTTTACTGTTAATGTATTTCCATACTTATTAAAAACGATATATTAATAATTACAAAATCATAATAATTTGAATTAAAAGCATATACTTTTAAGCACTGTATCACTGTGTGTGTGATATTACGACCGATGTATAGATTGCTGAGTCCTCTACTTTGCATTTTGTACTTAAAATTATACCCTTTATGTTGCTTGTATTTTAAATGTAACTTTCTCACTCAAAGTAGGTTACAGGTGGCAAAAGGGGAAAATGTTCAACGAAGGAGAAGACTTTTATTGAACGGTTATTTTTCTCACTTTCATTCACAACAAACAAAAACTTCGCTTTCTATAGATCTCTAGGTGATAAGATTTCGAAAAAAATCAGAATTCATGGAATTATAAAGAAGATTGAAGATAGACACAAATGATTTCAAAACAAGGAGAAATTACTTTTCTACAGTGAAGGAACGTACAGTCATGAAAACAGATTTTACCATGGTGTTAATTTTTTTCATTTCCACACAATGAAAAATTTTCCATAGCATTTAATTTATTAACTAGGTGAAATTTAATTTAAATAAAAAACTGAAAATAACGCACTTCTTCATACGACATATGTAGTTGTGCCAGTTGAATTCCTCCATCGTCCTGGAAAATTATTCTATTTTTTTCTGTAATGGAAAAATGTTTCATTATTAGCGTATAATTTCCTACTTCTATTTAAATTGCACATTTATTGAAAAATGGGTCTGTTACCAAACAAATATCGAATCATAATTTTTTAATTAAAAAGTTATATTTTTAGATTACATTTGTATGAAAAAACGCGTATTCACTATAAACTCAAAACTGTGTACATAAAAGCGAAATATCAAACAGAAAATAAAAAACTGTTAATTTCTCGATATCGATGTATGTATATAAGTTTCTTCTTCTTTTAACGAATAGTATTTTACTCGTCTGTATACGATTTTAATTTTCACATCAGCAACGGTGAAATATAAAAAATGTGTTATTTTTATCAAGACGTTGTAATATAATATTTTAATTTACTTTTGTTAGTAAATATGAAATTTATACAAAGTAAAAAAAATAAATGCTACTAGCGACTTTATGATAATGATCGTACTACGCTGTTCATTTATCTACCGATGTAAATGGGCATCTGCACTAATACTATACATTTACTCTTCTAATCTTTAAAGGCAAGTTTTTGGAGTCTTTTTTTAATTGCTTTAGGAAATAGACGCTCTGGCACTGACCATATCCGATAAAGATGACGAAAGTAGAAGAGCGCCAGTCAATAAAGTTTCCTCGCGAGACAAATGGAGGGTGGCATAGAAAGTTCCAGTGCCACCAATGACGTATGGTGTACCAAGGGAATAAAAGGAGGGCTGCTCTCCAAGACATAACTTCACTGCAGTAAACCTGCTGACTTACTGTCATAACAGTTGACGCTGGAGGTATAGATTGACGACGAGATACATTTTCTGTATGTAGAAGTGTACAAAAATCTAGCTGAAAACTAGAGCATAAGACGTGGAAGAAAACAATGATGCACGTCAACAGAAATCAGCATGCAGAGTTGCCTCATCATTAAGAACAAAAGAACGCTGTTGTTACCGTACGCACGCGAACAGCCAGAGGTTACGGAAGATAAGCCATCCTGATCGACTACAAGATGAACTAAAAGAGCAGCAATCGATGCCAAGGATACAGCAAAAACAAACAGCGCACTGTGAGGCATAGCTAAGAAGAATCAGACAAAGAGATAGAACACCTCCCCTATTTGCTCATTTACCTTACGTGAGAGGCTTCAGTGACCTTGTAGGCCAGACTGCGTTACGAAGGGATTTCAGAGCGGCCGGAAAATTCGAGGTTTTCTGAGGTCCGCTATTGATTTCGTTGATATTCCCCTCGCTACAGGCTTTTAAGAACTCCGATGTAGTTGCACTGACTTTTTTGTTGGCAGAACTGGGAGTGCGATCAACCCGTGTGTGTCGGAACATGACCGTAAGGGTTTCTGCACAACACAGCAAATCAACAGTAACCAAACACCACCTGGGATGCGGTCGACTCATCCGTTTCCAAGAAGTCCGTGTGCTTGCCCAGCAGCCATGGATGCAGCAGCGGAAGGCACGAGAGACTACTGAAATACGCCCCAGCAGCACGAAACGGGACGGTCGGTACAAGTTGTCGATGACTTGGCTGCCAGTGATCGCAGGCCTACGGCCTGATATGTTCGCCATCTAGCAGCTCTCCCAAATCTCAGTTCTACCGTATAAACGAGAGACCAAGAGAGAATTGCCGTACGGCAGCGACGGACTGCTGCACGAAGACACTGTCCCTGGATACAAGCTGCCGATTCGCCGGCTGATCACCTGAGACAACCCTCCGTGCAAATAAGTTCGGGACTGGCCAAGGACGTTCCTAAAAAGTGACCTCAGCTGCCATGTGACGACCAAAACACGACACTATTTAGGGAGGACCAGCCTCAGAACTCAGATATTTCGTCGCTACAGGCAGGTGATATTAACGCCACAAACAAGATATCTCTCGCAGTCTTGACAGTTCTAGAATAGCTAAAGAGTTTCAAATTTGCTAGAAACATTACTCAAAGGGTAGAGTATTCTCTTGTGTGGATAGTACTCATTGTATTCAGCGTATCATGGAGATGAAGTATTTATGGTCTGCAAGACCCCAGAAATACTGTTTATTTAAGTTTTTGAATAGTGTGCGTATGTGTGAAACACAACACTACTCCACCTAAGTAAACACCTGACAAAATTATGCTACGGATACTGGAAACGCGAGAAACAATGTTGGGAATTGTGACATATTAATACTAAAAAATTACGCATCTGACCAAAATAACTACATGAAACTAAATCATTGCCTCTCTCAGCCTTAAGAATCGTATATAATTATAAATGATGACTGGTACTAGCTACTTGAAGGAAAGGTATTATGTTCAATGAATTTAGTTTCTTTGGAACAATAACAAAAAAGTGGCTCACTGAACATGTATCAGCAATACTGATGATTGAATGAAGAACTTAAACAAGAGTTGTTGTTTTCCCTGATCGAGTCGTCAAGTTACGGCTTCCTGCAGCGTTTACCATCTTTGATGCCGAATTGTTTGCGATCTTGCGGGCATTGGAGCAGATGAGATGTGTTCCCAGTCTTAAGTTTCTCATCTGTTCTGACTCCCTGAGTGCCCTTCAGACCATGCAACACTTGTACCCAGCGGATACGGTCGTCCAGAACATCCATGATGCCCTACTCCACCTGCAACGGCAGGGGAAGGAGGTTTCTTTCCGCTGGGTGCCGGGGCACGTGGGAATTAGGGGAAACGAACTGGCGGATGTGGCTGCCAAAGATGCATGTTCCCTCTCTCACGTTGTTGAATGTGCCGTCCCCCTCCATGCTGTTACCTCCCTTTTGCGTTTTCGTGTTATGCGTCAATGGGAAGAGGAGTGGCTGGCAGTCGGTGAAAATAAGCCACCACGCGGCCATGGCGTACGTCCTACCAGTCATGCAGGCGGGATGAGGTTCTCCTCACTCGCCTCCGCATCGGGCACAGTCCCTTAACGCATGGTTTTTTACTCCGGTGGGAGGACCCCCCAATCTGCAGTGCTTGTGGCGTCCAGATTACGGTCCACCACATTTTACTTGACTGTCCTTTATTCTCTGCCCAGAGGGCGGTGGTTTCCTTGCCACCGGATTTGCCCTCTATTTTGCAAGACGACGCAACGACTGTGGTTAAGGTCTTACGGTTTTGTGTCCTGTCCAATTTGTTGCCTCGGATTTTAGGGAGAGGATTTTAATGTGCTGCTGGGTGACTGGCTCACCCAGGCTTTAGGTAAGAGGTCCGCCAGTCACGATTACCTACTTGTTTCACTTCGATTTCTGTTCTCTTTTCCTTGTGTTTCCTTTCCTCTTTTAGTGCGTTTGTTCTCCTCTTGTTTTGCTTCTGTATGTGAGGATTTGGAACTGCGTCAGGTCTGTGTCTTTTAACCGTTCTCCTTGTTCGGTGTTCGTCTTCGTCCCTTCACTGCATGTGTTCCTGTTTCTAAGCGTTTGGGCGCTGATGACCACGCTGTTTAGCGCCCGAAAACCTCAAACCACACACACACACACTTAAACAAGAGTTACTGAAATACAAAATGAGCTGAATTAATTGGTTGATGAATGTTTTTAACGCAACGGAAAAGGAATGAAGCTAACTGTTTTACGTGTAAGGGAAGGTTTTCTCGGCTTCTTACAGCTATGAAATCATCTCCGACTATCAGCCGAGCGGCGTCGTCATCTCGTTGCAACGTTTCAATGGATTCCGTGTCCATCATCTTCGCCTGAAGATAACGGATACGGAATCCATCGAAACGTTGCAACGAGACGACACTACTCGGCCGATAACCCGAGAGTATTTCAAAGCTAACAGTTTTCGTATAGCTTATTCTCTAAAGAATATACGTTTACTAATCAACTATGAATGTGTATTATAAAATTAAAATTGGTCTGCACATCTAAATATCAGCTGAATCAGGGTAGAGTCATCAATTTCCCTGAACTGCGAAGCTGGGCAGTACTTTATTGTATCGAGCATGTGTGCTACATCATCATGGCTCTTTATACGGACACGTCTGGTGATTGGTGGCAAACATACGACTAATCCTGCCCTACGCAAAAGAAATACCGAAAGTCCCTGTTAAAGTTTACGTTAATGAGGTCGACATTGTGGGTCCATACCAGAGAAAACCCGTCTTTATACTTTCAAACAACCAAACCAAAACGTTAAGAAATAGTCTGTTGGTATGAGTAAAATAAGAAGGACTAAATCCAATAAAATATGTGATATTGAGTGAAGCTCTACTACTCCTACTACGACAGAAAAATGGTAAGTTCTCTACACCTTCAGACATCTCAAGCAGAGGTCTGTCAAATCTCATAGCTAATGACAGATATTAATCTTACAAAGTTGAAAGATAAACACCAGGCTGTCTACTCGACTGCATGCTAAGGCTTAGTACCAAGCGGAAGTTGTCCCTGACAGCACGCCAGGGCATGCCAGGGCAGAAACCTTCCTGCAGTCGCATGAAGTCAAATAGACGTCTGTGTGATCTGGTGAGTCTGGAAACAGTGTGTCCATACTGGCCTGGTACCAGAGTATGGAGTGAAGCATGTGCCTCCCAGTAGAACCTATGGAACCTCGTACCCTCGCTATACAGGGTGGTCCACTGATTGTGACCGGGCTAAATATCTCACGAAATAAGCGTCAAAGGAGAAAACTACAAAGAACGAAACTTGTCTAGCCTGAAGAGGGAAAAAAGATGGCACTATGGTTGGCCAGCTAGATGGCGCTGCCATAGGTCAAACGAATATCAACTGCGTTTTTTTAAATAGGAACCCCCATTTTTTATTACATATTCGTGTAGTACGTAAAGAAATATGAATGTTTTAGTTGGACCACTTTTTTCGCTTTGTGATAGATGGCGCTGTAATAGTCACAAACATATGGCTCACAAATTTAGACGAACAGTTTGTAACAGGTAGGTTTTTTAAATTAAAATACAGAACGTAGGTACCTTTGAACATTTTATTTCGGTTGTTCCAATGTGATACATGTACCTTTGTGAACTTATCATTTCTGAAAACGCATGCTGTTACAGCGAGATTACCTGTAAATACCAAATTAATGCAATAAATGCTCAAAATGATGTCTGCCAACCTCAATGCATTTGGCAGTACGTGTAACGACATTCCTCTCAACAGCGAGTAGTTCGCCTTCCGTAATATTCGCACATGCACTGACAATGCGCTGACGCATGTTGTCAGACGTTGTCGGTGGATCACGGTAGCAAATATCCATCAACTTTCCCCACGGAAAGAAATCCGGGGATGTCAGATCCGGTGAACGTACGGGCCATGGTATGATGCTTCGACGAACAATCCACCTTTCATGAAATATGGTATTGAATACAGCTTCAACCGCACGCGGGCTATGTGCCGGACATCCAACATGTTGGAAGTACATCGGCATTCTGTCATGCAGTGAAACATCTTGTAGTAACGTCGGTAGAACATAACGTAAGAAATCAGCATACACTGCACCATTTAGATTGCCATCGATAAAATGGGGGCCAATTATCCTTCCTCCCATAATGCTGCACCATACATTAACCCGCCAACGTCGCTGATGTTCCAATTGTCGCAGCCATCGTGGATTTTCCGATGCCCAGTAATGCATATTATGCCGGTTTACGTTACCGTTGTTGGTGAATGACGCTTCGTCGCTAAATAGAACGCGTGCAAAAAATCACTCATCGTCCCGTAATTTCTCTTGTGCCCAGTGGCAGAACTGTACACCAGGTTCAAATTCGTCGCCATGCTATTCCTGGTGCATAGAAATATGATACGGGTGCAATTGATGTTGATGTAGCATTCTCAACACCGACGTTTTTGAGATTCCCGATTCTCGCGAAATATGTCTGCTCCTGATGTGCGGATTAGCCGCGAGAGCAGCTGAAACACCTACTTGGGCATCATCATTTGTTGCAGGTCGTGGTTGATGTTTCATATGTGGCTGAACACTTCCTGTTTCCTTAAATAACATAACTATCCGGCGAACGGTCCGGACATTTAGATGATGTCGTCCAGGATACCGAGCAGCATACACAGCACACGCCCGTTGGGCATTTTGATCACAATAGCCATACATCAATACGATATCGACCTTTTCCACAATTGGTAAACGGTCCATTGTAACACGGGTAATGTATCACGAAGCAAATACCGTTTGCACTGGCGGAATGTTACGTAATACCACGTACTTACATGTTTGTGACTATTACAGCGCCATCTATCACGAAGCGAAAAAAGTGGTCCAACTAAAACATTCATATTCCTTTACGTACTACACGAATATGTAATAAGAAATGGGGGTTCCTATTTAAAGAAAAAAAAACGTAGTTGATACCCGTTTGACCTTTGGCAGCGCCATCTAACGGACCAACCATAGCGCCACCTGGTTTCCCCTTCAAGATAGACGAGTTTCGTCCTCTGCAGTTTTTTCGTTTGACGCTTATTTCGTGAGATATTTGGCCTGGTCACTATCGATGGACCACCCTGTATTTATATCTTTTAATCCGTCTTTTCCAGTCACAGGTCCGAGCACTCCGAAAGTCTCCTCTCTACAAAAAGAAAAGAGTTTTGTCCAACTACACACTTAGGTTAAGTCTTATTAGCAAAGGTGGGGGACAAGAGAGTCACGTCTCTTATGTCACAACACCTTCACCGATAGGAATTGAACAGTCTGAACTTTACAACATTCCCACGCTAAGGCTTCGAGTTAAAAGGAGGAAAACTATTCAAAACTGGGTGCTTGGGTGGTATTTTTGCGACAGAGCTGTCTTCAATATGTGGAGACAGGGAAGCCCTTCTCTACACAGAGGAGGCAGTAAAACTAAACGTACCAGCACGTTTTCTGTTTCGCAAGCTCTTAAGTCAATTGTTAGTTAAGGATCGAAATGTTGTCGCAGCCATTCTACGTGCCGTGAGGAGACAGATAGCCATTTCCCGGCACCCCTCCAGGTGAGTGGAGGCGTCGGCCCAGCACTGCTAAAACAGCAACACGACCGCCCGCCTAGCGCGCCCTGTCTTAAACTCATCACTCTGGAGACGTCATACCAGCGTACCAGGCTTGCTCCAGCCATTATGAGGATTTCGTGCCTCGTTTCTTTACCGCTCACCGCCGACAAGAATCTTCTACACTTAAAGCTACCCCATGTACATCGTGGTAGCGATCTACAATTGTAATACGAAATTAAAATGAAGTAATCTGCGAGGGTTATCCAGAAAGTAAGTTCCGATCGGTTGCGAAATTGACACCACAGTGAAAACCCGATGAAGCTTTGCACAGATGGGTGGTCTCTCTAGTATGACCATCGATCGCATCAAGACTCTCGTTTCAGTTTTGAGCGCACTGCGAGCGAGTAAAGGTGCCTAGAACAACGGTGTCTCCCGCCAAGTAGGAGGGCCAGCTGAGAGACTTCGCCTTAATGAATGCAGCCCACCTGACAGAACTGCCACGCACTTGCTTCTTCATGGCAATTCTCAGCTGTATTCTGCAGGGGCAGTGAAGACGCTCCTGCAGCCTTTTCGATGGGAAGTGTTCGATCACCCACAACACAGCCCTAATTGGCTCATCCTGAGTATCATCTCTGTTCATATGAAACGCCAGATACGAAGACAAGACTTGGGCGCAGGCTACCCGCTATAGACCAGTGCAGAGAATTATCGGAAAGCACATGCTGCTGCCTTCTATGACAATGGTGTTGGAAATTCTGTATAACGCTGTGACAAATGTCTAAGTAAGAGCAGCGGCTGTGTAGAGGAGTATCTGGGAAGTGTAGCTAAATCTTGCAAATAAAATGTCTCTGATTTTCACTGATTTTCCGTTTAGCGACCGATCGGAACTTATTTTCTGGACAACCCTCGTATATTCTAAAAGGAAATATATGCACACTAATTGCTTCGATATTAATGAGTCTTTGCTAATCTGCATAGCCCATCAATTGCATCACCTTACAGACTATTTAAAAAGGCAATTAGAAACAAATTAAACATGAGAAATGCCACCTTCAATCCTCGACTTTTTAAACCATTTTTAAAGGAAATGGGTGCTTTTCTTAAGGGAATTCATAGTTCATGAAGAGAAGTATAGTGTACTGTAGAAGTTGTGCAGAAGAACATCAAAAATGTTGAAAGTTGGGTGTTACATTGCAGCTTTCTATATTTAATTTCCTATTTTTACGATTCATATATTTCGTGGTGCTAGTTATCACAGGCTTACTGCAAAGATGCGATTCTATACCTAGTATCGATTCTGAACAACTTAGTTATCTTTGGGTCAGCATGTGAGGTCTTCAGGGCGTATTTTTCGAGTGCCGGCTGCGCCGGCCAATCATGTCGCAGCCCACCTCTCTGGGAGTGCTGTGACGCGTGTTTGAAGAAAGGACTCTGGCGTGTTGTGCTGAGCGAAATAGAAGTTCGTGATGTGCGCACTGATGGACGAGGTTGCTGTTTGCAGCCTTGCAGTGTGGATAGACGTACTTGGACTTTGTACATGAATTTGCGATTCGTTAACGGAAATTGTGTAGTTCATATGCAATGATTTTCTCGGTTCGTACTAGGAAACTGACGGTAAGGAATTTCATCGAAACTTTCACGGCGTGGAGTCGTCTCTCCCACGTGGAGGTCCTATCGTCGTGTTTTTGTGGGAAGAGTAGGTTCCGATACTCGTACAGAATCTGTTTTCGATACATCCGACTAGTAAAGCATTCAGTTTCATCACAAGCACTGTTAACTAATCTTGGTCAAAATTTTGTAATTTGTTTCGAATTTTCTTTGTTTAGCTTTCTCCCGTGTAGGAGCACCGTGTGTCACGTGTTATCTGAACATATTATATGTGGTATCATCATTTTAAAATCTTTAGAGGCCGTTAATTGGGATTACTGTGTAACTTTCTTTCAAATCAGTTTCCTTGCTTATAAGTTTCTTCTTAATACTCGCATGCTTACAATCACTAAATGCGAAACGTGTTATTTGCCTTCAGCAATTAGTACAATCTTTAATGATTTTCTCGCTGCGGTTGATATGCAAACTAAAGTCGCTGAATGCGAATATTACACTTCACGATTTTACGCGTGATCTTTGAGCAGAAATGCTGTGTTCGATATGACGCTGGGGAAATGTCAGTTCTTCAATTTATGTAGAGTGTGGTTATGTGATTACATGATATCTGAGTAGTTATACCAATTGCGTCCACATGACCGCAGCACTGCTCAAGGCTGTAAGTCACATTGCTCGCACGTTTCGATGTAAAGTGAGATGCTTATTACAACTATTCAGGTTCATGTAAATTCTAAATTCAGTTTCCTTTTTCCGTGCACACTGTAAATCAGTGCATTGTCATTGCTTGCTGTGTAGGTAATATGCCACAAATGGTGTTACTATTTTCCTCCTTGGGGGAAACATTGTATATAAGTGGGCATTTCGTTTAATTCGGGGCATATGCAGACTTACTTTCATGGATAATGCATATTTAAAACCTTGCAAGAACTTTACAATGTAAGGCTAACGTCTGCCGAAGGTGCACAGTTTAACTTCATGGCTCTGACGTGTCATACCGAGACTGTAGCTGTATTGTGCCGACAAACTTCAACTCTAAAGTTGATACTTCTGAAGAACAGAACAGTACTGTTTATAATACAGTCTAAGAGCGAAAGGAAAAAAAAAAAAAAACAAAAACAAAAATAAGACGGACCACGAATGGAACGGAAGTTGGTAGAAGTGGTGTATATGTAGAGGCAAATAAATGACTACAATTTCAGAAAAACTGGATGACTTATTCAAGAGAAAATTGAACAAGTCAGTTATGTGTTGGTCCGCCTCTGGCCCTTACGCAAGCAGTAGTTCGGTTTGGCACTGACAGAGTTGTTGGATGTCTTACTGAGGGTTATCGTGTCAAATTCTGTCGGACTGGAGTTTTATGCAGAGCGAAAAGTATTTAAACCGACAAACTCTGGGAGGTTGTAGGGGATATCTAGCAAATATTTTTTCCTAATGTCATTTTTTCCTATGAGGATTATTTGAACCGGTGGAGGCTCTTCAGTTGTTAGAGTCCGTATTACGATCTTCAGTTGTTGGCAACTGCTGTCCACCAGTGTAGTAGTGCATTGCCTCTGTTTACTAATGAAGCGATACACCTGGGGTGAGTACACTGATATGGTTGGTGCGTACTATGTAGCGCACCACAACGGACGAGCTGCACAGCGGGTTTATCAACAACAATATCCTAATCGCCGTATCCCGCATCATACGAACTTTGCTGCTGTGTACCAACGTCTGTGTGAGACCAGGTCATTTAGCAAATTACCTGGACAGGGACGCCGTCTCACGGTAAGAACGCTGCAATTTGAGGAAGCTGCCTCGCAGCATTTGGAGCGGTATCCTTCAATCAGCACTCGTGCAATTGCACGTAACATGGGGACGAATCAGACGAATGTAAGAACAGTCTTTCGAGAGCAATTGTTTCGTCCATTTCACTTACAGCGTGTCCACAACCTGGAACCAACTGATTATCCACCCAGAGCACTGTTTTCGCAGTGTTACCTGGAACAGTGTGAAATGCGTCCTACATTTCCATCCTCTGTGTTGTTTACCGAGGAAGCAACGTTCGGGCTTGATGGAGTCTTCAACATGCACAATTCGCACGTTTGGAGTGAGGATAACCCACATGCCACAGTTACTAGCTCTCATCAAGTGCTCTTCTACGTTAATGTGAGAGTCGGTGTTGTTGGGGACTGTTTAATTGGGCCGTATCTGCTACCTAAGCCATTAAATGGCAGGCACTATTACAATTTTCTCGCCAGAGCATTGCCAGAATTGTTGGAGACGTCACGCTCCATACAAGTCAGTGCATGTGGTTCCAACATGACGGGGCGCCGGCGCATTTCAGTCGTCGTGTGCATCGATTCCTGGACAGACGGTTCCCAGAAAAGTGGATTGGCAGAAGTGGTCCTGTACCATGGCCTGCTCGATCCCCAGATATGTCCCCTCTGGACTGTTTTGTGTGGGGAGAGATGCGCAACCTTGTTTACGTAACTCCTGTTGTTACAGAAGAGGATCAGGTTGCCCGGATAGTATCTGCAGCAGCAATAATTCAGGATACTCCTAGAGTTTTTGCCCGTGTCAGACAGAACATGATCCGACGGTGTAACCTTTGTTTACGTTTCAATGGAGGCATTTTTGAAAATCTTCTGCAACTGAAATTGGTTTGAGTCAATGTGTCGGGTGTTGGTATTAAAAAAATGGAAAAGTGTTTGCTGGTTTAATTAATTTGCCGCCAGAGAAATCTTCCTCTACTGCTTTAAATACTCCTCATAGGAAAAAATGACGTTAGTGAAAAATATTTGTTTTGATGTCCCCTACAACCTCCCAGAGTTTGTTGATTTAAATACTTTTCACCCCGTATAGTGAAAATCCCGATCTGGTTGGAGGGCCGTTCCCATAATGCTCCAAACGTTCTCAGCTGGGAAGACATCCGAGGACCTTGCTGGCCGAGGTAGGGTTTGGTAAGCAGCAGAAACTCTCGTCTCCTGTGGGCGAGCACTATCTTGCTGAAATATGAGGAAGATGGCTTGCCGTAAAGAGCAACAAAACGGGCCATAAAATATCGTCTACGTACCGCTGCGATGTAAGAGTGCCGCGGGTGGCAAACGAACGGGTTTTGCTATGAAATGAAATCCTGGTTTGTCGGGTCGTTTGGCGGGCGACAACCAAGTTCGTACCCCACCGCTTTCTGAGGCGTGTCTAGCCTGGAATCTCAGTGAACAGAGTAGAATTGTCTCCAGTAATGAGTCCCGCTTCTAAATGAGCACGGAAGACCAGCTGAAACGTGTCTGGAGATCCTGGACAGAGGCAGGCCACCAATCTGAATGTCGTCTGTTCTACGGCATGACAAGCCAGGAATACAGGCCGAGGCACTACTTCATTTCATAGCAGGACCATTTCATTTGTCATACGCGGCACCCTTGCAGCACTGCGGTGCGTCAACGACATTCTACACCCCGTTTTATCGCCCTTAATGGCAAGCCATGCTGGGCTTACATTTCAGCACGATAATGCCCACTCACATACGGCGAGAATTACTAGTGCCTGTCTTTGTGCTTGCCGAATACTATTTTGTCCAGCAGGGTTGCCGGATGTCTTTCTAATTGTCTGGAGCGTTAATAGCAGGGCCCTCCAACCAGCTCGGGATTTCGACGACCTAACGCGCCAATTGGTCAGAATTTGGCACGATATCCCTCAGGACGATATCCAACAACTCTATAAATCAAAGCCAACTACCGTAATATACAAGGACGCCGCGATTTGGATGTGGGCGGAGTGTGTGAGACATAGGGGGAATGGAACTCATTAATTGAAAGAAAATACCTTCTTTTATTGCAGTTTATAGTTTACAGCGAAACCGTCCAGGATGAATGCTGCTATTCTATATCCTAGTCGCGTAGACAACAGTGGTGAATGGCCAAGAGTTAAAAGATATCAGAAATGAACAGTAATGTAATAGGGGCGACTAGTGATAATAGAAAGAGGGGCAGACGTATGTTCGAAAAAAAGAAAAGAGAGAAACAGATGGAAAACACTAGAGAGGCAGGAACAGGCGGCATTAAGCCATCTGCTCTGGAGCAGGGCTAAATCACAATAGAGTGAGATTGAAATGTGTCTCTTCGCACGCAGCCAGCCGCGAAAGGCAGTCACATGGTCTCTCTCACACGCCTCGTAATTGTTTACTTAAAGAATGCTGGGCTGAGCTGCGTCTCAGTGCAGACTCTGTGCTGCCCTTGTGCTTATGTCCATCTTTTCAGTACTTGTGAAGCAGCATGTGTAGATTGCATAATCAACTGGATACTGGACATAAAATCTTAATGAGATGAAAAGACAATAAAAATTATTAATTTCTTGGGGTTCATGCTGCGACTTACAACGGGTTTGTACATCTTTATTATTACTATTACGTATGTTACAGGTCTTTATCAGACCACGCGAAGCATTTATGACTACTTGTTCTTCCAGTTCTTTCATTATTCTTTCATTCGTTCGCTAAAGACCCTTTTCCTTTCTTCGGTCCACTTTGCTCTCTGGGCTTTAGGTGCTGTCTCCTCTTATTACTTCCCACTCGTGTATTTTGTGGCTATAGACGCTTTTGTCTGTCCGCTGAATCTACCTGTGCTTTTTCCAGATCAATTTTGATTTGTGCCATCCAGGGTGTAGTGGTTTCGAGTCTCTGTATGTATTTGAGTATTATGTTGGTGAGTCTGATCTGTGGGAGCCTGTTGATGTGACCGCAAAATTTTAGTCGCCTTTTTCCGATGCCCGCTGCGAGGTTGGACCTCCGTGGTGCCCCTGGAGTGACGCCTGTATCCTTCGTCTGTGGGGTTTGGTCCAATAATTTTCATGATAATTTTCTTTCCTCTGTGAGGATCTTCTCAAAGTCGCCCTTTGTATGGAGCGTCAGTGTCTCGCAGGCGTATAGCACAACAGATCTGATTATAATAATGTAATGACAAACTTTGGTGGAGGTGGGTGCATTATTTCTTGTAGGTACTCTATGCTTCGATTAAAGCTCACTTCCTCTAGAGTAACCTGGCGTTCTGCGAGGTGCTTCGATTAAAGCTCACTTCCTCTAGAGTAACCTGGCGCTCTGCGTGATTTTCCCCCCTCTTGCTGCTTCGAGCACTTGCTCTACCTATTGTTACTGTGTTAGCTTTGCCATATTTTGTGTTTAGGTACGCATTATTTGTTGTAGGTACTCTATGCTTTGAATAAAGCTCACTTCCTCTAGAGTAACCTGGCGTTCTGCGTGATTTTCCCCCCTCTTGCTGATTCGAGCACTTCCTCTACCCATTGTTGCTGTGTTAGTTTTGCCATATTTTGTGTTTAAATTGAGTCCGCGAAGGCTAAACAGCAAACTTCCAATTCATCCTTGGAGTAGTCCTAGTCTCACTGGGCTCCAGTATCCTTGTAATTTCAGCTATTTCTCCCATTGCTTGATGACTTTGTCCAACACTAGATTGAAGAGGAGTGGTGAGAGACCATCTCCTTGAATCACGCCTGTCCTGATCTCAAAGAGTTCAGAGCTTTCCTCCCTAAATTTCACTTTTAATGTCGTGCTTGTCAGTGTCTGTTTGATTAGTCTCAGTGTCTTGTTGTCCAAACCTTGTCCGTATAGGATGTTGAACAATGACTAGCGGTCATCGGAGTCATACGCTTTCTCAATGTCAACGGAAGTGCGTATGACTGGCGTATTTCTGAGGGATTTGATTTTCAGCGTAGTTTTCAAATTGAAGATTTGTTCTGCGCAGGAGCGACTAGGTCGGAAGGCCGCCTGGTACTCACCAATCTTGTGTTCCAGCTGGTCCTGTGTCCTTTTGAGTAGGCATGCTGAAAGGATCTCGTATGTGACTTGAAGTAGTGAAATGCGCCTGTACTTGTTTACGTCTGTGCGGCCGCCTTTTTTATCTAATGGATGGATCAGGGCGCATTTACAGTCATCTGGCAGCTTTTCTGATGCCCATATGTCTGTGATAATCTGTGTAACTCCTCTAAGTGAGCTTGATCCAAGGTTTTTCAGTAGTTCGGCCGCTATACCTTCACCAGATGTTCCGTTGTTTTTGAGTTTGAGGATGTGTCTGTGGACCTTCTCGTGTGTCGGGGTAGTGAGTCTGTGTGCTTGTCAGTCGGTTCTTCCTCTATGTATCTCTCTGTGGGTTCTGGGCAATTCAGAAGTTCTGAGAAATACTGTGTCAGCATCTTGCAGTTATCCTTATTTATCAGCCACTGCTTTCCATGACTTTTCCTGAAGCAGAGGTATCCTCGGATTTGCCCTGCAAACGTCCTGTAGAAATCTCTTGTGTTGTAGTTACGGAAGTTGTTCTCTGTGGGGTCCAAATGTTCTTGCATGAATTTTCTCTTGGCTTGTCTTTTGCGGTTGTTTTTCGCGTTTCGTTGGAAGCCTGTAAATTTTCTGGGGATTTATTGCTGTTGTATGCAACTTTCCTAGTGATGAGTGCATTCTTGCAGTCGGTGTCCTACCAAGGGTGTTTGGTGTTCTTCTTCAGAGGATTAAGGGCTTGTGCTTTTTCTGTGATTTTTCGGTGGAAATTGTGACAGTCATTTACAGGTTCTTTTTCCCAGGTTTCTTTCACTCCAGATTCTGCGATCTTCTTTGTGTCAAATTTTGGTAAGGGGTTTCTTACTGAAAGTTCTCTTTGAGGTGAATTTGACTTTGTCCCGTGTTAGGTAATGATATGAGTCGATGTTGGCTGCCCTGCGAACCTGAACATTGTGGATGTCTTTCTGTACTGGGCACGAGATTTCCACGTGGTCGATTTGGAACTCACCTGACTGCTGGACTGCGGGGCGCCAAGTTTTCTGTTTTCTGGGATCTTTTCTGAGGGATGTCGACACGAGCTTGAGGTTGTTATCCTGACAGAGTTCTATGAGCCGTGTGCCATTTTTATTATAAAATTTTTGCGCTAGATAATTTCCGAATTTTTTTCCTGTGTCGTTTTTCTCTGCCGATCGGTGCGTTAAAGTCGCCCAGAAGGAGTTTGACGTCATGTCTTGGGACCTTGGACATCACTTTCTCGAGGGTTGACCAGAATTTTTTTGCGGCCTGTGGGTCTTTCTTGTTACTCTGGTTACTGGGGGCATATGCGTTGATTAGTGTGTATTTTTTTGCGCACTGAACCCGTATAGTCATCAGTCGGCTGTTTACTGGTATAACTTCTTTTATGGATTCGACTATGGTCTTGTGAACGATGAAGGCCATTCCCAGTAGTGGAGCGCCTTTGGCAACGCGACTGTCGTTTTTGCTTTTGAAGGTGCGGTATTTGCCGTAGTCCATGGTGTCTTCGTGTGTGATATGTGTCTCTTGGAGCTCAAGGATTAGAATATTCTGTCTATCGAGTTCTGTCACTAAATTGTGCAGCTTTCCAGGCTGCATGAGAGTGTTAATGTTGAGAGTCCCTAAGCATGTTGTGGTCCTGAATGGGAGTTTGCCAGAGAACTCCGATTTTCGCTGTATTAGTGGAAGCCTGGGACCCACAGAATCCGAATGCCCGGTTGCCGTCTGTTGGCGG